>NC_136464.1:54731230-55345516 GCF_902686455.1 Sciurus vulgaris | reverse complement strand
ATCGGGAAGGCAGTTGAATCAGCAGGGCTCTGGGACCTGTGGCAGGCCAGCCCTGGCCCAGCCTGGAGCCAGAGCAAAGTCACCCCATGGATGGTCACAGAATTGCTCCTGGGAAGTCACAGTGCACATTAGCTTATTAAAGGCTCTGAGGAGGCCTGTGCCGACCTACATTAAGGATTCCTTCACAGAAAGATCCATTTTTATGGGTGGAATCCTTTTATCATGATTTTTTTCTCCAACAACAATGTTTTCAAGCCTCTGGGATTTCTGAAGAACAGTTGATAGGTAACGAAGCTGCAGACAGGCACATGTAGGACCAAAAGTCACAAGAAGCAGACGAGAAGGTGACAGGGGAAGAAGCCAGGGAGAAGCCTCCCAGGGACACGTTTAAAGACCCCATTCCACCTTCATGACATTCTCAAAGAGCCACAGGCCAGGATGCCAGAGGGGGCTGGAGGCCGTAGCAGCCTCAGGGTCGCCTTGGGCCAGAGTTCCTAGCCCAAACTCTATGCTGCTGCCTTGAAATCTCCTGGGCACTGAAACCCTTGACTCTTGACTGCTTCAGCTGGGTCACGCCTGTGGTGACCCCTAGAGAGAGTGGGAACTCTGAGCTAGGTCAGGCACAAACACCACAGGCACCATTTAAGAGAAACTAGAGTTCGAGATCGTTCTTAAAGGAACCATTTCTGAAACAGCTGAACAGAAGATACCAATAGTAAGTGGGTTCCCTGGAGGTGTAGCCCTCTGGTAGCTAGTGAAACTGCCAAGTGCTGCCGTGTGGTTTACCAGAACATGCTGGTAGTAAAGGGTCAGCAGGAGAGGCCTGCCCTGAAGTCAGAGTGGAAGCGGGAGGAAGGGAGGAGGGAGGGAGGACAGGAAAGTGACAATAAGGGACTCATTCTTAGGATACTTGGGAGGAAGACAGTAACGTTGTCAAAAAGAGCACCCCTGAGGACAGTCACAGCCCAAAGCTTTCATAAACTAATGTGCACTGTCATTAATATACACCAAGAATTTAGGGTGCCCAAGAATTCAGGGAACCCTCAGGATCAGGTCAAGCCCAGGTCCACACATAGCCCTGCACACCACTGATCGTGGACCACATTACCCCTTGACTGTGCAGCTGCAATATTTGTTTTTGTTTTTAACAATTAGCATTAGAAAGCAAAATTAAGGAGTTTGCATTAAAAAAAAAAAAAAAAAAAAAACAGATTTCTGGTTCCTCTGGAATGGGGGTGCCTCTTGGTTTGAGTCAACCAAAAAGTGACTCTGGGATGAGGGCTTGGGCGGTGCAGCTGTTTCTTTGGAAGATGCAGACAGCCCTGAAGGGAGGAGGGAGGGGTCAACAGCAAGCGTGCTCTGCAAAGCCAGCTGTCACCTTGAGAAACTGGAGCAGAATCCTCTAGAAATGATATCAAGTCCAGACCTGGGGTTACCCCCGCGAGGGGTGAAACGAGGGAACCTGGAGTGTCCCACACCAGCCCTGTCAGTCTAGGCTGAAGACGGTTCTTGGAGCGGGTTAACTCCCAGCCCTGCTCTGTGGGTCCCAGCCCAACAGCATAAGAGATGTCTGAAAAAAAGCCTCAGGCCCTGGAGCAAAGAAACAGGTGGTTGGAAGCTTCCAGAGCCCAATGAAAGGTGAGGTGTGGGCGGGGGGGGGCAGACCGCATCTGCACCCTGGGGTGAGCCAGTCACTGACACCCTCATTCCCACAGCAATCGTGGGCTGCGTCTGGGAGAAGGGCAGTGTCCCCCCAGCCCCTGCCCTCTCAAGGCTGAGGCAGCATGCTCATTACCATTTGTTACAGCACTTGAACTGCTGACTTAATTCCAGTAAGGAAACTTCTCTGTGAACAACTGTCTGTTCAAGGTGAGAAAGTCACAAGCCAAGAGGGCCACAACTGCCCTGCCATTCATATGACAGCTCCCAGCCACCATGGCATTTGAGTTTACGCCACTGGTTTCCAGTCCTGGTGGAATGCTGAGGGCTGGGCCAACCATCCTGATAGTCTCCTTAATGCTTAGCCCTCAGGAGTGAAGTGTCAGTGTGCAGCCTACTGCCCTGTCTGGGCTGCCTTGTCAACACCAACCATCCCATTGCCATCTCTGATTACACCCACCTGGATTTCTCTTGAAACCTAAGCAGCGAGTGTCTTAGTCCATTTTCTGTTACTATCACCAAATACCTGAGATCTGGTAATTTATGAAGAATAAAGGTTAATTTTTTTCCATGGTTCTGGAGTTGGAGAAGTCTAAGAGCATGGTGCAGGCCTCTGCTTGGCGTCTGGTGAGGGCCTTAGGCTGCATCACAACATGGTGGAAGGTGTCACATGGTGAGACAGAGCAAGCTTGCCAAAGAGAGCTTGCTTCTATAACCACCCTCCCCCCAGAACCCTCTAATCCATCAATCCAAAGGTCTCCCATCAAAACCCATCAGCATATGAGTCTGAGTCTTGTTGCTCGTGTGTAAGGGGGGACACCGTCAAGGGCAGGGGAAGGGTGATGTGTGCACAGCGTGCCTGGTTCACGGAGTCACTGGAACTTGAAGATGGTCAGGGCTTTTCAGCCCATGTTCGCCTCTTCTGGATGCTGCTCGTTAATCATTGAATGACCAGATAGTTTAGTCTTCCCTCTTTCTGCTCCCCCAGCTGCTATGAGCTGAGCAGTTTTCCTCTACCACGCCCTTCCGCCATGACACTCACCTCACCTTAAGATCCCAGAGCAGTGGAGTTGGCTGACCGTGGACTAGACCTTTAAAACCATGAGCCAAAATAAACTTTCCCCTTCCAAAAATAACACAAAAACAAAACAAAAAAAACTGTTTAAAGTCTGGGATCTAAATAAAGCTTGTCATGGAACCTGGGAATGAATACTAGAGTCCCCCAGTGCCTGCCCCATGCAGCAAGCAAGCTGCCCCTGCAGGACTGGACACCAGAGGCCGCAGACAGCCTGCCATGCCCGGGAGCAGCCCCTGGAGGTTGCAGGAGTGAGAAGGGGCCAGTTCTCTCTTCCTTTGGGAAGCGCTCGTGCGTTCCATTCCTGCTGTTTTTAAGACCTTCTCTCTTTTGATTTGATGCTGATTTGTTTAAGCCTTTCCCTTCCAGGAAAAAATGCCCCCTGCCTCTCATCGCTATGAATGGAGAGACGGACACTGGAGAACCAAGGAGACGCTGGATGAAACCAGTTCATTGAGAACATGGCCCATCTGGAGCGCATCTCCCGTCCCTGGCCCCTGAGGGATCTGGCTGGCCCAAAAAGGAGCTGCCTTCACGCTTGGCCTGGAGACCTCAGCTTCCCCACGCCTGCCCTGCTTGGCTGGGGAGCAGAGGAACAATCGAGGAGACGTGCCACAACATGCAGGCGCCGGAGGAGTAGGGGGAAGCTCCTGATTCTTACTCACAGATGCCAGTGCCTTTAGCTTTCCCAGGACAGTAAGTCTGAGCCCCAACCTCAGCGCTCACTTTGCTGACCTAGCCAGATCGGGGTTGAACGAACGAGTGAGGACAAGAATGAATAAATGGCGATGAAGGTCAACTAGCACGTTCATACTTACTGTATTGCAGTAAAACACATATGACATGAGATTTACTATTAGTGACAGTTAGTCCATTCATAATGTGCAATCATCAGGACTACCTAGTGCCAGAACATTTCATCACCCTAAAAGGAAGTCTTCATTCCCCTGGCACTGAGACAGAAAGCAGCAGGAACAACTCAGTCCCCCAAGTGTGGACTGTGTGGCTGCAGGGGTACAGAAAGCAGAACAAGCTCCCTGGCTCCCAAAGCTTTCGGCCTCTGTGTTGGTAGAAGACCTCCCGTGTCACATCTCCCCAGGCAGACTCAGGATTATGTGCTTTTATACTTTCCAATAAAGAACACTCATTGACATTGTCCATGTGGCTGTGTTTATTATCATCTGTACAAATAAATTTCCAAACCAAGAACAATAAAGCTGGCTGTCTGTGTCAGTCCCTTCCTGCCCATGACCAGTGGGATTGCCCAGTTCAAAGTGGATTGGGCCTCAAGTATAACTCACCAGTTCTGTCCTGCCCTTGACACTGCAAAGTCACTGGAGAGGGAGCTTTATCAGGACTCCAAGAGCTCCAGAAATTCCACCAGAGTGCAGCGTGAGGTGCTGGCGTAGCTGGGGTAGTGCCATGTGTGACCTCTTAGAGGGCAAGTGGAAGGAGAAGTTAAGTGAGATTGGGCATTTTTTCCCTCCATACTCAGAGATGCCAACATTTTTGCAAAGCCCAGCATCTGGAGCCAGCCTGCCACTCTCAAACCCTGGCTCTGCCCACTTCCTAACTGTGTTACCTTGGGCAAAGTACTCAGCCTGTATTTGCCATTTCCTTATCTGTAAAATGGGGATAAGACTGTGATCTATCTCACAGGGTCATCGTCAGGATTGAGTAAAGTTAATTGGTGGAAGTGACCTGGAACTGACTAAGTACTAGTAAGCATTAGCTGCTGTGCTCAGAGCCGGGTCAGTGGGGGGAAATAAAGGGTAAAACAAGGAGGGCTCAGGATCTTTCTTCCCAGAAATGACAAGACTAGCTGTGTATCCATGAACATTGTAAACCTCTGAAGTATGGCTTCTCACTCAATATTCCTCTCTCAAAGCCCTTCGGGTGCTCATGTATGAATGATAACAAGGTGCCCTGTGCCTCCCAGCGTGATCTCATCTGATGAGCCACCTAGTCTTGTGAAGTGGGCACAATATCATCACCCATTTCACCAATTGGGAGACTAAGACTTGAGGAGATGGGATGAGGGTGGATCTTGGCTGCAAACCAGGTCTCTCTGCCTCCTGAGCTTGACCTTAGAACAGCTGTGCTGTGCCATGGTGGGGACACACATGTGCTCAGCACCCTGGCACCCTTGTCCCTCTCCTGACTGAGGAGACAAATAAAGGCACTTGCTTATCCACCCAGCTGTCCTGGTTCTCGGGCCATCCCCACAGATGTCTGCCTCTGAAACAGTGCTCACTGGATCTTGACCTGACCAAGGAAGATGCAATCACCCAAGGAGACTCTCTTTATGACTAAGCTTTTGATGCCAGCCAGGCAGGGAAATGTCACAGGAAGAGCTCCTAGATTTAAAAAAATCTCCTGTTCCCCTCCAGAGGCAAGCCCAAAATAAACATGGGAATAAAACTCAAACTCAGCAGAGATCAAAGAAAGGCAAACCCAATCAACAACCTTCTCTCAAGTTGGCAATAGTATTTTTTAAAAAAATAGTAAAACCCAGTGCCGGTGACAGTGTGGGGAAACATGCATTCATCTAATGAGAGGCTTCTGGAAGCCAGTGTGTTAATGAAGATCCCATACCCAAGCATGCCCCATACCCTTTTGTCCAGCAAAACAAGTTTCAGGAACTTATCCTAAGGAAACACTGTGGCTGAATGCTAAGATGTGATGTTAAACATTAAATCTTGTTTATAATAATGAAAAATTGGAAAACAACTATGTGTCAAATAATAGGGACAATGATGAAATAAATTGTGGTAGCATATGCAATGGATTCTCTGCAGCCAATAAAATGGTCATGCAGAAGACTAAATAATGGTTAAGGGATATTAGTTGACAGAAGTGAGCTATAAAATAATGAATACCATGTGATTCTGTTTTGTAAAATAAAATATCTATGATGTGAATATGTCTGCATAGACAAATGATTGCAAAATATAAATCAACTGTTGACAGTAAATGGTTAGTTAGTAGGTTATGTTTTTTTCCTTCCTTTATCTGAAGATTTAGCAATTTCTAAAGGGGATAGGAGTATGGCTCTGTCATAGAGCACTTGGCCTAGCACACACAACCCGGCACCCTAAAAAAGATTTCATCCCTTGTATTCATCACCTGGCATGAAGAGTGCAGCCTCCAGAACCAAGTTCAAGTTCAAGTTCAAAGCCCAATTCCATTCTTAACAGCTGAGACTCCTCAAGTTTCAATCTTCAAGGACAAAATGGTGGTGATAACAATAAAGCCACAGGGCCCGGCTCAGCGGGTGTGGGGAGGCTCTGGGTGGGAGGGTACCGCAAAGTTTCTGGCACAGTGTTTCACACAGCTATTTTTCTTTGCTGTCACTATGATTACTCTAACTATTGTTCTGATTAGCGATACAACTTTCGCAATTACGACAGAAACTAGCCCGCACCTTGGCGCCTCTCCGCTGCCCACCCAGCCTCGCAGCGAGTTGTCCCTGCCAGTCCCCTCTGCAAAGTCGGTGTCCACCCTCCCACTTCCCATGTCGTCTTTGCTGGCACTTTCCAGGACCCGGGTGTTTGGTCTTCCTCACCCCTTTCTGCAGAGAGGGCTTGGAAGAAATAGCCCAGCAAACACCAGTCTGCTGGCCCCAGAGTGAGACGCGGAAGTTTACAAAAATGCATAACCAAATGTTTGAGTTGGGAGGAGAAACCAAGCTGAGTCTGAAGCAAGGGCGAAACAGAAGCAGAAAGGGGCTTTTTCAGGAAGGTCTGAGAAGGTCCCGGCGCTCGCGACTGTCTCCACTTCAGTCCTGTCCACCTCGTTTGCTGTGCAACATCTGGCCCCAATATGGGGCTGATTTTAATAAATCCAAGACATCCCCCTTAGCCCAGCAGACTTGGAAGAAGCCAAGGAGAAAGCCCATGGCGCCAGCAGGCAGACCAAGAGGCGAAGAGCTGGGCAGGAAGGGGTGGGGGTCACGACCAAGTCAGAACCTAGGGTGGGGGTGGGGTGAGACCGACGTGCTCAGAAATGGAGATGGACAGGTCCAGAGAGTCCCCCACTGATGCCAGAGGCAGCCTCCGGACACAACCACCTGTTCTGGTTTCTGGACTCTGCTGCTTCCCTCACTAGGCAGAAGCTGGCTTGTATGGGTCACAGCTCTCTCCCCATGTGGGAGAAAGGGATGGAGGGACCTGGGGTTGCATGCACGTGCATATGTATACACACACACACGCACACACACACATGCACACCTGCATTTCCACACTAGAAATGCAGACGGCTCACAGAGTTATCAGTTGGTCTCCATCCTCCGCTGGCTTCACCTGGAGAGACCCTGCAGTCCAGTCTGCTTGAAGACACCCAGGCGGGTGTTCATTTCTGATGACCCACAACAAAGCAGAGTAACTTGGTGGCTGAAGCATCAGGAGGCGCAGGAGGAGCATTCGATTGCAAAGACAGAAAGAAGTCAACATGAAGAAAGCGGTGACTTCGAGGATCTCCCCGCCACTCCCCCGCCCACTTCTCACAACTTCTCTATTACCGCACAATGAGAAATTAATTCTTCCAGACTCAGGACCTGGAAGATGATGCCAAACCCAAGAAAACAGTTCTATGCAGGGCGCGAATGTAGCATGAATGGAACTGAGTCACAGCCACCAGGCCCCAAGCCGGCGCGTCCCCATCAGCAGCGTTGGCAAGGAGCAGGTCTGCGGGTGGCCTGCTCTCTCCCTGGTGGTGGTGAGAGAAGAGCAGGAGTGGGCAGGAGTGTTAATTGTGACCAGAGCTCTTGTCCTGTTCTCACTCATGTGTGGAAAAGATGCCCAAAGAATGAGAATAAATGTGTCCCCTTTCCCTCCATGGAGCAGAGACCAGCCCCTGCATGCTGCAGTCTGGGCCTCAGTAAAGAAGAGAAGTCAGTGACTGCAGAGGACACCAAGCTCAGAGCTTCTCCTCTCACTACTTACCAAAAGAAAAAGAAAAAGAAAAAGAAACGAGTCACCTCCCTAAACTAACCCAGTGGTTTCTGCTCTGCATATATCTTAAAATCTCCTGTTGGCCCTCATGCTTTTTTTTTTTATTTGCGGTGCTGGGGATCGAACCCAGGGCCTTGTGCAAGGCAAGCACTCTACCGACTAAGCTATCTCCCCAGCCCCCCTCATGCTTTTCTGAAAATCAGACTCCCCTAGAAGGCTGGTTAAAACACAGATTGCTGGGCCCACCCCAAGAGTTTCTGGTTGAGTAGATCTCGGTGGGATGCGAGGGTCTGCATTTCAGCTGCAGGTCCTGAATCCAACTTTGGGAATTTTTACCCACCTCCCCAAGTCCTCGGAAATGGATTCCATTGGTCCAGAGTGGAGCTGGGTTTCCACTGAACCAGAGTGGGGTCAGATGCGGATTGCTTGAAAGCACCCGGCGGGGCTAACCCAGCTAACACCACCAAGGCTAGAGGCCCTGGCACGGTCCCCAACAAGTTATGAAGCTAAGCAGACATCCGGTTATCAGTCAAAGACTCACTCAGTCCAGCCGTTTTCAACCACTACCTTCTCTAATACCTGTCCCCTTTCTACACCAAAGGAAAATTTTGATGGAACTCTTGCTAAATTGCTCAGGCTGGCCTCAAGCTTGTGGTCCTCTTGCCTCAGCCTCCCCAGTGGCTGGGATTACAGGCGTGCATCACTGTGCCCCAGGGAAATCTTTGACACCTGCTGGCTCATCTGCAGCTCTGCAGGGCCCTCCCTGCACATCCGTTCTGGCTGTGCCCTGGGGCATGAGCGCTTGGTCACAGCTCGAAGCTGTCAGTTTGCAGGGTCGCAGGCACCTTGATGCTCTGATTCTTCTCTCAAGCAGCCTCCCTCTTCCCTTTGTTCCGGGAGGATCATTCTCTCTCCTCGAATGTGACACAGAAGTCCCTCAAGTCTGGCCTCTCAGCTAGTCACCTGGATGGGTGAAAAGCTCAGGTCCTGCGAGTCCTCCACTGTCAGGGTGACTCCGAGGGGCTGACCCTCGGTCTGTGTGGGCATAAACCCCAAAGACGCCCAGGCGGAGGGAGGGTCCTGCTCCTTCAGGGCCTGTGGGAAGATTCACAAAACAAAGAGCAGATGCTTCAAGCAATGACTTCCCTGCAGAGGGCTCACAGGAAGGATGACCAGAGGACGCTGGCCAAGTCCTGCTCAGGGGAGCCTCCAAGAGAAACAGGGAGGCAAGCACAATGGCCACACAGCCGCAGAGGACAGGGGAGGGGACCAGCACCCTGTGCCTCTCCTGAACCAGGCATTCAATTTGTATCTCACTTAATCCTTCTGACAACTCCACCCTGGAGGCTATTTTGAAGATTAAGAAATAGGCTCAGAGAGGTCAAGCATCTTGCCTAAAGTCACATAGCTGCTTTAAAAGTGAACATCTATGGAGGCCTTACGAAATGCCAGGCAGCGCTTCCGGGGTTTCACCCATCTTAATCCCTTTAATCTTCACCCTCCAAGGCAACTTCCCCTTCATGCAGTGACCCAGGAACCCAGGCAATTTAGAGTCTGTGGCTCAGCCAATTGAATTCAATCCCCAGCACCACAAACAAACAAACAAACAATAACAAAAAAAAAAAAAAACTGGAGCCTATTAATAGGGTTTGGACATGAGATGTCCCCTAAAACTCATGTATGAGACAGCACAAGAATAGTCAGAGGCAAAGTGAAGTGCTTAGATTATGAGAGGTGTAATCTATTCAGTGGATTAATCCACTCATGTAGATTAACTGGGTGTAACTGCAGGCAAGTGGGGAGTAGCTCGAGAAAGTCGGTCATTGGGGGTGTGTCTTTGGGTTTATATTTTGTCCCCGATGAGCAGACCCTCTGCTTCCTGATTGACATGTCCTGAGCTGCTTTCCGCCACCATGATGTTTTGCTTCACCGTGGGCCCAAAGCTATGGAGTCGGCCATCTATGGACTGAGACATCCAAAACCAGGAACCCCAAATAAACTTTTCCTTCTCTATATTGTTCTTGTCAGGTCTTTTGGTCACAGCAACCAAAATACGACTAAAACAGAGACTCTCGGAGGACAAAGTCTGAGATTGCCATGATACACAGGAGGGACAGGAAGAAAACAAAACACACATCAACCACCTGCTCGTAAGTGGCCCAGCAACCCACATTCCAAATCAAAGAAGGATGTGTAAGGCTGCGAAACCTGGCAACTCAACAATGAGGAATGAATTTGCTGAAGAAAGATCTGGAGGAAAGAAAAGAAATACGTTTATTCTCCTTAGAGATCCATGGAGGAGTCAATTTAAGAAGAGGAAGAAAGGAACGAATGAACAAATGAACGAATGAACTAGGTGTGGGGTGCATGTCTCTAAGCCCAGTTATATGGGAGGCTGAGGCTGAAGGATCGAAAGTTCAAGATCAGCCTGGGCAACTTAGTGTGACCCTGTCTCAAAAAGAAAAAAAAGAAAGAAAAAAAAGTTTAAGGGGCTAGGGTATAGCTCAGTGGTAGAGCACATGAGACCCCAGTCCAATCCCCAGCACCACACACACACACACACACACACACACACACACACACACACACAGAGCAATAGCAATTATGGAGTCTAAGTCAAAAGAAAGGAAACAAGAACAGTGAATGTAAAAATACATATTTTATTGGAATGAAAAATACAGCTTGAGACTAACAGAACGCACAGACCCCTGTGGAACGCCACTGTTGAGCTCCGAGGACTCACTCTGATGGAGGTAGGTGACAGGAACGTCAGCCTGGACCTCGCACCTCATTCAGACACTCCCTCGAAACGCATCACATACTTCATTGTAAAACACAACACTCAAAAATTTAAGAAAGCTGGACACAGCGGCCTGCACCTGTAATCCCAGGTGATTACATGGGAGGCTGAGGCAGGAGGATCACTGGAGCCCAGGAATTCAAGGCCAGTCTGGGCAACACAGTGAGATCCTATCTCAAAAAAATATATTAAAATTTTTTTTCTGTATTGGCTCCTGCTTTAGGTGCTAAGTTTAAGAACTCTTGGATTAACCCTAGATTCTCATGTATTTTTCCTTTAAAAAAAGGTTTTGCTTTTTTAAATTTTTTTTAAGTTTTGATTTAGAAAAAGATTTTTTTTTTCATTTTTTGGACCTGGTCTCACTATGTTGCCCAGGCTGGCCTTGAACTCCTGGGCTCAAGTGGCCTTGAACGTCTGGGCTCAAGTGATCCTCCACCTCAGCCTCCCATTTCTCAATGACAAGAAGGCCTGGCACCAAAGTCACATAGTTGGTGAGTGGTCAAGCTGAGATCTGGTCCCCTGTGTCCCCCAGGCCATGTCTGTGGCTCCCACTTCTGTCCTCACCTCTCACTACCTGGCTGTGTGCATTCACAGCCCCACCCCAGACCCCGGCATGCACAGGGCTCCCTGCGGGGGAACGACAGCCACCTGAGGGGCCAGTCTGTCAGGAGCAAGGCCAGTGACTCCAGCAAGTTCTCCAACCCCGTCTCCCAGGTCCCTCAGTCAGCCTCGTCTGGCCCATGGACATCCTGTCCTGGGCTCTGGGCCAGGAGGCTACTCACACACACCTCAGAGGCCTTCTTGGTGTGACTCGGCCCAGGGGTGAGGCTGGGGAGAGGCCAGAATCTCAGGAATCTGTCAGCCGTGAAGACACAGAAAGGGCCCTTCTGCTGCGTCACTGAAGAGGAGGGAAGCTCGGGGGTTGGGAGGGGAGGAAGACCTTCTCCTTGTGCCGATGCTCCACCCGCAGAGCGCCCCAGCCATAGTATCTGGGCTTGGTCTGGTTCTCTCCTGGCTGCTCTGGACCCCTGACCCTCGTCTCCCCACAGGGCACTTTCAATCCAGGCGCCAACTCTCCAGCCCTGGTTAGCACGGTCCTCCCCTCCCCTCCCCTCTGGCCTTTCACACAGAGCTCTAACTGATTTGAAAAACGAAAAGAAACAGCTGGGCACAGAGGCGCACTCCTGGAATCAACTCGGGAGGCTGAGGCAGGAGGATCGAAAGTTCAAGGCCAGCCTGAGCAGCTTTGTGAACCCATATCACAAAACAAGATAACAAGATAAAACTGTCTGGGAATTTAACTCAGTGTCTTTGAGTTCAACCCCGTATTGTGGGGGAAAGAAGAAAGAAAGAAACCTAAAACTCAAAGCATAGATGATTTGCTTGAAGCCCCATCCTCTGATGTATTTTTTAAAATATTTTTGGTTCCAGATGGACACAGTACCTTTAATTATTTTTTTGCAGTGCTGAGGATGGAACCCAGTGCCTCACACGTGCCAGGCAAGCGCTCCACCACTGAGCCACGACCCCAGCCCATCTGACACAGTTTTAAACAACCAAGTGGTGGTGACTGCCATCATCCCCTGTGCTGTGTTGGAAGGACACTAGGCTAATCCAATCTCACTATGACCCTGGGCGTATGTCTCCTCATCATCCTCACTTCACAAATAGGAAGACTGAGTCACAGAGAAGGTAAGTCACTTGCCCAGGCCACACAGCTCAAAGCAAGAGTGCAGAAAGCCCCACTCCCCAGTCGCCCTTCCTGGCTGCTGGGGCCTGCTGTGCCCTCTCAGGGGCTTGTGTGACCATCTTCAGGTGCATCTTCTGCTTCCACTCCTAAGGGGGGGCACAGAGAGCCCTACCTGGCCACACACACAGCTCTGAGCTGAATACCAAGCCTGGGGCGACCCGGCCCCAGACTGCGCCCTGAGCATCCTCGCTGGCCGCCTTTCTGTTTACCCTGAGGCCGCCACGCCTGACAAAGCCTCCTTGTCAGTCCAGAGAGTGGGCAGTTTCCTAAGGACTGGGGTTTAGGACAAGGGCTATTTATTGCCAGGACTGGACTTCTTCTTTTGGAAGCAAGGAAGTCACCACCCCAGGCGACGTGGAGGGCAACACCGCCCTCCCTGCCTCTTTCCTGGCTTACTGGCACAGATCTTGCCTGGGCAGAATGTTCCCCTGACGACCCGCCACATATGCACATATGCTCACACACGCACGCGTGCGTGCACACCACACACATACACACACACACACACACGCACGCCTATGTTCACAACCTTCCAGGAAGCAGAGGAAGGCAAAGGGGGTATTTCCTCCATCGTGGCCTCATGGGATTCCCGCTCACCTAAAGTCATTTGCAAAATTGTAGTGTGTGAACCAAAGACAGTGACAGGCGTGCCCAAATTCCAGCCACTTGGGAGGCTGAGGCAGGAGGATCACAAGTTTGAGGACAACCACAGCAATTTACAAGGCCCTAAACAACTTAATGAGACCCTGTCTCAAAATAAAAACTAAAAAGCTCCGGGGACGTAGCTCAGCCACATATCGCCGTGGGTTCAATCGCCAATACAAATATATATATTTGATATAGATGAGGGAGCTGCGCAGGCGTGGCTGGCCTCCCCCAGGCCCTCTGCCTTAGCTGGCCTGACAGGGCCTGCAATACCTGGGTCACAAGAATACGTGACAGGCTGCAGCAACCTATGAGGCCCTGAGGTTGAGGGGTGGAGGAGTCCAGGATGAGCTGCTTCCCCTCCCCCCAGGATCTCATGGCTCCTGGGTCCTGTCACTGTTGAGGGAGCCTCTTTCCAAAGCAGGGCAGCCAGGCTCAGCACTGCCAAAAAGAAAGAGAAAGAAAGTTGAGCAATAATACAGCATCTGTAAAATCTAAGTAGGTTGATGTAAAAAGGTGTCCAGGACATATTTTTAAGTGAAAAGGGAAGATTGGGAAACAATACATAGGCTGTAAATCATTTATAACTCAACAAATAATCCATTCTCTGAATCTATTCATGCACAGGGAAAGTCTGGAAAGATACAATTTATAGTGGTCACAGAGCCGCCTCAGAGGAGGGGAGGGGACTGTGGGGATGGTCAAGAGGGACTTCCCTCCTCCCTTCTGCATGCAGCCCTTGCCCCAAGTCTAGGGCCCTGTCCCAGCTCCCAGACCCCCCAGAAGAAATGGAATTTCTAATCCCAGAGCCAAGGCCAAGCTGCACAGCTAGCATCCCGAGTGGGAATTCTGAGTAGCTTGTAAATAACCAACTTCCAACAATGATGGTAAAATTGTCATAACCACCAGTGATTAACTCCCCATCTAGCTTGGCCCTGGACCCTCCCAGCACCGTGGCAGATGTTATAAGCACTGAACTGACCGTCTTGAGAAGTGGGGGTCCAGGGTAGAAGGGTTCCTACCCTTCTTGCGAGTTGGGAAGGAAGTTGGCCTGCCTGGTTTCGTGATGCTGGCAGAAGACCCAAGACTCCGGGGTCAGAGGCAAAGGATTTATTTTATATGTATTTATGTTTTGTAGTACTGTGGACTGGATCCATGAGCCCTCTTCCACTAAGCTACGTCCCCGGCCCTTTTTATTTTGAGACAGGCTCTTGCTCAATTGCTAAGGCTAGCCTTGAACTTCCCATCTTCCTCATCCTCCAGAGCAGCAAAGGGCTTTGTCACTCAAGCACGACAGGCAATCCAAGTCCAAGTTCACCTTGACTCTCTGGCCTCCTCCTGTCACAGGGCAGACTGGAGCTGGGCTCAGGGGGATGCCCAACTCACAGTGGGTTTATGCTCCAAGTGGAGGAAGCCTGTGACGGAACCCTTCATCTGCTTCTTCCTTCTTTTTTTCTTTTTTCCTTTGTATTTTTTCTTTCTTTCTTTCTTTCTTTCTTTTTTTTTTTTTTTTTTTTTTTTGCTGGAGATTGAACCTGGGCGCACTCTACCACTGAGCTCCCTTCCCGCCCTTCAGCCCTTTTTACATTTTATTTTGAGACAGGGTCTCACTATGTTGCCCAGGCTGGCCTCGAAACTGCTATCCTCCTGCTTCAGCCTCCTGAGTGACCGGTATCACAGGCATGTGCCACCATGCCTGGCTGGAACCTCCTGATCTTCTAAGATAGCCTCAATCAAATCTGCCTTTTTTAATCCCAGAAATTGAGCAATCTGCCCTCGGGGAAGAAGGGAGTCATGCTCTCTATCCTCCAATGCCACCTGCTATGTAAGTATCTTTGAAAAGACAACCCAGAAGAGAAAACAAACTGGCTTCCAAAGGTTGACAACTGAGGAACTGGGAAGCCAAGTCACTTCCTCGGGATCACAAAGCTAGGACAAAGCCGATTCCAAAGCCCTTGTCTTTTCTTCTTGCCTCAAAATGAGCTGCTTGTCTATCCTGGGAACCAAAGAGACACATAGAATATTGTTCCAGAGGGAAAATCCACTGGCACGTCTCAGCAGTGAGCTCCAGGGCAATGGCGGGTGCAGAGCTGGCCATGGCTTGCAGAACAGGCGCCACCTCATGCGCCTGGCTCCCAGGACACCACCATCTGAGAAAGGAGAACCCCTCCAGTGCTGTTCCTGGGATGTCACAGAAGAGCTGGACATAAGGAACGAGCTTCCGGGATGGAATAAATGCTCTTTTCTTTTGCAGAAATGTATTGAAAAACCGTGTTGTTTGTTCTGTATTTATTTAAATACAAAATTTATTTATGGAGCAAAAGGAGGAGTTGGCATTGGCTTTCAGCACCCGGCCAGGAAATGGTCTGGACTTGTTTTTCTCCTCCTCAGAACACCTTGTCCCACGGCAACCAAATCCAACTTTGAATTTCAGAGTTGGAGGTTGCTTGGCTCTCAGATGGCCCAGGACCCAAGTTCTGGTCCCCAGAGCCCACCCCTGCAGGCCTGGGGAACAGGCAAGGAGAGGTCAGTTTTCCCGCTGGGTTCCTCAATTTCTTCACCCACAAAACAGGACCATGGGCACCTGCCTCTACCTCCCTCATAGATAAAAAGCAATAGTGGTAGTTTCTAGCTTGGTAAATTGCTAATAGATGTATCTGTATTTATAGATACAGAGAGAGATTGAGCTTCAGCATTTCCCTATCTGTAAAGCTGACCACTGTCACACAGACGCCACTGGAGGTCTGCCACTGTCACATCACCTTACTCGACTTCCTGCTGGCCACCAAGGAATGCGTTCCCTGCCTCTGCTCCTTCAAGCACTCTGAACTTGACGGAGGTTTGGATGTCAGAGTCAGATGGGGGTCTTATTCCTGCCCCCTTTGCCCAGAAAATATTTTATGCATTGTTTGTCTCATTTTAACTTCCTGCAACACTCAGTAAAGACAGCTCTATCTCCATTTTACAGATGGGGAAACTGAGGTTCAGAGGGTCTTCCACAGCCAGTCTTCATGACTGGTGAAGGTCAGAGATGGGACAGAAGGCAGGTCTTCTGCTCTCCAGGCCTGGTTTGTTCTCATGACCTACAGCCCGCATGCCTGACGCCATCTCTAACACCTGGCCTCTTGCAACACAGTTTCAGTTTCCCCCCTGCAGCAAGGGACAGTGTCAGGTGACTTGCCATCCAAGATCCCTAGGAGGTTGAACTCTCTCTGGACAGGCCCAAAGAGGGTTAGTATCATGCCTGGGGTCACCCAGCAAGTCACAGCAGGGTGGCACAAGGCCTGAGCCCCCTGCCTTGGGTCCAGGGCTCTGCTGCCCACACCACTGTGCCATAGGTTTCTACAGGGTGATGGTGATGGCTGACACCCTGTCTCAGAGAAAAGGCTGAGGACCAAATTCTCTCCCTGAGCAAGACAATTTTGGGTAAATCTCAAAAAGGCTCCCATGGCAGACAGGGAAATTATAGGGTGGGGTGGGTGTGAGGCCAGGGCAGGCTGGGAGGAGGAGGAACAGAGGAGCAGGCCTCTGCCCACGCTCTCCACCAGCTGGTGGCTGTGGAAAGAGAAACCTGTGGCAGGTGGGCCGGGCCCCATCTGGGTCCAGCCGACCAGGGCCAGGCTAGACGCCCCGGGGCATGGCAAGGTGGGGTTGACCCTGGGGGCAGTCCCCTCTGCCTGGAACCCTTCCTGCCCTCACCTCAGGTCAGAGGTGAAAGTTACCTTCTCAGGAAGGCCTCCCTGACCTTCCCTGGTAAAGCAGCTCCTCCCCAACCTGCCCGCCGGCCAGGTGCTGGTCCTCCTGCTGCAGCACTAAGAAGAATGCACTAGAGGGCGCCTCTCACTGGAAGGGTGTGGGTGTGGCTCTATTTAAAAGAGCACGTCGTGGTGGCACCCGCCTGTAATCCCAGCGACGAGGAGGCTGAGACAGGAAGATTGAAAGTCCAAGGCCAGCCTCAGCAACTTAGTGAGACCCTGCCTCAAAATAAAAAATAAAAAGGGCTGGGGAGGTGGCTCAATGGTAAAATTCCCCTGGGTTCAATCCCCAGTGACAAAAATAAATAGAAATTAAATTAAATTAAAAGCATATTGCAGAGTTGGGGCACCATGGAAGCTGCAGACAAGACAATTCAATGGGTGACCTCCCACACACAGGAGGTTTGGCCTCCCTGTCCCTCTTGTGGTAGCGCTCTTTTTTACCCAACCCCACACCCTCCCTCTAGTCCCTGCAACAGTTGGGAAAACAAAGGACAACATAAATGACAATAGGGACAGGGGTGCTGCTCATTGGGAGAGTTCTCGCCTGCATGTTTAGGCTTTGAGTTCCACCCCCAGTTCCTCATATTCCACTCCAAGCCGGTGCAGTGGCACACACCTATAATCCCAGCGGCTTGGGAGGCTGAGGCAGGAGGATCAAGAGTCCAAAGCCAGCCTCAGCAACGGCGAGACACTAGGCAACTCAGTGAGACCCTGTCCCTAAATAAAATACGGAAAGGGCTGGGGATGTGGCCCAGTGGTTGAGTCCCTGGGTTCAATCTCGGCTCCAAAAAAGCAAACACACACACCACGTATTCCAGACTGAGAAGCACTGCGGCGGAGGCCCTTTCCTACAAACAGATGGCAGCAAGAGTCTGACCGCGTGTGGGTCGGTGCCGCTGCCCAGGCAGGTCACTGGGGGTGGCGGGGGCGGAGGAACGCCCCCACCCTTTCTCTAGCTGTGCGATTGTCAAAATGAATAGAGAGATAAACCTCTTCAGAGTAAAATGACGTAAGAACAAACGAAGTGCCAGGGTGGGAGGCACAGAGGGAAAGGAGGGGGGGAGGGAGGTGGGAAGGGAGCCCCGCCCCTCGCAGGCACAGCCTCCCGCCCCTCCCCCGGGCCACCACGCCAGGGAGCCTGCGAGCAGCACCTGCCTGCCGCTTGCCTGGCCACACAGAGCTGGCATCATCCTGCCAGTCTGGGGGTCGGCCTCCGCGAGCCACAAAGGCCTCTTTCTCTGGTGGCTGTTTGTGTTGGGCCCCTGCTCACCTCCCACAGCCTCCAGTCACTGCCACGGGCACAGGAGAGGCACAGGGCTCCCGGGCTGCTCAAGGGCTGGCTTTGTGGTCCTAAAGATCAGGCCCGAGCCCAGGCCCTGGAAGCCAGCTGTTCCCACCCTCCTGCTCCTCCAGCGCCTACACAGTACCCGGAGTGGCCTCTGCCACATTCCGCCCCCTCTCCCACACCCCCGCCCCCTCCCAGCCCTGGCCCTGCCCAATCCTGACTCCAGACTGGAACACACTGGCCCTGTTCTCCCTCTGCCCGCGATGGAAGTCACCGCTCCTCCTCTGCCTGGCCCCCCACTGCCTGCATCACAGGCACCATTGACACCCTGCTACCCAGAGACTTCTGCCAGCCCCTGTTCTCAGGGCCCTGCCCCGGGAGCTGTGGTGAGGTGGATGCCTGGTTCCTCTCCAACACCACAGCTGGGGCAGCTCCGGTGATGAAGCTGTCATTTTTTAAAAGGCACGTGTATTTAAACACATTCTTGTAGAGAAGACCAAGTAGCTCCAAGAACAGGAGCCCCAGCTGGGCATGGTGGCACATGCCTATAAACCCAGTGACTTGGGAGGCTGAGGCAGGAGGATCCCAAGTTGGAGACCAGCCTTATTCACCTAGTGAGACCATGTCTCAAAATGAAAAATAAAAAAGGACTGGGGACATAGCTCTGTGGTAGAGCACTCCTGGGTTCAATCCCCAGTACCACAAAAATGAATCACCACAAGGAGACACAGCAAGCATGAAAGAAGATTGGGACAAGATGTTCATGATTTCGCCACAGAGATTTTGGGTACAGTTTAAAAACAGAGGAACATCAGAAGGCCCGCAGGGGATTGGTTAAACAAGTAAAAATGTAGCCACGAAACTGTTAGGTAGCCTTTAAGAGTAAACCTACAGTTATGGAGCGTAATTTATTTATAAATTGTGTACTGATAGACCCTAATGCCAGATTTTATGTGTGTGCTTAAGGATGTTTTTCGACAAAGAGCTAGAAGTCTCGTGACCTTTTGGCAATGACTATGGAACCCCCAAATTGGTTCATATAGAAGGGTATGTTACTCCATGCCAAGATGTTCATGTCATAAAGCCTATGTCTTGTGAAGTCCCTCTTTCATGCCTGTGTCTAGTGTGGAGGCCATAGCACAAAATTCAAAGTCCCTAAGTGAGCTTTCTTCTTTGTTTTTCTATCAGCAAGATCTATCTCCTTATCATGGTGGGTCACAACTTCAGTCACATGTTTTCCAGCAACTAAGGCAAAACCAAACGTGTGGCCAGTTACTTATCCCCAGTGTCCCTAAGAGAACATTAAGTGACTGCTTTTAGAATTTCAGAGCGTGCAGAGTTCTCTGGAGAGGTGGGGCCGTGTGCGGAGGAAGTGTGACGTGTCTCGTGTCTCGGGGGACGTCTCCTGCTCCCTGAGGACAGCCTTGACTGAAGCTGAGGCTGTGCGAATCCCGGCCACCCTGTCCGGGGACAACTCTGTAGGCCTTGTTCAGGAAGAGGAACAGAGTGAAGTGGGTTAGAAACTCTTCACCTCTCACTGAAAGGACAGGGAGTCACACATCCCCAAGAGTCAGTCATGCAGGGCTCTGTGGGTGGCACACGCCTGTAATCCCAGGGGCTCGGGAGGCTGAGGCAGGAGGATCAAGAGTCAAAGCCAGCCTCAGCAATGTGGTGAGGCCGTAAGCAACTCAGTGAGACCCTGTCTCTAAGTAAAATACAAAACAGGGCTGGGGATGTGGCTCAGGGTCAAGTGCCCTTGAGTTCAATCCCCAGTGCCAAAGAAAAAAAAAAAAAAGAAGAGTCAGCCATGCAGTTGGACAATCGGAAACAAGAAGCAGCAGGATGATGGGGTTATTGAAATCTGAAGTGCGGAAAGCTGTTCGCTCCTTCCAAGACCAGGAGGTCCTGACAGTCCAGCTCCAGAGAAATCCCCAGAGCATTCTGGGTAACAAATCACCCCAAAACTTGCTGGTCTGATCATACCAACCAATTATCAGCCTCATGGTTCCTGTAGGCCAGGAAGTCGGGATGGGCTCAGGAGTCAGTGAGGTTGCAGTCAGACAGGGACTGGTAGGGGACCCAGGGGACAGGTAAGCTTCTCTTTGCATATCAGTCTCTTGCACAGCAGCCCAGGGCTCCTGCCGCCAAGCGGCACCTTCATTAAGTAGTATTAGAAGGCACCTGGGTTGCTTCTGTTGCTTCCTCTGGGTTATGAGCTAGCCACCAGCCTGTCGGATCAGGGATACAGGACAGAGATGTCATCTCTCAGTGAACGGAGAGTCAAGGTCACTCAATAGCGTGCAGTTCAGGAGATGCTGTGACCATCTTTGGAAAACACGATCTTTCACACAGAGCCATCACCAGTGTCCAAGGCAGGCAAGGACAAAAGCAGCCCAGCGGAAAGCTTGTAACCTTTGACCTTGTTCATTTGACTTGAAACCCTTAGATCACCCTTTATCTGCCAAAATTCAGCCATAGCAGCCCTCAGTTAAACCATGAGCACTTTGAGCTACAGCGGCACAGAACTCGGGCGCCAGCCAAGAGATGGGCTCTGGCCGTGGCCATCGTTGTCAGACTGCAAAGTAGTTTGGGCTACTAGTGGTGGTAGCAGCAGTAGTGAGGGTCGTTCGGGGGTGTGGGGGAGTTTTTGCTGCTGGGGAGTGAACATAAAATTTCATGCATGCTAAGCACACCACCCCTGAGTGACAGCCCCAGTCCTTGGAAGTATCTGGATATAGTATTGAGTTTAACCCACATTATCTGACTTCTTAAAAATCAGTAGAGTTGGGCACAGGGGCACACTCCTGTAATCCCAGCTACTCAGGAGGCTGAGGCAGGAAGATCACAAGTTCAAGCCCAGCCTGGGCACCTTGGCAAGAACTTGTCTGAAAAAAAAAGAGAAGAAAGAAGAAGAAAAAACTTAAGTAAAAAGACTGAGGGTGTAGCTCAGTGGTAGAATACCTGTGGATTTATTCCCCAGTACCATCAAAAAACAGGAGGAAGAGGAGGAGGAGGAGGAAGAGGAGGACGTGGAGACAAAGAAGAAAGAAAATGAATAAAAAACAGAAATGAACCTGCTGATGGGAGAAGGTCCCACCCCCAACAGTGAGGAGCAACAATAACAAAGGAATAAAATATCCAGGCGTAATGGTGCACCCATCTGACCCCAGCGATTCCAGGAAAATCGCAAGTTCAAGATCAGTGAAGGCAACCTAGCAAGACCCTGTCTCAAAACCAAATAAATTACAGCTGGGGATGGGGTTCAGGGGTGATTGCTTGCCTAGCATGCACGAGGCTCTGGGTTCAGTCCCTGGTGACACACACACACACACACACACACACACACACACACACAAGCACAAAGTGTGAATAACTAACACTTTTTTTTTTTTTTTGGATGAAATGATGTAATGCCTGAGATTTACTTTAAAGTACTCAGCAAACAAACTAAAAGCACATGGAGGCTGGGGACACGATTGGTCACCAGCTGCTAAGCGTGGAGGCGGGGCATGAGTACATGCAAATCTCCAATACTATTTCATTTTTGCAAATGTTTGAACATTTCCATAACAAAAGGTAAAAACAAATGTATAGTAAGTGTTGGGAACGTATCACACACATTGCATCTCAAGTCCAGCCCCGTGAGGTGTGATGAAGTCCTGGCAAGTCTCCCTCCCCAGAGCTGTCGCATGTTCATTCATGACTTTTATAAGGGCTCCCAGGATCACACTGACACAGGAGTCAGTAACCATCTGCAGTGCTGCACTCGATTCCCCGTGAAAACATGCAGAATTTCACCTGTGAGAAAGCTTACTATCCATGCGCAACAAAGTCATCCGACGCCTGATGACCTTTGGAAGCGTTTTTGGAGACAGCAGGGATTGGGAGGGGAGCAGTTACATGTTGCATGGCCTGAAATTTTTCTTGCCGTGTGCATGTGTCAATATAAGTTACATGATGATTTAGAATCAAGAAAATCCACCAAACAGGTGTTGTTGGCTTTTCATTTCTTTTTCTGTAGCCATTTCTTTGCTTCTTTACAACTTGTTTTATCTGCCAAGGGAATAGGCATCGTCAATGGACAAGAGATATCAGCCATTAAAGAATGAGAGTGAAGGTTAAAAGGAATGCATTTCAGCAGTGTGGAGATTCCTCTGAAAACCTGGAACGGATCCACCATTTGACCCAGCTATCCCACTCCTCAGTTTATACCCAATGGACTTAAAATCAGCATACTACAGTGACGCAGCCACATCAATGTTCATAGCAGCTCAAATCACAATAGCTAAACTATAGAACCAACCTGGATGTCCTTCAACAGATGAATGGAAAAAGAAAATGTGCTACATATACACAATGGAATATTACTCAGACTTAAAGAAGAATGAAATTATGGCATTTGCAGGTAAATGGATGGAACTAGAGAATATCATGCTAGGTGAAAAAAGCCAATCCCCCAAAACCAAAGGCTGAATGTTTCTCTGATAAGGGTTTGATGATCAATAGTAGGGGTGAGGGTGGTAGGGAAGAATGAAGGAGCTTTGGATCATGCAGAGGAGAGTGAGGAGAGGGGTGGGGCGGTGGAGATGGGAAGGAAGGTAGAATGAGACAGACATTATTACCCTATATACACGTATGATTACACTACTGGCGTGACTCTGCACCATGAACAGCCAGAGGAATGTTATGCTCCATTTGTGTACAGTATGTCAAAATGCATTTTCTACTGCCATGTATAACCAATTAGGACAAATTTTAAAAAAAGAAATGCATTTCAGCCATTAGCTTAATCCTACCCTAACTCTTCCTCTCCCCAGCCCCACTGCTTGAAAATCGCCTCTGCTGGATTTCAACCCTGGCTGCCTCCCAGGATTGGTTGCCAAAGGCCTTGCTTAACGCAATGGCTGGCGCGCCCTCTGGTGGCTTCCTGCAAAAGTGCAGAGGCCGGTGTTTTCACCGGGGCTCAAAGAAGCCAAGTTTTCACTACAGATCAAAAAATGGAACTCCGAGGACCAAATTTGATTCATTGATGTACTGTCTATAAACAAGAAGGCGTATGGGTCATAATGCTTTAAAATGTTTTCAGCATTTTAAAATCTGGATATTTTGCAGAAACATCCAGCTTTCTGGCTTCTTTGCAAAGTAGGATCTGACCGCGGTTAGAACGAGGTTGTGCTCACCTGTCTGGTCTCTACTGTAGTCACTTGGTGTTCACTGGTGTCCTGCAATGGTCCCTGTAGTGGGCTGGACAGTGCTGTCCTATAAATATTCACATCCTCCTGGGACCATAGAATGTGACCTTATTTGGAAATAGGTCTTTGCAGATGTAACTAGTCAAGACTCTCAAGATAAAATCATCCCAGACTTAGAGTGAGTCCTAAGTCCACTGAGGGCTGGGGTTGTAGCTTAGTGGT
Source organism: Sciurus vulgaris (assembly GCF_902686455.1). Lineage (NCBI taxonomy): Eukaryota > Metazoa > Chordata > Mammalia > Rodentia > Sciuridae > Sciurus > Sciurus vulgaris. The sequence continues at coordinate 55,322,178 of NC_136464.1, read as the reverse complement.
GGAGCACTTGCCTTGCATGTGTGAGGCACTGGGTTCAATCCTCGGCACCACATTAAAAAAATAAGCAAATAAATAAAATAAAAAGGTATTGTGTCTATCTACAACTAAAAAGAATACTAAAAAAAAAAAAAGAGACATCATAGAGAGACACAGGGAACACCATATGAAAACAGGGACAGACAAAAATGCATAAGCCAATGAACGCTTAGGGTGCTCACTGCCTCCCATCTGGATGACAGGCGACTTGTTGGAAAGTTCTTTGAGCTATACCTGTAGAGAATACCGAGGATGAGACAGGAGGCTCGAGACCGCCATCCCTGCTGCTTGGAAGACTCAGGAATGCTTCACGGAGGAGGCAGAGCCTGAACTGGGCCTTGGGAACCAGCAGAGCAGGTGGGTGGTCAGCACACACGGGGCGACCGACAGCGAAGGTGGGAAAGTGAGGGGTACGCACACTCACATGTGCGCTGTGGACACATTTGCGCTGACCACCAAGCAATGAGCTTAGCATGGTGGCCTGTGGCTGGGTGGGGTCAACAGGCTGGAATTAAATAGTGCACATCCCAAAACTTTAAGGTTTAACTTTAAGGTTTCCGGGTTCCTAGCCATGAATACTAAGGATAGTATCTGGCATTATTTATATCCGAGGGTAGGGCAGTTCTTTAAGCTAAACTACTCCGCTCTCTTGTAAGGCAGCTTGTTGGTTTTGTGTCTTCTCAGGAAGCATCCCTGGTCACATTCCTCTGGTCACAGACCTGGACCCTGGCCACAGGGCTGGACACGTGATCTGGGTCTGGCTGATCACAGCATTCCAAAACCAGCAACAGCAATGGACACAGTCGAGACCTTCCTGGGACTGATGTGTAGCCTCTGGGTGAAAGCAACTCTCCAGGCCAATCTGAATTTGTTTTCTGTCACTTGAAACCAAAGGGCCTGGTCAATATGGTGCTTCCAAAACCCTGTTCTTGCTGACCAAGAAGTCGAAAACTCAGAAGACAATTTGCGGCCTACAGTTCAGAGTGGTCCCTGTGCACTTTCTGGTGAGCATATCAGCACTCCATGTTTTTAGGATGATTTGGCAAAGTACCAGGGCCAAATCACCAGACTTCACAAGACCAAAGGAACTTTTTACCTGGTGGGGACATAGGGAGCCATTGAGGATTTTATGTAGAAGAAGATCACCCTGACACCATGGTAGTTGTGACATACTTGGACCAGGAGTGCTGGAAAGGAAGGGGCCAGCAGGCCAGGTCACTGGTGATAGTCTATCAGAGTTGAGCTGGGAATTCATTCATCCAAGAGCTGTTTGTTAGTCACTACCTGAAAAGAGGCAGATGCCAGGCTGGGTGCTAGAGGGTGATGGCTAATTTCATGAGTCAACTTGACTGAACCACAGGGTGCCCAGATTAAAAAGCTCAATATCCCCCTCAATATCCATAGTCCAGGCAGTGGGAAGAATAGGAGGAGAGGGGAGAGCACACCCGCGTTTCTTGAAAGCCACAACCAGGAAGCAGTACCTACCACTTCTGCTCATGGCCTGTTGCTCTCCGTAGGATCACCTGGGCATAAGGCTGCAAAGGAGGCTGGGGAATGTGGTCCTTGCCTGGGTGCACATGCTTAGCTAGAAGCAGGGGCTCTGTGACTGCAGAAGGGGAGAGCAGATGTGGGGTCATCTTGTGGCCTCTGCCACAGTCGAGGGGTGCTATGGGCTTTGGCACCTGAGACTGCATGTCAGGCTCTCTCCCCTGGGGACAGGGTGATCCTCCTCCATGTCCCTGTACCAACTCTCAGATCACCAATGGCTCTCAGAGCTCCCCATGTGCTCAGACTCTTCTGTCACCTCTGCGAGGAGTGAATGACATGACTCAGACAGGCACAGGGCCTGGTACCAAACGAGCCCTCAGTGAATGGAGCCATTGGCACCATTGCCCAAGCCCAAACCTGCTCCTTCTCCTGCTCCTCCTCTTCCTCACGTGGCTCGGCTAGCGGGTCACAATCTTCAGGAGCCCAGGCCAAAAGCCCCTACACCCAACAGTTTCGAGGCCCTCTTCTTCTCATGCCCAAGGGACCTGTCTCTTCTGTAGGATCCTCAGAAAGATGAGATTAACTGTGGCTCCTATCAACCAGGGAAGCCCCCATATCAGGGTCCCTGAGACCACCACTAGGTAGGAGGGTTTTTTTTGTTGTTGTTTTATTTATTTATTTATTTATTTTTGTGGTGCTGGGAATTGAACCCAGGGCCTTGTGCACGCGAGGCAAGCACTCTATCAGCTGAGCCATAGCGCCAGCCCAGGTATGATTTTTAACTAGGAAGACTTGTAGGGTCCACATATATTCACACTCATAGCTAAGATAGGAAAATTGGCAAAGCCATCAGACAGGAGGCAGCAGATACTTCCGGGAGCCACACAGGACACACTCCTCCTGCAACCAACTCTAAGACACACGTGCAATGTTTTCTCCCAGAGACGTTCACTCGTGACTCAGGGCCAGGCTGTGTTCTGGAGGTAGGTCGCATCGGCAGCCCCTGCCTGGCACGTACCAAGGCTCCAGACTCCCCAAAGGAAAGCAGTGTTTGGCCTAAGTCCAGCCTAAGCCATGCTACTCCAGGAATCATGGGAACGCTCCTGATAACCAAGTCCCCAAAGGCCAAGCTGGCAAGCAGGTAGTCTCAGAAAGGTGGTGAGGTCACTGTGTCAGCTGCTCTGCCCAGTCTCAAGCTGGCCTTGACCTTGGTCTTGAAAGTCAAGAACAAGGATCAAAAGACAAACCCTGCCAGATTGGCCCCAGTGACCTCTCCAGGCTTCACAGGAAATTTGTCCTGCCTCCCAGGAAATACAAAGTCATGTGCAGGAGAACTGAGCAGCCTCAGCCCCATCTGCCAAGGCACTATTGTTCCCAGTCCTCTCTAACGTCACCCCATAGGCCCCTGGGAGAGCCCCTTCGTGCACGAGCAAGAGCCTCACTCAGACTGGTGTTCCTGTGAGGGAGGTTGTCTTCCCGCTGGTCTGCAGGACTCCACAGCCATATTGGGCCTCGTTGATCTCGGTTCCCTCTTCCCCACCTCCGCACGCCATTTCCCCATGCCCTGACAATCAGCAGGGGCTCCATAAACCCAGCCAAGGGCACTTCCCTCTCCATAGGCAAAGATGGTACAGCTCTGGGGAAGGGATTGACCCACTCCTGAAATTTGATGATCCCAATCCTCTGAGTCCAAGAATCTCAGGTTGAATGTGACCATCTGAGTCCTGAGCAAGGTCAAGGCCCCCTGGAGGCAGGCATGTAGGCAGAGGGAACAGACAAGGAGAAAAACCAGAGACCCAAGTTGAGTGGAGTCCAGAGCCTGCTGGGTACGTGTTGCTGAGGAGAGGAGGCGCCAGCTGTGTGTGCGTCTGTCTGTCTCTGTCACGCCCTCCTCCAGGTGCGACAGGGACAGGGCATCTGCTGCCCCACCAGCCACTCAGGGGCCTGGCCTTGCTGGCGTGGGCCCCTCCAGGCTGGTTTGGAGGGTCCTTGGGCAGACACGCCTCATGTTGAGCAGCTGGGCACTGCCTGGCCCTGGGCAGGACCCTCGGGTGAGACACATGTTGAGGACCAGCTGGGGCCAGCTGCCTGGCAGATCTGGGGAGAAGCCCAGGGTGGGCAGGATGCTGTCCTCACTGGTGACTGGTGTGATGGGGACACTGATTTAAAATAGATTTGGTCTTTGCCCGGCTCCTGACCCAGAGCTCCTAAGAACATGGTCATTTCCTGAGTAACAGGAGCATCTGACACAGAGCTCCCAAATCCCTAGGAATTTCCTGGGTGGTGGGGACATATTTTGTTCTAATAAGGAGATTTCTGGTGGGCTCCTGGAGAGTCTCAGGATGGGGACTGATTGCCAGGGAAACCAACCATGCGATTTGAGGGCCGCACCACCCCAGTGGCTGGGGAGGGGAGCGGTGCGGAGGTGAGGGAATGGCCGTGGCCAGTGATGTAACCAGTCACACCTGCGTATTGAAGCCCCCCCTCGGACACACCACCTCTAACGAGGAAGAGTGAGAGTGCTTCCTGTAGCTCGCTTGGTGACATCATCTGTGACGTGAGGACTGCTGTCGTTCATGTGAAGGCTCTGGCCTGAGGTCAAGGTCTGCCCTAGCTGCCCCCTGGGACTCCTTCAGTGAGGAGGCTCACCCCCCACACAGCCTGTCTCAACTGTCAGAGGTCAGCGTGTCCAGGCTGAAAGGACGATGCTTGTCTCTTCCAGCCTTTTTCCCCAGTTGCAAGAAGTACCATGCTCCAAACTCTCGCCACAGTCGCCAAAGATTCCAAGCATGCTCTGCCTGGAGCAAATGTTATAAATAAAAACCCTGAGTCATCAGGAAAATGACTGGCATTGTTCGCAATCTGTTATGGTATTTATATGAAGTGTCCCCCAAAAGCTCATGCGTGAGACCACGCAATAATGTTCAGAGGTGAAATGATTGGGTTACGAGAGTTGGGACCTGATTGGTGGGTTAATCCACTTGAATGGATTAACTGGGTGGTAACCGGAGACAGATAGGGTATGGCTAGAGGAAGTAGGTCACTGGAGCGTGCCTTTGGAGTTCATGTTTTGTCCTTGGTGAGTGGAACTGTTTCCTGGCTGAAGTGTCCTAAGCAGCTCTCTTCTGCCATGCCCTCCGCCATGATGCTCAGCCTCACCTCAGGTCCCCAGAGCCATGCAATCAGCTGACCATGGACTGACTCTCTGACACCATGAGCCAAAATAAATTTTTCCTCCTCGACAAGATGTCCTTGTCGGATCTTTTTGTCACAGGGATGCAGAGCTGACTAAAACACAATCCTTCTCTGTCCTTCTTTTTAAAGTAAAATTTAATTTTGCTTTGCAAAATACATTTGCAATGTACAGCAATGTCCAGAGCCATTGTGGTTAATTAGAGCAACTGTGGAAAGAGAGAGAGAGAGAGAGAATGAATCCTGCTGAACCTAACGAAAACATTCTCTGGATTCATTCCTTTGCACTCTTTCACGGAATCACAATACTGGGTAATCTCGCCCAATCCCTTCATCTTTTTTGAGGGGGGTAGGAATTGAACCCAGGGGCACTCTACCATTGAGCTATATCATCAGCACTTTTCATTTTTAATTTTGAGACAGGGTCTTGCTAAGTTGCCCAGACTGGCCTCAAACTTGTGATCCTCCCGCCTCAGCCTCCCAAATTGCTGGGATTACAGGCATGTGCCACTGTGCTGGGCTCAATCCCTTCATTTCACTGGTGGGGAAACTGAGGCCCAGGGCAAGATGCTGACTCAAGGCCAGAGGCAGAGACAGGAAGAATCCAAGTGTCTTCACTTCCACACCTCTTCCCCAGCACCCACAGTCCCTCCATATCCGCTCATGACTTAGTTCTAAAAGCACAGGATTGTCCTTTGCACCATCTTCCTGTATTATCTCCCCCGGGGAATCACACCAACAGAGTTGGCCAGGCCTGGTGCACCATTGATGAAGAACTGAGTTCACCATTTAGAAATGTTTTCTGGGCTGGGTTGTGTAGCTCAGTGGCAGAGCTCGAGTCCAGCTTGAGCAAGGATCTGGATTCAACTCTCAACACCACGAGGAAGGTGGGGGAGGGGGAGGAGGGGGGAGGAGGAGGGGGAAGGGAGAGGAGGGAGAGGAGGGAGAGGAGGGAGAGGAAGGGGAGGAGGGGGAGGAAGGGGAGGGGAGAGGAGGAGGAGGGGAAAGGAGGGGGAGGGGAGAGGAGGGGGAGGAGGAGAAGAGTCTTATCCATGAACGGGGCTTGGTGGCTAATAATGCCTGCCAGGCCTGCCTTATGGAGCTGTAGGGAGGACTCAGTGACATGAAAGAGTATTTTCTAAAAACATAGAAACATTTATTTTTTGAGGTTTTTTTTTTTTTTTTTTTTTTTTTTCCCCTGCAGTGCTGGGGATCAGACCCAGGGCCCGGGCATGCTAGGCAAGTGCTCTACTAGTAAGCTACATCCCCAGCCCAGAAACATACATTGTTTTCCTCCTTTCCCTCACCTACTATGCTCAAAATATAAAAAGTCACGCTCACTTTGGCAGCACATATGCTAAATTGAAATGATCCACGGGACCTGCACAAGGACTACACACATATTCACATAGTGTTCCATATTTTCCTAAGAAACTTCTGCACAGCAAAGGAAGCAAACACAGAGCAAAGAGACAACCCCCACATGGGAGAAAATGTTTTCAAACCAATTTTCTGACAAGGGATTAATATCCCAAGTACATAAAGAACTCAAACAATTCAACAGAAAAAATAATAATAATCTGATTTTAAAATGGGCAAATGGTCTGAATAGACATTCCTTAAAAGCAGATATACAAATGGTCAACAAATATATAAAAAGGTAGTCAACAGCACTAAGCATCAGGGAAATGTATATCAAAGCCTCAGTAAGATTTTACTTTTTAGCCTGGTGCATTGGCCTGTAGTCCCAGCAGCTCAGGAGTCTGAGGCAGGAGGATTGCAAGTTTGAGGCCAGTATCAGCAATTTAGTGAGGCTCTAAGCAGCTCAACTGACCCTGTCTTGAAATAAGAAATAAAAAGGGGGGGTAGGGATATAGCTCAGTTGGTAAAGTACCTTGCATGCACAGGCCCTGGGTTCAATCCCCAACACCACAAAAATTTTATTTGGGGCTGGGGTTGTGGCTCAGCAGTGGAGAGCTTGCCTAGCATGTGTGAGGCCCTCGGTTCAATTCTCAGCACCACATAAATAAATACATAATATAAAAGTCCATCGACAACTAAAAAAATATTAAAATAAAATAAAAAGGGCTGGGGATGTGGCTCAGGGTTCAATCCCTGGTACCAAAAAAAAAAAAGGTATCATCTCACCTCTGTTAGAATAGCGGTTATAAAAAAGACAAAAAAATAAATGAAATCATGCGGAAGGAAGGGAAACCCTCCTGTACCATTGTTGGGAACGTGAATCAACAACCTTCCCAGAGCACAGAGTGGAGCTGTGGTGTGATCCAGCAATCCCACGGCAGGGCACAGATCCAAAGGAAAGGAGAGCGTCTGTGCTCACACATCTATTGTGGCACTATCCACAGCAGCCAAGAGGTGGGATTAAGGCAGGAGTCCACAGACAGGTGAACAGATAAAGAAAAGATGGGGCATACACACAGCAGAATACTACTGGGCCATAAAAATGAACAAAATCCTATAATATGTGGTACCACGGCTGGAACTGGGGGACATTGTGGAAGTGACATAAGAAATACCATCTGTTCTCACTTATATGGAGTAGCTAAAAAAGTCGCTGTCACAGAGGTAGAGAGTAGAGTAGCGAGTACCCGAGGCTGGGGAGGAGGGGGTGGAGGAGAGGGTTAATGGGTGCAGGTGTGCGATTGCATAGAAAAGATAACTTTCATGTCCCAGAGCCCAGGAGGGTGACAATGGTTGGCAGCATTAACTGCAGACTTCACGCTAGCTATGGAGAGGATTTTGAAGCTCCCAGCACACGACAATCCCAAGTGTCTGAGGTGATGGATAGGCCTGCTACCCTGATCTGATCATTACACACTGTGCATGCGCTGAAATGCCACACTCTTCCCCACAAAGAGGCACAATTTTTAGGTGTCAGTTAAAAAAACACACATACACAAAGTTAGGGTTTTTGTGTTTTGATTCAAGCATGCCCTGCCTCTGAGCCCCCAGAGCTGTGAGGCCTCAAGCGTAAGTACAGTGCTCGGTGACAGGTGGGAAGGGAAGGCCACCGATACGGATTTGTGTGCATTTGGCTTTTCCCTTTTTAGTTTCCTTCTCAGGCCTCAGTTATTCACCTAGAAGAAATCAACACACAGGCCCCGCCCCCAGGAGGCTAACCCCTGAGGAAGAGCCGGGTGCTCCACCTTCCTCCAAGGTGGGGAAGGGGACGGGGGCTAGCTGAGGACTGGCCACGTCCAGGGAAGAGAGGTGGACAGCGGGTGCCCTGTGCAGCTGGGTTCCCGCAGTGGCTTCCTGAATGGTCACAGCCCTGCCTTTGCTGCCAGTCAGCCCTGAGTCTGTCCCCAGCAACATTCTGTTTGCTGCTGGCCCCAGGGATTCTCGCAATCCAGGTTGCTGGGATATGGTGACAATGGATGTATTGTTTCAGGAGCCAGGACCCTGCCTGGCTTCTAGCTCCCTATCACCCAGACAAATGTTGATCCACCAAGAGCAAAAGCCAAACATTCCCTGAAGTTTGGGGACAGACATTCAGAGGTTCCCATGGAGTGGCCCAGGGCACCCTCAGCAGGCTGCAGGTTCCTTCAAGCAGCTCAGGGAAACGCCGCAGTACAATGACCCACACCAAGGCTTGGGTGGCCATTGGCCCTCCTAGCAGGGAACCGCTGAGGCTCTCCTGCCCTTGAACTGGCCTCCAAAACTCACATCACCCCCACCTGGCAGTGGAGGCCAGTCCTCTCTCCTCCTAGGCTCATTCCTGCCCTGGGCTCTTGCACTTCCTGTCTCGTCCTCTCTTGTCCTGACCAGTGGAGCTTCCCTGCTTCTGTTGCCTTGTGAGGATCACAGGCATCTTGCTGCACTTTAGCTTTACTTGGGATCTTTTAAAACATATAGATGCCTGTGCCCCAGCCCAGACCAGTTAATGGGAACCTCTGGGGTGTGCTCAGAAGCCCCTAAAACACTTCTAATGTCACCTAGGGCCGAGCCACTAGATCATTCCTTCTCCACTCCAGGAGCTGGTTTGAGGCCTGTTCCAACAGACTTACCTGGGTGAGTGAGCCTCCTCTTCCAAGTGCCTGTGGCCCACAGGAGGGGGTCCCGTCACTAGGCACCAACAGCAGCCTGCTTTGTGTGGGCAGCCGACAAGAAGCAGAGTGGTTTTTACCAGCCACGTATTCTTGGTCAGATTAGTCTCTTTGAGGCTCAGTTTTCTCATCTGCAAAGTGAGCTTTAATAACAGAATCTATCTCCAGGGCTGACGTACGTTACTTCCTTTGTCACCACCCTGAGCCCCCAAATCACTGATCACCTCTTGTCCTATCAGCTCTGTTTACTTGCAGATGCTGCTTGCTTGCAGAAGTCAAAAGGCAAAGCCAGTTACTGACCCCACACTTCCAACCACTGGTGGGGCACTCCGACCAGCTTGATCTGATCCAGATGCCTTGTTAAGAATTCAGTCTCATTATAACCTCGTTATAGTGGTAATGTGAACCACAGGCTGTGCCCTGCTGAGTTACTCCACCATGTCTAGAACAGCAGTTTTCAGGCTGTGGTTAACCCTGACTCACTCCATTTTATAAAGCCAAGAGTTTGCTAAGAGTTACTCCATTTTGAGTACAGGTGCTACATTAGAATGACTCCACACCTTATTTTTACAAGTAAACAACCCCCTTCTGCCCCGCACAACCATAAGGAATAAACATATAAATAAATTAATAGTGATAATGAAAGTGATCACCTGTGAACTTATCAAATTAATCAGAACACAAGGATGCATGGGCTTATCAACCCCATATCTGATAAACCAGGTCCATCAGTTTCACCACATATAACCTGCTAAACTGGAAAGGGAGAAGCACCCTAAGCCTGTGGCAGGGGCACACGCTGACCATCCTCGACCATCGGTGAATGCATTACAAGGCCGCCAGGCAATAAACCTCCCACTCTCCGCGTCCCTGGAGCTAGCTTAGGTTGACTCCTGTTCCACACGGCCCACTTTGAAACTGTCTGCCCTCCTACAGTAAGTTCCTTGGCCTGACAGCTCTGCCCCCTGAATAAGTTCTTCTGGCTGGTTCTTCATCTTGCTGACTCCCTGCAGGGACTCGGCATTTGTATCACTTGAAGCAGCCTCCTGAACTCTGTGGCCACCTTGACCCTTCCCTAGCTTCTCTGCAACCTATGCATATCATTGGGTAAAGTGTGATGTGTGACTTGAGTGTCACAGACATTGGTACTTAAGATTGGAATAAAAGAACCTGTGGTTGCCCGGCTTATGACTATCAAGTGATCCACCAGTATTCCGTGAATTGCAACTGATGAAATGATAGAGTTTGTGAATTTATTCTTCTTCCTTAAATTCTGACATTGTGGAAAAACATGACATTTGGTCTATGTTAATGGCAGAGCTCACTCACAGCAGACCAAAACCACACCCACTGTTGCCATGACATCCAAACATACACAAGTTAGGGAAGACAAGGGCTGGCACCCTGATGCCTGGCATCCTCCCCTTCCCATGAAAAGCTCTGACGGCAGCGTGCACACCACACACCCTCATAACCCAGTCCTAGTGAAAATCCAAACTCCAGACCTGTTGGGGCGGAAAGTGTCCGTAGAGAACAAGCTCCTCTCCTCCGTTCATTGGTCACTGAATAAAATTTCCTGCCTGCTCCTAGAACTAGTTATTTGTGAATGCGAAAGTATTGAGTAGGAAAAGAACCCACAAATGATGTTACAAATTGTTAAATTATTTCTAAACAACAGTCGGGGGCCCTGTGGGCCTGGTAAAAGAAGCTCACGGCATGTGAGAGGCAACTGACTCACCAATTTCAACCCTACAGCTCCTCTACTTCCAAAACCGCGGGTTCCCACGAGCCCAGGGAGCGAAATGCTTTCTAAGGATCTCCATTCCCATCTCCACCCACTGCCTCCTCCAGCCTGCTGTTGGGAGCAGCGCCTTTGGCAAATCACATCCTCCTCACGCTTCCTTCCAGGAAGACTTGCGGGGCTCCAAGTCTGCCCTTACTGGTGGCAATGAGTCACACTGAAGAACAAAACCATCCCTGGGGCCCCGACTCCTGCCTAAGCATCCAGTGCTGCAGCCCAGAGCTGCAGCCCAGAGCAGCGCCTGTGCTGGCTGCAGGCTGCTCCCAGGGCTTACTCCCCTGCTCAGAAAGCACTTCTCCCGCCCTCAGGGGTGTTCCCGTGGGGTGGGTCATTCTCTCTCCATCCAACAGATGACTTACCCAAGGTCAGTTAGCATGTCCAAGGGCTAGAGTTTGGAGTTCCTATGCTTGGCTTCCATGTCCCATCCCCTGAAAAAGGATCAGTTAAAAGGGAGATGCATTTACTGAGGGGATGGACAAGTATGTTCATCACCTGTAAGGAACACCTGAGGTCATTTATAGAAAGGGAATTTTCTTTGATTCACGGTTTCAGACCTTTCCGTCTATGATGACTTGGCCTCATTACTTCTGGGCCTATAGCAAGACAGCACATCATAGCGGGAGCTCATGGGAGAGCAAACTGCTTACCTCATGGTGGCCAAGAAACAGACAGAAAGAGAGAGAAGAAATCAGGGTCCCTTAAGCCCCTTCAGGGCATGCCCCCAAATGATCTGAAATTTCCCACAAGACCCCACCACTTCCCCAAAATACCACACACTGGGGACTGAGCCTTTAGCACCTGGGCCTTGAGAGGACACTTATCCAAACCATAGCAGAAAGGCCTACAAGCAGAAAAGTCACAGAATGACAGTCCCCCAGTTCTGATAATCAAAGAAATAAAAATAGTACATAGTTATTCTCTTGCCAAATTGATCAAGTTTTTAAAAATTCAAATTCCATAATGCTGGCAAGCATAGATGGATGTCTGACACAGTACTTGCCCTCCCTACTGACAGGGCGGTAGCGACCACCTCTCTGAAAAGTAATTTGGGAGGATGTAGTCCAAGTCTTAGAAAAGCTCATCCCCTAAGCCAGGTGCAGTGGTGCACGCCTGTAGTCCCTGAGTAGGAGGTTGAGGCAGGATGAGCACAAGTTCAAGACCAGTCTAGCAACTTAGTAAGACCCTATCTCAAAATATGACGGGGGTGGACGGAAGAGATGATGATGTAACTCAGTGGTAGAGCACTTGAGTAGTTTGTGCAAGGCCCTGGGTTTGAACCCCAGCACTGTTAAAATTAAAAAAAAAAAAGTTCATACCTTGATGAATGTTCTGGAACTAGCCTATGGTGATGGCTGCACAACATTGCAAATGTACTAAATGGCACTGAGTTGTACTTTATACTGGTAGTTTTTCTATTGTGTGTGTTTTACAACAATCAAAAAAGAAAACAAGATGGGCACAACACCAAACATCTATAATCCTAGCTACTCAGGAGGCTGAGGCAGGAGGATCACAAATTTGAAGTTAGCTTGGGCAATTCAGTGAAAGGCTGTCCCAAAATAAAAAATAAAAAGGGCTGGGGATGTAGCTCAGTGGTAGAGCACTGCTGGGTTCAATCCCCAGTACCACAAAAAGAAAAAAAAAAAGTGGGGGTCGAGCGGATGTAGCTGAGTGGAAAAGCCCTTGCCTAGCACGTGCAAGGTTCTGGGTTCAAGCCACCAAACAAAAATCATACCTTTCACCCAGCCATTGCACTTCTGGCAATCTGAGCTGAGAAAACAATCTAGGATGGGCCCCAAGACCCTCACAGCTCTATCTATATCAAGAAGTTGGGAACACCAAATCATACTGTTAAATTGTGTATGTATGAATATGTAAAAACAAATCCCACCACTATGTACAACTGTAATGCACCAATTTAAAAATGTAGGGAAAAAAAGAAGTTTGGAATAATATCAATGTCAAAAAACAGGGACATGGTTAAATTCATTAGAGTACATTTATATTGTGGAATACTATGTGACTAGTAAAGTCATGTCTTCAAATGATTTTAATAATGTGGTTAATAGGATAATAATATGTTAAATGGAGAAAGCTGGACATATAGTTTGACTTCTGCACTGCAACAGAGATGTACTTATTGACAATATCCCATAGTGGATTGCAGATATATATTTTCAATAATACCAAAAATATTCTAAAGTTGATATTGATCCTCCCTAGATAAATCAGGCCCCTCTTCCCTGCCCTGCCCTCTCTGAGGTCTCACATGTGACAATGAATAAGAAATAAGCTGACTGGGACAGTCTGGACCATAGGGTTTCATTTGCGATGTGGTTTTGGGAAAACACTAAAAGGAAGAATAATCAGACAGTACTGCCAGCAGGTGGTGTTTATAAAGTTTTTATTTTCCATTTTCTTAAAAATAACATTTGATGTCCTTTATGCATGTGTGGAGTGTACTTGTTTCCTTAGGCTGAGTAATAGGCAGATAAAGACAACACGAGGCGCAGGGTCCCCAAGTGGAGGCGGGTGGAGGCTGGCATGTGGGAGGTGGCAGGTGAGGAGTGGGGGGTGCAGGGGAGAGGGAGAGGGTGGGGTGATCCAAGGGACGCTTGAGTGCCCATCAACGCACACACAGATCTAACACATTGTTTCTCGATTTGTTTAAAAAAGACAATCTAAAATTACTGAGAGATACGATTTCAGCACTTAAATCTATGGACGGAAATCCAAGCACTTGAACACAATTCTTAACTCTAAGCTCAGTTATTGCACATCACACAGTTTAACTAGGCTGCAGGCTATGAAGCAGTTTGCTCTGCTGGGGACTTCCTTGGGATGTCTCTGGTCTCCTTTTCCTCCCCCACCATCTCTTCCCTGGGACCCCCCACCCCCGCCAGCCCGCAGCCCCATGATGACCCCAGATGCGGATGTCAGAAATCTGCCAGTTGTTCTCCCCAAGGGCTGTGGGCTCAGGCTTTGGTGAAATGAAGGGTTCTCATATTGATACCAATGGACCCCTACCCCCAGGGGTGAAGCTGGAAGCAGAAGGAGCTTCGGAAAGGTCACGGAGTGAGGAAGGGTGACCACCCAACGTGTGGTCACTGTCCCAGCAGGACAGTAGGGGGCAGCCAAGCTGTCTCTCCCTCTTTCCAGCTCTGCCCCCTTCCTGAGCTTCCCAGGCCACCCCCTCCTCCATCACCCTCAGACCTGTGAGTGGTCTCTCAAGGCACATTTATTTTCTCCAACCACAACCTACCCATCTTACACATCCATCTCTTCCACCATCCTTGGGCCCAGGTGGCCCGGGATGGCCAACGGCAGCTCTGGGGCCAGGCTTGGTTCTGCTGCAACTAGGCTGAGCTCTCGTCCATGCAGCCCTCGTTGCCCGGCCTGCCTACACCAGGGGAGTGAGGTCGAAGGGGTGAGGACATCCGTGTACAGGGGCTGGGAGGGGCTGGGGCAGGCAACTTGGTCAAGGGCGTGAATCCACCTGGCTGAGGGAGGGATAACCAGCCTACAACCTTGCTCACCAGGAATCCTTAAGCTTGTGTAACAAGAAATCACTTGGAGGCCTTCACCCCATGAGGAGCAGCTGCTTTTGTCTGCTTTTGAGGAGTGAGAAGCTTCATGGGCAGGGCAAGCCTGGACCCCTGCAGGCCTGTCAGGGGCTAGTTCAACGCCTTTCACTTTCTTTCTAAAACATATTTACAAGGTCAGAAAAACGTGCACAATCGGAAGACCCAGAGACACAGAGAGCAGGCCCCCCGCAGGGAAGGGCAGCAGTAAGAGGAGGTGTGAGGCCCCTTCCTCTGCATCCCCTCCCCACCCCAGAGAGCCGGGCACTCCCCACAGCCACCCCAGACAGTTCCGGAAGTCCAGCTGGGGCTGAGGAAGAGACAGACTCAGATCCTAGCAAGAGCAGGAAGTTTCAAGTAGCTCCGAGTCAGATGAGTGGCCACCACTGGTTAGCAGAGGGCTGATGTGACTGAGCAGGGGACCAGAGGAAGGAGGTGGGAGCACAGGGCAGGGTGGGCAGGGGCAAGGGACTTGGGGGGTCCGGAACAGCGCGACACCTCAAAGATCAGAACTGTGCTGCAGGATGAGAAGCGCTTTATGGGGCTAAGTGGAGTTTTGTTATTTCCCCCAAGAGAAGATGTTGGTTCCCGGGTGGAGTAAAGGGGTGGACAGGGCAAGGTTCTTCCAAAAAATCCAACTGACCCTCAGCAGATGCAGGGAGACGCTGGCGAGAGCAGGGAGCCCTCCCCACACTCCCAGGCCACCAGGATGGCCCTCAGATTCACACACATGTGCGCGCACTCACACACACACACACACACACACACACACACACACACACACACACACTGCACTCTACATGCACCCAAGGGTGCCAGAGTCCCGAGCCTGGGTAAGAGATTCTTCACCAAAGACATTAAGGAATTTGCTTCCCTAGGCAGAACTGGACTGCTTAGGAGATACAACTATAAACGCACAAACAAGAAACCACAGGGGGCTTCTCGGGTAAGATGGCCTCCGCTGGTCAGGAGATCTGGGGAACAATGAGGGGTGGCCTGGGGCCTAGCTGCCCCCACCTTGTCCCCGCAGACAGACTTTCCACTACTCTTTCACACTACAGGGCTTCAAAATAGAACGTGGAGGAGCCCCTTCACTAAGGCAGCCCAGGGGGCAGAGGGAGCCCTAGGGGCTGAGAGGAACGGGGCTGGGGATGGCCCAGGGGTACCTCTCCTCCTTGAGGAGAGGTGAGGAAGGATCATGCCTCAGCAGGCAGCAACTTCCAACTGCTTCTTCTTCACAGGGTCCCAGGGACATGTCTGTCTATTGGTCTGAGCAGGAGGGGAGCATTGAATTAGGGGGTCAGGAAGGTGGGCACACATCTGCCGCTCCTGGTCTTCAGGCTCCCTGGAGTGGACAAGGGAGACCCTGGCATGAGGGACAGAGGCAAAAGCAGCACCCCACCAGACTGTGCCAAAGGGGAGCTGCTCTGGGGCCTGGCAGCTAGCCTGCCCGGATCTGTGCCTGCAGCCTCCCTCTGCTGAGCGTGCCCTGCTCCTCGCGCTGCTCCACCCCTCCTGTGGGAAGGGCTCCTCTCCCCTGTGCCCACGCCCTGTGCCCCCAGCTCCTTCTCAGCCCCCTTTGGTCACTCTGGCTTGGGTCAGAAGAGTCTCTCCAGTGCTTGGGAATTCAGCAGAGGGACAGGTCTTGCTGTGGCCAGTGTCCCGGCCCATCATCTGAGGCTGGTTTCACACCAACTCCGCCCAACTTTGGGAAGACCTTCAGCTCCGAGGAAGCAGCCTGCCCTCCCCACCTTTGACCCCAGCAGAGGGAGGGAGAAGGGTAGGCAGGGCTGGCTGAGCCAGGGTGGGAACCCCAGAGTGTTGGGGTAGGGACAGGGACCGGGCATTTCAGTTCATTGATTTTGCCTGTGTGGTTGTGTGTGTGTGTGGTGTGTGTATTTTAAAACCAACAACAGATGGAAAGAAAACTACAGGGAAGCTGAAGGGCCTTTGGGTGACTCACGCTGCCAGGAGCGTGAGGGGTCAAGGACACGTTGGTCAGCGCATGCCACACGCACACACGCATTCGCCCGCCCAGCCACACATGCCTCACGCATACCATGCACTCACACCTCGAGGCCTCCCCGCCAAGCCAGGGTCCTTCTGACTGATTTCGGATCCACGTGCTAAGCTGCCTGCTGCTGTCCAGGTCCCTGCTGGCCCGTCTCCCTGGCCATCAGCACCCTGGCCTGCCACGGCTCCCAAGGGCCATCTACCAGATATAGCCTCCATCGTCCGCCTCGCCCGCCTCGCCCTCCTCCTCCTCGGCCTCCTCGCCTGCTTCTTCTGTCTCCTTCTCCTCCTCGTCCTCCCAGCCGACACCGCTCCCAAAGTCCCCTGAGAAACCCACGATGTCGTCTGTGAAAGACACAAGCCAAGCTAGATCAGGAACCTGCTGGCCACCTCTCTCCCCACTCAGCCTGGCCATCCCAGCGCAGGTCCTCAGAAGCCCCTGCCGCCACCCAGCCCTTACCACAGTCGGGGCTGCCGTGCGTGCGGGTGCCGGTCAGCTCCAGCCCCAGCTGGTCCACACACCAGCAGTCGCCACTGTTCTGGTCACACTGCATCTTTCGGTAATAGCCGTCCTCGTCACAGCTCGGGATGAAGATGCCTGAGTGGGACAGGGCCCGCAGGGTCAGAACAGGGGCCCTGGTGTGGACTCTGCAGTGCAGCCACAGAGCCTTGGGCACGAGCAGGGCCCACTGCCCCCCAGCCCGGCCAGCACAGCACTGCCCCCTCAACAAACCCAGGTGCCCAAGGCTGGTTTCTCCAGTTCTCCTGACAGGAAACAAGAAAACCCACGGTCTCCTTCTCCTCCTCGTCCTCCCAGCCGACACCGCTCCCAAAGGGGTGGCTCACGCCTGTAATCCCAGGGGCTCAGGAGCTGAGGCAGGAGGATCTCAGGTTCAAGGCCAGCCTCAGCAACTCAGCAAGACCCTGTCTCTAAATAAAATATAAAAAAGGGCTGGGAATGTGGCTCAGTGGGTAAGTGCCCCTGGGTTCAATCCCTGGTACCAAGAAAAGAAAAGAAAACCCACTTCCCTAAATAACCTGTTGGGGTCTCTGTGGTGGCTCCATGGCCCACATCTTCCAGGACAGTCAGTCTGCTCTCACTATGCCCTACGGCCTGGATCCCACTGCCTTCTGTCCCTGACCAGGAATGGAATGCCTGGCCTTCTCCTCGCAGTCCCTCTCAATGGGACCTGCCTTCAGGGCCACTCCCTTCCCTCTGATCCTGAACTGCGGCTTTTCTGTCCATTCGCCAGACCCGTTCTGAGATGACTGCCCACTTGGTTCGGGAAGGAGACACAGAGGCAATTAGGGTAACACAGTCCTCTGGGGGAGGTGCCTTGGGGCACGGGAGGTCTGCTTGGGAATAGGGGAGAGAGGCCAGAGTCCTGCAGACATGAGCTCACACCAGCCCCTGCCGGCCACTGGCCCCACAGCCATTGTGGCATTTACGGGTGCTTCCAGTGGTCTCATCCACCCAGTTAATGTCCAAGCTGCTCTCAAGGAGCTACAAGGCCCTGTGTGACTTGCCCCTTGAACCTCTGTCCCTTTGACTATCAAATTCTACTCACATGGGTCTTTTATTTTTTTGCCCCCTGTTCTCCAAGAATCTGCAGCTCTGTCCTGTCTTTGACTTGCTCTTATCTGGCTCATTCTCCTCCCTCAGGTCTCCCCATAACTCCAGGTCCCCAGAGAGGCCTCTGCTGACCCCTCAGGCTAACTCACATCCACCTGTAACCTCCCTCAGCACTGCCCACAAGTCAGTCAGCAGCTCTGTCCTTCTGGGGTGGGATTTTGTGCGTTGCATGTTTCCAGCTAGACTACGTGAAGGCCTTACTGGCCAGGGACCTTGTCTGTCTTGTCCAACAGTTCTGACCGGAGCTCCAGGGTATTTGTGGAGCATGTGAGCGTGCGTCTCCCACAGATGGGCCTGCTCAAGTTTTACATATGCACTTGCTGAAGTGAACAGAATGGAAGGTTCTAGGGTCTTTCTGCCTCTCAACCTCCAGTCCCACTATGGATAGCCGTAAAATAATGCTGAAAACACAGTTACTGAGGGGCAGATGGGGAGACCCTGGCCCACTATGTGGACAGAAACAGGAAGGTGTCTCCCTGTCTGTGTCCTGGGCCAGAGCCTGGGCCAGAGCCTCATCCAGGCTCAGTTCTTGCCATAAAGTCAGTGGTGGGGGAGGGGAGGGGAGTCCTTCAGCCTCTAAACCTCAGAGGAATTCCGGGGAGCCTCCCTGCCTCCTGTGCACACCCTGTCCAACAGTCACCTGGTTTTTTCTTGGCAGCCTCCTGGATCTGGATGCGCTCTAGTTCCGCCAGGCAGGGGGGCTCTGTGGGGGGAGAGGCAGCCTCTGAGGGGTTGTCCCATGGTGCCCATGGAACACGATGAACCTCCCAAGGCTTAGAGACCCCAGCAGGGTCTCTGTAAGATGAAATGCAGTCTTAGACACAGGGCCACCCCAGGGCGGTGGTAAGATGCCCTGATCCCTCTATTGTTTTGAAATCAGGACAGGGGCTCTGAGGGATGAACACACAAACACCCAGTCTCTCGTTAGAGGAGGACATCACGGCTACAGGATGGGCTGAGAACCCCAAGAAGCCTAGGGATCTCTGAGGGTTGGGGATCCATAGGATAAGTCAGAAGGATTCAATAGAGGAGGTGGGGTGATCATGTGGCCACCCTGGGTGGGGAGACCCCAGGAGAAACCTAAGACTAGAGGGAACATTAGAAGGACCATCCGGACTGAGAATAACTGGTGGTCAGCCTCTACCTCTGGGGCCTGGGGAAGTCACCAGCCTCTCCAAGCTGCCTCACAGTGCAATGAAAACAGTGCCAGCCTCCTTCCTGGGACTGACTCCCAGAGAGCCTGACGGGGGCAGGGCCCACCCAGAGGGCCAGGGCCCACACTCACTCTCCCTCCAGAAGCAGAAGCACCACTCAGCAGTGGACACCCGGCCATCCTTGTAGGTGTCGCAGGAATTGAAGAAGGGGCGGATGCAGACCTCATACTTGTCCAGGTTGATAGCAGCCAGCTCTGTCTGGTCCAGGAAGAGGTCAGCACTGGTGTCCAGCTTGGAGAACATCCAGCCGATAGAGTCCTTGCAGCTGGCCCCCAGGCTCTTGTCCAGCCCTGGAGAGAAGCTGGATTCAGACACGCTGTGTGCGTCTGCCTGCCCCTCCCCCCAGTCTCAGCCCCAGCCTTCAGTTCAGCATCGGGCCAGCCTAGAATCTAAGGTGGTTGAGAAACTCAAGAACGGCCAAAAGTCCTCACCTTGACCGCTACACAGGTCTGCACCTCAACCGCTCAAAATCCTGTTTTAAGAAACACTTGAAAAAAAATTTTTTTTTTCAAAGAATTTTGAGATTCCTTGAACTCAGGGCCCAGTACATGCTAGGCAAGTGCTCTCCCACTGGGCTATATCCCCAACCCCAGGAAAAAAATAATGTTTTACTTTCCCTTGGCTACCCACTTGAGGGTCTAAGGTCCCCACCCATGTTTCAAAGTCCTTCCTACTAGCTAGCCAGTCCTTCCTGCTGCGGTTGAAGCTGACCTCCCCATCTATGGGGGTCCCATTTGGGGAGCCACACTCAGGGCTGAGGGTCTGGCAGGAAGGAGTAAGGGTAGGCTGGCCCTGTGCGCACTGTCTCCTCAGCCCTGCCTATCCCTTCCTCCCTCTCCTCCCGGGAGGGCCACCAGCTCCTGTACCAGCGGCCGGGCTGGCTGCTCCACTGGCTGAGCTGTTCTGCTTGGAGTTCTCATGAAGGAGCTGGAACCAGTCCCGCAGCCGATCGCCCAGGTCAGCCAGGTCCTGACCTGTGCAGGTCTCTGCAGGTGGCAGAACAGAAGAGGGTGTGGGGGTGAGTGTGGTGGAGGCAGCAGGCTTGATCTCAGTTGGGATCCTGCCCTGTGGGCCAGGAGGCTGGTCAATGACCAGGGCCCAGGAGGGACGGGGGTGGAAGTGGGGAGCTTCCTCTCCCAGCCTCATGCAGCTCGCCTCCCCTCCCCACTGTCCTTCCCAGCAATGAGAGCAAGGCGCGGCTTCCTGTGGCCAAGTCCCTCCCTCCACCCACCTTCATACCCCCAGGGAAGACATGAGGGCTGAGGTCCAGGCCTCCTGCTCTGCAGCCTGGGCCCCTGAGCACGGGGCCTTCGGGCTTTTCCCTGTTTCTACCACCTCTCCTTTTCCATTCTGCGACCCAGCGGCGCAGCCCACCCCCGCCTGGCTGTGGCCCTGCACTCTGGTTACCTGGCTTGCCGTCGGTGGTGGAGGTGGCCGCCTGCTCCGTGGGGCAGGGACAAGGGCCCTCACATCTCACGGCCAGCTGCTTGTTGCTCAGACAGGCCTGCTGCTCCAGCTTACACTGCACGAGAAGGGCGGGGCTGGTGATGGCTCACCCCATGGGTCCCTGCAGATGGCCACCCTTGGGCCTCATACCCCCTGGAAGGCCCTCCTTGTCCCTCTGCAGACCAAGGGGAAGAGGCAGCAGGCCCAGGAAGGGTGGCACAGGAGTCCGCCCGGCTCTCTCTGAGTGTCTGCCTTTCCTGGACCCATCTCCTCTCCACCGCTCGCCCCCATGCCCCATTTTGGCTGCCTAGAGCTCTCAGGGCCCAGCCTCCTCTGTGTCACAGTCCCTGGGCCCTGGGGAATGGGCTCTTCCCACAGCTACCCCTCAGCTCTCCTGATAACAAACAGTCACCATCTGTTGAACATCTACTGCCCCCAGCCTCCGGCCAGTGTCTGGAAGGGGCTCCTCCATTCCTTGCCAGTAAAGTCTCTTCCCCTGGCTGCACTGGTTTCTCCCCCTGGGGTGACCGCACTGTGAAGTGGGTCATTTGTAGCATTTTACATTATCTCCCTTGGTCCCTTCGGCCCTGGTTTCTTGTGCTCAGCAAAGAACATCAAGGCAAAGGGAGGCCCAGTGACGTGCCCAGGGCAGTGGGGCTGGGAGGGAAGCCAGACCTACCCAAGGCCTCTGCCTCCCTACTGGACAGGGTGACCCTGGACCGCAGCCTCCCCCAACAGCCTGCTCTGTCCTCGACATAGGACATGAACCTTCCTCCTCCTCCTCCTCCTCCTCCTCCTCCTCCTCCTCCTCCTCCTCCTCCTCCTCCTCTTCCTCCTCCATCTCTCTGTCCTCTAAGCCTAGCCAATAGAGTGTGCCTGCCCAGGGCCAAGCGATCCCAACCTCCTCTTGCTAGTAGGCATGTTCTTCGCTAGCACCCGCATATCCTTGGTTCTCTGAAGTTCATACAATGCTTTCACAAACACCAACTCATTTAATCCTCACAAAATCCCATAAGGTGTTCCTCTGATTATGGTTGTTCCCCATATTGTCTTCTCATGGAAGAGGTTTCCCTCCTGCCCAGAAGGTTCCCTGCTGCTGGTGACACTGTGGCTTCTGTGTGGCCTTCTCTTCACCCCAGCACCTGGTCAGCAGAGCAACTTCCTTGGGACTTCTGAGAGGCCCTTCCTTGATTACTCCACTTGCAGTTACCTGCCCAGGTATCTCTTCCAAGCCCCTCCCCCTCTCTGCACCTGCCCAAGGTTGGGGACAGGCTCTGGCTCCATCTCTCAGGTCACTCCAACCAGGGCTGCCAAGGTCCCTCCTGTGCCCTGCAGGATGGCTGCTTTGGATGCACGGATTGAGCCGTCAGGCCCCACTGGCCCTCAGGAGGCCCCAGCTCAGTGTCCCCTCGGCTCCCTGTGGCTTCAGGTGCACCCCCCCAACACCTGGGTGCGGGACTTCTCACCACTGAGCTGTAAGTGTGGCCGTCGGAGCCACAGACAGAGGCCAGCTGGGCCATGTGACAGGGCTTGCAGATGGAGTCCTTGTTCCCATGGAGCTTCAGGGTAGGCTGCTTGATCCTACAGGAGATGGTGGGAGGACATGGGAAGGGAGGAAACAATGAGAGGGATAGGAGAAGTTCAGATCTGTGTCAGCGAGAGGCTGGCCCAGCAGTCTATCAGCCACCTCCCTACCCCTGCCACCCTCTGCCATCACCCTGCCAGGCCCTCCTCAAGCTCCTGAGGGTGGGGCCTAGTGTGTAGGCCATGAACTGCAGCTGGCTCTTTCCCAGGGGTTACTGAGCCAAGAGGGGCCTTTGGGGAGCAGGCTGGCTGACTGCAAGAGGTGAGGGGAGTTTCACTTGGTGTGGGGGATCAGACCAAATCAGAGGTGGCAAACCCACAGGCCACAGCAGGCCCACAGCTCATCTTGTCTGGCCACCAGGTGTAGAGGTGGTTGCTTATCGCTGAGTTATTCACCAACATTTGCAAAATGGGAAAGTTCACATAAAACCCTGAATTCTTGGCCTTTCTGAGACAAGAGGAACATGTGGCAGACCCTGTTCTGCATCCCCATGTAGCCAGAATAGGTCAGCGCGAGAAGTTGCTGCCCCCTTCCCACTGGGGCTGTGCTCTCCAGAGGGGCCCCTCGCCAGCCACTGTCCATGCCAGGCCCCTCGGGCATCTAAGAGTACGACCTGCAAGTCTCGTCTTCCATGATACAGGAGGATGGTGAGGGAAATGGGGCCTTTTCCAGGGGTCCTGGAGCTAGGCAGGGTCTTGTCCTTGGCTGGAGCTAAGACTCTTCAAATGCCCCTCCCCCTTCCTCTGCTGTAAGCCTCAGAAGCTCCCGCCTTGACTATTTCATGAAGTCCTGCAGGTCAGAGCTGGAGGAACCTCATTGATCTGGTCGAACCTATTCATCTTAGAGATATGGACACTCAGGCCCAGAGAGGAGCTGTGACTCTCCCTGGGTCCCACAGTATTTGTTAATTGTTCTCCTAAGGTGTGGCTTCCTCTTGCGGTCTCTCTCAGAGGACTCACTCTAGGGAAAGCCAGCGGCCATGTTGTGAGGAGGCTCAGCGCTCCTATGCGGAAAGGCCTCTGACCCACAACACTGAGAGTAACTTGGAAGCCCCCACAGCATTGTGACTGCCACCTGTGACAGACCCCGAGCCAGAACCATCTCAGGATTCCTGACACCCAGAAACTGTGTGAGATAGTACATGTTGGTTGTTTTAAGCCACTAAGTTTTCGTTTCGCAGCAGCAGGTAGCTGATACACGAGAGAGGGTCAAGTGAGTGGGTCTCCCACCCCTTACCTGTGCTCCAGCTTCTTGCGGCTGATGCACATGGCCCGCTGGTAGCCCTGGGCGATGCACACTTTGTGGCGGCTGCACTTTACCTTCTGGCAGGGGTCCTTGGTGGTGTCCAGGGCTGCAGGGATACAAGATTGGGACACAGATCACCTGGGAGTACACAGGCGCCCCCAGCCCTGTTTTTGAGCTGAGAGGCCCCTCCGTTCTGCAGCCCTTGATAACCAGAGCTCCTGAGCTCTGAAGTCCCACCCTTGCCAGGGCCTGGCTGGTCAAGAAGTCCCCCAGGCCAAATCAGGACTAGCCCTCTGGTCTTACATCCTCTCGAGGGTCAATCCCCTCTCGCCACCGAGGAGGGGCACGTTACCTTCATCTCCTTGCTGATTGTCCTCCCAGCTCTTGATGTAGTCATCCTAGAGGACAGAGGGAGGGGGAGAGGGGAAGGGCTAAAGTTCCCGTCCCAGAGCTGAGGCTTAGTGGCCACTGCACTGTAGAGGACAGGCCTGGGCACGGCGTCCACGTGCAGACTGCTGCCGTCGTGGTGTCTGCCCAGAGGACCCCTGTCCACCCAGGCCCTTCCAGGTGCCTCCCCTATGCCTCTGCCCCCTAAGCCCACATCCAGACTCCCATAAGGGTCTTACTCTCCCACCCCAGACTGGATGTTAGCAGAGGAAGAGAAGTCCGGGTGGGGGGGTGCCGGGGGAGGGAACGGCACAGGGCCTAGGCAGGTCACATGCCAGGGCCCAGGCAGGACTCACCTCCACCTCCTGGAGCCAGGATGCAGCAGCAGGCCATGGAAATGAGCAAGGGAGAAAGAGAGACAGACGAGGACTTCAGTGTGAGGCCCACCCTGAGGCCATGAGGTCCCAGGGTACCCCCGGCCTCATGTGCCCCTGGGTGCTGGGCAACATCCTCTGATAGCTATAGTCTCTGATCCCTAGGGACTCCAACTGCAAGCCAGTCTTCCTACATCTTCACCATAGACAACTGTGAGCTCACCCTAGGAGCAGAAGGATGAGGCTGGTGGATTTGAGAGGGTGACAACCCCACCCAGGTACCACCACCAGAACAGATGTCTGAAGGGCCTGTACTGCCCGGGGACAGTGATTCTTATGTCTGTGCCCTAGTGACCCAGACAGGGTGCACTCTTTCTTTTTCTAGGGTCCCTTCCTCAGCAGGTTCCCCTCCTGACACCTGACACCCTGTGAGTGGGGTGGGAGGAAGGACCCACCCTCTCCTCTTGGCTGCAAGGGACTGTTTCTCACTCAAGGTCCCTGCCTTCTCTGCAGAGCTCAGGTGGCACACTGAGCCATGGGGGTGGCCACGCCAGTGACGATAGCGTCCCTATTTATCATGGTCCCCCTTCAAGTCATCAGTCAGAGGCACCAGTGTTGAGAGCAGTGACGGAGGATGGGGGAGCAGTTACTGAGATCGGGGGTCTCTGATGCCCTCATGGCTGTGGCATGCTGGGTGCCTGGGAATGTTTCTGTTGCAAGGGCACAGGATGCCTGGCTACTGTAGCAATGCCCTGCATGAGGAGGCTCCGTGCAAGAGTCCTATCATCTCTGACCTTGACCTCAGGCACACAGCTCCTGGAAAGGAAGGAACTGGACAACCACGATTCACCAGCTCTGCTTCTCCAGTTCCTGCCGCCTATAGTAACTTTTAACACTGGACTTTCTTCAGAGCTATGCAGAGCTCCTAACATTGCACTTTGCAACTGTGGATTGCAACTATGGAAAAGCTACATAGATGTCCTAGTTTCTGTAACTTTCCTGAATACAAAGAATACAGTTGCATAGTCTTTAACCTGATGAGACATATATAAATAAAGATGGCTGATGTAACTCTTTAGACCTGCATCTCCATCAGAGAGCAGAGCTCCACCTGATCCCAAACTAATCTTCGAGATCTGTGTCTGTGAATCTTTATTTTCCAATCCCCCTTCACCCCTCAACAGACCCCAGAGCTTGGTCACGCTGGTCAAAACAAACCTGAAGAGGCCATCTGAGGTCACCTGGTTGGGCCCCTTCGTGTGCAGGAGAGACCAGAAAATGACCTGACACAGACCATGGACGTACATGTGTGAACTTGGCCTGTGTGAATGCCGGGGAGCCGGCACAGCCCCCTGTGCAGAGGGCACAAAAAGCCATGCCCAGCAGCCCTTCATGCTGAGTCCCACCCCATTCCCATCAGAGATGTGCAGTGGAGGGGGGCAGAGGTCACACTGCAGGGTTGGGGTGGGTAGGGACCAGACACTGAGCTGTCACACCTGAGAGGAGACGGCATGGGACTCAGGCACCGGCAGGAACCTAGGAGCAGTGACAGGGAATTCCCATGGGGTTTTGAAAGCCCGAGGCTCCGGCCTCCCAAGCCTTCCTGGAAGCCAGCAGGAGTGGGGCATCTGGCTCAAAGGCCAGAGAGGGCCAGGGCTGTTCAGGCGATTGTCCCACTGAGGCAGCTGTGTTGGGTACAGTCGTGCCTCCGAGTGTGTGCTTCTGCAAACGTGTGGGCATGCGGGCGGGCCCAGGTGCACCGCACATGTATCGTGTGTGCGCAGAACGCGCACAGAAGCCACAAGTGTGCAGCACGTAAAAATAAGGACGCTGAGGCGGTTCACCCTACACCAGATGGTTTCCACCCAGAAACGAAGCAGCAAAACCCACTCCTGTGAGCAGCCTCCAGTTTTCACACTTGGGAGCCCAGGCCCTCCTCCTGCCTCTTCCACAGTGAGAGGGAGGGTGGTGAGCGGAAAGGGGAAGGGGGGTCAGGGAACAACTGACTTCTCCCTCGAGGATCCGCTCAGCTCGCTATTTCTCCCTGTCTCTCTCTCCTTTGATGCTAACCTTTCTCTCTCCCTACCCCTTCACTTTGCCCACCCGAGGCCCCTTCAACATGACCAAGCAGCAAGTGTCCTTCAGTCCTTGGGCCCAGAAGCAGGCAGGAGGAAGATCCAGGAGGGGCTTCCTGGGTGCCCCAGGGCTTGAGCTGAGCCCCTGGAAGCCCCTGGGAAAGCTTCCATGGCTGTGCATACAATGTTCCCCCATTGGCTCAGGTCAAAAAAATCCAACTCAGACCCAGCC
The DNA here is from genome assembly GCF_902686455.1 of Sciurus vulgaris. NCBI lineage: Eukaryota > Metazoa > Chordata > Mammalia > Rodentia > Sciuridae > Sciurus > Sciurus vulgaris. Next base: position 55,295,809 of record NC_136464.1, on the reverse strand, counting down.
TTTCTTGTCCAGGAACACCACAGAGTAAGGGGTCCTCTTCACCTGGTGTCCACCCCACCACAGATTGGAAGCAGAGGCCAGCAGTGGCCAAGGGGTTGAGGCCAGAGTTACGAGGACAGGAAGTTAAGGATTGCAAGCCAGGCACAGTGGAGCATGCCTGTAATCCCAGCTACTTGGGAGCCTGAGGCAGGAGGATATCAGTCAGAGGCCAGTCTAAGCAACTTAGAGAGACCTTGTCTCAAAAAAAAAAAAAAAAAAAAAAATTACAAAAAAGGGCTGGGATGTGGCTCAGAGGTAGATGGCTTCTGAGCCACAGTCCAATGGGTCCAATCCCCAGTATTGGGGAAAAAAATAACAAGAAGGGGCAAAAGCAGACTATCAGGTTGGGTCCCTCTACCTGCTCCCCTTCTATGGGAAGGAGGAGGGGGATGAGGTTATAAAGAGAGGAAAATGGCTGGGCCTTGGGAGGCAGGTGTGTCAGCTGCCCTTAACCACCAAGATATGTGCCCCTAACCCACCTGCACCAGAACTGAAGGAGGGGAGGGGCCTTTGGCTCCTCCAGCCCCTGGGGCACCAGCTGAGGGCCGAGGGCCTTGGAGTCTGCTAGCCTAGCCCTGCTGCCTAAACTCTAGTGAGCATGGGCAGAAGTGTGAGACTCAGTTCAAAGTGCGTTCTCGAAGGTCAAGATCAAGGATTTCTGATTAGAAATTCGGGGGACAATGAGGATGGGACTAGGACCTCTAGGAAACCAGCAGCTCTGCCAACAGTGGTGGTGCACGCCTATAATCTCAGCAACTCCTGAGGCTGAGGCAGGAGGATCGAAAGTTGGAGATCAGCCTGGGTGACGTAGCAAAACCCTGTCTCAAGTAAAAAGGGCTGGGATGTAGTTTGGTGGCAGAGAACCCCTGGGTTCAATCCTCAGTACTGAGAAAGAACGAGAGAGAAAGAGGTGAGGGAAGGAAGGAGGGAGAGAGAGGAAGAGAGAAGCCGGAAGGGGAAATGGGACAGAAAGGGAAAGGAAAGAAAGGAGGAGGGAAGGAAGGAACCAGAGATCCACCCATGCCCCCAGCTGCCAGCGAGGGGCTCCTCCTGGTCCAGCTTGCGGGGGGCCTCTATTGCACACCAGCGTGTCCTGGGGTCTAGCTAAGTCCTGTGCCTCCACTGTGGCGGGTTGACAGGAGCGAGGCCGGGGATTCTGGATCCCGGGACCCTCACTCCCAGGACCATGGAAGCAGCCAGTGGGAGGGATGAGAGAGGAGGCTCTGAATCCCCGCCTCCCCGGCCAGCCGAGCGCCAGGCCTGGAGGAGCTCGGCACCTAGCTCCTGGCCCTGCTCTGGGACTAAAGCAGATGGTGCCTGGCGTGCAGGACACAGACCACAAGTCAAAGCTGTTACGACAGCAAGAGAGACCACAGATACAGGTGGAGAAAAGGAGAAGAAAGATGAGGGGCCCCTGAAAGGTGGGGACAGAGAGGCCCCCAGAGGAAGTCCTGCAGGGAGCATGGGAGGAGGATGCCCTGTGGGCACATGGGAGGGGCCAATGTGGGGCAAAGCTGAGGGACACCCACACTAAGGGGCCCCTGAGGTCAGATGGGCTTGGCACTTTCTATAAGCTGAAAAAGAGGTGTGTGTTGGCAAGTGTGAACGAGGCCTTTTGGTGCAGCAGTGTCTATTTATGGCACCCAAATGGGCTCATTAGCAGTTGTGAGAAATGGTCCGATAAAGCCGAGTGCACAGGAGCGCTGCATGTAGTCCCAGCTACTCGGGAGTCTGAGGCAGAAGGATCACACATTCAAGGCCAGCCTGGGTAATTTAGTGAAGCCTGTCTCAAAATAAAAAGGGTGGAAGAGCACCCTGGGTGGAACCCCCAGTACTGCAAAAAGGGACAAGAAAGAAAGAAAAGGAAAAAAGAAAAGAAATGGTCTAAGGAGGGCCCCAGGGTCTCCTCAGGAGCAGGAGGCTGAGTCCTACTCGGGCTCTGCTGCCCCTCTGCCCTCACCTGACAGAAAGGGATTTGGAAGAACCCCTCTATAGGGCCCTGGGGAAAGGGTCAGACCAGAGGGGAAATGGGCCAAGACCCACCAGAGGAGCCTGTCCATTTCACCTGGTGAGCACCGCTACCTAGGACCACAGAGCAAACAGGTGGAAGAAACTTCTGGAGTGTATAAATCCATCCTGGCTTGTATCACGTGATGCTTTTCATGTAAGTCCTCTCCAAGTATTTTGTATCAATATGATAAAAAAATGAGAAACTGAGGCACAGAGAGGCAAAGAAACCAGTCAGGGACCACAAGAGTGATGAAGAGCCAAGCCGAGCTCCCAACCCCATCCCACCTCGTATGTGTACTAGGAGCAGCGTTGTGCACTCGAGCGGGGGGTGCAGAGACTGGCAGGGAGGAATGTGGACCAGGAGTCTGCTCTAACCTGGTCTGTTGGTGTCCTGGGCCTGTGACTTCCCCACACAGGCTTAGTTTCCTCCCCTGGACCAGGTGGGCCTCAGTAAGAACTGTCCCTTAGAATCATAGAAGGAGCTTTTTAAACTTTCTAATGCCCAAGGGTCACCTGAGACCCTGGACGGTCACGGGTGGATTGGCTCTGATTAAGCCTATGCTTGTTCCAAGTGGGCAGAGTAAGGCCCCTGGCCAGGGCCCAAGCCCAAGATCCGCCGAAGCTACGCATCTCGCGTCTGATACTTTGCTTAGGTTCTCTGGTTTCTTCACCTCTAATGGGGCCTTGGGTGGAAAGAGCAGCCCAGCGGTTCTTCTTCCTTCCAGGGGTGCCTCATACAGAACAAACACTTCCCGGGCAAAGGAACAGCCAAATCCCTGGAATCCAGTCTCCTGACTTCCAACCCAGGTCTCGTCCTTTGTAGCATGCCACATCACCCTCTCCATGCTGAACACTCTGCACAGCCCTTTCCTCCCAAGGACCCTCCGCTGCTCCTAGTTCTCTACTACCTCTCTCCAGCCCTGGCCCACCCGACTGCAGACTTGTGTTACTGCAGCACCCCCTGCTGGCCTCGGTTAGATGGGCGCATCCAACTTCCACACCGCTGCAGCCACTGGACAGAGGTCTTTCTAGAAAGCAATTCTAGAATAGACAGTCTATTCTCATTTTGAGGGGAAAAAATGAAATGAGTCAGTGAAGAAGATTAGTATCAAAATGAGTGGCAGTGTTCAGGGCACCGATATAGTACATTTTGGCACCTTTCTGCTTTTCCCAAGTTTCCAAGATTTCTACGATGAAATGTGCATTACTTGAAAATGAAAGGAAAAAATATAATAATGTTAGATGTCAAAGCCCTTCCCTGGTTTCCTGTTACCTACAGAAGAAGACCCATCTTTTCATGTGTCCCTGGCTACCTGGGTCCCATGTCCACAGGCCAGACATTCACTCAGCCACTTTCTCCATCTGGAACGTGTGTTCACATCCAGCCCCGGAACTTCAAGTTAGCTTTCAAAACCCAGCTCAGGCATCATCTTCCCTAACCCCACCTAGTTATCCCTTGGCTGACTGGGCCCCATACAAGTCTACTATGGCTCTAGTGACCACTGGAAGTGTTGCTTTTGTTTGATCTTGCCTTATTTAGGTGCCAATTCCCTGAGGACAGAGACCATATAAAGTTCAACTCTCTGTGCCCAGCACCCAGTGCAGAGTAATAACAGTACTAACAACAGCCACCGTCTTTACAGCAGTAACATGGGGGAGGTACTGTGCTAAGCACTTTTCATTCATTGACTTGTTTACTTCTTTTTTGGCTACATAATGATTATTTTTATCTTCTGCTATAACTTTTTGTTTTCCATTGAATTTATAATTGCCTTCTTGTTTCATTTGCCTAGTTTGCTGTATATGTGCCACTAATTCAATGCCACCCCTCCAGTTGGGTATATCTATCCATATGTTCAGTTTCATTTGACTTGTTTATTCTTCACAGTAACCCTAAGAGAAACTTAACATTATTATTCCCATTTCTCACTTGATAAAATGGAGGCTTAGAGAGGTTAAGTGACTTGTGAAGGATTACACAGCAATTGCACAGCAGAATAAGATTGGCACACAGAACTGACTCCAGAATCTATGTCCCTAACCAGCTCTCTATAAATGCTAGCTGCTGAAGAACATCTCAGGCCAGGGATGGAACCAGGAGGCCTAATCCCAACCTATGAGTGACTTTTTCTACCACATCAGCTCCACTTCAGCCCCAGGGTAGGGAGACCCACAGCCAGGAGCGGAGGGACTGGATATGGAGGGGGAAGACACCAAGGGCCTCCCTTCTCCAGGTTCTTTCCAGAAATCCTTTCACTCGCCCCTGGTTCAGCTGGTTTGGAGCTAACCCATCTCCTGCTTTGATCTCTGCAGCTCGGCCCAGTTGCCATGGAGACGGGCCCACTGCGCCAAGCTGGAGGAGAGATGGGAGTGCGCAGGCCTAGCGGGCTTAGGGGGCGCATGCTGGGTGTTTCCAAGGCTGTTTACTTCCTGTCATTTTAATTAGCACCCAAATCACCCGCTCACTTCGCAGCTTGAATTAACCCAGCCTCTCCCAGCCTGCCCATCTGCTGGGGGAGGGGACACGCAGCAAACCAAGCAAAGGAGGAGCAGCTCTCCAGGAGCCCAGCTTACTGGGGTGAAAGCCACGCCCTGTAAATCTCCACCTGCCCCTCTGCTGCAGTGTGTGCAGGAGACCGGCCCTCCAGCCAGCTGCTGGGCCCACTCAGCATTGCCACTGACAGCCAGGAAGAGTCGCCTGCCCTGGACAGACTCATCCTCCTTGCCTATAAAATGGGGATGGTCCCTTGCCATACAAGACACCCAGGTGGAGGGACTCAGGGACGATGTCTGAGAAAGCATTCCCAAACTGCGCACTTAGAAGGCACATGGTGAGAGCCTAGGAGCAGGCCAGGGCCAGAGGCCTTGGGGGTCTCAAGGTCACAAGGGGCCTCAAATATAGACTCTGCCATTGTCTTCCAGAGGACATCCACAGAACTGAAAGAAGTTTATCAGGAGATTTCAATAAACCACAATTTTGTAACCCCATTAGGGCATTTCTGCGTTTTCTTTACAGGTCAAGAATTTCTAAAAGTGGAAGTGGGCCAGGCCTCACCCAACACCTGAGAGGCCCGGTCCCTCACATTATTTGCTCCTCATTCCTGAGGTCAGGGAGCCTGTGCTGGGGCCCATGAAGTAGGCCCCGGGTGGGGGAAACTTGTGCTCAGGCCTCCCCCTGCCCTTCTCTGAAAACAGCCACAGAGGAACAGAGAGGGGCCCAGAAAGGAGCTGAGAGGCGTGAAGAGGGAGCCACTCAGGACTTCTCAACTGAGCCTGTCATCCCCCCTCTGACCCACAGTGCCCCCTGTGTGGGGGAAGAGGCAGCTGGGCAGCCTGGGAAGCGCAGTCACTAAATACCCTCTCCCCGAGGGGACGGCCCGGGTGGTGCATGAGGCCTGGACAAACAGAAGGAGACAGGCATCTGGGAGACTCCCGCCTCCCACCTCTTCTCCCCTCGGAGGAATTTCCTTGGAAGGCAAAAATGTGCTTATCATCACTCCCTGCATGCCAGGAGCCCGGCCTGGGCTCAGGTATGCCCACACCAACACCCACCTGACGCCAGGGGCCTGATCTCCCTGGGACTCCAACCTGATGCCAGGGGTCTGATCTCCCTGGGACTCCAGGGGCACCAGTGGCCCCTGCAAACTATAAAGGTCAGAGAAGCTGGGCATCGTGGCACACCCCCTATAATCCCAGCAGCTCGGGAGGCTGAGGCAGGAGGATCATGGGTTCAAGGCCAGTCTCAGCAACTTAAGGCTCTAAGCAACTCCACGAGACTGTGTCTCTAAATAAAATATTTAGAAGGGCTCAGTGGTTAAGCAACTTGGGTTCAGTCTCTGGTACCCCACCCCCCAAAAAAAGGCAGAGAACAGGGGGGAGACATGAAGGGGCCTGGGCTCTATTCTGAGCAGCCTCGGGCCTCAGTTTCCTTTCTGGCGTATGGGGGAGGGCAGGATTTCAACCCCAGAGACCCCTGAGGAAGACTTTAGAGACTGGAGCTGAGGACAGGGGCTTGGCCCAGTGGGAGAACATTAGGCCACAGAGGAGGCGGGCCCTGGCTCCTGCCCTTCCCATGAACTCATTGTTCACAGGTTAAGAGGTCGGGGTGAGTGCTGAGGGCTGCTGAGGCTCCCCAGTTCTTCAAAACTGAGAGCTTCCAGAGGAGTGGAAAAGGAGCTTGAGCAACTTCACTCTTCACATCCTCTGACCTGTGCTAGGGAAAAAGGAGTCAGGGAAGGGCCGGAAGTTGTGCCCAAGCAGGGGTGAGACACTGGCTGGGTCAGGCCTGCCTTTGTGCTGAGTCCAGCGGTGACCTCTTCGCAGGCATTGGGGTAGAGCCGGAGGGAGAAAGATGCCTTGTGCTGGGGACACTGCTCTCCATTAGGGGAGTCGGGTGCTTGCCCACCCACAGGTCTCTGTGGCAGCACTGAGGTGGGGGCACTGTGAGCTCTCCCATCAAAGGGGGCAGCTGCTGCAGGCACAGGGGCCCGAAGAACAGGGTCTGGGGGACGATCTTCCTTCATGCCTTCACTCACAACCTGTCCTACAAATCAATCACTGGAGTCTGGGTCCAGGTTCTAGGAGTGTCTGTCCCAGCTTTCTGGGGAACAGAAAGAGGAAGAGATTCCCCCAGATAACCGCACCCGGTTACCCTCCTGCCTGAACCACAAAGCTGCTACCTGGAGAGGAGTGGCAGGTGCTGGAGGCAGCGGGAAGGAAGCCTTCCTGCCGCTCACATGCCACGGTGCCAGCGCTTCCTCCTGTGGCGTGCCCACTGTGGGCACAAACATCCCGGGAATGCTCTGGGGATAAGTGGAAGGGCACACCAGCAGTCTATTCCCAGACCCGCCCTCAGGGGCTTAGGACGGGAGAGAAGTGACAAACACATTATAAACACCAGCAGGAGGACTCTGGAGACCCAGCCTGCAGTGTCAGAGACGCCCTGAGGCAGCACCACCAATGCCAAGCAGCTCCTGGCCAATAAGTGCTGCAGGATCCCGAGGAAGGCGCTGTACCTGCAACGGAGCGCTGGGTGGGAGCTGCTCCACCTCAGAGCCACCAAGGCGGGACGGGGAGTATCTGAAATCCACCTAGGCCAGGCCTGGGCGCTCACTGCCCCTGTCCACGGCACTAACCAGACCCACGCTGCACCTACAAGGAAGCACGCAGAGGTCGTGCTATGGACTGAGCGGCTGCACCCCCAGATTCACAGGGAACTCTACCCCCTGTAGGATGGTACTAGGAGTGGGCCTTCGGGAGATCAGGGTTAGAGGAGGTCATGAGGCAGAGCCCCACGATGGGATCAGTGTCCTTAAGTGAAAAGAGACTGCAGCTTGTCCTCTCTGCCGTGAACGAGAAGGGGCCCTCGCCAGACCCCGAAGGTGACAATGCCTTGATCTTGAACTCGCCTGCCTCCAGAATGGTAAGGAAACGCTGTCGTTTCACCCACCCCACCCACAACACATTGTTACAGCCAGCCCAAAGGGACTGAGATGACTGGTGTGTGCATCCGGCCTGGCGTTGGCCCTGGGATACCAGATGGCCCCTTTTCTCAGGTTTCTCAGTCTGCAGTCAATGCACAGCTGACCCTGACCTAGTCACAGATCCTCTCTCTTTCTTGAAGATCTCTTCCTTGAATCCAAAGACTTGCAGCCCAGCGTGTGGTGGTGGCAAGGAGGACATATCTGCAGGTGGAGGGCTCAGGCCCTTGTATCATCTCCCTGGAGTCACAGATTGCTCAGGGGTCTGTGGATTATTTTCTTGAGCCTGCCATTACACCAATGAGAAAACCAAGGCCCAGAGAGACAGAGTGACTGCCCAGAGGTCACACAGCTGGTGTGTCCTACTAGGAAGAGGAGCAGTGCACTGCCCCTAGGCCCTTGGGGCTTGGAGTAAGACAGAGCCTCTTGCACCTGGGTCAGCTTCTGACCTCCTGGAGAACGAAGGTGCTGGCTCTCTACCTTCTTCCACACCTGGAAGAGCAGGTGGTGTGTGCACAGCACACAGCCCCTTTAGGCAGCGGGGCTCTTCTCTCCCTCACCTCCCAGGCTCCATGTCCCACTGGGCCTTCAGGAGTCTCTCACTGTGCTCTGGAGATGCCACGCCTCCAGTGAGAGAGGACTTAAAAACCAAGGTAGAGGTGGAGACCAGGGAAGGACCCCCGCTCCCATCTCTGAGCCCCAACTGCAGACTCCCTTCTGACCCACTTTTGGGTTCTTTTCACACACCCCACTTCCCCACCAACATCTGTGCAGTTCACCCCCACACTTGCATGGGTTCAGGTGTGGTGGGTAGGAGGCGGGGAGGGGAGCTCTCCAGGACTCTCTCTGTGACTCATACTTCCCTTGGGCCTACTTGGTGCTCATAAAATCAGCCCGGTGTGGTCGTGCGCACCTGTAATTCCAGCTGCTCTGGAGGCTGAGGCAGAAAGATCACAAGTTTGAGGTCAGGCTGGGCAACTTAGTGAGATCCTGACTCAGATTTAAAAGAAAAGCTAGGGATATACCACAGCTAGGTTCAATAAACAGAACCACATCAATCAATCAATCAATCAATAAAAAGGGGCTGGGGGTGTTGCTCAGTGATACAGTGCCCCTGGGTTCAATCCCCAGTATCAAAAAACAAACAAAACAGGAAAATCACATGCAGCCAGCAGATACTAATACCCCTGAGTCAATGCCCAGGGTCAGAGTGAAGTCACTGGCAAGTGGGAGGCGCTCAGATCTGCTGTGAATACGGGAATTAGCCTACAGTGACGTCCTTGGCATGGAGATTGAGGCTCAGAGCAGGCCAGCTCCAGAACTACGATGATCCAGCTGGGGGTTTTTCTATGGGGAAGGGTATTTCCTGAAATGGATGCCTTCGGCCCTTGGAGAGGATACTTCCATGGGTACACGTTCACTTCATTTTTTTTCACTACGGAACCATTAAACTCAGAGGGGTGATGTGACAGGCTTGGCATCCTGTGACCAGAAACTGAATCCAAGCCCAGGCAGTCCTGGAACACTGCACTCCGCATCCTCCTGGGTGGAGAGCTGCCTTTGGGGTGTTGTTAGGCCTGGGTGGGGGACACGCTGGTGACAGGCTGTAGAACACTGGGGGCTTTGGTCCACCTTCCAAGGAGGTCCTGCTCCTGCTCAAGGCATCCTTGGAAACTGAGAGGACACAAGCCAGGGTAGACTTTGCTCTTCAGGGTAACCCTTTCTTCTCATAGTCACTAAGGATTAGGCCTTGTGTACCCCAAAAAGCAAAGCTGAATTAGATGACCTAGTTTCAAATCCCTGGTCTGCCACTTCCTAGCTATTTGTCCCTTGAGGAAACTATCAATTTCTCTGTGTCTCAATTTCTTCTACCAGAAAATGGGTAGACTCTAAAGGAACAATAAGTATCACATGGGCTGTTTAGAGGCACAGGACACAGTGCACATAAAGTGCCCACTGCAGGGACAGGAAGATGCTCCTTGCAATCAGCAATGGGACATGTATTAACGGTGTGCCTCTGGGTGCCAAGCACTACGCCAGACACTTGCAAATACAATTAAAATTTCATGGAAGTGGAGTAACAAAGGAGAGAAGAGCCAGGAAGAAAGAGAACAGTCAGTTCTTCCTCGCCAAACTCTGGGGAGCCTGCCCCGCAGATGCTGTGTAATGGACCATCTCCTCTTGAGTGTCCACCTCATCGAGAGCCTGCATGTTTTGTTCCAAAGACTTGCGGTAAAGTCCCACCCAGTTCTGCAGGGAGTGAATCTGGAGATAGGAGCACTGGAGAGCAGGGCTTGGAAAAACCCAAGACAGCTCAGGGCAGGGCACAGCTAGATTTGTGGACTGGGGAGCCTCCCTATCTCCTTGAACACAAATGTCCTCCTCCCTGGCAGCAGGACACCGGGCATTAGATGTGAGAGCCCTGTGCCCACTGGAGGGAGGATTTATTCAGCTGGCAAATCCTGCTTCCCCTATAATCCGAGTGCTCAAAGAAAGAATGCTAAACTGAACGCCTCCTAACCAGCTCTGACCAAGTCCAAATTGGAGCATTCCCAAGAGGTCTTCCTCTTCTCTGTTCTGCTGACCCTTCAATCATCCACTCAGTTCTCAATACTATTTAAAAAGATATTTCCCACCATCGATTCCCTCAATCCTATTGCCTGAGAATATCCCTCCTTCCCACCTGGGCAAACTAGAAGACCTTGAGCCATTTTGTGGTTGGTTCAAGCTCAACCTGGCAACCCCTTAGAGGTTCAAAAGAAATTCCCTTCTTTCCTGTGGGGAGCCAAGTTTTTTGTATTTTCAAGTCAGCTGCCTGATGGAAATGTATATAAAAATTGATGCTACTGAGCCCAGCTGGAGGACCGTCAGCCCTTAGGATGAGAGGAAGAGTCTTTATTGGCACAGGAAGGATGAGAAGTGTCTGTAGTACTGGCAGAGTTCCTGTTTCCAGTCTGTGCACTGCACAACTCCAGGGGGCGCCGTTCACATTGTGGTACCACTGGAGTTATGCAATGCAGTGGCTCTGGGCTAGCAGCCTCCTTCTTGCCTTTCTGCAGAAGCTGCCAACAGATCCCCATGGCCAGGCCCTCCTACCCAGTCTTTGTCCTACTTCTCTCTCTGACCCTGTCCTTCTGCAGGCAGGGCTACCTTAAAAGGGGTTTGGAAGGATATCTGCCCTACTAAAGCTGGAGGGCCCCTCCATCAATATGTGCCCCAAAGCTTTCCATGAATCCTATGGGGGTAGGACCTGAAGAATTTCAAATGGGGTGCCTTTCTTCTGATAAGCATGGGAGGAAGGGGGAAGCGGTTGGCACCAATACAGGGAGACAGGTGGGCAACCCTGTGCTGGGGAGGGGGGGTCAAGCAGATATTTATTCTCACCCACCGGGCTGGCTACTGGAAGCAGGTGGAGGAAGGGAAGTGGAAGAAATCTTTTATTTTTAAACCATCACTGTTCTGATTAAGCATTTCTTTTCCCTCTGACCTTCACTAGTCCCATTTCGGCAGATCAAACAGCCAGCCAGTCCGAGGGAGGCCTGGACCAGTGACACATGGATTCAGGATGGGCCAGCCTGCTGCCGCCCCCTCACTGCTGGGCCCCAGGGCTGCTGCCCAGGCAGCGGCAGGAGACTGCGGCTAATCTGGGTTGGGCCAGCAGGTGCCTGGGGAAGGTTTTGCTGGGGCTCCAGACTCCCGGGCTGGACCAACCCTGGGTGGGCAAACATGGGACCAACAGTCCCCTTTGGGGGCCAGGCCCCTCAGCCTTGAAACCTTGCTGCCTATGGTTCCTCCTCTCCTTTGTGAATTACAACCTGCCGTCTGACTTTGGGGAGTCACTTGTCTCAGGATAACAAAAAGATCCATATCTCTGCCTTTTCCCATCATGTGGTTGGAGAGCATAAGCGTGGTGCCATGTGTTTTAAAAAAATTTCTAAGGAACTTGTGGATGCACGCAGTTCAGGAGGAACCAAGGAAGGTCAGGTGTGACCTGTGTTGTCCTAAGTGGGTCCGATGATAGAATCTAGGGCAATCCCGAGAAGTAAGAATGGGGAATAGGGATCCTAGAAGAGTCTTTCTGGGGTCCAGGCGTCAGCTAGCACCAGGTCACCCGGACCAGCTGCATCTCCTCTGGCACATCCGGCCCATCCCCCACCGCGCCCCCCACGGTTCTCCGGGACCGGCCACACCCTCCTTCTCTCACCCCTGCCCACCCCACCCGCCAGGCCGGAGGCAGGCGCGGCCCCCCTGGGAATGCCGCCTCCGATTTCCCCTCCGATCTACAGGTGCCGGTAAACAAAGTGCTGCAGCGACCGACTAGTCCGCAGCCGCCTCGCGCCTCCCCGCCCCCCACCCGGCAAAGTTCGGCTCAAGGTTAAGCCGGGGTTTGGGCAGGCGTCCGCCAGGGGCCCCCCAGCCCCTGCTTCTGGGCTCCTCTGCTGCTCAAGCCCACCCGGCCACAGACCCTTCGCTCCCGTTGTGAGCCCTCTCCTTGCCCTGGGTCGTCCACCGCCCCCAGGTTGGTCCGGGAAAATCAGCCTCGGTTCGTACGAGCGCCCCTCTGCTCGGGGACCCCAGAACCGGTCTGGCAGTCACCCGGAGGTGGCTTCGGACATTTTCACCGCTGTCACTTGCCCCCGACACACCTTCCACCATCTCATCTTATAAAGGTGGCCAGGACCCTTATAAGGGTGACTCAAGGCCCCGGCAACGGTTCCTGCCCCTTCTGTCCCCCTCCCGCAAAGCCCAAGGTAGGAACAGAGGGCACCCACGCGACGCGGCGCTACCTTCCCCGCCGGCCCCACCCAGACCTGTGCCTTCTGCAGTGCCGCGTACGTGGAGCCCGCCGCACCCACCCGGCCGGGGCCAGGCCTGGGGGCGGCTCAAAAAACGGAGAGGGCAGGTCGGGGTCCAGACGCAGCCAGGGCCCCAGTCCTCGCACCCCACACCCATCTCCACGCCCGGCCTGCCGGGAGACCCTGTCTCGAGCGCGCGCACCCGGAGAGTCTCCTCGCCTGGGACTTGCTCTAGCGGGTGCGAGACTGGGGGTCCCAAGGCCGCTGGCCGCGGGGACACGGGGAGGGGCCCGGGGCTGGGACTCTCTTGGTGCTGTTTACTCTCGGCGTAATTAGCCCATGCGGCGGCAGGAGGCTTGGGCTGCCGGAGCCTCGCTCCGACGCGCGGTGCCGGCTCCAGCGCTCTCCGCGCGGGGGTCTCCACTCCGAGGCTCGCTCCCCAAACCTGCGCCAGGGCCTCGGCCCTTGGCGCCCTGCGGACTTACGTCTCGGAAGCGGTTCCAGTGCTTGATCTTGCCGCTGTACTGCGAGATGGACGACAGCCATTGCTCGTCCTCCATGAAATTGCCGGGGGTCTCGCCCTCCTTGAGCCCTTTGGCGTCGCCTTCGGCCAGGGCGGCTGCGGCGAGGAGCAGCAGTGGCAGTGCCAGTCGTCCGCAGCTCGGGGCGCGCATCGTGGTCTGGGTTGGACCTGGGGAGTCTTGACTTTTGCAGGATTTAAACGTCCTTCCCTCCACCCTGCTGTTGGTGAAGGAAACGCTGCCGTCCTCCTCAGCCCTCCTCCTGCGGTCTGACTCTAGTGACTGACGGATGGTGGGTCGTGGCTGAAATGTGACCTGGTTAGAAGATGCACTTGTCTGAAAAAGCCCAGCGCTGGACGCGGAGGGAGAGAGAATCAGAGAGGCTGCGCCAGCAGGGGCCGTGTCTGTAACTGTAGCATCGGCATCACGTTTGACATCATCATACCTGGTTTAAAAAAAAAAAAAAAAAAAAAAAAAAGGAGGGGGTAGATTTCAAAGCGAGCGCTGGATCAGAGCGCCCAGCGCCAGCCAGCCGCAGCGCAGCCCAAGCGCTCAGGGAGTTGCAGACCAAGGCAGCAGAATCCTGAGATGTCCCTGCAGTCTCCCCAAGTGGAAAGAAGGGCTCGGATCTCCCCAGGGAAGATGGGGTTGGGGAAAAGACGCAAAACTCTCCGGTTACAAATCCTGCCAGGCTCAGGTGTCTAAAAGGGAATTTGGCCGCAGTCTGTTTTCCCTCCCCCTGCCTCCCACCCTGAGGGACCTGCGCCACAGCCCTGACAGCTGGCTTCCTGCGAGTTACGGCTCTACCGTAATGGGTGGCTTCCTTAAGACAAAAGCCATATAACAACTGGCTGCCTCAGAACTATTGCTGCCAGCCCCTCCTGCTCTTTTCAAGGCAAGGCCTGGGCACTGAATTGCTGGTGAAACAGGGGCAGATGTCCTTCTCCCCAAGCAGCTGTGTAGGGTCTGTTACCCTTTTGTTAGCTCTTCTTAGGGCAACCCTAAAAGGCAAATGTCTGGCCATTTCATCTGCCTTGAAGCTGCAAATCTGGAAAAGGTACATTTGCTTGTGGTTTTGACTTCTCATTGATTGTAATAAGCCTATGGTAGGGAAGTGGGTAAGATGGGGGTAGCTGGTTTTGTTGGAGGTGTTTAGGGTTTTTTGTTGTTGTTGTTGTTAAAACTCTGACCCTCCCTCATTGCCCATAGAAATGTGTTGACATACCAGCTGGGAGGGCTGGAGGCTGGGCAGAGTCCCAGGATCAGAACAGAAATGAGGGTGACGTTTACGTTAACAATGAATGGGAGAGGAAACAGATAATCGGACAGGATAAAATATATTGAACTTCTGGGACCCAAGCCCTGGATTGTGTTTTTATAAAAGACTTGGCTGCTGTGATCTTAAAAAATCAAAGGCAATGAGAAACATGACTTTAATCAGAAGGAAAAAACAGGTTACAAGGTTTATAGTCAGAGTCCTGCCTGCTTGGGAACTTTGAATGTTTCAGTGGCTGGGGTTGGGATTCCCTTGGGAAAAGAGAAAACAATAGCTCCCTTTCCGCGTATTCTTGTCTCCTTTGCAGGTGGATCTAGTAGTGGTGGAGTGGCAGCAGGCCCTGCCTGTGAGGTCCCACCTCACAATAGATGGGTGGCAGTGGGGCTGTGTACTGGAAGAATACAGCTTATTTCACACAGCCTGGGGGGAGATGGGAGAATCTCATTTTCTTTTCCTGGGGGGTGGGTACTGGGGATTGAACCCAGCTTCACTTTACCACCGAGCTACATTCTCAGCCCTTTTTGTTTTGGAATAGGGTCCCCCTAAGTTGCTGAGTCTAGCCTCGAACTTGTAATCCTCCTGCCTCAGCCTCCCGAGTGTGTGACTCGGTGCCCAGCAAGAATCCCATTTTCTGTCTACAACTAATGCAAATACTACCTATATCATAAGATTGCTGTGAAATTCAAGCAAAATGACATACTAAGTGCCTGGGCATAATGGACATTCTTTCAGGTTGGAATGAGAGAAAGCTCTAATGTCCCCAGTTCTGAAGCTTTATCAAAATTTGCCATCTTTTTCAACCATCTCAACCCTAGTATTTTAGCAAAGCTAACTACGTATTTCCAAGGCAGTGATGCTATATCTCTGGTGTCATTTTGGAAAGCCCCTCATCTGCCAGAGTTACCAACTTGCCCATTAGAGTTTGGGGGCTGGGCACAGTGGCACCCGTCAGGAGGCTGAAGCAGGAAGACTGCAAGTTCAAGGCCAGTCTGGCCAACTTAGTGAAACTCTGTCTCAAAAAATAAAAAGGACTAGGGACATAGCTGAGCACTAGGGCACTTGGATAGCATGGTTGGGGCCCTGGGTTCAACCCCCAGCTCTCCCCAACACACTCAAAAAATAAAGATTGGGGAGGTGTTGACAAGATGCCCATCAACAAGACCATAGCTGCGTTCAGACCCTTTAAGGTCAGAATGTTTTCTACACTCCTAAGCCGCTCCTCCAGGGGACCTGTCTTCTTCCACACCTTCAAGCTAGGTCAGTATTAGCAAACAACCACAGCCCAAGACTGTTAGTGAGCCAGAGGTAAAGCAATTTAAAAGGCAGAATCTAAATTTCCAAATGAAGATTGTAAGAAAATGGCCAATAATGTTAGTTTATAAAAAAGAAAAGATTTTCCTAATATAATGAGAATTACTGGCAGCTCAGTCTTTTCAAATCAATGGCCCCAAATGTGAGGAACTGCTGGGTGTACTGGCTAAATGGTAAATATATTTTATGCATTTTTCTATTTGCATTTGAATATTTCACAATACAAAATGAAGATTTTCTTTACTGTTCCAATAAGAAACCTAAATTTAACAACATCTTAAAAGCCCTTTGTTCCCATGTCTAGATGAGCACAAAAAGATACATGCACAAAGACATTCACTCCAGAATTATTCATAATAGCTAAACCTAGAAACCAACTCAATAACCACCGCAATGTCTATTACTCAGGGATCAACTAGTTAAAAAAACATATCTACAAAGGACTTTTAAAAAGTACCTACGAAGTACCTACAAAGGACTATTGTGCAAACATTAAAATAATGATGTAAAAATTATGTAGATATGTATACACTGACAATCAATGTAATCAACCTCGCATTACTGGATAATAAAAGCTCATTACAGAACATGTATCGGGGGCTAGAGATGTAGCAGGTCAGTGGTAGAGTACTTGTCTAGTACGTGTAAGCCCTTGGGTTTAATCCCCAGCACTGAAAAAAATTTTTTTGGTTACTGTGACAAAATAATTGAGATAATCATCATTTTTGTCAAATAAGTTATTTAAGAGCTTTGCCAAAAAATGTATTGCTGAGAAATAACTTATGAAGTATAAATACACAATGATAAAGCACAAGTAAATAGAAAGTAAACTACAAATGATACAAGAATTACATAATTAAGCCCATCCAAATAATAGTTTCATTAATTTCTTGCTGAAAAGATTTTAAGGGGCTGGGGTTGTGGCTCAGTGGCAAAGTGCTTGCCTGGCATGTGTGAGGCTCAGGGTTTGATCCTCAGCACCACATAAAAATAAATGAATAAATAAATAAATAAAATAAAGGTATTGTGTCTGTCTATAACTAAATAAAAATTCTGAAAATGTCAGGGAAGATCTGTTTATATTCTACCTATTTCTTTTCTCCTTCAGCTGCCCAATGTGCTAATCTACATTCATCTGACTTGCAACATTATCTACTGGGCTATGAAGAATGCTCTGAAATCTTCACATTCTTGTGTCTGATCTTTGGATATTCTCTTCTCAGTCACTGATTATCAGTAATTGCTATCTTCCTGCTCAGCAGTTATCACATTTGGTAATTATCTTAAAACTTTGTCTACTTTTTTGCTATTTTCATCATGAGAGTAGACATCTTCATGTCCTTAATTCCCATTATAGTACCTGGCACAAAATAAATAATAGAGTGAATAAATGAATTACTTACTGTAATGACTGACACTCTGTTACAACCTACTTAGAATTTAAAGAACAAAATTTTCATAAACAATAGTTTTGCTACATACAGCTCTAAAATATAGGACATTTTCAAATATAGGACATTTTGAGACACTATGAAACATCTACTACAGGTTTCTTTATGCAGGAAAAGATACTGTTCTTTCTATGTGTGTTGACAAAGCTGTCATCACTGTCATCCCAGTGAACTTGTGCTATTACAGAGGTGGATGTGTGGTAGAGAAAAGTTTCAAGACCACACAATTCCTGTGGGAGGTAACAGTATGCAGGTCGATTCAATCTGAAAAAAGAAACCCTTATTGCAGGGCTGTTTTAGAATACCTCCTATGATTCACTAGGAAGCCTCCTTTCTGGTGGGAGCCACATGTGGAGGTAGTCATGGATGCTATTAGATGTGGAGGTACTGTCATGGATGCTATTAGATGTAGAGGTACTGTCATGGATGCTATTAGATCGTCTGCTAGACTTCCAAAATCTGGCCATCATCAGATTTACCCAGAGAGGCAAAGTTTTAAAATATACATTCCTTGCCTGTCGTGCTGGTGCTGCCTGTATCCCAGCAACTCAGGAGTCCTTGGCAGGACGATGACAAGTTCAGGCCCAACCTCAGTAACTTAGTGAGACTGTCTCATAATAAAAAATTAACCAGGATTGGGATGCAGTTCAGTGGTAGTGCACCCCTGGATTCAATCCCCAGTGCGTCATAATAACAACACACATTCCTTGGTCACACCACACTAAGTCATCTCTTGATGAAATCTAGACTCCTGTGAGTAAAGCCTCCCAGCAGTCAGATGACCAGTCAGGCAATCTAAATGACTCTTCATTTCATGAATCAAACCATACATTTTTCTCAAGTCAGTCAACAATACAAAAAGCACTGTAGGCTCTGTGAAGTCACATGACTGCTAAGTGAGTTTGCTATTGATTGGAGTGTTCAAAGATTTCAGTCCATGCTCAGTTGGCTCTACTACTTTGGGCCTGAGGTGAGGTGGAACATCATGGCAGGAGGACATGGCAGAGGAAGGCTGTTAGCTCATGGCAGCCAGGAAGGAGAGAGGAAGCCTGGGATAAATCAGTCCATTTTGTCTTAGGTTTAAGGCCACAATCACTTGGCCCTGTTGCTTTGGGCCTGTCATGGCACTGTATGTTCAGCAAGGCACAAACATAAAACAGAGGTGGCCTGTTCACCCCACAGCAGCCAGGAAGCAAAGAGAAATGAGAAACAGCCAGGGTCCCAAGATACTCTTCAAGGGAATACCTCCAATGGCCTCACTCCCTTCCACTAGGGCCTATCTCCTAAATGTTCTACTACCTCCCAATGTCACAGGTTGGTGACCAATCCTTTAACACACAGACCTTTGTGGGACACTTCTAAACCACAGTAATATGGATAACATGATCCCATTTGGAAGGAAGTACAGTATAGTATAGCAGTTCTCCACCTTCCTGGCCTCAGGAGCCCTTTACATTCAAACATTATTAAGAACCCCAAAGAACTTTTATGTGACACACACACACAGATATGTTCTGTATATTGATTGATATATAGACGTTTACTTGAAAATAAAACTAAGAATTTTTTTTAAAGCTGCTTTAGAAAATAACATCCATTTCACGTTTTTAAAATGTATTTTATGAGAATGAACTATATTTCCACTGTCCCCCAAATTAGAGAGTGGCACTTCTTTACATTTTCACAATCTCTTCAATGCCTGGTTAGAAGAAGTCAGGGAGATTCTCTTATCAGCTTGTGCACTTGGCAAGGGTGTCTGGTTGCCAGGGCTACCATAACAAAGTACTGCAGACAAGGTAGCTTCAACAACTGAAATTTACTTTCTCACAGTTCAGGAGGCTAGAAGTTCAAGATCAAAGTGTTAGCAGGTTTGGTCTCTCCTGAGGTCAATCTCTGTGGCTTGCAAATGGTCACCTTCCCACTGTGTCCTCATGTGGTCTTTCTATGCTTGTACTAGTCCTGAGTCTCTTGAGTGTCCCAATTTCCTCTTCTTAAAAGAGGAAACGTCAGTCGGACTGGATTAGGGCCACCTTAACAGCCTCATTTTAACTTGATCACTTCTTCAGAGGCCCATTTCTACATACAGCACATTCATATAGGAATTCTGGAGGGACACGGCTCAGCCCATAACTGCGTGTATAAATGAAAACAGCTAGTAACAGCACGGTAGGACGTGCTGAGGGACTGAACTAATCCATCTCTGAAAACACACACATTGATACACTAAACCCACCAACTTACAAAATACACAGTATGTGTTCCATTAACCATCTGAGTGATGTAGCCACATGACACAGCCTCTGAGGGAGTGAGAAAGGCAAACGACACCTTAGTATTCTGGTGGGAATAGTCTGGACTTCACAGATCTCCTTCCTAAAAAGTTCTCAGGGACTCCCAGGAGTCCAAAGACTATATTTTGAGAACCATGGGTATAAGTGTATGACCCTAGACACATTTCTTAATCTTAAGTTCAATTTGCAAAATGAGGAAGGTAATAATACTAAGTTAAATGGATTGAGTTAATGCACAAATGACAAATGAACATATTCCAGCTAGGTATGTTGGTGTATACCTATAATCACAGTGGCTTTGAAGGCCAAGGCAGGAGGATTACAAGTTCAAAGCTAGCCTCAGCAACTTAGTGAGGCCCTAAGCAACTTAGTAAAACCCTGTCCCTAAATAAAATATCTTAAAAGGGCTGGGGATGTGGACCAGTTTTTGGTTAAGCATCCCCAGTACCAAAAAAAAAAAAAAAAAAAAAAAAAAAAATTCTACCTATATTAGCTGTTATTATTTGTGAAAAATTACTTCACTTCTCATATTTGATATGTGCTTAAAATGCAAAGGAGTAGTTCTACCTATGGATGATAAAGTTATTTCTTAAACAACATTTAAATTAAAGTAAATCATATACTGACAAAAACACAAAACATGCTTAATGATTATTCATAAAGTGAACTTATTTTGTTCTAAATGAACATTAAATCTGGGTGCAGTGGCACATGCCTATAATCCTAGAGACTCTGGAGGCTGAGGCAGGAGGGTTGCAAGTTGGCAAGGTCCTGCGCCTTAAAAAAAAAAAAAGATCTAGAGAGGTGGCTCAGTGGTTCAATTCCCAGTACCAAAAGGAAAAGGAAAAAAAAAAAAAAAAAAAAGCTATTAATAAAGCTATTAATAAAATCCCTAGCAGCTGCTTTCTTCGCTCCTACCAGCCATGGGCTTTGACATCATACTCCTGTAGTATCAAGGTGGACTTTATCTGAGAAGTGTTCTGTTGCCTTGATACCCTTCTGGTGCTATCAGGTTCCCTATAGCTCCAGGAAAAGAGCACAGGGCAAGAGCAGATGGCAAGAGTTTGCTTCATTAGGACACTGGATTCCACCCAATGCCCAGTTTAGGAAACCCTGGGCCTCCATTAAAAAGTAATCATTCTAAGTAACATTTATAATGTAACCACTAAGACTGTGAAGTTCACTTACGGTAATTCACTGTGCCCCTCCTCCCCCAAATCAATAGTATTCCCCATCACAAAGGTCCTTGTATAGCAAATAGATTCTGTGAAACAACTGTAGTGACAGATTTTTATTTCCCCCCTCATCTTCTTTAAAGAAATGAGGGTAACTGGGCATGGTGTTACATTAACACCATGTAAACCCAGGTACTCAGGAGGCTGAAGCAGGAGGATGGTAAAATCGAGGTCAGCTTCAGCAATTTAGCAAGGCCCTGTCTTAAAATAAAATATAAAAAGGTCTGGGGATGTAGCTCAGTGGTAGAGCACCCCAATCCCAGCACCTACCAACCAACCAACCAACCAACCAACTAACCAACACTTGCTCTTGATTTTTCATAAAAGTTCTATATCAATAGTAGCTGTTACCCTTCTGTAACAATAGTTAAAATTTATTTCCTTTAATGATACATTGCCCCCAAAATTTGTATAGACTTTTAGAAAGAAAATTCAAAAGATGAATTAAAATTTTCCTATTCTTCCAATAACAGCATACAAGATTCTACAAAAAACAATACAGAAGTATATATGTTCCATTAACTATTTGAGCAATGTCACCATGTCATGTAGCTTCTGGAAACTCCACTCATGAGAACAGGAATGAAAAAGACAAACAACTTGTTAAAATTATTTCACAATACAGTATATATGCTCAAATGTATAGACAGTAGTTAAGTCTGGATTATAAAAAACAAATTAAGAATTTACAATTTAACACATTGTTACATTTCCCATGATAAAACTCTTTGGCTTTTAAAAAATTTTTGCAGCACTGGGGATTGAACCCAGGCCTTGTACATGCCAGGCAAGTGCTCTAACACCGAGCTACAACTCACTAAGTTGCCCAAGGTTGGCCTTGAACTTGTGATCCTCCTGCTTCAGCCTCCTGAATGGCTGGGATTACATGTGCCATCACACCTAGATTTCAAAACCTTTTTTTTTTTTTTTTTTTTTTTTTAATTTCCTGCAAACATAAGTCATAAATCTTTGGCATCCCAAAGACAATTTTATCCCTGGTCAAGGCTGTCCAATGACTTATAAGAGAAGCACAGGGGAGAGACAGGACCAAGAAGGGACACTGAACTCCTGGGCTACATCACAGCTCAGTGCCATCACTGGGAGCATTAACTGCCATCTGCCACCTAAGAGTGTGAGGTGAGGTGAATTCTCAATTTAAATAAAAAATGCTATCACCAGCAGAAAGGGAAGGCCTTTTGGGAAAACCTGACCCTTACAGGCACTAATATGTAAGTCCTGCAGGAATGATACAGCTAGGTATGTGGTAAGTAAGGGCAACACTAAGGGGGTCAAACTAAAACTAGGCGATAATACTAACAGAAAACACAGTTACTTGGCACATGCGTTTATTCACAAATGATAAATCCTCGATCGTGGTTAGATGCAGTCCTCACAACGTAGCTACCCTGACACACAGGGTTGAGAGGCAGACTCAAAGAACAGAAAATAAGAATCAAGATAAGATTAAGGAAGGAAGGAAGGAGGAAGGAGAGGACATGGACAAAGAATGTGATGAGGGAGGAGGACTGGAGCTCCCCAGCAGAGCACCTGGGAGGACTGATGGGACAGCTGGCAAAGCCATCTGGGAGCACTCCTCTCTCTGCTGCTCTGCCCGGACATTCTTCCCACATACTCCGCAGTCTGCTGACATTGCTGTTTCCTTGTTGCTGCCCTGAGAAGCAAACAGAAAAGAGCTACAGTACAACTCCACGGGGGCACAGGAAGGCCAGGGTGGGGATGGGTGGAGGAACAGAAACCCAACCAATATTTTAAGGACCAACTTGCAAATAAAATGGACAGTTTGAGCAAAATAACTTAAAAAGGAGTTACTTTGCTAAAGATGAAATTTTTGGCAGTAAAGTATGTACATTTGATGGAATATTATTCATCCTTAAAAAGGGTGCATTTTGGTGAACTCTACTAATGTTATGCAAAGTGAAATAAGCCAAAGAAAAACACTGTGAATTTCACTGCTTAGAGCAGTCAAAACCATAAGAAAGCAGGGGGAGTGGGCAATGAGGAATATTGCTTAGTGGGTGCAGTTTCAAGTCTTACATGACTCCAAAGCTCTGGAGATGGTGGTGATGTTTGCCCATTATGCATGTATTTAATAACACTGAATTGTACACTTAAAAATGGTTAAGATTTATGTCAATGGTTTATGTTATGTGTATTTTGCCTTTTAAAAAAAAAGGAAGAAAAAGAAGAACAAGCCAACAACCATCTTGTGCCCACAACCATCTGGCTGACCACGTGGAGAGTGTGGGTAAACATTAAAGGCAGGGTTAAGTCTAGCGGGGAAGCACCCAGGAAAATCGCCATCCAAAATTCCACACCCCCACACCCTTGGCAATTAAAGTGAAAACACTCTTCTTCAGCACCTCATGAGATGTTCAGTTTCCACAGTTTTCCAACGTCCACCTCAGGAGAAGTCAATTTGTCCACAGGAGGCATAGTTTCCAAAGCTGTCTACTGTGAACCTCTGAGAGATGTGAATGGAATTGAGCTTTAGGGAACCAAAGTAGAAGTTCTCAAACAACTGCAAAGAAGAATTGACAACCCAGAATGAATAAAGAGAATTACAAATGAATATATTAAATATCAGGTTCTCTTTTTAAAACTTTTTTTTTTTTTTAAATTTTGAGACAGATTCCCATTGAATAGCCCACAGTCCTACCGCCTCAGCCTCCCTAGTAGCTGAGACACAGCCATGGGGCTCTCTTGTAAAGACAACCAGAACAATCTCAATAAACCTCTCTTGTTTTTCTTTTCAGTATTGATTCTGAGTAATGATCCTGGAGAGGAAGGATGAGGGTGGAGTGAGAAAAGAACAGCCAGTTTTTCCCTGTGATTAATTCTAAAGTCTCCCCTGGCAAAATGCACCAAAGAAAAGGGCTGGAAAGTCAAATAACTTATCTAGTGAGCAGAAATGACCAAGAAATCGCAACAAACATCAAGAGGCATGCCCAGATTCACAGAGCCTGACAAAACTGCTTCTGACTTTCAGTTACTGTTGAAATAAGACTCCTTAGTAACTTACTTGCTACAGTCCCAATAAAACTTGACACAAGGTATTACTTTCTCTTGTCAACTACATTTATTAGAAGCAATGCCTAACATAAATAGAAGATGGGCTCCTGACCTACAGCTGACTTGGACAATCCAGTGAGGGACACAGAAGACAATCAGAGGAGCATCCCACTAGTTGAACTAACGAGGGTGAAGACAAATGTTCATTAAAGACCTTTAATTAGATAGGGATTCAAGCCGGCATACTCAAGTACATGCTCTTTACTACAATTCTCTACTTTAAAAAGTTTCCAAGTGTGTTCAAAGAAGAGAGGAGTTAGACTCTAAGAGGTATCTGACCTTGTGATTAGCACATTTATAAGGCAGAATCCAAAATGACATCAGAAAATGTCACAAGAAAATGACAGTGCTTGGATAATGAGTGACAAAGAATAAAGATCTTACCTTCTGTTAGGATGCAAGAATTGCTCTTTCTTAAAATGTCAGTAAGACCCCAGGAAAGTCAGCCAGTCTCCCTCCCTCCCTCCCTTCCACCCTCCCGGTGCTGGGGACCAAACCTGGGATCTTGAGCACACTAAGTACACATTCTACCACTAACTAACCTACACTCCCGCCCTAAGAAGCCTTTCAATACATGTACAAACAATGCCTGAGTGGAACCTAGGGTGGGACCTCTGCACACTGACAAGTGACTGTCTCTTCACTTCTGATTTATACCACCTCCCATACCCATGAACTTCAGTCACTGTCACCTCTTCCTGCAATTAATGGCTGAGAAACATGCCTGAGGTTCATTAAAGGCTAACTTTACAAAGCCCAGTAAATATTGATTCTTCAACATGACATCAACTTGACCTCAAAGATCTATTTGGAGGTTGTGTGCTGCAATGTCTTGTTTTTCAGAAAGGTGACCAGCTCTCACCTGTATTGATTTACACAATTAACTTCTCTTCCTGGCCCGGGCAGTCTGTTCAAACCATATCCACCCTTTTCTGTAAAGAAATTCAGTCTGAAAGGGTTATCTCCTAATCCCTTTGCTGAACATTAATTTAAAGTGAAAGCCACATCAATGAGACTTGACAGATTTATGGCTTTGCAAACTCAAGTCTTTTAGGTACAGAAAAGATATAACTACAGAGGCAATAAAAGACAAGACAAAACAAAAAAGGAGCTCATAACACTTTCTTTAAATTCTTTTTTTTATT
This sequence comes from Sciurus vulgaris, assembly GCF_902686455.1. Classification (NCBI taxonomy): domain Eukaryota; kingdom Metazoa; phylum Chordata; class Mammalia; order Rodentia; family Sciuridae; genus Sciurus; species Sciurus vulgaris. The sequence continues at coordinate 55,271,164 of NC_136464.1, read as the reverse complement.
AATTTTTTTTTATTTTTACAGACTGATTTGCTTTTTAAGGATTGGCAGTCTTTGCATCCTCTACCTTCTCTCTCTGCCTATGTTTCTAAGTAATGGAGATGCCACAGGGAGGAGCTGGAAGTGACCTACCTGTGCCTTTATTTTGTCTTATATGGGTGACCTTAAAACATCATGCTCTGCCAGGGAGAATCTCTTCCTTCAGGTTGAAAGGAAACAATAAAACATAGTAATAATGAAGGCAACCAGATGTGATTTCAATGCAGTATTTACAAAAAATTAAGAAAAAGCTGAACATAAATTCTCACACTTCACTAAGGCCAGCATAAGCTATGCCAAGAGTGCTAAACTTCCATGTGGCCAAGTAGAAATGGTGTTTCACTCATGAACTAATCCTGTAGGGGTAAAAGATCATAATGGGCAAAGATCCAATAAGATGGAGTAAATTGTAAAAGGCTACTGAAAATTAGAAAATTTCTAATGATTTTTTTGGTGGTATTGGAGATTGAACACATGGATGCTCAACCACTGAGCTACATCCCCAGGCCCCATCCTGCCTTTTTTTTTTTTTTTTTTTTTTTTTTTTTTGCGGTACTGGGGATCAAACTCAGGACCTTGTGCTTGCAAGGCAAGCACTCTACCAACTGAGCTATCTCCCCAGCCCAGCCCCCACCCTGCCTTTCTGAGAAAGGGTCTTGCTAAATTGTCAAGGCTGGCTTCACACTTATGATCTTCCTGCCTTAGCCACCCAGATCACCGGGCTTACAGGTGTATGCCTAAAGATCTCTTGGCAGTCCTTAACCTTGTATTCACCTTTATTAAGTAGCTATCTTCTTTTATACCTTTTGAAAACATTACATCAGACGGATTTCTTATCCAGAAGTCCCCAAGGCAGTACCAATCTTCAATCTAGTCTTTCCTATCTCTGTGTTCTTATTCTCTCTGAATGGCTGTGATGATTTTGTAACAGATTCTTTAGAAATAATTTTCATTTTATTGTTTAATCATTGTTATATTTTTAGTGGTAAGTCTTTCTGTTAGTTCTATCAATTATTTCCAGTAACATACTAGACTATAAGCCCTGTGAAGGGAGGAGCTGACTCTCACTATATGCTATAACAGTACGATCAATCAATATTTATTGGGAAAAATGATCAATAAATATTTGTTGGGCAAAATGACAACTAAACTAATGTGGTAGGTGTTTGTGTACATCTACATGTCTGAAAAGAGAATAACAATGATATCAGTAACGACTAGACTAGATTCAAAGGTTTGAGTTATAGGTTACCATCAAGGAATTCCTGAACAGAACTAACCAAAATGATATTACTTCTAATCAAAGGATATTTCAATTCTAACTGTTAAGAAAGAATTTTAGTGAGTAATGCAAATTCCATGAATTCCTTCAAATTTCTACTTGTTTATTTATCAAAACCTAGGTTCCTTTCCTAGCTCTGGTTTCTGATGTAGAATATTACTACGCACTTGATGTTAAGCATTTTTGTGCAGAGGCAAATGACCTGGTTTTGTCTCCCGGATCTACAGGACACAGAGTGTGAATCAGAAGAAAGGAATGCTGACATGGGTGTGTTCACTTTATATAGTCATTGAGTGCTTTTCTCTATGATCTGCATGCTTTCCATATGTGTGTTCCACTTCAATGAAAAAATTTACCTAAAAGAATATTACAACAAAGATTTAGTATGAGATGAAAAGTACAGACACTCAATAAATACACCAGAGACAAGGAAACAACCGACACCGAGGGCTGGAGCACCTAGGAAAGGCATCTGAGCAGACGGGAACTGAGCTGGGCCTCATGACAAGTACTGGATGGAGACTGGATGAATGAAGGCAGAAATGGGCATCTCGGGATAGGCCAACCAGACAGTCTAGATGTTTGGAGAGGTCTTGCAAAGAGGCAGTGAGAAAAACACAAGGAGGGAGAAACCAGAAGGTCAGGTTTACAAATTAGACTTCATCCTAGCTGGTGAGAAAACACCGAAGGTCTTACAGTATGCTGATGAAAAGCATGGTTAAGGAGATTAACGTAGGTGTAGCATATAGTGATGCTCAGAGAAGGAAACAAGGGAAATGCAAGGAGACCGTGGTAGTGGCTCAGTCAGGAGGCAGACAATGTGTCTCTAGACTAACAGCAGCAGTGCAAAGCCTGGAGCAGACACGAAATACTAGTGATGAAACAGAAGACTCGGTGACTTTAAGACAGGAAGGAGATAGGGAAAATCAGCATAAGTGGCGAATAGTATAGAGCATTTCTGAGAGGGAGCTATTTTATAGGGGGAAATAAAATGCAGGTTTGTTTATACACCACAGCTGTATCTCTAGCTGTATGTGCTCCAAGCTATGATATGATAGGCTGCTGAGAATATGCATTAAAGACATGGAGTCTGAGGCACAGTTAAGTGGAAATATATCATCATAAAGAGCTTTACAACTATCCACTTTTTTTTTTTTAGTGAGTTGTAGTTTTTTATACATTAGGGAAATGATCCCTTTGTCTGTGTTACAAATTGCAAATAGAGTTTGCCCCAGTTTGTCATTTGTCTTTTGAGTTTGCTTATGATGTTTACCATGTAAATTTAAATTTTTATGAACTTACATTTTTCCTAACAGAAGATTTTTAAAACAAAGTGACCTAATGCCAATACTGTTATATATTAAAATATCAAGGTGAACCATAAGAATGTATTTGTACTGACAAAAACACAAATAAAATACAGATCACAAGAGCCAGCATTTACTAAGCAAGCCCATGTGCCAGGTGTCATGCTGAGGGCACTCCATGAAAGCCTCACAACTCTAGGAAACAGACATGACTATAAGCCCACATTTTATAGTTGAACCTGTGGTTTGGAAGGCACACAGCAAGTTCAAGGGGTTCTGAACAGGCTGCCCTCAATACACACTGTGGCATCTGAGAGAGCAGCAGGAGCAGAAAGGTCTCTTTTGCCTTCCATTGCCCTTCTCCCTTCTTTGGAGAGGTGCCCTTCCCAGACCAGGGGAAAAGAACATCCTTATCTGTGAAGGACACAGGACACAAAGAAGAATCTGAACAAACAGGCCTTGTTGATGTTGGGGCTCAGAAGATGACACTGATACTTTGTCAAAATCTAGGTTCCTTTCTCAGCTCCAGTTCCTGATGTGGAATATTACTGAGCACTTGATGTTCAAAGTGTGGAGCTTTGGCATGCTGAGCACTCTGAGCTAAAGGAGACTGGAAGGACTTAGATGCTGCCTTAGAATCAAGGCCTCTCTGACCAACCCTTGTTTCTCCTTTGGAAGCTCTGGGAGGGGCTCTCTGATATTCCCTTATCTGTCTGAAGGAAATTCTTCCCTAGGAATCCCATCCTATCATCAGAGAGGAGAGACTAGAAGTGTGTGTGTGTGTGTGTGTGTGTGTGTGTGTGTGTGTGTGTGTGTGTGTATCTCCACTCTTCATCACACCACTCTTCATCAAACCTAAGCATACAAATATATGTTCACCTGTTTCTTTGGGTTTTCATTTCTGAAGGTTCCTGTGGCATATAAACTTAAGGTTGTATGATTTCCTCTTATTAATCTGTCTTTAGCTACAGGGGCTTCAGCCCTGAACCGAGTGATGGGAGAGAAAAGAAACCTTTCCTTTCCTACAAAGTAAGGTAGAAAATTGAGATTCACCCCAGGCAGGATAACTCTTGAATCTGAGTCCTTTAACCCCTGTCCTCTACTGCCCTCACCATGGACCCCTTGAGCCACAGGGAGAAATGCTGACACAGACAACTCCCAAAGACTGACAGGAACACATTCTTTGGCTTTCACTGCCACCTCTTTTCTGGACCTTGTTGAAGAGTCAGATGGCTTTAGCTCAGCTGGAAGAATTTTAATTGAATTCTAGATGAAAATAAGCACAAATCAACCTAACAGCTCCATTTAATTAGGTACCTGAATAGGGAAAGAGGAAAATGTTTAAACTACAAGTTTAAAAAAAGAAATTTGGTTGTTCTTTTGAAGCTAAAGTAGTTCATGAAGAGCAAAGTGTTCTATTGTTTAGAAAATAATAGATCTAACAAGAAAATTTTAAATTAAAAAGGAATCTAGTCAAGGTATTTAAGTTACATTGAGTTTTTTTTTCCTCTGTTGTTTTGTAACAATTCCCTTGGGGATTTTGAAACCTAAACCACCTTCTTTATGAAAACATTGTTCTCTGACACACGCACAGACCTAAACCTCCTCTACAGGAACACAACAATGAACAGAAACACAAACCACAAGACAAATACTTGATAAGGAAATTAAAACAATTTAAGAGCCAGGCATAGTGGCACATGCCTGTAAATCCCAGCAACTCAGGAGGTGGACAGGCAAGAGGATGGCAAGTTCAAAGTCAGCCTCAGCAATTTAGCAAGACTCTATCTCAAATTAAAAATAAAAAAGGACTGAGGATGCTCAGTGGTGGAAGTGCTCCTGGAATCAATTCCTGGCACCAAAAGAAAAAAAGTCTGTGTGTGCACGTGCATGGGTGTGATATGTATAAATGATTTAAGACTGCCAGCATTTGTGATGTCAACTAGTCAATACTAAGTGTTACCTTGATTTAAGAAGAAAATTTAGTACCCAAACAGTATGACATCCTGAAAATTGCAAAGCCAGACAGTTACTATCTCTTACTGTATACACATGGTATCATTAAAAATTAAGCAAACTTTTCTTATTACCAAGCCACTGAGATGAAATATTTTGTGTTAAAACCAAGGCTTCCTTGACAAAGAACTGCAAGATAAAGTTCGACCATCCTACTGTCCCCTGTTCACATGATCTGCGGATCCTACCACTTTTAGTTTGTACATGTTTGTTTCCTAGGGAGAGCACAGAGGAAATTATTGATTTCTGGCAAGGTAATGGTATCCACTGAAAGAAAACAAATGGCAAGATTTAAGGGCTAACTAAGGTCATTTTTCTTTGCATTCATTTCAGACATTCTACTCCTTCCTCTCATACCTGATGTCACAACCATCAAAGACCAGAAATAACTCCGAATGCGAAGAGGCTGCAAAAATGAGACTGGAAATCCCAGACAGAGGTGGGGAGAAAGGTCAAGAGGAACCTTCTCATATCTGTGATTGAGGTAGGATAAAAAAACATAAGGAATAGGTAGAAAGAAAATATAAAGGACAAAAATTATATTATTTTATTTTTCATAGTACTGGGACTGAACTATACATTGAGCTATAACCCCAGTCCTTTTTATTTTATTTTGAGACAGAATCTCACTAAGTTGCCAAGGCTGACCTCAAACTTGTGATCTTCCTGCCTCAGTCTCCTGAGTAGCTGGGATTATAGGCATGTACCGCACACCCAACAAAGAAATAAAATCTTAAAATTCTGTATACCTTTCCAGGTCTGTCACGCCCTAAGTTAGTCTCTCTCCCATGCCTGTCACTCCCATGTTTCTGGGAAATCTGTAAACCTGAGAGTTACTGTGAATTCATCCACTTATGAAAATTATCCTACACACACAGTTAATTAGCCTACCAATAAACAGATTAAGAGAGATATGGCATTTTTAGAAACCTATAATTTAGGGAACCTTCCAACATTATTTATCAATCAGATAATGGAGACCACGTCAGCTTAAGGATCCTGAGGACAACCAGATTGATGTCAGCCTCATGTAACTTACCATATGACCACTCACCAAGTTTCCTTTAAAAAATGAGTTTGGAAACCCACTGAGTGTGCCTCTCACAATCAAGATGGCTCACATTCTCCCCTGAAAGTATATTCCTTGCTTTCCTAAATCAATCTGTCTCTCTACAGACGTGTGCTTATATTTTCTTTCATTGTGTATATCAAGGACCCCACTTGCTGTAAAAGTCAAGTTCCCCTCTTCTCCAGGAATTCTTCGGGACCCTTTCTCAGAGACATTTCTTCTATGGTGACATGACCCTCAAGCTACAAAACTGAATAAAGGCCAATCCCCAATAGCATAATGGTAAATCTGCTGGGGATCCCAGCATATCTGGTTCCTGAAATGAAGTTCATTCTCTTCCTTCAAGCTTAGAAAATGTAGTGCAACAAGGCCTTAGATTCTTCACTTTTGCCTGCAAATGTCTGATGAGTGGCTAAAACCAGGATTAAAGACTTGGCATTTCTGCCATCATCTTGCACCCATCTCTTCTGCTCCAAGTCATCTTGAATTTCATGGACAAAGTCTGACCCAGTAAACATCTTGTGATAAGTGGAAGCTACCCCCACCCCCTGCCAGGCAAGAGTAACTTTCTTACCCAGGCTAAATGCCAATCACGACCCAATCCTGAGATTAATTACGAACCAGACCACATCTCATCAAGATCACCTATACTGGCAGCTGTGAAAAGCCTCTAGCTATGCAACCCTTTACTCTTGCCTCATTCCTCTTTCTAGAAAACCTCAAAGTTATTGTGAATCCTTCAAAGACAGGGCAAAGGAAACACATCCCCTTGTGTTCCCAAAATAGTTACACTGATTAAAGTTCCTTTCATGCTTTTCATCATTATCTTTTCTGTTTGGATTTTGGGGTGAGACTTGATTTGGTGGATCCCCAGAGTCAGCCCTCTAACATACAGCTCTGGTAATGGTCGTGGTCACTCTCCTCAAAGATACACCCTCCTTTTCTGTTACTGTTGAATCCAGGAGCACACTATCACTGAGCTACATCCCCAGACCTTTATGTTTTTAGTTTTGAGACAGGGTTTCCCCTAAATTGTTAAGGCTGGCCTTAAACTTGCAATTCTCCTGCTTTAGTCTCCCAATTGTTCAGATTACAGGTGTGGCCACCACACCCTGCCAAAGATCCCACTTTTAAGAAAGTCTACTTCTCATGCTGGTAGTCTCAGTGAACTATTTGTGATCCAAACAAACTTCAACTTGGATAAGAGGAAATTCAGACTAGACGCAGTGGGTGCACACCTGTTATACCAGTTGAGGCAGGAGGATGGCAAGTTCAAGGCCAGCCTCAGCACTTGAGAAGTTAGACCCTGTTTCAAAATAAAAAAATAAAAAGTGCTAGGGGTATACTCAGTGGTAGAACACTTGCCTAGCATGCCCAAGGCCCTGGAATCAATATCCAGTACCACACACATCAAAGGGGGGTGGGGTTCTGTTTTAAAAGTCCAAAATTCAAAATATATGATGGGGCTGAGAGTACAGTTCAGTGATAGAGTACCTGCCTCACATGTGCAAGGCCCTAGGTTCAATCTTCAGCACCAAAAAAAAAAAAAAAAAAAAAAAAAATGTTTAAATACACACACATACACATATCCTACACAATTTATTAGCCATTCTTGTATACTAAGTAATATTTGGTTCAACTGAAAACAAGTACAAGTGGTTTGATTAGTGCAAATATTTGGAAAGATGTACTAGGTCCCACTTCCAAAGAAAGGATGCTTTCTACTGTTTGTACGTCTGCAATTAGACTTCTGAAACTCAAAATAGCATGAACAGTAACAGTAAATTCATGCTTAATTTGAAAATTTCCCAGTGGTTTTCTTTCATAATCTGTTTTACCAACTCCTCCTTTGCACAATTACCCCATTTACAGATAAAAGTCACAGTAATAACACGATTTTATACTTTATCATAATGCTTAACCACCTGCCTCCCTACCAGGACAATAAAAGGATGAGTAAAGACAGTCTGACAAGCACTTTGAGCTCTTTGGGAAAGTGCTCCCAGTACAAAGTCTTGCTGTGGTTAAATAACCTTTCATCTAAGGATCTAAAAGTCTTATGAAGCCCAGCCATTAACCCTTCAAAAAAATTGCCATGATGTAAACCAGAGTGGAGCATCATTACACCCACTCAAAAGATAAGGAACAGACAGGCTAGGACCACTAACACTGTGAGATCCATTGAAGAGTTCCTGTGACCAGGCCTATAATATGGGCCAACAGAAGGCTGTGACAAGGCAGTATGTACGTGCCTCTCAAGTGGAATAACAAATCTGTACCAAAGAATGCCACCTGGGAAAGAAATTCCATCCTTAGGCTAGACATACGCAATCAGAGAAGAAAGAGTTTACTTGGTACAGTAACCAAGATTGAGAAACAAATCATGTAAAAAGCTATAATCACAGTCCTTGGAAGAGCCAAACTGAAAAACAACAAAACAAATAATGGTAAATTTCAGAAGCATTCTTCATGAAAAAGGTCTCTAGGTACTAGATGAATGAATGAATGAATAAATAAATAAACAAATAAAACTTTAGATAGTAAATAGGAAGATACATAAAGAGACTACAAATATAATAGATTTTGAAAAACATAAGGTTTTTTTAATATGTCATATTACTAATCTCACTCAGAATTAGGATCACAAGTTTTCTTTTTTTCTACAAGGAAGTTTAATTTCAAATTTGTTTGCTAAATTTCCCCAAACCTAAAAAAAAGATTCCAAGTTTCTGCCAAGGAATCAGACAATTCAAATTCTCAAGCCTTCCTGTAACTTTTATTTTATTTCTGGTCACATGCAAGAGAATAAATGGCAGGTATGCAGAGGCAAGAAGGAGATGGAGATCCAGCATATCCAGGACAAAAAACCTTCTGTCTGCTTAAAAAATATCCATATTTTGGGGCTGGGGAGATAGCTCAGTCGGTAGAGTGCTTGCCTTGTAAGCACAAGGTCCTGGGTTCGATCCCCAGCACCAAAAAAAAAAAAAAAAAAAAAAAAAATCCATATAGGCTGCATCCATATGAATTGTTTCTAAATGTCATCACAAAGGAATAAAACTGAACTAGTGAAACCCCACATCATGTACAACTACAAGAATGGGATCTTAATTAGAATAAGTTATACTCTACTTATGTACAATATGTCAAAAGACACTCTACTGTTATATATATCCAAGAAGAACCAAAAAATAAAATAATAAAACTGAGCCTATTAACCCTAAGGTAAGTCATGTTCCTTACATACACATAAAAACTCCTTTAGCTGGAAAAAAAATAAATATATTTCTTTGGGTTGACAGTGTAGCTCATGATACGGTTTGCCTACCGGGTACAAGTATAAGGCACTGGGATGGGTCCCTAGCACCGTAGACTCACACCAAGGAAGTTAGAAAGGAAGGAAAGAGGAAAGAAGGAAGGAGAGAAGGAGGGAAGAAAAAACAAAAGAAATGTCTACTGAAAAAAAGAGGACAAATAGGTTGCATTTTTAAAAAATATTTCTTTTAATTGTAGATGAACACAATGTCTTTATTTATTTACCTTTATGTGGTGCTGAAAATGGAACCTAGTGCCTCACACATGCTAGGCAGGCACTCTATCACAGAGCTACAACCCCTGCCCAGACAAACAGGTTTTTGGAGCAAACTACACTTCATAGCCTTCCCACGAATGACTACAGAGCCACTCTCCTTCCCAATTCCTCCATATCTAAAAGGGACGATACAAGGATGTCTTATACTTACAGTAAGAAGAATTATAGGATAGAATTTTGAGCTGTGTTAGTCAGCTTTTTGTTGTGTTCACAAAATACTTGAGTGAATCAACCTGGAGGAAAGATTTATTTTGGCTCACTTTCTGAGGTTTCAGTTCATGGTTGTTTGGCCCTCTGCTCTGGGCCTGTGGAAGTACAGTACATCATGGCAGGAACGCATAGTGGAGGAGGCTGTTTACTTCAAGGCAGCCAAGAAGAGAAAGAGAGAAACAGGAAGGGGTGGGGTCCCTGTATCTCCTCCAAGGGCACACCCCCAATGATCTAACTTCCTAATGAGACCCCACCTCTTAAAGGTTCCACTACTCTCAACAGAGCCATAATTGGAGACCAACTTTTAACACATGGGCCTTTGAAGGACATTATAGATCTAAACTATAGTAAGCTCTATTATTGTTACTATAACCTTCCATTCATCATTCCAAAAGCCAAAAAATAGTTTCCTTAAAAGAAAAAATAAGAGGTTTGTTTGGTACTCTGCAGTCCTAATCTGATCACATAGGGTTGTGATATTTTTAAAGACCAAGGTAGGAACATCTATTTCAGAATACAAGACAACATGGCAGGTAGTCACTATCCTAGAGCTATCTACAAATACAGTCCCTAATTCTGCCCAAGATGCTACTTTTAATCTGAAACCTCGACCTGCAGTGATCAGTGCTATGAGTCATTAATAATAGCTAATAATAGCCAATAAAAAGATGACATAATGCACTTACAGAAGACCTAGGGTGCCTCAGATCCAAGAAGCAAAGTCAAGGCCAGTCAGTGGGAGGAATGATTCTTATCATCAGATCGTTTTATAAGGAAAGCAGCAAAAGGGTGCATGTACATCAGTGGAACAGATGCTATTTTTCAACCCATCAGCATGCCATTCCAGTTTCACACTTGTCCATTAAAGCAGTACCAAAGCTCATGCAAGTCCCCAGAGCCCAAGTCCCATCTCCACTGACAGGGATGGCATTCCTTGCACAAAAGGGGAACAGGAAATTCCCTCAGTCATTCTACTCTCCCCAATCACCTGTCTGTCTTGGCTGCAGTGAGCACAAGGAATGTTAATGGTTGGACCTAAGGAGGCAACAAATGGGGCCAGGAAATGAAGGCTTTAAAACCTCCTTCAAATAATCACTCAGGGTTGCACTTTTGGATGTCTGGCCTGAGCCTCACTGCTGACGTAAGGATTATCAAGTTTAAGACTCTGCGGGTAAGGCCAAATGACCTATTAGAGAGTGAATTAAAACTGCTATATACAAACAGGATGCCAGGCAGTTTTGCTGAGCACCTCAATATTCAAAATGCCAAGGGACTTCCCCACCCTGCAGAGCCTTTCAATTTTGAAAAACAGCAAGAAAAAACATGGGGTTGGGGAGGAGCAGAGGAGAGAAGAGGCTGTGCTGGCACAGTGGGAGCACCGTACTGACCTCGGCACACGCCACACACACTGACCTTTTCCACAGAACTGGCATTAAAGATGGTCCCTGAGAGTTCAGTCTGCTGCAAAGTTCCTTCTCCAAGAAGTTCTGCCTCAGGCATGGATTTTATCCTGCTTTACCTGGACAAAACTGCCCAAGTGGCTGCTAGCTGGCAGATTCCTCAACACCTACACCTATGACCACCAAGCCTGAGGGCAGGTGTCTTTTCAGAGATGAGCATGATGTTTCTTCAGATAAGTCTTCCTAATGTTCATTAAAATTTGTTACCACAAATTTTGTTTTCTATTTCCTGTTTGGCCACCTTCCCTCAGATGTTACTCATCAGGTTCCCCCCCAAATAAATGCAACAGAAGTTAAGTACTTGATCTTTGCAAGACACAGCTGAAAGGAAGTACAAGTCAGCAGAAGTGAATCCTGGAGTGGGCAAAGGAGGCAAGAGCAGAGGTAACTTCTTGGTCTGGGGCTTCAGGGAGGCTGGACATTGACTGCTGATTGTCCTGGCAAGGCAACAAATTCAGAAAAAGAAGAAGGTGAGAGAGGAGAACTCAAGGTCATCAGTCCCAGGCCATCTCCACTCCAACTTCTGGAACACAGGGACAGCATTCAGAAGTTAGAGAGCAAATAAGATGTCCTTAGGCAACATCAGGCAATGGAATGAGTGTGAGACATACAGTAACTGTCCAAATAATGGCCAGGCTCGGAATGGCTCCTTGCAAGATGGGAGTCAGACCGCCACTTAGTCGTCTAAGTTATTTCCAACTAAGTCACCTCACTGGACAAGACATGAAATAACTTCACCCCCTGTCAGAACCATAGAAAAGAAACAAGCCTTCAGTACCTCATTCTAGCTTTATAGATTGTGACACACACTTAGGTTTCTGTAATGCAGTTCAGACAGTCTCCTTTCCTTCTGCAAACATGTGGCTAGATGTCTTACAAGCAAAAGGCTTTGGAAGAGAGACAAGACAGGGTTATCATGCCCATGCACACCACAGGAGTTGGCCAGTACAATCTAAGAAACTGGTATCGATGCTTTAACCTACAACTGAAGGTTAAGCTCTGAACTCAAGTTCTGGCTGACTTATATTCTGTTTCTCACTTTTAACTTATGATGATAATGCTCACATTTGAGTATTGATTCTAAAACTTTCTCACTGCTGGGACAAGGGGAAGAGGCATCATTTCTTAAGAAGACATCACATCTTTTTCCATCAAAGTCCTCTAACACTTGGAATAACAGATACTCTTGACACAAAGCTGCCCAATCTGACATGTTTCTGTTCTGTCCAGTCCCTAAACAGCTGGCTGCTTCAGAGAACATAGTGCCATGTCACCATCTCCGTGTCCAGATTTACATTCTGCTACTTGTTTGTTCACACTACAGCAAAGAAACACACTATGGAGTCTATACACAGAATGGAATACTACTCGGCCTTAATGAGAAATGAAATTCTGATATGACACAGTATGAATGAGCCCTGAAAAACATCATGCTGAATGAAATAAGCCAGACACAAAAAGACAAATGCATAATTCCACTTAGATGAAGTATCTAGAATAGTCACATTCATAGAGACAGAAAGTAGAGTTGTGGTTACGAGGGGCTTGGATAAGAGGGTTGAGAGCTGCTGCACGGGTACAGAATTTCATTTGGGGATGATAACAATTTCTGGAGATGTGTGGTGGTGACGGTTGCATAGCAACGTGTACACACTAATGCAACGGAGTTGTATATAAAAATGGTTAAAAGGGTAAACATTATGAATATTTTACAATGAAAAAAAACCGTAATGGACCCAAAGTGAACGATAACCCAATTTACTTCATCTGTAAACTACACCCAAAATAATGAATGTATTCCTAGAAATGAACGCAGAAGATTACTGGCTACCATAAGGACAGGTACCCTACTCAAAGAATTCAAAGAAATGAGATCAGAGGGACCAAAGATGACTATTTATTCACCAGCAATGTATCAAGCAAGCATTTAGCATGAATATAGATATTCAATAAACACTACCAAGTATTTATATTTCATTCTGATAAGAACCAGGAATTATTTTAAGAAAAGTAATGTCCAACCTCTTAATTTTGTTGCACTATCATTGTCTCTGCCAAACCATGGCCTATCCCTCATTACTGTGTTGGCGAGACCCTTCTGAACCCTGTCATCATCACCCCTCTGAGCCAAGACCATACACGGAAAAATCCCAACACCAGAAAAATCCCAACACCAATGCAAAGAGGAACAGTCAGGGAGATTAATTCAGAAGAGCACACAGAAGAAACATCATGTGTGAAGAGACAGCAGCAGAACAGGGAAAGCACATCTTTCCCTGGATGTGGATGGATGGATGTTGGCTTCTGTCAAAAATCAGCCAACTGCTCATTTTTCAGATTTATTTTAAAAATGGCTTCACCTCACTGACAGCTGTATCTTTGGGTGCCCTCATTAGTACCTGAAGACTTTACTTTCCAGGCAAAGGAACTCATGAATTAAATTCAGAGGAAAAATCTTGGTGAAACACTGCTTGGATTTGAATCTTTCTCTCCAACCTGTCCCCTAAAATAACCTAAAATCAGAAGCTATGAAATCAAACTGGAGCATGTGAAACCGCACTTTTTCCTTACATAAATCTGAAGTGCTAAAGAATCATCCAATCACCTTTATCCAATCATACTTTAAAATAAAGTGCCTCTAGTAGTGGCCAAATACAGAAAGCCTCTAATAATTTTCTTCAATCTCCTATTCTTATGAGTTTTGTTTTTTAATCATCAAGAATGGAGGCAGAGCTGGGCATGGTGGAAGCAACTCAGAAGGCTGAAGCAGGAGGATTGTAAGTTCAAAGTCAGCCTCAGCAACTTAGTAAAGCCCTAAGCAACTTAAAGAGACTGTCTCTAAATAAAAAATAAAAAGGGCGGGGGGTGTTGTGGCTCAGTAGTTAATCTCCCCTGGGTTCAATCCCCAATATCAAACCAAAAAAAAAAAAAAAAAAAAAAAAAAAAAAAAAAAGATAAAGAAAAGAGATATATTTTATTATTAGCAGAGCAAAGTAACAGCACTCATATTTTGGCAAGATATCTTATCTCAATCTCCTTTCTAAAAGAAATTGTTCATGCTTCAACTTAACTAGTGCATATCACAGGGAAGAATGCAATTATCTTTAGACGTATCTTTTTTGTAAAAATACAATTTTCATTGAAAATACATTTTTTTTTTCCTTTTTATGGAGATGGAATACTGCCATGTTGTTGCCCAGGATGACTCCCAACTCCAGGACTCAAGTGATCCTTCTGCCTCAATCTTCTGAGTAATTTGGGACTATGGGTGCATGTCACTGTGCCCAGCAGGGATGTATTTTGAAATAAAAGAAAGGTAAATATAAATTTAATCTCCATTATTATTCATATCAGCTGAGTCTTGCTACGTATAGTAATAAAATTGCCATCAAATTTAATTGAGAAGTGAACTTCACTTGTTAATAGAGGATTGTGCACCTGAGATATAGGTATATTTAATTTAAGTCTCCCTTCTTGAATTCAGTAAACTCATTCTTAAAAAGAAACATGGGCCAGATGCCATAGAACACAACTGTAATCCCTACTTGAGAGGTTGAGGCAGGAAGATCACAAGTTCGAGGCCAGCCTGGGCAATTTAGTGAGACCCTTTCTCAAAATAAAGAATAAAAAGGGCTGGGAGTGTAGCTCAGTGGTAGAGCAACCCTGGGTTCAATCACCAGCACCACAAAAAGAAAACAAATGGCACAAAACAAAACAAAACATTTGCCAGAAAAGAATCAAGTTAACAGAAATGTAATAATATTGATTGCTGCTAACTAAATACTTATAACATCCTTAGGATATCCTCAGGGCCTATCAAATCTGTGCGGTGGCCCACACCTATAATCCCAGTAGCTCAGGAGGCTGAGGAAGGAGGATCGTGAGTTCGAAGCTAGCCTCAGCAACTCAGCAAGGCCCTCAGCAACTTAGTGAGACCCTGTCTCTGAATAAAATATTTAAAAGGGCTGGGAATTATCAAGAATACAAGCAACAATAAATATTGGCAAGATGTGGGGAAAAAAGTACACTCATACATTGCTGGTGGGACTGCAAACTGGTGCAACCACTCTGGGATGCAGTATAAAGATTCCTCAGAAAACTGAGAATGGAACCACCATTTGACCAAGTTATCCCACTCCTCCTATATACCCAAAGGACTTAAAATCAGAATACTACAGTGACACAGTCACATCACTGTTTAAAGCAGCTCAATTCAAATAGCTAAACTATGGAACCAACCTAGATGTCCTTCAACAGATGAATGGATAAAGAAATTGTGGTATATATACACAATGGAAAATTACTCAGCCTTAAAGAAGAATGAAATTATGGCATTTGCAAGTAAATGGATGGAACTGGAGAATATCATTCTAAGCCAAATAAGCCCATCCCAAAGAACCAAAGGCCAAATGTTTTCTCTGATATGGGAATGCTACCTGACAACGAAGGGGAGGGGCAGGGAAGAAAAGAGGTACTTTGAATTAGACAGAGGGGAGTGAAGGAAGGGAAGGGGGCATAGGAGTAGGAATGAGGACTAGGAATGATAGTAGAATGAATCAGACATCATTACCCTATGTGCACATAAGATTATACAACCTGAGTAACTCTACATGATGTAAAACCAGAAGAATGTGTGAAATGTCAAAATGCTTCTACTGTCATGTATGACTAATTAGAATGAATTTAAAAAGTGGGGAAGAAAGTACATCATATCTAATCATAAAGTAGAAGCTGTGCTGTAAAAGGAAAAAAAAAACTGGGGTGGCACACGCCTATGATTCCAGTGTCTGGGGAGGCTGAGGCAGGAGGATCACAGATTCAAAGCCAGCCTCAGCAACTTAGCTAGGCCCTAATCAACTCAGTGAGACCCTGTCTCTAAATAAAATATAAAAAAGGGCTGGGGATATGGCTCAGTGAGTAAGCACCCCTGGGTTCAATCCTCAGTACCAACAAAAACAAAACAAAACAAACAAACTCTAACCTCTAAGACAGTGGTAAGCAAACTTCTTCCACAACGGGCCAGGTGGACACACAGTCTCTATCACAATTGTGCTGAATAGTGTGTGAACAAATGAATATGTCTGTGTTCCACAAAAACTACATGAAATCCAAATAAATAATACCATTTTTTCATACTGTGAAATATCTTTTGATGTTCTTTCAACCACTGAAAAATGTAAAGATTATTCATGGTTTGAGGGCCAAATAACAGGTAGAGACCATATCTGAATTTCAAGCCAGTTTGTGTAATTCCTACTCTAAAAGTTTCTGATCTGAAGTGTTGGGCAAAAAATACCCCCCCGACAAACATGTTTCTACTAATGATGCATGACAAAAAAATTTTTTATTCTCCCCTTCCAAAATCTGACTTCTGTGGAAAACTGTTTTTTTAGTTTTATTGTTTAGTTTTTACAGTAGTAGGCATGGCACTCAGGAGCACTCAATCACTGAGTGAAATCCCAAACCCTTTTAAAATTTTGATTTGTAGACAGGGTCTTGCTAAACAACCAGACTGGCCTCAAACTTCCAATCCTCTGGTCTCAGCCTCCCAAGTCACTGGGATTTCTGACACCTGCATGGGAATTTTTTATAAACCCTTGGTGACTGCTGGACAGCCAGGACAGGGGTTAAAATTCATGGTAACAGTTATCCTTATTCCCCACAGTTACTAAGCATCAATCCTCAGTGCCTGGGAACTGGTCAACAAGTGCTTGTTGAGCTGGACTGAACTAAATCACTTCTGGGGCCCTGGGTCGGGTGGGAGGGGAGAAGGTAAAGGGGTTTCTCACTGCTGCATTAGGGCCTGAGAAGGGAGAATGAGAATGAGGCTCTGAGGACAGACACTCTGGCCTCTGAATCAAACGTTAGCCCCCTTAAAGTTTGTGTGATTGATTAACTGATTCACCTATTTATTTATTTATTTATTTACTTACTTACTTACTTATTTTCAGTGTTAGGGACTGAACCCAGGTGTGCTCTACTACTGAGCTATATCCCCAGTCACTTTCATTGCTGAGACCGAATCATGCCATGTTGCCCACTCTGGCTTCAAACTTAGGATCCTTCTATCTCAGCCTCCTTGGGATTACAGGTGTGCACCACTGGGGCCCAGCTTGCAGAAAACAGTTTTAATCAGTCAGTCCAGAAGAATTCCCTGGATGCTGCTAGATGCAAGACACAATGCTAAGTAGTCAAGGATATATAAGAGGTCTCCACTCAAAGCGGGGCGGAGGCTGACTTAAGAGGTAGAGAGTGGCTGGGCTTGTGGCTCAGTGGTAGAGCGCTTGCCTAGCATGTGTGAGGCACTGGGTTCCATCCGCAGCACCAGATAAAAATAAATAAATAAAATCAAGGTATTTTTTTTAAAAAGGTGGAAAGAGTTCCAGTGACTGGAATAGCCCTTAACATTAAGGAGGAGATAATATGTATAATGGATTTTAAAGAATGAGTAGGATTTGGATCCAAAGAAGATGTCTGTAGAAAAGAAAGGAGAGAGATGAGAATAAAACTTTAAGGGGTAACAAATTAGGAAGTGAATTTTTAAAAAGCAGATCCAAAATTAAGAAGAAAACTAGGAGAAGCAAGCTGCCACTGAAACCAAGAGAAGAAAAGCATCTGGAGAAGTAAAGGGTTTAACACTCTCAAAGTGACTACTGAGATAAAAATAAAAGGAGGTCAAAGCACAGAACAAACTGGGGTTATCAGTAACTTTCTGCAGTGACAGAGATGAGAGGCAGGCTGGAGGGAATTAAAGAAAGCATAGTTTGAAAGATGATCATAGGCAAATGGTTGTAGAGTATTTAATGAGAACAGAGAAATGGATCCTCATTTTGTAATCAAAACAAAAATCATCCTAATGAAAGATGCAGCTATCTTCTTAGAAACTTGCTTTAACATGAAACATTCTATTATCAGGCAATTGTTCTTTACGTGGGTTAAATTCTTATGCCCTTTGAAATCAAATGGTCCAATTTTTGTGGTAAGATCAACTCTTTAAAAAAGCTGTACCTATCATAAACAATGCAACAAGGTACAACCAAGAATGAAAAAACCCATTCTGAAAGATGACTACTTTAAAACACACACACACACACACACACACACACACACACCCCAAATGGCTAAGTATCCTATTCAACTCCTAAGTGCATTACTGTCTTTCCTTCTTTCAAATTTTTATTTTGACACAGTTTCAGATTTACAGAAGACTAACAAAATGAGTGAAATGAGAAATTCCTGAATACTCTGATCTTTCATTTTTAATAACCAATTTAAGAAAAGCATTCCTTTAAAAATAAATTAAAAAATAAAATCATTCGTTGGCTGAACTTCCTGATTTTTTGTTCTTTATAATGTGAATATTGCCAATAAATTTTGGCCATTTGGTTTAAAAACAGCTGGGGCTCACATAGTGAAGAGTTGTCCACAATATGGTCCCAAGTTGTAGAAAAGCAATACAATGTAGTTCATTTAATAGAACTCCTGTTCAAAATGAACTGACTGGGCTTCTTTGATCTTCCACTACCTATGCTTCATTCATTCTTTCCTCTCCTTCTGAGACTCCAGTTAGATATATGTTAGATCTTCTCCTTCTCTCATGTACGTATCTTCTCTTTTGTGATTTTTACCTTTCTCTCTGTTCACACTGCATTCTAGATAATTGCTTCTGATACAACTTCAAATTCACTATTTCCATATTCAGTTATGTCTAATATGATGCTAAACCTACCCACTGAACTCCTAATTTCAGTTATTGCATTTTACAGTCCTTCCCTTCCCCTCCTCTTCCCTTTCCCAGTACAAGGGACTGAACCCAGGAGAGCTCTACAACTGAGTTACATGCCCCTTTTTTTTTTTTTTTTCCTTCCATTCCAGGGATTAAACCCAGGGGCACTTAACCACTGAGCTACATCCCCAGCCCCTTTTTGTATTTTGTTAGAGACAGAGTCTCGCTGAATTCCTTAGGGTCCCTAGGGCTGTTCTAAGTTGCTGAGGCTGGCTCTGAACTCTGGATCCTCCTGCATCAGCCTCCGAGTCCCTGGGATTACAGGTGGGTGCCACCATGCCTGACTCTTAATCCTTTGTATTTTTTGTTTTGAGACAGGGTCTCACTAAGTTGCAGAGGTTGGCCTTAAACTTGCAATCTTCCTGGCTTAGCCTCCCAAGTCACTGGAACTATAGGTATACAACTCCCCATCTGCCACCTGCCAAAGTTCTAGCATTTCCATTTGGTTCTTTTTCAAAACTATTATCACTTCTCTTTTTTAGAAGTTCTCAATTTCCTGACAAAAATTTAAGCTTAGCTAGAGTAAAAAAGTCCGTTTTGTTCAAGGAAATCAGGTCGATCTTCATGTCTGAAGGTCAGGGAACTCCTGAACTAATGAACTTAATAAAGACTGGAAATTGGAATTCATAATGCATATAACTGTGGGGTTTTAGCTTCTGAGACAGAAAATAAAACATCAAATAACAGACAAGATGGGTTGGGATCATGGCTCAGTAGTAGAGCATTTGCCTTGCATGTATGAGGCTCTGGGTTTGATCCTCAGCACCACATAGAATGACTAAATAAAATAAAGGTATTGTGCCCATCTACAACTAAAAAAATTTTTTTAATAAAAAAATTAAATTAAATTAAAAAATTAAATTTAATTTAAAAAAAATTTAAATTTAATCTTAGCTAGAGGAACAAAGTCTCAGTTTTATTCAAGGAAATCAGGTTGATCTTCATGTCACTGAAGGTCAGGGAACTCATAAATTAATGAACTTAAGAAAGACTGGGAAATTAGAATTCATAACATATAACTATGGGGTTTTAGCTTCTGAGACAGAAAATAAAACATTAAATAATGGACAAGGAGAAATGGAAAATTATTAGCATAATTTCATAAAATATAATTTTCAGAACTCATTGATCAATATGCAGATATATTTTCAAAGCAGGTTCATTTTATTGCAAGGATGCTCAATAGATGATTTTGTCTATTTTCTAGCAGAATTTAATCATTATATATGAGAAATCAATAGAGGCAATTTACTTTTGAAAACAAAAAAGTTTATAAAGGAAGTGATATTTGCTTAGTGACTTTACTTATATAAGATTAAAATTTCAAGCCACAGATTTATTAGGTAGTAAAAATGATACCATAGCTATAGTGAAAAGTCAAGAGAGATTAACTTTTATCCTAAATTCAATTTGCTGTTATTAATCCTGTTAACAGAATGCAACAGAACATTTACTAATAAGATATTCAATGAAAGACTTCCTGAAATTTCTAGGTTTTGAGGGAAAAACAATCTAAAAATCCAAGAGACTAAAAATTATTTTCAAGAACAATATGTGGGCTGGGGATCTAGCTCAGTTAGTAGAGTGCTTGCCTTATAAGCACAAGGCCCTGGGTTCAATCCCCAGCACCGCAAAAAAAAAAAAAAAAAAGAACAATATATAACATGGTTGAATACTGGATTGGATAATAAAATCAAATAGTAAAATTTTTTTCTTCCTCAAGTAAAATAACAAACTTTTGTCTATGATATTGGGGAGGGCCTCACACATGCTAGATAAGCAGTCTACCACAAAGTTACATCCTCAGTTCAAAATAATATACTTTATAAATGTAATTATTCCTTTGCAATTATTAATATTTTTTTTTCTGGCTAAGGATCAAACCCATGGCCTTGGTCATGATAAGTAAGTGCTCTACCACTGAGCACATTATATCCCCAGTCCTCATTAATACCTGTTTTGAAAATGTTATGAGACTTTTGGTTTCTAGTCCAGCATAAAGGAGTTTAGAAGTCACCATTCCATTCTAATAACAAGTAAAAAGCTGAAAAGACTAAAAAAACAATAACTCTATTTAGATCTGCCAGAGAAATGAGGTCACAGGACAAACTGCTGTCCCTCAAACTGGAAAAACACACAGGAGGATACAAAGAATAACAACTGACCACAGCAGAAGGAGAAACTTCCAGAGTAGGAAGCCCTAAACAGCAATTGACACACTGCTGGATGCTCAGTCTGGAGAAGTCTGATAGAAAAGAACAACTACAAAGAAGCTCATGGTAGAGCACTTGCCTAGCATGTGCAAGATTCTAAGTTCAATCCCTAGTACCTAAAACAAAAACAAAAACAACAGCATCTACAAAACCCTACAGTTAACATCATACTTAATGATGAGAACCTTGAAGCTTTCTTGCTAAAATCAGGAACAAAGCAAAGATGTTCCCTCTCACCAGTGCCTTTCAGTATCATAAGAAGTCCTAGGTAAGTAGTAAATCAAGAATAGGAAATAAAAGGTGTACAGATTGGGAAGGAAGTAACAAAACTGTATTTTATTTGCATATGACATGATTGTCTAGGTAGAAAATTCAAAAGAATTACCAAAAAAAAAAACCCTTTTCTACTAACAAATCTTGTAGGATACAAGATGAATATATAACATTCAATCACTTTTCAATGAACAAGTGGAGTTTACAATTAACAATAGTATCATTTACATTCATGTACTCCAACAGTGAAGTACTCAAGTATAAATCTAATAAAATATATGCACTATATACCTTAGAAAACTAACAACAGATATCAAAGAAGAACTAAATAAAGAGATATTTAATACTCATAGATAGGAAGACTGGATTTTACCAAGGTATCAGTTCCTTCCAACTTTATTTATAGATTCAAAACAATCTCAATCAGAATCAAAATCCCAGAAAGGCTACATGAAGTCATGCAAACCTCCAATCCTACTTAGGCTGAGGCAGGATGATTGTAAATTTGGGACCAGATTGGGAAACATATGAGAAGCTGCCTAAAAATAAAAATAGCGCTTGGAATCTAGATCGGTGGTAGAGCATCCCTGGGTCCACTCCCCAGTATCATCCCCTCCCAAAAAAAAAATCTCAGAAAGTTATATTTTGGATAGTGACAAAATGATTCCTAAGTTTATGTGGAAAGACAAGAGACCAGAACAGCCAATTCAATACTAAAAGAGAACAGAGACAGAGGACTGATACTACCCAACTTTGAGACCGACTACAAAAATACAGTAATCAAGACAGTGTGATATTCACAAAAGATCAGACACACAAATGCTTGGAACAGAATAGAGAGCTCCAAAATGGACCCACATGTGCATATAGTCAACTGATCTTTGACAAAGAAGCAAGGGCAATACAAAGGGTCAAAATAGTCTTTCTTTTATTTTTTTGGTGGGGCAGTATTGGGGACTAAACCCAGAAGCATTCTATCTTTGAGCTATATCCCCAGCTCTTTTTATTTTATTCTTGAGACAGGGTCTCAATAAGTTCTTCAGGGAAGCCTTGAACTTGCAAGCCTCCTTTCTTGGCCTCCCAAGTAGCTAGGATTACTGCCATGTGTCACCATGCCCAGGAAAACCATCTTTTCCACCATGGTGCTGGAACACTGGACATCCATATGCAAAAATATAAACCCGGACAGCAACCTCACACTCTTCACAAAAATGAACTCAAAACAGATACATACCCAAATGAAAAATGCAAAACGACTGTACTCCTAGAATATTACATAGAACACCACCTAGATGCCATGGATATGGCTACTACTTTTTAGATAAGCAGGACGTCATTAAAATTAAAAACTTGTGCTTTGTGAAAGATAGTATCAAGAGAATAAGAAGATAAGCCACAGACTGAGACAGTTTCTACTTTCCCTATTTCATCCTTCCTCTCCCCCACATCTTACAGAAATGTGCCTTTATGAAAGACACATTGGATAAAGGACTGTTATCCAAAAAACACAAACAACTCTTTGTTTTCAATAAGAAAACAACTGATTAAAAAGTAGCTAAAAGACCTGAACAGATACCTCACCAAAGAAGATATTCAAGATGGCAAACTGTATATGAAAAGATGTTCCACATCATCATTAGAGAATTCAAGTTAAAAAATCATGATACCACTATAAACCTATCAGAATGGCCAAAACCCAAAACAATGACTATACCAAATGCTAGCAAGGATGTGGAGAAACAGGAACTCTCAATTACTACTGATGGGAATGCAAAATGGTACATACAGCCACTGTGGAAGACAATTTGGTAGCTTTTTTAAAAAACTAAACATACTTTTATCATATGATTAAAAAATTGCACTCCTTGGAATTTGTCCAAAGGAGACAAAAACATATCCTCACAAAAGCAGCACACAATGTATACAGTTTTATTCATAATTGCCAGAATTTGGAAGCAACCAAGAGGCATTCAACAGGTAAACTGAAAAACTGTTTCATCCAGACAATGAAATACTATTCGGCACTAACAGAAATGAGCTATTAAGCAATGAAAAAACACCAAGGAAACATAAATGAATATTATCACGTGAAAGAAGTCAATCTGAAAAGGCTATAGCTGTAGGATTCCAACTTTTATGGAGATAGAAAAAGGTCAGTGGTTGACAGGGCTGAGGAGAGGGAGGGTAAATAAGCAGAACAGAGGATCTTTAGGGAAGGGAAGCTGCTCTACATGGTACATGGTAGATACACGTCAGTCACTTATTTACATTTGTCCAGATCCACAGACTATATAATACCAAGAGTGAATTCAAATGTAATCTATGGCCTTGGGGTGATGATGATGTGTCAATGTAGGTTCACCAAATGAGACACGTGTACACGGTGGAGCAGCAGGGGATGCTGTGTATGTGTAGGGATGGAGTATATGGGGACACTATTTTCATCAATTTTCCTGTGAACTTAAAACTACTCTAAAGTCTATTAAATATTTTTAAAAAGTGACTACATAGTTCTAAATCTTACCTCTTTTCTATCTTGCCTAGAAAAAGTAAAAATTAATTTTTCAACACTTCAAAACCAAACATTCACTCAAAACAAACCTCTCTACACTGAATGCTTAAAAATTTAATTACGTCTTTGTTAGTCTTGGGGCATTTTTCTACTTGACCTTGGTAGTACTTGTATTATTTATGATTATTTGTTAAACAGGCCATACAAGCTTTATGGATATATTTTTTCAACTAAAACCAATAAATAGTATGGCTTTTTAAAAAAACTCCCTTATAAAAATTTCTCTAAAGTAAACAAAACAGAGATCTCATTTAAATTTATTCTTGGGCTGGGGAGATAGCTCAGTTGGTAAAGTGCTTGCTTTGCAAGCATGAGGCCCTGGGTTCAATCCCTAGTACCATCAAAAAAAAAAAATATTCTTTATGAACAATACAAAGTATCAATGCAAAAAAAGGAACTGGTCCTTTGAAAAGATAAAAACAAAATTGACAAACTTTGGCTAGGGCTGCGGTTGTGGCTCAGAGGTAGAGTGCTTGCCTCATATGTGTGAGGCACTGGGTTCAATTCTCAGCACCACATATAGATAAAATAAATAAGCAGATAAATAAAGATATATGAAAACAAAAAAAAATTTTTTAAAAAGCTGGCTAAGTTAATCAGAAGAAAGAGACAGAAAACCCAAATAAATAAAATTAGAGATGAGAAAGAAGACATTACGACAGAAATCACTGAAATTCAAAGGATCATTAGGGAATATTTTGAAAAACTATACGCCAATATATTGGAAAATCTAGAATAAATGGACAAATTTCTGGGCACATGTGACCTATCAAAACTGATCCAAGAGGATATAAAAACTCTAAATAGATTAATAACAAGTAATGAGATTGAAGCACTAAGAAAGACTTCTAACAGCTCAGCACACACCAGTAATCCCAGGAATTTGGGAGGATTAGTAAGAAGAATTCCAAGTCCAAGGTCCACCTAGGCATTTAATATGACCCTGTCTCAAAATAAAAACTGAAAGGGATGGGGACGTAGCTCAGTGGTAAGCACCCATAGGTTCCACCTAGTACTGAAGGAAAAAAAAAGTCTCCCAACAAAGAAAAGCCCAAGACTGGATGGATTTACTCCTGAATCTTACCAGACTTTTAAAGAAATAACACCAATGTCTCTCGAACTATTCCATGAATTAGAAAAGGAGAAAACACTTCCAAACTTGTTCAATGAAGCTAGGAATATTCTGCTACCAAAACTTGATAAGGACACAACCAAAAATGAAAACTACTGACTTTGCATTTTCATTTTCATACTATTCATGGTGCAAAATGCAAAACAAAGAGGGGGAAAAAACTTAATTAAATACTTGCAACTCAATAGCAAATTAAAAAGATCATACACCATGAACAAGTTGGTTTCATTCAGAAGTTACAACAGTTCTACGTATACAAACCAGTAACAGTAATATAATTTGTAAATAGAGTAACTATAAAAATCCCATTATCCTTTCAATAGATGTGGAAAAGCCTTTGATAAAATTCAACACCCCTTCATAAATAAAAGGCCTGAATTAGGATCATATCTCAACATAATAAACGCTACATATGATGAACCCATAGGCAACATCATATTCAACAGGAAAAAACAGAAAGCATTTCCTCTAAGAACAAGACAAGAGCGTCTACTCTCACCAATCAACATACAAAAATCTATAGCTGCTTCTTCCTTTTTTTTTTTGGTAGTACTGGGGATTGAAACCAGGACTTCACACACATGCTAGGCCTATGCCATATTCCCAACCCTCTTTTTATTTTGAGATAGGGTCTCACTAAATTATTCAGGTTGGCCTTGAACCTATAATTCTCTAACTTCACCTTCCTGAGTTGCTGGGATTACAGGTGTGCACAACCATGCCTAGCAATTGATAGCTTTTATATACACCAATAACAAATCTGCTGAGAAAGAAATCAGGAAAGTAATCCTATTCATCATGGCCACACACACAAAAAAATAAAATACCTAGGAATACCCAATTAAGGACGTGAAAAACTTGTACAATAAAAATTACAAAACACTGAAAAAAGAAATTGTAGAAGGCACTAGAAGGTAGAAAGACATCCTATGTTCATGGATGGGGAGATTTATATTGTTAAAATGGGCATACACCCAAAACAATCTACAAATCCAAATCAATCCTCATCAAAATACCAAAGACATTCTTCACAAAACTAGAAAAAAAAAAATTCACATGGATACTCAAAACACCCAGAATAACCAAAGCAATCCTGAGCAAAACAGAGCAATGTCGGAAGCATCACAATACCTGATTTTAAAACATACTACAGAGTCACAGTAACAAAAACCACATGGTCCTGTATAAAAAACACACATAGACCAATGCAACAAAAATAGAAGACTCAGAAATAAATCTATGCACCTTTAGCCAAATGATTGCCCCTCAAAAGGTGCCAAAAACACACACTGGGGAAAGGACAGTCTCTTCAACAAATACTGCTGGGAAAAATAGATATAAACCTGTAAAAGATTAAAACTAGATTCCTATTTCTCACCCTATACAAAAATCAACTCAAAATGGATCAAAGATCTTTAAGGCCTTTAAACTTTGAAACTACTGGAAGAAAACATAAGAGAGCCATTTCAAGATATTGGCACAGGTAATAATTTCCTGGATAGATTCCAAAAGCTCAGGGAAAAAAAAGAAAAAACTAACATATGAGATTACATCAAATTAAAAAGTGTCTGCACAAGAAACGATATCCAGAATATATAAAAAACTGTATTTAAAAAACCCAAATAATCTCATCAAAAATGGGCAAATGACCTGAACAGACACTTCTCAAAAGAAAACATACAAATGGCAAATAAATACATGAAAAAAATGTTCAATATTTTTTGGCCATCAGGGTAATGTAAATCAAAACTACACTGAGATTCTCACTCCAGTTAGAATGGCTATTATCAAAACAGGAAAACTAAAAAATTCTGGCCAGGAATACCTATAAACCCAGCTACTCCAGAGGATGAGACAAGAGGCTATCAAGGTCAGTCTAGGCAACTTATCGAGAACCCTTCTCAAAATTAAAAAAAAAAAAATTTTTTTAAGTTGGGAGTGGCTTGGAGATGTGGCTCAACTGTAGAATGGCCCTGGGTTCAATCCCTAGTGCCAGAAACAGGAAAAAAAAAAAAGCTGGTGAAGATGTGGAGAAAAAGGAACCTATGCTGGGCACAGTGGCACACTCCTGTAATCCCAGGCCTGGGGAGGCTGAGACAGGAGGATTGTGAGTTCAAAGCCAGACTCAGCAACTTAGCAAGGCCCTAAGCAACTTAGTGAGATTCTGTCTCTAAGTAAAATATAAAAAAGAGTTGGGGATGTGACCCAATGGTTAAGTACCCTTGAGTTCAATCTCCAGTACCAAAATCAAAGAAAAGAAAAAGAAAAATGAACCCATATACACTGTTGGTGGGAACATAAAATAGTAAAGTTACTCTGGAAAAAAAGTATGGAAGTTTGTCAAAAAGTCAAAAATAAAACTACCATATGATCCAGCTATATATCTCTCCTGGGTATATATATGTGAAGGATATGAAGTCAGCATACAAAGGATATATCTGCATTTCCAGGTTTATTGCAGCATTATTCACAATTCACAATAGCCAAGATATAGAATCAGCCAAGGTGTCCATCCACAGGATAAAGGAAATATGAAATACACACACACACACACACACACACACACAATGGAGTATCACTGAGTCATAAAGAAAAATGAAATCCTGTTATATGCAGGAAAATGGATGGAACTGGAGGACATCATGTGAAATGAAACAAGTCAGACAAAAAAAAAAATATTCCATGTTTTCTCTCATATGTGGAAAGTAAAACACAAAATATGACCTGAAAGTAAAAAGAGGAACAGAAAGTGGGGTTGTGGGGAAGCACGAAAGAGGGGTGAGTGAAAGAGGTAAAGGGAGGGTGGAGATGATGAACATGATAAATGTATATCATATGCATGTATGGAAATGTCATTGTGAAATCCATGAATCTGTACTAATTAATATGTGTTAATAAAAAAGAAAAAACTTATTTATTCTGATTATTCTTTTAAAGGCTCTAAGGAACAGAAATGGAACCAAAACGAAACTGAATGAAATACCTGAGTAACTCTCACTCGCACCTTTCAAGAAAAGTCTCCAGGTGGTGAGACAGACTTAAAACGATTGTAAACGAAAGTATTAAAGATTAACATAGTTAGTTTAATATTGCCCATTCCCTCTCTTTCTAAATGGAAGTCTTACATTTGAAGTAGAAAAGGCACAAATTCTTCTCCCTTGTACTTGGTTTACCTTTTCCAAATTTTTTTAAGTGTCTAAGGAAATGATACTTTTACTTTGATTTTCCCTTGATTTTGGACCTGCAGTATTTGCCATTCCTTTTCAAATACATGACTGAGCCTTCATTTATGCCATGACACCTTCTCTGGAGAATTCAACATAGGGCTTGAATGCCTCTTCTGCACAGCAGTCGGATGCTTTGCCTGTGAGCAGTTAATAGTATATCCCTGTTCAACTAGCTGAGAGCAAAATCTTAGAAAACTGATGGTATTGCTTAAGGCCATTTCATAACCCCCCCAAGCAGACTGCCATCACTTCTCTCTCTTGAAGCTGGCAGTTAATGACCATTCTACTTCCAGCTAGTGAGGGAGCTGTTATTCCCCTGCAGTGTCTTTAGGTCAGCCATGAGTGCTCCAATTTCATGGCGATCACTGCCTATGGCTACCCAAATAGTACCTCCATCGCTATCTCTTAGAAATAGAAACTCTCTGAGAGGACATCATCCTATTAATTTGGCCTAGCTAGTCTTAACTAATACATCCTCCTTTTGGAACTGTCAGTCCGCCATTAAAAAACAAAACAAAACAAAACCACCATAGTTGAATATGTTTGTTCCTTTTCTGCTTTGAATAACACAGGAAAATGATGCTTTTGTTTTTAGTTCTTCATTCAAAGCCTGTCGTAGGTTTAAAAAAAAAATCTTATTTTAACTGGGGATAACCAGATGCTAGTCTATTACAGCTGCAACAACTTTAAAAAGCTGTACAAAAGAAAAATGTGGCTTTGACCTCCTAAAGTCACTACATTTCTTTTTTCTTATTAAGGTACACAGAACACAATATTATGCTGAGTCAAAAGGACCAATTCTCTTCATGGAGTAGAATAGCAATTGGCTGTTACTCATTAAATTCTTACAGCAATGAGCAATGACTTTCTCTCTTGCTTTGTTTCTCTTTGAATAGTTGATGAAGTTGACTTTTTTTTTCCCAAGACTACCTCCCAGCATAGACATTCCTGATCCTTGGCCTATGTAGCTATTAATATGCTGCACACATATGCTTGGGTTCCTTGAAAACCATTGCAGTTAACCTTTCTGTTTACTCCACGTCAGTTCCTATCTTGTTAGTGAAAATTGATTTTTTTTCTTTCTTAACATAATAATTTCATCTGGTACAAAATCATATATATAAATTTAATACACACACATAATCCACTGGCTTTCTAAATTCATTTTTTATTTCAAGGGCTTCAGCGGTCATAGGTTTTCATGTTGTAATTAAGAAAAACATGTCCATTTGTGGTAAATCCAAAAGACAGTATACTATAGCTACTTTACAAATATAGTTATTAATTACCTTGTGTATTTGGTAGGAGATAAACTTTGCAGTGCCAAATTTACCATTATTCTCAAAGAAAATTTGATTCCCTTTTAGGTGTAAGATTATCTTTTCCGGAACTAATGATTAAGGAGTAAAATATTAGAATCTATAATAAAAAACACGTTGTCCTAACTACCTGTGTTCAGAGATACTTCTCTTATACTACTTGCTACCATCATTTTATACTGCCTGTTAACCATCTATATTCCTCAAAGACAGGAAACCTCGAGAAGGTAGGGATTATGTAATTAGGACTGTCACATCTTCAGGGCACATGGTCTAGAAGATGGTATATGATCATGTCAGTGTTAGTATTATAGTCGTTACAAAAGTTTGCCCTTTTTTGCAGCTAGACAGTGCTGGGTACTAAATTGAGGGCCTTACAATGCTAAGCACCTGCTCTACCACTTAGATACACCACCAGCCCCCAAAGGCTGATTAATCAGCCACAATTTTAAACTACCTGGCGCGCACAACATTTATGAAACAAGTTTTAACCACACATTATCCCAATTTAGACAGACATGTCCAGTTTCAAATAACTAATATTTAACTGAACCCTAAGTCTTCTTATGGGAGACAGCATAATTGACCCCCTCTATTTGTGGATCTTTTTGTTCAGATTCCAGTCACTAACACTACTAGTATTACCTTTGCCAAGTCACTTTAACCACAGCAGATATCACGTTAAGAGATTAAAATGTGGAATTAGACTAAATGGTCTCCCAGTATCTCACTGGACCCAGCTCTAAAACTGATTAGGCATGAATTAGTAAAGGTACTACTGGTTTAACTGGTATAATGGTGCTTGTTAACACTAGAGGGAGCTACATTCATGTCATCACTGGGGTGGTTTGGGAGATTTCAAGAAAAAGCATCTTTAAATGGAAAACTGATTTGCCAGAATAAGAGAAACTCAACATGGAGTGAGGGATCCATACTGCATATACGGCCACCCACAGGCTCCTTAGGAACATCAAAGCTCTGCAGGCCTCACTTGCATTGATACATTTTAATCCCCTAAGAATTAAGCTAGCTTTGAGCAATTCCTAAAGATTTCTTTCCCTATTCAGTCTATTTTCTTTATTAATCAAATTAACAACAACAAAAGCAAAGTAATTAGTGATATTATTGGAAAATTCCCAAAGAAGGGACATAGAAGACAAGAAAGACTCATATCACACTGAAGCTATGGCCTGGGAAAAACAATTAACTAATACTAAATTCATAAGCAGGCTGCCACTCAAACCCAAAGCTACTCCAAAAACAGGAAAAATGCTTAAAAAGAGGAAAATATCAAGGAAAGGAAGGAATTGCCACAGCTCGGCAGGGTGGGTGCTGGAATACCTGCTGTGGATGGCCCATTGAGCTCTCTGGAAAGAAGCTCATAGCTGCTAGAGAGTGATGTCACAAATTAGAGACAATGGGCTCACATGAGGCATTTGGCAAGAAAACTGTCAATGACGAGATAAGGGAACAGAGGCTGAGGTAGAGAAAGAAAAAGAAAAAGCATTTCTAAAGCTGAAGCTTATTCTCTCCCCTCTTGTCTATGAAAAAACCCCATGGCCTTGAAAATATCTGACCTAAACCATTACAGAACAAGTGAAATGAACAATCAAAAAATTCTCCCTTGGAATCACGGTTTCTCATTGCCCAGGGGAACAATGGCATGTTAACCTGACAGAAAGGGCATAAATCATGGATATTACAGAATGTAGTCTGCGGGAGAAAGATAAATGCAATCCTGCAGAACCCCTTCTATTTAAATTTCATAGGTTAATGCAACACTCAGAAAAGCATAGCTTCAACAGTCAGAATGGACCACCTACTTTTTAGGACATGAACTGCTCCTAAGTAAAAATAGATTATATAGCAACTTAGGAAAGCGACTTTGTGGGTGAAGAGGAAAGTCTACTAGAACAAGACAAACAGTTCTTTTTCACTTAAAATAAATGCAAACTCAAACATCTAGAGGTTAAGTAGAGAGTAAAACATTATTCCTATGGATCTAATTAGTTGGGATACCTCACTGTTCCTTTCTGTTGTCATCTTGGTGGTACTGGAGATGGAAACCCGGGTCTCAGAAATGCTAGGTCTTAGAAATGCTCACTCTATCACTGAGCTGCACCTCAGTCCCTGATTTTTTTCTATTTCTATTCTTTTTTCTTTTTCCTGCAGTGCTGGGGAGTGAACCCTAGGGCACCCTACCACTAAGGGGCATCCCCAGTTCTTTTTATTTTATTTCAAGACAGGGTCCCACTAAGTTGTCCAGTCTGGCATCAAACTTGAGATCTTTCTGCCTCAGTCTCCCAAGAAGCTGGGATTACATGCGTGTGCCACCATGCCTGGCTCCTCGCTCATTTTTCCTTAAGTCATCAATTTCAAGTACTCAGAAGTACCAAGGCCTTAACAGAGTCAAGAAGATTGGTACTTTTTTAGAATATTATTATGTAAGACACCATGCCAAAGATTTCCAATTTGTTCTGCTTCATACTGACCTTTAAAATGTTCCGGCCATCAAATGATTCTCTTTCCTTGAAGATATATTTGCCATCTGCTGTGTAGAGATTGTACCTGCCTTCAGCTGTAAATAGTCCAAAGATAATGTTAGAGGAGAAGCTTGGGTTATGCATCTGTATTCTCTTGGACTTCTATAGGTACACAGGTACAACTAGCAAAATATTCATATACTACCTAGAAAGTGGCATAATATAGTGGGCAAACCAACAGGCTATGAACAAGTGAAGTGATGGTTTCTAATGCCAACGCTGTCACCAACTCATTCAGTATACATTTAATTCATTCAACATTCTCTAAATACTCATGTACATACTTAATTACTATGGAACTAGCCACACTCTTAAGCACACTTGTCTCCTCCATGGACCTCAGTTCTTATAGAATCAGAGGGTTGACATGAGACTGTGTCTCCAAAGGTTCCTTGCCATCTACATACCCAATATAAGTTGCATGTAATTTTAAGCATGTAAAAATACATAAAAGTTCACACTTTGGTCAAAACTGATGGCAGCCAGGCTTCAGGTTGATTTAAGGACTCTCCTTGAATGAAAAAGAGCCCTTTAGTTACAATCAAAGGTATCTTTACAAGCATTCTAACCAGGAACACAGAAAATCTATGACCTTGGCCTAAACAAAGCCATGCTCTGGCTTCTTGTGTCAATGTAGGCTGATATCCCAGAAGATGTCCTTAAAAAAGAAGAGGAATATCAAAGGAAAGGCAAACAAAAAAGCAACACATCATTTTGTGTTCTTTTAAAGTAAAAATTCAACACAGAGAAGAGTACAGGAAAGAGAAAATACAAAGCATTCTTAAGAATTATTTAACTTTCAGAATATTTTCTGAAATATCAAACTTTTCCTGCCTACTGACAGACCTTGAAAAATAATTATATTTTCACCTTTGAGTGTTTTCTTTTGCTTATACAGGTTTAGAGAATACCAGGTCAAAACTGATAAAATTTATCCAGAGTTCTAACAGGTCCACGAATATAATACACTTTAGCTATACATAGTTAACTATGGAACTATTTCTCTAATGAGTATTCTCCAAGTCAAAGATCCCAATCCCAAGCATATTTCACAACTTAAAAATAAATTTTCTGGGGGATAGGGATGTAGCTCAGTGGTAGAGCACTTGCCTAGCACATGTGAAGCCCTGGGATCAAGCTCCATTACTGTTTAAAAAAAAAAAAAGGGGTCCCTGTTAAGAAAAAGAGGACATATACAATTTCGAAAGAACAAGTAAATTAATACCAAATGACTATCAATTAAAAAACAGAAATCATATCTGAAGGTTGAAATGTTTAATGACAGGTTCAAAATCTGCAAGTAGCATTATTAACCATCAGGGAAATGCTAATCCAAACCAAAATGAGGTTACACTCACAAGGATAGCTATAATTGAAACACACACACACAGATAATAGCAAGTCCTGGTAAAGATGTGGTGAAACTGAAATGGTCAGACACTGCTGACAGAAAAGTAAAACGGTGTAGTCACTTTGGAGAAGTCAGCAGTTTCTCAAAATATTATGCATAGAGTTACCATAAGACCCAGGAATTCCACTCCTAGATATAAACCCAAGAGAAGTGAAGACACATGCCCCCACGAAAACCTGCACAAAATATTCATAGCACATTATTCATAATAGTCAAAAATTATAAACAATACAAATGTTCATCAACTGGTGAATGGATAAAATGTGATACATTCATACAAAGACATACTATTCAGCAATAAAAAGGAATAAAGTACTAATATGTATTAAACTGTTGATAAACCTTGAAAACATTATGCTAAGTGAAAGAAGCTAGCCACATATTACATGACTGTATTTATAGGAAATGTCCAGAATAGGCAAATCCCTAGAGACAGAAAGCAGACTGGTAGTGCCTAGAATTAGCACTGGGAACTGGACGAAATGCGGAGTGACCTTCAATTGTATTATCTTGTTGACAGGGTGATGGAATGTTCTAAAACTGTGGTAACAGTTGCACAACTCTGACTATGCTAAAAACTTACCCCCGCACAATTGTGACAACTAAAAATATCTTCAGACAAACCCAAATATCCTCTGGGGGTAAAATCACACCCAGTTGAGAACCACTGGTCTCAACTCATACACGAACACACACATGTATATATACACACATACATTATATACATACACACATACATATACACATGTATGTATATACATATATACATTTATATTTATTTATTTATTTATTTACTTATTTACTTATTTATTTTGCAGTGCTGGGGATCCAACCCAGGACCTCACACACACTAAACAGGTACTCTACTATGAAGCTACATCTCCAGTTTTGAACTTGCATTTTTTATTTATTAAATCTGGCAATCCCACATGTGACAGAAATAAAAGATATGGAAGACATGCTAGATATGTCACTGCCCATTTCTACTAGGTTCATCAAAACAAGTTAATGGATCTAGAAGTAAAGATACATCAGAGATTCTTTGATGGCCTTTCTATTGAAACCTCTAATACCATAAAGCCTTACTGATCACAACTGTGCTATAACTCTTGTTTTTGTGGTACTGGGGACTGAACCCAGGGGTACTTACACTGAGCTACATTCACAGCCCTTTTTATTTTTTATGTTGAGATAAAGTCTTACTAAGTTGCCTTGAACTTGCAATTCTCCTGTCTCAGCCTCCCTAGTGGCAGAAGTAGGATGCACCACCATGCCTGGCTGTGCTACAGCAATACAAGGACTTACCATTGGGGTCTTTCCTGAATAGTGTATTCATGACTGTAGCATGCAGTTTCACACTATTCCACTCTTTCACTATTAGTCCAGATGTCTGAAAGCGTTCGAGCACTCTATCAACTAATTCCTGCAGCCTAGAGAAATTGAAGAAAGAAGTACACAATGTTAGTCAACTCCTGACTCATGACTACTAATTCAACAATGTGCAAGAAGCATCTGCTCAATGCCAATCACTGCACAAAGTCCCTCATCAGAGGAGGAAGAAGAGGCTGCAGCCCTACCATCATGGAACTTACTGTCTTGTCAAGCAGACAGACATGGAGACAAACAGTTATAATACATTATGGTGAGTGCTGAAGGAGTGATCAAATCTACACAAAAGGCCAGGTTTCCACAGGAGGTTTAAACATAGTCCTGAAGGATCATTAAAGATTCCCAGACAAAACCAGAGAGGAAGGGCACTTTAAGCAGAAGAAATAGCATGTGCACAGATGTCAAGGCATGCAAAATCACAGCATATCCGGAAACTCCCACTTATTTAATACATCTATAACAGAGCGAGAGAAGAGGGAAAATGGAGAGGAGCTGGATGGGGCAGCAGTGATCAGACCACAGGAGCCCCAGGAAGACTTTTAACAAGGAATGGTGGGATCTGTTGTCCATTTCTGAAAGCTGATTGTGGCAGAGTGGAAAGAGCTTTAGGAGGGGAAGAGGAGTAGCACGGGGGTCAGTGAGGCAACTGCTTGCTGGGAAAAGTAACAAACACGATGTATAGGCACTGTGTTAAGCACTGTGTATGTGCTAAAACATTTAATCCTCATAAAACACTATCATCCCTATTTCACTACTGAGGACACTGTGGCATAAAGAAGTTATGAAACTTGGTCAAGATGACATTAACTACTAAGGGGCAGATTCAAAATTAGAATGTGGGACTCAGGGGTAACTCAGTGGTACAGAATACATGTTTAGCATGCCTAATACCTGAGGTTTAATCTCCAGCACTGCTGGAAAAAAAAAGGTGGGGGGAGCTGTTCTACTTCCTTACATAGTTACCTTAATTTTTTCCAGTTATAAAAATAATGTATGGCATGCATGGTGACACATGCCTCTAATCACAGCAACTCAGGAGGCTGAGGTAGAATTGCAGGTTTGAGGCCAGCCTGGACAACTTAGTGAGAGCCTGTCTTAAAATAAAAAATAAAAATTATTCTGGATATAGTTCAGTGGTAGAGCACCTCTGGGTTCAATCTCCAGTGCAGTAATAATAATAACCATAAAAATAATAATAAAATATTCATTAAAGAAAATGCAGAAAGGGCTGGGGCTGTAGCTCCATTGGTAGAGTGTTTGTCTCCCATGTACGAAGCCCTGGGTTCCCCAGCACCACGGGGCTGGCAGGGTTGAGGGGGGAAGAAAATGCAAAAAAGCATAAAAAGGAAAACACAACCCCATCAACACAAGTGTTTATATGTGAATGGTGAGGTTATATAATCAGAAGAGCAAATAGGATATACTGGGTTTAAAAGCTTCTCTTTGGGCTGGAGATGTAGCTCAGTGGCAGAGTACTTGCTTTTAGCATGTGCAAAGTCTTGGATTCCACCACGAGTACCACAAAAAAACACGTTTCTGATTAACTAAAACCATCAGAGAACCATAAAATTTTGAAATATTTCTAAACATTGCAGCATAAGCCTGAACATAACCATGCACTTCAAAACCTACCTCAATTATAATCACAAAAGAATGATGCCTCAACTGTTCTCTCTCCCCTATTAAAGGGGAGAAAGTGGGGAGCAGGTCAACTTTATAGAAACAGGGAACAAGAAATATGAGGAAACTAAATAGACTAAATGAAAGACACCAGGGCTGGGGTTGTGGCTCAGTGGTAGAGCACTCACCTAGAACACATGAGGCCCTGGGTTTGATCCTCAGCACCACATAAAAATAAAATAAAGGTACTATGTCTACCTACAACTGAAAAATATATATTAAAAAAAATGAAAGATAGCAAATTCCAGACTTGTCTTTCAGAGAATTAGGATTTCTGCCAATTTATTGACTCAGAATTTTTAAAGGACTAAAGTCCTTTGAAACCTGTTATCTTTACACAGGAGGAAATGATGCACAGACAGGCTGTGCTGCTCAGTCAGTAACACAGGAACCAAAATCCATCTCTGGTAACTGGTCTGCTCTGTTTTTATTACCTCACTGCACTCCATGAAGGTGGGCTCTTTTTTTCTCATGTACTACTTTATTAATGCATACAAATTAATGTCTAATTGGCACATTATCGATGCTCAATAAAGTTGTTGCATGCATGCATGCATGTGTGAATTCATGAATGACAAATATTTTGGAGTGCTAGTAAGAGAACTTAAGGGTACTTGGGCATAATTGCTAAATTTCAGGCTTATACCACAGATATTATATTTGACAATATGTCACTATATTTCTGACAGTATATTCTTTCAATTCTTACTTCACTGATTCTTTCCTGATTGATGAGTCTCAAAGATTCTTATGCCTTTGCTTCTTCATAAACAAATTAAAAATAATATAGAGTTGCTATGACAAAAATTATTCATAAGCAGATTTACTGTGTAGACAGTGCTTTGGGCATGAAAACAGATGACAGGTTTAAATACATTAAATCTAAGCTCTTCATTTAAAGTTGTAAGTGCCACAAAGCATAAGCATCCAGAGTGATCTTTACAGACATGAAATTCATTCTGCCAAATGTTCACTGACTCCCTAAAAATCCAAAGTCCAGCCTTTTGTTTGGCTTTTTCCCTGCAATTTAATTTAGTTCTATTTGATGAGTACTTCCTGAATGCCTATTATATATAGTCATTATGCTAGTTACTGCAAGAATAAAAAAAACTAAGCAAACAATCTGTTACCAACAAATCTACAATCTATTAAGATAACAAAATTTGTTTTTGTTTTTTATAAGATTACAAAGTAGACTTTGGTAAGGAAATAAGTAACATAAAGTCCTTTACATAGTTTTTTTTTTTAATATTTGTTTTTAGATGTTGATGGATCTTTATTTTATTCATTTATTTATATGTAGTGCTGAGAATTGAACCCAGTGACTCACACGTGCTAAGTAAGTACTCTACCACTAAACCACAGCCCCAGCCCTTTTTAGGTAATTTAAAAGTAGAAGAGATTATACCTGATTTAGGACCAAAACAGGCTACAAAGACAATAGGCTATATATCAGCTGAATGACCAAATGACTTAAATAAGTAATATAAATATTCATAGAAAATCCACTATAAGCTATGCCTTATAAAAAAGCAATGGAGTTGGGCACAGGGGCACAAACATGTAATCCCAGTAACTGGGGAAGATGAGGCAGAAGGATCACAAATTTGAGGCCAGCCTGGGCAACTTGGTGAGACTCTGTCTCAAAATAAAAATAAAAAGGGCTGGGGCTATAACTCAGTGTCAAAACAACCCTGGTTTCAATTCCCAACACCAAAATATCAAAAAGCACTGGATATAGAAAGCTGAGTACCACATATGCTCTACCTGCTAGAATCTTATAGCCTACTTGAGAAAAAGAAGAATGGCAAGAAGAGAAAACACTGACACAAGAAAATAAGAAAACAGGTTGGGGCCTAGGGCAGATACACAAGATAGAAGATAAAGTTGTAATATTAAGTTGGTGTCATACTGGGAGATCTTAAATGCTAGGCTGAGGATTATGAAGTAATTCATAAATGAATGAAATGGTAGGAAATTTTAAAACAAATTCTAAGATTCATAGGCTACAGCTCAGAAAGGCTGATACGATATTTCATAATGTCTATACACACAGACATGAAAGTAATGTCTAAGTTATATATACTAGAACTGCAGAACAGCATGTGTAATATGAGCTTATGTCTATAAAATAATATGCATATTTGCTCTGGGAAGGAAAACTGCTGGAAAGTCATAGCAGGGGGGTGGGGAGAAGCAGTTTTTTTTTTTTTTTTTTTTAATACCAAATCATCTTTTCACTTAACTTCTCAAAAGAGTACAGCACATCTACTTAATCTTAATCTCCTTTTTCTACCCCATCACAAACACAAGCTCCCCAAGGAAACGGAGCAGGGTCAAACATAATTGTACTGCTTATGAACACATACTGATTACTACTGATCTTAACCAGACAACGTATATCGAGTGTACCCAAATAACACTTGCCTGCCATACCAACATTATGTGTGGCATATATGCATGTATCCATTCCTCATTCATTCAGAGATGGGGTCTCGCTCTGTTACCCAGGTTGGCTTCAAACTGTCATTTCTCTCATCTCCCACCTCAGTCTCTTGATTAGTTAAGACTACAGCCACATGACACTGTGCCTGATCCAACATTGTTTTTAATTTTTTTTTTCTCTTGTTCTCTCTTCCCACTTGTGGGAAAACACGAATGTATATTTATAAACAATTTTGTAATCTGTTTTTATTATGTAATACTCTACAGTTAACATTTTCCTAAGATATAATATTTAGTTAATCCATAGTATTCTTCACTCTATAGATTTGTTCTTCTTGTTGTTGTTGTTTTTGTTTGTTGTTTTTTTTGTGTGTGTGTATGGTGTTGGGGATTGAACCAGGGCCTTGTGCTTGCGAGGTAAGCACTCTACCAACTGAGATATTTCACCAGCTCCTCTACAGATGTTTTGCAGTTTACTTCCCATCAACCTGAGGGGTTTTTTGTTTTGCTTTGTTTTTTGTGTTTTTGGTGGTGCTGGGAATGGAACCCAGGGCCCTGTGTTTTCTAGGTAAGTGCTCTACACTGAGCTAGACTCCAGCCCTAATTTTGATTGTTGCTATTGTTGTGGCTTACATCTGAGGTGTCCCCCAAAAGCTCACGTGAGAAAATGCAAGAATTTTCATAGGTGAATTATTAGATTATAAGAGGCATGATTTAATCAGTGGATTAACTGATAGTGCCAGGTCTTTGGGGAGCTAAGAAGGAATGGGTCAGAAGAGTAAGTAAAGGAATTAGCCTCATCACACATAATGTATGCCATTCTTTAAAAAAATAATAATGAAATCAAGTGGGGTAGAAGATGTGACAACAGGTAAATTGTGACGGGGAAAAAGGAAAACTGATGGGTTGGCTCCATGATTTCAGTAAGATGTGAGGAAACCATTCTTCTAGAGGGGCAAGGGTGTCGGCTTAAAAGAATGACAGTCAGAACAGCCACTGTATTCAGCATCTAAAGTCTAACGATTGACCAGCAAGTAAGGAGTAAAGGCTGCTTAGCTCCTTAAATTCTTGACCTGGTCATGCCTTACCAAATCCAAAGATGCATCAATAACTGTAGGTCCACTGTTTCAACTGTTTACAGAGGAAAATCTGATCTAAACAGTCCCATTCTTATAAGGGTCAACTACTTCACATTCAGTCATTTTAAGGGAACCCTTCATTTATAATATATGAAAGCATACCCAGTAAGTTGACTGTGCATATGTTTATTACAATATGCTCTCCCCCACGCCTCTTGTATTGAGCTGTGTCTCTTCACACAAAGCAGCATACAAGACTGAATGAACCTTAAAAACAGTCATGTCTTACTTCTCTATCAATTGGCACAGCCTTGCAAAATACCTTGCACAAGGGAGGCATTCGGTTTTTAAAATGAATTAAATAAGAGGTGAGTCTTTGAAAATCGTGAATTTGGGAGGAGAAATTTACAAATTTCTTCAAATAACACAACTATGGGTCTTCTTATGAAGAAAAATAGACAATAGAAGAGAAAATACAGAGTAGTAAAAAGTGATGAGAATTACTCAAAAATGTTCTTGGTTGATTCCACCAGTAGATTCAACAGGTATTTCACCTTTAACCTACAAAGCCTTGACAACAGGAAGTGTAAGGGCCAGATTTGTGGGGCGTGGGGAAGGGTATATTCACTTTCTCAGCCCTTAGCTTTCCATTAATATGGTGACAAATTATTTTTGAGTACTGTCGCCAAAAGACATCGAGTTTCTATAGCTTTTATTTTCTTCTGTTCTCAAACCAATTACTCTCTGTACATGGGAGATCTATAACACTGAGGGTTTAGCCTTTGAAGCAAAAGGTAAACATATCCAATGGAAACAATCAAGGTATTGAAACTTGATAATTTTATCAGTTCTTTCCCAGTGATCATTCTCATTCTCTCTAGGAGTCACCAAAAACTGGGTAGACCAAAACTGTAAAGTCTCTGCCATATGTATATTAAAACAAAAGTAATGTCCTAGTTAGGAAAAATTCACTATTTTATTTAATAAAACATTATAATCCCATGTAATTTTTAATATGGTTTCATGTTGAATGAATGCCCACAGAGTAGCACAGATAGTGTTACAACAGTCAGGTTCTAAAGTGCATAACTGCATAATAGTATTTATCTTATACAGATGTTGCAAAGATCAAATAAGTATGATTCTGTGTGTGTGTGCACATGTGCACATGCAGGGCTGGGAATCAAACCCAGGACCTTGTGCATGCTAAGTATGCGCTCCACCACTGCGCTACACCCCTAGCCTGATAATATGATTTTAGTGTCAGACAACAGTAAATGCTAAATAAAAAATTAAGTAATCATTTCCCCAGAAGCCATGCACTCTAACAACAGTACCAACAATAGCAGTGACAAAAATTAAATAAGTCCCATCACAGAATACATGAAAACAAGTGAACAAAGGTCAGGTTAAGAGGTTATGATGTCATGCTAACTATATGGTTAATGAAAGATATAAAAATTCATGGTTTTAATACATTTTAAAAGTGAGTGAAGGGCTGGGATTGTGGCTCAGTGATAGAGTGCTTGCCTAGCATGTGTGAGGCACTGGATTCAATTCTCAGCACCACATATAAATAAATGAAGAAAATAAAGGTCTATCAACATCTAAAAAAATTTTAAA
This sequence comes from Sciurus vulgaris, assembly GCF_902686455.1. Classification (NCBI taxonomy): domain Eukaryota; kingdom Metazoa; phylum Chordata; class Mammalia; order Rodentia; family Sciuridae; genus Sciurus; species Sciurus vulgaris. The sequence goes on along the minus strand of NC_136464.1, from coordinate 55,229,503 downwards.
AAAGAAGTGAGTCAGTTCAAAATAACTAAAAATAGCATAATCCATAATAGTCAGAAGGTAAAAACAAACTAAATACACCAAATGATAAATGGACAGAGAAAAGGTAGTATATCTCCAAATAAAGTATAACTGGGTCCCATTAAAATTAAAGCATTAAGTTGTTTCTTCCCCAACTTCCTGGTGTAAGTTATTTTCTCTCTGAACTTCCTCGTTCTGAGATTGGAAACTGAAAAGCTACCCCCTCAACCAGGTAAACACCAAGAAAACAGGAATTATGACATATTCAGCCTAGCTAAGTCTACATATATATATCTTTTGGCTTTTATTTCTATAAATTATAATGCTTTTATAGGACCCACGGAGAGACAGTAGTTGCTTCTGCTTTGCTGGCCAAACTGCATTAAATTCATTTTTCCTTTTTATATCATTCACTTATTTCTTATATAGGTGAGTGACCAAACCCAGTCAGTTGGGATTTAGACAGATACCCTGGCTTGACTGCTGGTAACAATTGGACTATCATACAGACACAAAAAGGAGTGAAATACTGATACATGACACACATGAATTTTAAAAACATCCTGAGGGCTGAGATGTAGCTCAGTAGCATGCCTGACATGCATGAGGCCTGGGGTTCAATACCCAGTACTGAAAAAATAATGATGTTAAATGAAAGAAGCCAAACACAAAACATTATATATTGTAGGATTCCATTTATAGGAACTAGCTAGACTAGACAAACCTATAGGGAAAACAGATTAGCAGTTGCCAGAAGGCAGAAAGATGGGGAGACACTGCATACAATGAATATGAGATTTCCTTTGGGGGTAATAAAAATGTTCTGGTCCTAGATAGTGGTAATTATTGCACAATTAGGTTAATATCTCAAATACCATTGAATCATACACTTTAAAATGTTTAAAATGATAAATTTTATGTTATGTGAAATTTTACTACTTTAAAAGAAACGTAGCCAGGTCAGTCGTGTATGCCTATAATCCAGTCACTGGCTTGAGAGGCTGAGGCCCGAGGATCATGAGGTCAAAGTCAGCCTTAGCAAGGCCCTAAGCAACTCAGTGAGACCCTGTCTCTAATTAAAATATAAAAAAGGGCTGAGGATGTGGCTCAGTGATTAAGTGTTCCTGAGTTCAATCCCCAGTACAAAAAAAAAAAAAAAAAAAAAATGGGGCCAGGCGCACTGGCATTCGCCTGTAATCCCAGGAACTCAGGAGGCTAAGGCAGGCAAGATTTCAAGTCATCCTCAGCAACTTAAGCAAGGTCCTAAGCAACTTATGAGATCCCATCTCAAAATTTAAAAATTTTGAGCCTAGGGTATGGCTCAGTGGTTAAGCACCCCTGGGTTCAATACCCAGTACCAAAACAAAACAAAACGTGGGTACCAGGAGGCTGAGGCAGGAGAGATCTCAAGTTCGATGTCAAACTGGCCAATTTAACATAATAAAATTTTTAAAAGGGCTAGAGACATAGGTCAGTGTACAGTGTTTGCCTAGGACATGCAAGGCACTAAATTTAACCCCAAGTAACTTAAAAATAAACAAACAAAAATTTTAAGTATGTCAAATCTCATTTTACCCTAGGAATAAGAACTAGAACATTGTCTATCCTACTCAACCTAGCATACACACACTGAAAACTTTTACTATGGCATAGGGTTCAGGCAGTGCCTTTGTTATATATTCCTTAGCCAAATTACTTAAGCTCTCTGAACTTCCCTGATCTACAAAATGGGCATAATAATATCTATGTTATACAGAGTTGCAAAGACTTAGTGAAAATAATACAATTTAAATCCAGTGAAAGGCAAGAGTAAGTGCTAACTAAAAGACAGTCATTATTTCCCCAGAAACTATGCAAATTAAATATTACAAATAAAACTTTACTTAGACTAAAAATTTCTCAAAGTATGAGAGAAATACTTTGAAGGTGCCTGATACTCTTTCAGGGGGTCCATGAGTTTAAAAAAATCCATTTTCACTTATCCTTGATAAAGTAGCAAAAATGATAAACTGTATTAGATTTCAATCCTTGAATGCACTTCATTTTAATTCTGATGAATTTGGCAGTACACAGGAAGCACTTGGTCTGTGTCCCTAAGTGGATGGCTGGCTGGAAGAAAAGCACTGGGGACCCAATTGCAAGCTGGACTAGTCTTGGTCCATGGAGCACCATTTTTACTTGAAAGAACAATTACAAACAAATTATGGTTATTTAGTCTTGGCTATTTAGCACACATTTTCTCAAAAAAAAAAAAAAAGAACTTCAAGGGGAAAACTTCAGTATTTTCTGCCAATAATAAAACATGAGCTTTCAAGTAAAAATTAGAATTTTGGAAAATGCATATCTGCCACCATGAGCTTGACAGTTTCCTAAGGTTTTAACATTTTGACAACACTAGTAGAGATATTAACATATATTTTTATTTATTTTTATTTTTAACATATATTTTTAAAACATAATGAAATATGTTAACATTTGGAAGATCTGCATAACTCAGAAAACCACTATTTCCCAAAAGGCTGATGTCACAAAATTGTGCAGAAGATAAAGATCTAGTCAAAATGCAATATAGACCAACAGATTTTAATGTAAAAGTATGAAATTCTCTTTGTTATGGCTTCAGATTCTACACTGCAACTAACCTTTAAGAAAACTATGACTTGTCAAGTTTTAGAGTAGTTGAAATACAATTATCTAAAAAGGTCATTAACATACCACCCATTGCTTTTCCAACTACATAGCTGTGTGAGGCTATCTTTTTTTTAAATAAACTTCAATCAAAACAACATATCACAATAGACTGAATGCAGAAGCAGATAAAAGAACCCAGCTGTCTATTAAAGAGTTATAGAAATGCAAAACCATACCTATTTGCTCACATTTTTCAGTTTGAATAAGAAAGTAATTTTTCAAGAAAAAAAATGTTATCTACATAAATAAGAAATGATTTTATTACTATTATTTTTTAAGGAATCAACATTAAATTTCTAAGTTTTAATTTCTAAGAGATGAATACTGATAGATATAACCCCTAAAAACAAAAACTATTTGGGGTTCTTATAATCGTTAAAGAGTTAAAAGAGATTAAAAGACAAAAGTTTGACAATGGCTATCTTAGATCATCCACTATTTCTGTTCACAAATTGAAAAAAAAAATCTATCCTATCCATAGTAGATCTACAGTACTGGAAGACATTTAGATAGCTATGACTTACAACACATAGTAAATGATCCACACCAGATATCAAATCCTAACCTGGTACAAATGTTTGGGGATATCCTAGTACATGATCTGATAGTAAGGAAAACCGTGCTCTGGTTTTTAAGGTAGGGTCATTAGCATGCCTTTCAGGCACATGCCAGGTATCTAGGAAAAGAACAAAATCTTCCATAGAACACACACAAAAATAGACTCCATACCCATTTTATCCCGCTTTCCCTTTCTTCCCTCAACTGAATTGAGAAAAGAGATAATTGAGATTATCAATTCATATGAAGATGTGAGAAAGGTCATAAAAGATCCTATAAAAAAGCAAATATGCTACCTCACTGTTTCCTGGTTGCCATGCCTTGAGCTACTTTCCTCCACCATGTTCTTCCACCCTAATGTTCTGCCTCACCTTAGGCTCAAAGCTATGAGGTCAGCCAACCATGGACTGAATCTCTGAAAAACTGCAGTCTATGGAGAAACCTCGGTGAGAAACTAAGACAACTGGGCAACAGGCACAAGGAACACCAGCACTGTCAGTAATCCCATGAGTTGAGCCATTGTAGAAATAGATAGTTCAGCCTCAGCATTTGACTTCAACTTATGAGAGATCCTGAGCCAGAACTATCCAGAAGACAGAACGGCTGCAAGCTCTGGACCACCAAGAAGACATCAAAATGGGTCCTGGAAGGAGGACAGAATGAGATGAGAATAAAACCAAGATAGACACATGGACACCAAACAGAGAAATGAAAAGAATACCAAAAAAAGCATGGTAGCTGATAAGTCAAGGAAACAGATTATCTTAAAAAGGATCAATAGTGTCAAATGCTGCCAAGAGATTATGGAAGATAAAAACTGGTGGAAGATAAAAACTGGAAGTGTCTTTTGGCAACAGATGCCCTAGGGTTTAGAGATATACAAGGAAGCTTAATGTAGCTGGCTAAGAAAAAGCTGAATACAATGATGGATGCATGTCATTAGGAGGAGAGTATCAACACTTCTGGAAGTATTCTGTTTGTGGGGAGGGGAAATTTCAATATAAACAATTTATAAAATAAGAAAAAAAATCAAGGTAGAGAACAGGGGATCACAGGCTTTTTTTTAAATAAAGAAACCAACCTTTAGGTGACACTTAAAAATGGAAAGGTCCAATTTAAAAGGGAACTGAGAAAGTATATTAAAGGAAATGCTGAACTGAATCTGAAATAAAGGGGTATAGCAAAGAAAACTAATCAAAATATAAGAGCTAAACTGGAGTTTTTCTGTATTGAATTGGAGTGGGGGGCAATGAATATTACTACCCTGATACAAAGGCTACAAAACGTCCTAATCTGTGAAACTCCAAGAAAATGAGAACTTCCCTAAGCCTATGATGCTCACTGTGATTTGACTACCAAATTCAGGATTAAGAGGTACACAGGCCCCGAACTGAGAGACAAAAGTCAATCCAAAGGATAAGACAGTGACTCAGTTAAACAAAACTGAAAAAAAAAAAATTTCAGCTTTCAAAATTTCTACAAGAATAGGCAAATGCAAAATAAAAATGTGGAATAGAAAATAAATAAAGATATCAAAGTTACTAATTAACAAATTCAATTGGTTAGAAGGTTTAAAATAATGTGGTAAAGAACTTATTACTGTGTCTAGTATACAATAATGTGATAAACAGTAATTATTAGAATATTATTATTAAAATTGGAAAATGTATATTTGCATAAATTTTCTAGGAAGGACACAGAAGTGATAGTAAATGTTTTTTAGGAAAAGAGCAATTTGTCCACATATATATTGGATGTAGAAGACCAGTTTCATCTGGAGTTAGGAAGCCAGAGTGGATCTGCACAAACTAACTAAAAACACTGTCAGGCTAAGGCACCTTAGCAAACAGCCATTTGTGGTTATATTTGTTTCTGGAACTCAATGCTCTCCTTAGGAAAATAGAAAGCCTTTGTCCATTATATTTAGTTTTCAACATTAACACTACATAGAGTTTATGTTATGGGGTAGAGCTCTCTTTATACTTGCACAGTGTACAGTTGGGGAAGGACATGTTCTGGGTATGCATTCAAACAGATTGAGGTACATATGTCAGTAAGTTGGCTATAATTTTGGTTTCAGAAAATTTAAATTGTAAAGTTTATTTCAAAAAAAATTATTTTAAAAAAGAAAGCAAATAAATTTGGGACCCACCTAGATTTTCTCCAGAGGATTTTTGGTGCAGTGTGAACCATTTTCTACCCTCCCCTAACTGAAAAGATCACACAAAAACAAAGTTCCAATTCAAGGTGGGTTTCTCTGCTCACCAAAGGCCTTGAATCAACTAATATATTGTGATGCCTTTCGAAATAGCTCTGGATGCCTAGGCTAGTCAGAATAGCCTGGATTGCAAACAATTCTGAGGAGGGAACTATATGTGATAATAACAAAAATTAACAATAGTAAACATTTCAATAATTTGATAATGTTAGTGTGCACTGAACACTATCCTAAACACTTTACATAGATTAATTTAATCTTAATAATCCTATGATACTGGTAAAATTTTCATTCCCATTTTGTGCTGGTATTCACTACATCTGCATTACATTACACCTGATACTCCCTTCCTAAAAGGCTTCCTATTATCCTGGAAAAAATATAGGAAGCCCTGAGTTCCACAAAAATGTGACTTAATATCAACACACACTATTCAAATAACATAATATTAACAAATTCCTCTTCCAAGATGTTAGCTTACTATATTAAAAAAAAAAAAGAAGAAGAAGAAGAAGAAGAAAGAATTGAAATACTCCTGTACTCCTGAAAATAGTACATTAGATCCTAAAGAAGAAGAGTCAAAACAAATTGAACTTCCTGGGATGTTTTTAGGCATATCTCAACTGAAATAAATAAATATTCCAGAAATATACCTGTTGGAGCCATCTTTCATATGGACTTTGGCATAGAGAACATCCACCATACCAGGATCGTCATTCATGTACTCTATTCCTGCCATCTCTACTTCCAAGGGTTTGCCCCCAGAAATGTCACTGCAAAAGAAAAAAATTAGATTTTTATAACTGCTTCAGCTAAGACAGCTAATATATTTTGAAACACAGTTAATAATATCCAATATTATAATAAAAATCTCTCTTTCTTCCTAACAATATTACCTAACTGTCCTTCTACTTTCAAAATAAATGTTCAATGCACACAAGTGGAAAACAAGGAAAACATTTCCAGTATCCCCCTATATTTATCCCAATATCCATTCTTTAGCACTCTTCAAGGGAAAAGGCCAAGGGACGACAGCTCTGAGTGGCAGAGCCATTTACTGTGTTGGCCTATATCTTAGGGGTACATCTGTCTTCATGATTTCTACAATTTACTAAAATGATTCTTCACTCAATGTAACAATGGCAAATGTATAAACTAGTATCATATATTTAGGAGCAATGCAGCAATATTTACGAAAAGCCTTCAAGAATAGAAAACCTTTGCCAAAGCAATTCCATTTCTAGGAGCCCATTCTAAGGAAACAGCTACAAATTCAGCTACCTAATCAACCACAGCTGATGACCAAAGTTGTTCTTTAGAAAAGAATTCCAACTAATAAATGCGGAAGGAATAAGAAGATTGGAAAATCACCATTTTGCAATACCTGATAAAATAATGGTTCTAAGACAACGATCACCAACGGCTAGTAGAAATGAGACAAAAGGCTAGAGAAAACATAAAGAGACCCTAAAAAGGGAGCGCTAGAAACAAAAGAGCATGGTGCACATACCTGAAAAACTGATCAAGCTTAATATCAAACAAAAACAGACACAACTGGACAATCTTATTAGATGGTAAGATTATAATTAATGTTTTATTTTTATCTACAATTTTTAGCTTTCCAAAAATTAACATGTATTAATTTTAAGTTATATAAAACCCCATCACCCCATTTTCTTCCTAGATTCCTTAAAAAGGCATATACTTCAACTAGAAGAGTGCTTGTTGTGCCAAACTAAACCCAACTAAAATTCAGCTCACTACACAGAGCCCTCCCAAGCCCCAGGAGCCTAGGCCCCATCTTATCCATTCCTATATCCCATCTATGCCTGGCATAATTCTCTCCTTGCTGGGAGAAAAGGCAGCAGCCAGTGCCTAGGAGAGCTTGTTGTTCCTGAAGGTGAACTAAGGACTCCCAAGAATGTGTTAGAGAGGGAAGGAGGGAGACTAACCAGGTCCCTTCTCTCTGGATCTTTAGGTGAGGATCAAAGCAGAACAACCTTGGGTGTGAAGCAGTCACATACTTACAAAGCATCTGAAAAACTCCGAATATACAACTGGCATGCCATCTAGCCTATGTATATTGCCCCTGCTGGTAAGTGTGCAGCCCCACTGTACCCTGCCTACTGCTGCTGAAGAGCACCTGAGTGATAAATATCCAAATCCTCTCTGTTGAGTCCTCAAGTTCTTTCTTTTGGGTCAGTAAACAGTATTCCAGGCTTCTGCGGCCCTGAGAGTGAATACTCTAAAAAATTGTTACACTGCTTTCTATCTGGTAACAACTATAATAAAATCAGTATGTCTTTTTTCAAAATTACTTTGAGTATGCAAAATTTAGTTTGAGTAAACACAATTACTATCTTATCTTGATTTTCAGGTAGAATTTTCTACCCATTCCAACCTTACAGTTTCTGATCTCTCTGATTTTACCTGTTTTTGTTGTTTGGTTGGTTGGCTGGTTTTGGTGCTGGGGACTGAACACAGAGCCTTAGATGTGCTAAGCACACGAGTTACATCCCTTGACTTTAACGATTCTTTTGTCTACACGCCCTCACTATAAACTACCTTAAATTCTTGGAAATGGATATGATCCCAAGAACAGACAAATAGGATCCAAAGTTAGCTGCTTTAGAGTAGAAACAGAAACTCTTGCAACCTCCTCTTAAGACATATCAACAAGTAGATGGAAGAGCAGGAGAGAAACCCAGTGGTTTGCCTGATAAATGTTCTTTGTCTTGGTGCCCAAACTATTCCAGTTTTCAACTGAGTGACACCTAAAGCAATAATTGGGAATTCACAATTGTTCCTGGGTACTTTCTCTCCTCTCTCTTTCTGGCCCTTTTAAATTTATCTGGTGGACCCAAGGCCTATTAGAGAACACTCAGGGTGACACAGGAGCTTTAGCTACGTCTTCGGTCTACACACTCAAGAGCCATTGTGCTGTTTCTGTCCCACATCTCACAAAGAAAAGTCACAGGGGACACATTTAAAGCTTCAGTTTTACTAAACACTGAATAATTCATCCAAAATCTATAGAGCTACATGAGCCTTTAGCCCACAACTGAAATGAAAATCCTGTTCCTGGTTAGATAGCATCCTTTAAATTTAAAAGCTACTGTCCCAATTTAAACATACCCAACTAACTACATAATACCTATGTAGCACAGTAGTTGTACTTGATTCCAATATAAGCCACATTTATTTTAATACTCCAATTTAAAATGCCATAATATTAAGCTACAGCACATTATGCACTGGTCTACTTAGTTTCAATGTTTTCCTTTTCACAGTTTAATTGGGGAATCTTCACATCATAAAGGGTCCAGCATGGAGAAGCTATTATGTACTGATATTTTTTTCTAAATATACCAAGTGCAAAGGTTAAGATCAAAGAGTAAGAACAAAGAAAAAAAAGTCAGATGAAACGATTTACTCACCAGGGCTTTAATAAAAGTACTTTTTATTTTATTTTCTTTTCCTTTTTTTACTGGTTCTTTTTAGTGAGATATGACAGCAGAATCCATTTCAATATAATTACACAAGCAAGGAACACATCTTATTCTGATTAGAGTCCCATCTTACAGATTTGCATGGTGGTGGGATTTGCTGTGTTGTTTTCATATATGTACGTGGGACACTGTCAGATTCATTCCACTGTCTTTCCTTTGCTATCCCCCTCCCTTCCCTCCATTCCCCACTGTCTAATCTACATTTCTATTCTTGCCCTCACCGCCCCTCTTATGTGGTTTAGCTTCGACCTTTGGTTACTTGGGACCGGCTTACTTCACTTAGCATGACAGTCTCCAGATCCATTCATTTGCTGGCAAATGCCATAAATTCATTATGGCTTCTTTGTGGCTGAGTAATATTCCACTGTGTATACATACCACATTTTCTTTATTCATTCATTTCTTTATTCATTCATCTCTTTTCTTTATTCATTCATCTCAACCACATACATTGGTTCCATAGCTTAGCTATTGTGATTGAGCTGCTATAAACATTGAAGTGGCTACATCACTGTAGTATGCTGATTTTTTTTTTTTTAACTCCTTTGGATATATAACAAGGAGTGGGATAACTGGGTCAAATGGTGGTTCCATTCCTAGTTTTTTGAAGAATCTCCATACCGCTTTCCAGAGTGGTTGCACCAATTTACAGTTCCACCAGCAATGTATGAGTGAACCTTTTTCCCCACATCCTCGCCAACATTTATTGCTACTTGTATTCTTGGTAATTGCCATTCTGACTACAGTAAGATGGACTCTCAGTGTAGTTTTTTTTTTTTTTTTATTGTAAACAAATGGGATACATGTTGTTTGTCTGTTTGTACACGGGTTAAAGGCATACCATTTGTATAATCATAAATTTCTCAGTGTAGTTTTAATTTTCATTTCTCTAATTGCTAAAAATAAGAGGCCCAGAATAGACAAAGCAAATCTTAGTGAAAAGAACAAGGCATCACAATACTAGACCTACAATTATACTATAGAGCTACAGTAACAAAACCAGCATGGTATTGGTACCAAAACAGGCAAGAAGACCAATGGAACAAAATAGAAGACACAGAGTCAAACCCACAAAAAAAAAGTTATCTCATACTAGACAAAGGCATCAACAACATACACTAAAGAAAAGACAGACTCTTTTAACACACGGTGTTGGGGAAACTGGAAATCCATATATAATAGAACAGAATTTAACCCCTATCTCTCACCCTGACAAAATCAGCTCAAAGTGGATCAAGGACCTAGGTATTAGACCAGAAACCCCGCACATACTAGAAGAAAAGGTAGGCGCATCACTCCAGCATACTGGCTCAGGAACTGACTTCCTTAATAAGATTCCTAAAGTGCAAGAAATAAAATCAGTAATCAATAAATGGGTTGGCATCAAACTAAAAAGCTTCTTCCCAATAAAGGAAATAATCAAGAGTATGAAGAAAGAGCCTACAGAATGGGAGAAAATCTTTGCCACCTGCACCTAAAATGAAGCATTAATCTCCAGGCTATATGAAGAACTCAAAGACCTTAACACCAAAATAACGAATAACCCAATCAATAGATGGGCAAAGGAACTGAAGAGGCACTTCACAGAAGAAATACAAATGGTCAAAAAATATATGAAAAAAATGTTCAACATCTCTAGCAATTAGGGGAATGCATATTTTTCTTTTTAAGGAGACCTCTCTTCCATTTAGGGAAACAAGATTCCCAAACGATCCAACAACCAATTCTAACTGTCATCTTCTTTCTCAGAAGTAAGATAATTTTGCACTATACACTTTTTAAAAAGGGAGAATGTAGAAAAAGAGGGTTGGAGAACGTCTGCTTTATTTCACTTTCTGGTTTCAAAGCTTTCCAGCTTTTTGAAAAGAGCATCTTCAAACAAATTTCTGCAGGCACCGCAGATTTTTGGCAGGGTAACTTTGTCCTATTTCAAAAGCTTTGCTGAATTTGAAAAACTACAATTATTGTTTTCATCCTGTCATGTCAAAAATTCTTAGGAACTATTAAGACTGCTCTTTATTCCTTATGCACACCAACTCTGACATACTTAAAGGCTCAGATTTGGCATTTAGTCACAAAAGGCACTAATAGATACAAAAGGGAGGAATTCAGTTAAATCTTCACCTAGCTCAGGATAAACCTTCAGCGATTAAAACCCTGTGACCTGATTTTCATAAGGTAAGAAGAACAAATTCCTCTCTAAAAAATATTTTATCTACCTTTAATTTTTTTCTTAGCAGGATTATCCCAATGACAGACAAGAAAATGCAACTGCTTTCAAGTCAATTTAGTAAAAAGTGAACTGGGAATATTTTCAAGTATTAGAACTTCAACCAGGTAAAACTCTCCTGCTTTGTAAAGCAAAGAATAAAGTTTCACTTTATACAAGTAAAACTGCAAACATCTAATGATGAACACCAAATTATTTTGAATTTTAGGCAAGATAGTGAAAAAATAGACATTTCTATCACTGACTAAAGAAGAATCAGTTTAAGTCATTTCTATAAGAACATGTTAGGAAAGTGTGGGACCTGCATATAATAACAAAATTTTTACAAACCCACTTGAGTGAGTCAGTTTTCAAATTTATCTTCTTCATCCATCTTAGGTGAAAGGAATAAAGTGAGAGAGGAAGAGATGGTTCTCTGAAAAAAGCTGTGACGTCAGATATATGTGTAAATTAAAGTTTTTATATAGTGAAAAAGTACAATTTTGTCCCCAGAATTTTGCCTGAGTTAAAGCCAATTGCTTAAACAATTTTTGATATCCTTACTGACTCAAATAAAATTACTTGCATTTTAAAAATGAAAAAAGAAGACCAGGTGCAGTGATGCACCTGGAAGGCTGAGCTACTCAGGAGGCTGAAGCAGGAGGATCACTTGAGCCCAGGAGTTTTGGCCAGCTGGGCAACATAACCAGGCTTCATCTTTTAAAAAAGGAAGAAAGCCAGGCATAGTGGCACAAACCTGTAATCCCAGAGACTGGGGAGGCTGAGGCAGGAGGATTGAAAGTTCAAAGTCAGTCTCAGTAACATAGACAGGCCCTAAGCAACTTACCAAGACCATGCCTCAAAGCAAAAAATAAAAAGAATGGGGATGTGGCTCAGTGGTTAAGCACCCCAGATTCAATCCCCAGTACCAAAAATTTAAAAAATAAAAAATAAAAAAAAGAAGAAGGGGCTGGGGTTGTGGCTCAGTGGTAGAGTGCTTCCCTGAGGTCCTGGGTTCAATTCTCAGCACCACATAAAGATAAATAAATGAAATAAAGCTATCAGGTCCATCTATAACTAAAAATTAATTTTTTTTTTTTTTTAAAAAGAAGAAGAAAATGGAGGCGGGATGTGGAGAGAAAGGTACTCTCATACATTGCTGGTGGGACTACAAATCGGTGCAACCACTGTGGAAAGCGGTATGGAGACTCCTTAGAAAACATGGAATGGAACCACCACTTAACCCAATTATCCCACTCCTTGGCTTATCCCCAAAGGACTTAAAATCAGCATACGACAGTGCTGCATCCACATCAATGTTTATAGCAGCTCAACTCACAATAGCCCAGCTATGGAAACAACCTAGGTGAACTTCAACGAATGAATGGATAAAGAAAATGTGATATGCTCTCTTCTCCTCTCCTCACTTTCATGCTTCTCTCTCTCCTCCTCACTTTATGCTGTCTCCTCCATTTCACCCTCCTGTGTGCGCGCCCTTTCTCTTTTCCTCTCATTTTCTCTCTTACCCTGCAGGGAAACACTGTGTGCTTAATAAACTCCCTTATGTGAAAAAAAAAAAAAAAAAAAGAAAATGTGATACACACACACACACACACACTGGAATATTACTCAGTCATAAAGAAGAATGAAGTTATGACATTTGCCAGTTAATGGATGGAACTGGAAAATATCATGGTAAGTGAAAGAAGCCAATCCCCAAAAACCAAAACCCAAATGTTCTCTCTGATTCATGAATGCTAACCCAAAACAAGGGAGGTTGTGGGGTGGGGAATAATAGAACTCCATTAAACTAGACAAAGGGGAGGGCGGGGGAGGAGAATAGAAAAGACAGAATTATTTGGACATAGCTTTCCGAGTCTTGTATTTGCATACATGACCAGGGTAACTCTGCATCACGTAGGACTACGAGCGTGGCAACTTAAATAGAATAAGTTATACTTTATGTATGTACGTTCTGTCAAAATAGGTTCTACACTCATGTACAACTAAAAATAAAAATATTAAAATAAAAATATTTTTAAAAAAGAAGAAAATGGGGGGGTGGGGAGGTGGAGGCAACGACCAGGCACAGTGATTCATGTCTGCAACCCCAGCAACTCAGGAGGCTCAGAAAGGAGGTTTGAGGTTTGAGAGTTAGAGGTCATTCTAGGCAACACAGTAAGACCTGTCTAAAAAATAATAAAAAAGAAGCCGGGCATGGTTCCACACGCCTAAAATTCCCAGGAGGCTGAGGCAGGAGGACTGCAAGTTTCAAGCCAGCCTCAGCAACTTAGCAAGATCCTGTCTCAAAACAAAAAATACAAAAGATTGGGAATGTAGCTTAGTGGTAGGGCATCCCTGGATTCAATTCCTAGTACCAAGGAGGTTGGGGAGGAAAGAGAAGAAAAAGTGTTTCTGAAGTACAGTGAACACTTTTCTAGAGAATGCTGCTATACTGTTTAAGCTAATGTGATAGGCAGAATAATAGCCCTCCACAGATGTCCACATCCTATTCTCTGGAGTTTATAGATACACTATCTTAAATATCTTACAGATGTGATTAAGGCCAAGGAGATTGATATGGGGTGATCAGCCTGGATTTCCTAGGTGGGTTTAGTCAAACTACATGAGTGCTTAAAAGCCAACAACATGCAGTGGCCACAGAGAGAGAGATATGGCAATGGAAGGGTCAGATACAATGTTACTAAAGTTGAAGATGGAGAAGAAAGACCTCTAGCCTGTGGGCAAATCTTAAAGCTGAACTTTAAAGGCAAAGAAATGGATTATCACCCAGAGTCTCTAGAAAGAACTATAACCCTGCCAACACCATAATTTCAGCCCAATGAAACTCATACAAGTCTTCTGACCCACAGATGATAATTTGTGTTCTTTTAAGCCAATAAGTTTGTAGTAACACAACATTGTGGAGATAGTTCAATGTTAAATGCTACAAATGGGTGAGCTGACAAACCTTGTTCTTATGTCATCTAGCTCCCTAGTCCAAAAACAAGTCTGTGATACCAAAAAGAAACCAGCCCAGGTTTACCACCTTCCCCATTCTTGCAGATTACTCACTTAATAAACTCCTCTTTACAGCGTTGTAGCATCTCACATGTCTGCTGGATCTCTTGCTCACTCAAAAGCACCAACATCCCAATAGTGAGGTGAAGTTTTTTGGGATTCTGGAAAATGGAGCTATCAACCCCACGATCCTATTATCACAGGGAGAAAAACAAGAAATTTAGTCTATACGAAAGCAAATGGTGCCAGATGAAGTGACACACACCTGGAATCCCAGTTACTCGGGAGGCTGAGGCACATTCGACAGCCCCAACAATACAGCAAGACTCTGTCTCAAAATACAAGGGCTGGGGATGTTGCTCAGTGATAGAGCACCCCTGGTTCAATCCCCAGTACCTCAAAGAAAAAATTAAAAAGTAAATGGCAAGAACAGAATTGAGACCTCAGAAATAAACCATACATACATGGTCAACTGATTTTCAATAAGGTGACAAGACCATTCAATGGGGAAAAGAACAGTCTCTTCAACAAATGATGCTGGGACAAGTGAATATCCACATGGAAAAGAATGAAAGCAGACCCCTACAGTACAAAAAATTAACTCAAAATGGATCAATGACCTAAAATTAGTAAAGCTAAAATTAAAGCTTCTCTTAGGAAAAAATAAATTTTCATGACCTTGAATTTGGCAATGGATTCTTAGATATGACACCGAAAGTGTAAACAACTAAAGAGACAAATCTGACTTCATCAAAATTTTAAAAACTTTGTGGATGGATCAACAGATGCTCTCAATAAAGAAAAAGATAACTAAATAAATAAATGAATAATGCACGGGCTAAAAAGCACATGAAGATGCTCAACAGAAAATGCAAATCAAAACCACGATGTGGTACCAATTCATACCAATTAGGCTAGTTATACTCAAAATAATGGAAATAAAAAAAAAATTGCTGGCAAGGATGCACAGAAATTGAAACCCAAATACAATGCTAGGAAGGTAAAATGATTCAGACACTGTGAAAAACACTTTGGCAGTTCCTCAAAATGTTAAACAGAATTATCACATGACAGCAATTCTACTCCTAAGTATGTGCCCAAAAGAAATGAAAAAGAGACTCAAACACACACACATGCATGTTCCCAGAAGCTCTATGCACGTAGCTAAAAGCAGGAAACAGTCCAAATGTGTATCAGCAAATTAATGGATAAACAATTGTTTATAATAGATTATTATTCAGCTATAAATTAGGAGTGAAGTACTAATACATGCTACAATATGAATAAACCTTGAAAACATAATGTTAAGTGAAGAAGTCAGGCATAAGAGGTCATTTATGTTGTATTACTCCATTTATATGAAAGATTCACATGAGGTATACATAAGGACAGGACACAAATGGGTGGTTTCCAGAGACAGGATGATTAGGGAGCAAATGCTTCATGGACATGGGATTTCCTTTTCAGGTGATAAAAATGTTATGGAACAAAATCGAGCTAGTAGTTATACAACAACATAAATGCACTAAACACCACTGAACTGTTCACTTTAAAATGGTTCATCTGCTGTTATGTGCATTTCACCTCAGTAAAAAAGTATTTAGGAGCCAGATGTGGTGGTGCATGCCTGTAATCACAGCTACTTGGCAGGCTGAGGCAGATGGATCACAAGTTCCAGGCCAGCCTCAGAAACTTAGTGACACCCCACCCCAAAAGAAAAAGGAAAGAATGGCTGGTGGGGGGGGGCCACAGTGGTACAGCAGTCGAATTCAATCCCCAGCACTGGAGAAAAAAAAGCATTCAGGTACTGGATATGTTGCTCCATGGTAGACTGCTTACTTAGTGTGTGTGAGGCCCTCGGTTCAGTTCCCATCACCTAAATAAAACATAAGGAAACGGTAGCCTGATAGATTGGTATGGTCCAGGAAAAACAGAACACCATCTAAATGTAGGCTGAAGAATACCTTCTGGTTCTTACCAGCTTTATTAGTTTCAGGGCAAGTGGGCCTCTTTATGGGCACCTCCAATGAGTAACATACTTTTTATTAAAGAAAGGAAAAAAAAAAAAAGCAACACAGGGCTATTTCATCTTTTAGTAGATATTACAGTATTTTCAGGTGTAATACTTTGTGCTAAAAGTAAATTCTGAGGGCCCAGGATATAGCTCAGTGGTAAACGCTTGCCTGGCATGCATGAGACCCTAGGTTCGATGCCTAGCACCACAGAAAAACAAAATGAAGAATAAATTCTGTCAAGCAAAAAGATGAGTGAAAACTGAATTTGGAGAGATAGTTAGATAACGGAACTGGCACATCAAACATGATCATCTTTTCCTAGCATCATCATTCCTTGTACTTTAATAACTCTGCCTCTGGGAAGCAGAAAAGATAAGTATACCTCATGAATCTTTTGTTTTTTATTTGAGGTACAACTCATTTAACATAAAATTAACCACTTTAAAGTGAACAATTCAACAGTTTCAGCACATCACGGTGTTACACAACCGCCAGTTCTTCTTTAGTTTCAAAACCTTTTCATCACTCATCAAAATATTCCATATCCATTAAATAAATAATCCCTCCCCATTCCCCATCCCCAGTAACCACTAATTTGCTTTATTTGCCTATTTTCAAATTGGCTATTTATTGTTGAGTTGTAAGAGATTTTTACATGTTTTTCTTTCTTTCTCTTTTAAGACGTGGTTTCTCTATGTTGCCCAGGTTGCCTATGTTATTGAACTTGTACACTCAAGTGTACAAGATTCTCCTGCCTCATCCTCCTGAGTAGCGGGGACTATGATTTGTCACTATGGGTTGGCTTTTATGTACTTTTGATACTAATGAACATATCAGATCATGAATCCCTTTTAAAAGTAGGTAAGTCTCAAATATCATTAATATCAATTCTATAAATGAAAACAAGAAAAAAGTTGAGACTTTCCCCAAACAGGAACAAAGCAAGAATTCTTTGAATTGCAAGTTCCTTAATCAGATCTCTGGCCTAGTAAAAATCACCCCAAAGGCAGAGAGAGATGTATTTATCACACACACACATAGTTTGCATCCTGTTCTTGGCTTGCCTAAAATTTACTGCCTAATTTTTGCCTTGGCAACAGTACTTAATAGATTATTTGTTTTCTAAGTGTTAATGGAGCTTGTGCTATTTTTACATCTGATGAAGAGTTTTGTGATTCCACACATCAACCCAAATTGCCTTATTTAATGAAAGTGATTTTAAGGAACAATCAGCTTTAAAAGTGTCAAGAAAGGATAAGTGCAAGGCTTATCACCCAACTGCTCTAATCCAAAGCACAAATGTCACTCTAGAAAAGGCATGTAAAGCCCCCCAAATGATTCTAATATGCACAACCCCAACCCAAACAGCATTGAGAATCGGGCCCCTAATAATGGCTAATTTGTTGGGCCCTTATTCTGCAGACTCTAGGCACTTTCTATGCACTTTATAGATGCCCTTAGAGTACTATTAGCAACCAATTTTACAAGTGAGGAAACTGAGGCACTGACAAAATAAGTCACTTTCCCAAGGTTGCTATGCTGAGAAGGGATGAAATAAAAAAATCAAACCTAAGTGGTCAGCCCCAAAGCACTTTTTTTTTTTTTTTTTCCTGGTACCAGGGATTAAACTCAGGGGAACTCGACTGAGCCAAATTCACAGCCTTATTTTGTATTTTATTTAGAGACAGGGTCTCACTGAGTTACTTAGCACCTCGCTTTCACTGAGGCTGGCTTTGAACTCACACACATCTTGAGCCGCTGGGATTACAGGCATGTGCCACTGCGCCTGGATAAACCTGCACTTTTTACCATCTTCCTAATAACAGTTGCCCAAAGGAGTTTGGAAAATAGAACCACCACTGAGAGGTGAGTAAGTCTGAGAAGCAACTCCTCATGCATTCCAGTAAAATTCACATGATGAATGGGTCTAATCACTAAATTAGTATAAAAGCAAATTCTATTGTAAAGAAATTACAAATTCTATGTAAAGAAAAGTAGCTTTAATATCTTTCTTTTCTAAAATATGACACCAAAACCATAATCCATCAAAGAAAAAAAAAATAAATTGAACTTAATGAAAATTAAAAATCTGTGCTCTCCCGGACATGGTGGTATACACCTATAATCCCAGAGATTAAGGAGGCTGAGACAGGAGGATCACAACTTGGAGACCAGCCTCAGCAAATCAATGAGACCCTATCTCAAAATTGAAAGATGAAAAAGGACCCGGGGATGTAACTCTGTAGTTGAGTGCCCCTGGGTACAATTCCCAGTACCACAAAAAAATAAAAACCTATGCTTCAAAAGGCACCATTAAGAAAATGAAAAGCTAAGTCACGGAGAAAAATACTGGGGAGAAAAATATTTACAAATCATAATAATAAATATAAACATGTTTTTTTCAAAATTTTTACACAAGGTCTCCCTATGCTGGCCAGGTTAGTTTCCAACTCCAGGGTTGAAGTGATCCTCACACCTCAGCCTCCTGAGTATCTGGGATTATAGGTGCATTCAACTGTGACTGGCTAAAAATTCTTCATAATGTCATAATAAAATGGACAGTGGCACACACTTGAGATCCCAGAGACTCAGAAGGCTGAGGTAGGAGGATTGCAAGTTCAAGGCCAGCTTCAGCATCTTATTGAGGCCCTAAGCAACTTAGTAAGACCCTGTTTCAAAATAAAAAATAAAAAAGCACATGAGGGTTCAATTCTCAGTACCGAAAAAAAAAAGAAAAAAGAAAATGATAAAAAGATAATCCAAATTTCAAATGAGAAAAAAACATGAATAGAAATTTCACTAAAGAAAAGATATACAAATTACTAATAAACATGAAAAGGTAGCTGACATCATTAGTCATTAAGGAAATGTAACTCAAAACCAAAGTGAAGTATCACTTCATACCCACTAGAATGATTATAATCAAAAAGGTACAAAAACAGCAAGTGTGGATAAGTTTTATGATTGGATATGACGTGTTCCCAAAAACTCAAGTGTGAGACAACGCAGGATGTTCAGGGATGCAATGGTTGGGCTGTAAAAATGTAACCTAATCAGTGGATTAATCCACTGATATGGATTAACTGGGTTGTTACTGGGCAGGTGCGATGTGGCTGAAGGAGGTGGGTCACTGAGGTCACGACATTTTGTCCCTGGTGAGTGAAGTGTGTGCTCTCTCTCTCTTTCTCTTCTCTCTCTGCTTCTTGAGCCTCCTTCCTCCACCACACCCTTCCACCATGATATTCTGCCTCACGTTGGGCCCAGAGCTATGCAGTCAGCTGACCACAGACTAAACCTCTTAAACTGTGAGCCAAATTAAAGTTTCTCTCCTCTAAATTGTTCTTGTCAGGTATTTTGGTCCCAGTGATGAAAAAGTTGACTAAAACAATGAGGACTCAGAGAAAATTGAGCAGTTTCTCAGTTATGTAACAGGTAAATGCAAAATAAACAGACACTTTGGAAAACTGTTTACCAGTTACTCAAAAAGTGGAACATAAGTTTAGAGTGCAACCTAGCCATTTCACTCGAAGATTCTCCCCAGTGAAATTAAAACAAAGGTCTATATAAAGACTTGCAAGGAATTTCACAGGAGTATTATTTATGATATCCCTAGAAAAGAAATAATCCAAATATCCAAATGGTGAATAAAGAATAAAATATAATACAGCCATATTAATAATTAATAATAAAATGTAATACAACCAAACAGAATCCTATTCATCCAAAAAATTAATGAACTACCAATATATACAACAATATGGAAAAAACATTTAAACAATATGTTTAAAAAAATTTTTTTAAAGCTATTTATATAATTCCATTTATTTGAAATATCCAGAGAAGGCGAACCTACAGAAATGGAAAGCAGATAGACGGTTGCCTAGGGTGAGGAAAGGATTGCAAAAAGGCACAGGCGACAGAAATTTCTAGGGTGACAGATTTCTGGGGTAACAGAAATCTTCTAAAATGGAATTGTGGTGACAAAAATTTACTAAAAATCACTGAATTTTACACTTAAAATTGGTGAATTTTGTGATATGTAAAATATACCTCAATAAAGCTGTTATATATAAATATGTGTCTATGCCATTTCTTTCTCAAAGCATCCAAATAACACTGAAACAAGGAATTATGACCTGTAACTCAAAGCTCTCCTTACTGAACAGTTTATATGTGGTTGTATCCTATCTGACCTTTTCTATTTGATGACTTTCCAAAGGTTTTTCAACCTATAATGTTAAAAATACTGTGATTACACAGAACATCTGATGAAGATGGCACATCAAATCAAATATGTTTTGTTTTTGAGGCTCTAAGGATGGAACCCAGGGCTCAGGCATGCCAGGCAAGCACTCTGTAGTTGAGTTACATCCCTATACATAACTATGCTGAGGTAACTGAACAGCCATTTGGAAAAATAATATAATGATATCGATTCTTTGATTTTACAAGAATAAACTCCAAATAAGAGATTGAAATGTAAAAAACTGAAAGTACACAAGTACCAGAAGAAAACATGAATTCTTCCTTCACCTGAAGGTAGAAAAAGGCTACAATTCCAATTGCAATGAAAGACTTAAATTTGATTACTTCAAAATAGAAAACTTTAGCATGGTATGGTGGTGCATATCTATAATCCCAATTACTTGGGAAGCTGAGGCAGGAGAATTATAAGTTCAAGGTCAGTCTTAACAACTTAGTAAAACCCTGTCTCTAAATTAAAAAAAAAAAAAAGGCTGGGGATGTAGATCAGTAATACAACCTAGCAAGTGTGAGCCCTGAATTCAATCCCTATTATCACAAAAAAAAAAAAAAAAAAGAATAAAATAAAACTTTTACAAAGGAAAAAAAATCATCAAGTCAAAAGAAACAACATACTGGAAGAAAATAACAAAACATGTCTCAAGATAAAGGGCTAATAATATCCCTAACATATAGGAACTTTAAAAAAAAATCAATGATTCAAACATGGAAAGATGTGCAATTTCACTCTTTAAAAAAAAATAGAAATGAAGTCAGGCACAGTGTAATATAGCTATAATCCCAGTTACTCGGGAGGCTAAATTAGAAGGATCACAACTTCAAGGCCAGCCTGGGTCACTTAGTGAAACTTGACTTGAAATAAAATAAAGGGCTAGAGCTGTAGCTCAGTGGTACAGCAAGACCCTGAATTCAATCCCCAATACAGGGGGAGACAAAAGGACAGGGGAGAACTAGTGAACAAAATATTCTTCATTTCTCAGTTTTCAGCAGATGTTGGGTGGTAAGAACTACAGACAAGCCCTGAATTTTTTTCTTGAGTTCTTTTTAGGTGTATTTCTTGTGGAAGTATGGGAAAAGCAAATAAAAACTATTTTATATGCATCATGGGACTGAGCAAATGAGTAAAGATGTTGTTATTGTGGAGGGAGGGACATACAAATACAGAATGGAGGAGAGCAAGAAAGACCTTGTGGGAATGAACTAAGATGGGGCTAACTTTGTAAACTCTGGATTTCTAAAATGTATATGCATAAATATATACATATGTAAGTGCATGTGTGTACATATAAACATGTACATTTGTATGTATATACATGTACCTATACTTCCTGATCTATTCTACTGAAAGGGCTAAAAGAAAAGACAGCCTCAGTATACCCAAATTCTGGTCTCTGGTGCCACTTCCTACTAAAAGGAACCTGGATTTCATGGAGAAGTGGCTGATTCCAGGGCTGGGGCAGGGAAGATAATCCTGGAACATCTTGTCATACCATAAAGTATGGAAATGCCAGGAGAACAAAAACAAAAAGGAACCAGCTTAAAGGGGCCCCCATTGGTTAAATAAGAAATAGTGTGAGCACTGAAATAATTAGCAGATGTACAAATTTCATAAGATATTTAAAAAGTAAAAATATGTGATTCTTCATCAATAATTGATAAAGATAGGTAACAGATGAGAAGAGAGGGTTATTTTTACTGCAGAATACTGAATGTTAAGTGATAAACAGAAAAAACACTGGCTGGGTATAGCAGCACTCGCTTGTAATCCCACTATTCTAGAGCCTGAGGCAGGAGGATCACAAGTTCAAGGCCAGTCTTGGCAATTTAGTGAGACGCTATCTCTAACCATTAAAAAGGCTGTTAATGTATCTCAGTAGTTAGAGTGCCTCGGGTTCAACCTCCATTGCTGCAAGAGGAAAAAAAAAAAAGAGAAGGAGAGAAGAATAGGAAAAGGAAAGGAAAAGAAAAAATATTGGAGTTGGAAAATCATAACTCTGCAGATACACAGCAAAATTCAGGCAAGAATCATTACAGAGTACTAAATCTAAGGGAAAGTTTTATTGAGTAAAATTGCCTAGTCTTAAACATCTCCCTACAAATTGCTTATGGGTTGAAAGGAAAACTAGAGGTAACTATACATGAAGAAATTAGTCAATCCTTTGAGCAGATGGGCTCAAAATTATCATTACCAATGAAGTACATCATAAAGTGTGAGGAGATTTCTTCACTTATGCAGTACTCACACAGATATGCACAACCTAAGTCTACTCATGAGGAAATATGAGAAAAACCCAAAATGAAGAGAAATGTTCCAGATTCAAGGAAACTAAAGAGAAAAGATAAGTAAATACAAACCATAATCCTAGACCTGATCCTGCAGTAGAGGGGGGCATGCTACAAAGGACATGACCAGATCAATTGACAAAGTTAGAATGTGGATGGTAAATTAGGTAAAACTATCAGTGTTAAATTTATTGAGAACTTTACAGTTATAAAGTTAAAAGACTCCTAATCTTGAGAAGTATATATTGAAGTATTTAGGGATAAATAGCCATGCCATTTGCACCTCACTCTAGAGTTCAAAAAGAAAGAAAATGATGGCCCTCCAGAGCCATATGCTCTCTGTACCCCACTTTGACACAAACGCACAAATGATTTTCTAAACCAGGCACTGTAACACATGCCTATAATCCCAGGGAGGCTGTGACAGGAGGATCACAAATTCAAGGCCACGTGGGCAACTTAGTGAGACCCTATATCAAAATAAAAATATTTTTTTTAAAAGAGCGGGGGATGTAGCTCAGTGGTGGACCACCCAGGGTTCAAGCCCTAGTGCAAAAAAAAAAAAAAAAAAAAAGTTTTTCTAAGGCATCTTTGTGGATACACATTTGAGTAATAGAACAAAACTAAGGATGTGATGTTGTAAAAGTCAAGACATAAATGTCTTTCAGGGTATGCAGACAGGCAAGATGAGGAAGTGTGGAGTAACAGGAAGGTTAAATATCCCAGCCTGCACACTGGTTATAAATGTATTCATTTATTTCTGCATAGTCTTTTCTTTTTCTTTTCTTTTCTTTTTTTTTTCTTGTGGTACTAGGTATTGAACCCAGGGATTCACACTAGGCAAGCACTCTACCACTGAGCGACATCTCCAGTCTTTTTTATTTTGATACAGTCTCACTAAGTTGCTGAAGCTGTCCAAGAATGTGCAAAGACCCTGCCTCAGGCTCCCAAGTAGCTGGGACCCCACCCAGCTTATCTTGTGTTATATTAAAAACAAAAACAAACCTCTAAGTGCAAATGTAAGAGTAAAGACAATTTGTTTTCAAGTTTGAATCTCTAGAGTCACTGTTTTTCTTTGCTCAGAATATATCATATTTCTGCCACAAGCCTGTTCAATGAAATAAAGACCAATATCAAATTCTCTACTCCAGGGGTTTAATTACACTGGGCCCTGCTCCAAGTTCACCATTATTCGAAGCTGGAACTATTTTGCTCCATTAGGTTGGCCACCCAGGCTGGCGCCTGAAAATTCTAATGGTATTGACCTTCTACCCAGCAGAAAGAAGTAAAGAATGAAGTAACAGAAATTTCCTGGGGCAGATCTGTCAAGATGAATATAAATATGCTTCTTTATGGCTAAGTTATAACATCTCCAAGCCTCAGTTTCTTTATTTGCTATATAAGGGGAGGGGGAGCTTTTGCATCTAAAAGCTACCTCCACAGAAAACCTATATGCAGGCCTAAGTCAGAGAGAGTTCAGAACTCAAGGTCATGTCCTGACTCAGCAGTCCTAGGTACAATCAAACTGTAGCTTATGATTTACCACCAGCAATCACCACATCATCACACAGGCCCTTCCCTGATTTCTCTTTTAATCCAGCACTCTGGGATCCACTGAGGCAGAACTGCTGGCAATATAATTCTAAAAATGTCAAGCTTGTGGGGAAAGTCAATAGAGAGTAGTATGGATCAGTTAACCATGGAGCATTCTCTCTGCTTCCTTAAAGCTCGACCACCCTTTCACACAGATGGGAACATAATGTAGGTGCATCTGCCAGGGCTGTCAGCAAGCAATAGGGAAGTGTTTCTTCAGACTTAGACCATAAGGTCATGCTCCATTAACATGATGTTAAGAAAAGAACTTCTAAGAATCTGATCCAAAATGTAGCAACCAGAATGTAAATAATTTATAGCACTCTGTTTTTGATGGTACATGCTGACTGCCAAAGACAAAAAAGAAATAGTAATCTCCAAGTTATATACACACATATCATCTTTTAGGAATGCCCGTATAACAAAGGTCTGTGCCCTAACCTGAAATATAGTCTTAGGTTTTTAATTCCAACTCTTGTTACAAACCAGTCATAATTAGGCAGGTCATTTCACTTTTCTAGAACCGAGTTTTCTCCTGTATAAAATAAGGGAGATGGCCTATTTAACCTCTAAGTCAAAGGTCCAACGATTTTTTTAAAGTAGTCCCACAAAAATCCATAAAAAGGACTGGGGAGATAGCTCAGTTAGTAGAGTGCTTGCCTTGCAAGCACAAGGCCCTGGGTTCAATCCCCAGCACCGCAAGAAAAAAAAAAAAAAATCCATAAATAAGTCTGCTAACAAAACAAATTTTAAAGGATTCATCAATCCACTTCCGGATAGTCTATGTAAAGAAAAAGAGGAGCCAGGCAGCATACACCTGTAATTTCAGCAACTTGGGAAGTTAAGGCAAGAGGATATCAAGTTCCAAGTCAGCCTCAGAAACTTAGTGAGACCTTCAGCAACTTAAGACCCTGTGTCAAAATTAAAAATGAAAGGGCGAGGGGGGGTAGCTCAGTGGTATAGCCCAGGGTTCAACCTGAATAATAGAGGGGGAGGAGGAAAAGGGGAAGGAGGAGGAAGAAGACGAAAAGAAAGAGGAAGAGGAGAAGAGAGAGGGGAGGAGGAAAAAGAAGAGGGAAAAGAGAAAATAAACCACAGCGGTTCTTCCTTTTGCCCATTATATTTTCTTTTCCTTATTATTTCATGGCCAAATTCCATAAAACCACTTCTGGGCAAGAGATATAAACCTCATTCGCATAAGAAAGTTAAATAAGGCAGAGTGGTAAATAGAGCATTTGGCTTTGCAACCAGACAAGCCTCTGTTCAAGTTCTAACTCTGCCACCTATCAGCAGTTGACCCAAGATGAGTTACTGAGATGCTCTGAAACTCAATTTCATCCTCTAGAAAGTAGCTCTATTTCCATATCAGGTGTGTTCTGAGAATTAAATGAAATACATGTGAAGTCTCTGGCACACAGCGGTATGGAATAAATACAGGCATTCTCTTCTTGCTTTTTAAATGACTATGCAACACTAGACAAATACTATCTTTTCTCTCATTTTAAGCAACTCTGGGAGCTAAACTGGGCTCTGCTGACTCATTTCCATTATTCATCTCAAATCAAGATAACTTTGATTTGAGAGCCACTATGTGTTATTAATGAAATACTTTGTTAAGTTGTATAAAGCTTCAGGAAAAAAAAGAGTTCTGAGTCTTCTGGCTTAAAAATTCTATCATTCAGACATAATTACAAGAAAGCAGAGAGTTTCCTTACAACAAAGGACAAATATTCAAGCATCACCTTTTCTAATGACCAGAAAAAAGAACTTTCTAATGCATTTTCTAAATCTTTACCCATCACAGAGGAGTAAACGGCACCTCTTTTCACTAGGATGTACCCACTTACCTTCCATGAACACAATGAAGACTTAAGCCTACTTTTATCAAGCCTCAAAAAATTGCTTGAAAGCAGTAGTTAACAATGCACTTACTAACCTACATCTATTCCCCAATACTGACACTGATTACTCTAACTTTTGTGATAGGTACAACCAACACCTAATCTAAGGTAGATTCTTAGCTGCCTCCCCGACCCCATCCCAGTACTGGAGATCAAACCCAGGGCCCTGTGGATGATGCTAGGTGTGCACGCCACCACTGAGCAACATCCCTAGAACCTCAGCTGCTACTTGATGCCATGTTTTCCCTTACCTCCATGCTATAATCCATGGGATTATTACAAGTTCTTTTTAGTATAACAAATATTATAATGAGTATAATACCACCTAACACTTATTCAGCACTAGCTATGTGTCCTGCTCTACTCTAAATACCTTAAACTCATTAACTAATTCACTCTTCCTACTAAAACTATGATATAAGTAATACTAGTCTCCCTACTTCAGAGAAGGATTAAAATATCTATGGGATATGTCCCCTCCTGAACATATGGTACACCCTGCCTTCTTTCCTTCTTTCAATAGGCTCCTAATTGGTACCAGCCTCTGGTACCTCACTCCTTAACTCTTACCACATCCTTCACACTGCCTTCACAAGAATTTTTCTACAATGCTTAATTTGCCACATTAGTCTCTGCTTAAAATTCTTACAAGTTCCTTACCATCTATGGAAACTGTTCAAATATAAGACTTCTCACAACATGAAGGCCATCTACCTTTCCACTCTTAACTCCCACCTCCTCCCTAGTTATCCACTTTCCAGTCTTAACAAACTCCTCACCCTTTCCTGAACGCTCACAAGTGCCAAAATGCTCCTCACTACCCTTTGCTGGCCTGGCACAAACTCCTATCCTTCCTTCAAGACTTCCTGCAGGTGTCACCTCCCTTAGCGAGCCTTCTCCAACACTACGGTCTCTCCTCTGGGTAACACTGTACTGCCCTCTAATAGTACTCACCTTACAATACTGTGAACTATTTCTGGAAGAAGTCTATTTCCCCCATGAAAACTATGGGAACCTTAAAGGCGAAGTCCACTGTTAGTACATAATATGTATGTACTAAAATATGCATCTATCGGGCTGGGGAGATAGCTTAGTTGGTACAGTGCTTGCCTTGCAAGTACAAGGCCACAGGTTCGATCCCCAACATCACAAAAAATATATATATATATATAAATATATATATATATATATACACATCTATCAACCTACATTTATTCCCAAATATACTAACTTTTGTGATAGGTACAACCAATGCCTAATTCAAGGTAGATTCCCAGCTGCCGCCACCACCCCCACCCCAGTATTAAATCGTCTACCTAGTATATGGTATGCATTTAATAAAGTATACAAATGAATTAAAAAACAAAAACTTGCTCATAACTACAATCTCATCCAAATGGCAAAATACATAGATCTTTTAAACATCTCCTTTTCTTTCTTTTCCACCCAACATCAGAACTCAGGAGTTTCAATTTTTCTTACGACCAAAAACAATTATATCATCTTCATTCTAAATGAGTTCATAAAGATACCTACAAATCCTGCAATTCCCCTTATATATGAAGAATCCTATATTATACATTAAGTATTTATACATAATTTTCTTCTTCAGTAAACAATCCTAACTACAAAAAATAATCCCACCTGGAGGAGTAGAGGTGGAACCCAGACCTATCAGCCATTTCTGCTGGTGTCAGCCTCCACATTACAATGCAAACAGAATTATGTAGTCTCTGGAGTTATAACCTATTCGGGTTCTCTAACAGCCTGAGAAGTCCCCTGTTGCTTCAGACAGATCTATAAGCCTTCAGAATGCTCCACCACACAGTTTTGAATTACTGCTTTTCATTACTGATGCGCTCTCTGCTGAACCCTGCTGTGAGATAAAGTGGAATTATAGCAGCATTACTCGCTATAGGATGATTGAGAGATACACAGGGTTGTAATATACTTCTTGAACCTGCAGACAGTGAGACATCTTTGAATCTTAATGTGACAGTAGAAAGCGTGATAAAATAAGATGCAGTTTATCTGCAGATCACAGAGATGAAAAACACTTTACCAATGTCTGTGAGCAGCCAAATTCCACATTAAATACTCAGGCTTCAGGAACTGAAGCGCAGGGATCACAGTGATAATGTCTGTAGTCAAGTAACATTTCTTATATAACTGATGAGCACAAAGGAAGGTAATTTCAGGAAATGACTTTTACAAAGGTATATTCAGTTTCCTTGGAGTGTCAAGGGTGAGGTCAAGGACAAGCATGCCACAAAGAGGGAAAAGAGGCCAGCTACTTGACAGGAAGAAAAGTTCAAGGAAGTGTGATAGAAAGGTAGGATGAGACTGGCAGTAGAAGAGGTGCCTACTAAAACAAAAATGTGACCTTCACAACAGAGTTAAACAATGAACATTTAAAGCTGTGCTAAGCAGAATTCTCACAATGACCCCAGAAAACCTTTGCCCTGATAACCTACCCCCTCTGATTGTGGGTGGAATTTGTGAATGTGACATCAATCCTATGATTAAGTTAAATGGTTCACCTAATCTTAAAGGAGAACAATTATCTCAATAAGCCTAATCCAGCTATCTATATCTAGTGTGTGTGTGTGTGTGTATAAATGATATTATAAATAAATACACTATAAAAAGCTGAGTCTTTGGTTGGTGGCAGAAGTCACAAAGATTTGAGAAACTGTAAGGACCTGATAGAAGCCGGGGTGGCCATGTGTCAAGGAAACAGGGTCTTCACATCTATAGGCACAAAGGTAGATGTGGT
Source organism: Sciurus vulgaris (assembly GCF_902686455.1). Lineage (NCBI taxonomy): Eukaryota > Metazoa > Chordata > Mammalia > Rodentia > Sciuridae > Sciurus > Sciurus vulgaris. Next base: position 55,200,448 of record NC_136464.1, on the reverse strand, counting down.
GGCATACCCCATAACCACAGCAACCTGGGAGGCTGAGATAGAAGGATTACAAGTTCAAGGCCAAGTTCAACAACTTAGTGAGGCCCTAAGCAACTTAGCAAGATTCTGTCTCAAAATGAAATATAAAAAGGGTTGGGGATGTGGCTCTGTGGTAAAGCACCTCTGGGTTCAATCTCTAATACCAAAAATTTTTTTTTGAATTTTTTAATTTACAGCCTCAAGGACCTAAATTCTGCCAAAACCCCAAATGAACTTAAAAGTGATTCTTCTCCAAAACCTCCAGATAACACACTGGGCTACCCACCCAGAATTCAGCTTTGTGAGACCCTAATCAGAGACCTCGGTCCAGCCCACTGAGTCTTTCGAACAGAACTATAGAACTAATACAGAACTGAGAGGTGATAAATGGGTATTCTTTTAAGGCTGTGATAATTGTGGTAATTTATCATGTAGTAATGGAAAACTCAAAGGGCAAAGTACAAATGTAAACAATAACTGGTATTTCAACATAAGAATCTTTCACCTCAGAGAGTCCCGAAAGTACTTGACTTATTTGATATGAGCTATAAAGGAGAAGAACGTTCACCCTCTCAAAAAAATAAACAAAAATAATATTAATTTTTTAAAAATTTTAGGCCAGGCGTGGTGGCACACATCTATAATCCCAACAGCTCAGGAGGCTGAGGCAGGAGGATCTCAAGTTCAAAGCCAGCCTCAGCAACTCAGCAGGCCCTCAGCAAATTAGCAAGACCCTGGGGATATGGCTCAGTGGTTAAGCACCCCTGGGTTTGATCCCAAGAACCAAAAAAAAAAAAAAGAAAATGAATTTTTAGAAGATGAAGAGTCTTGCCTTTTTTAGTATTGAACCAGGAAGGTTGATATCCCTAAAAACAAAAGTCCTTAAATAATATCCAATCCACACAACATCTCTTTTTAACAATTAGGAAAACAGGAAAAGACTGGAAGTCAAAACACCCAAGCACAAGAGCAAAGCGCTGCTGTCCCTTTTTAAATTCTAAAAGACTGCAAATTATCACACAATTCTAATCAAGCTTAGTCCCATGTGAAAGTATCTGCTAAAAGATTGGTGTAGTTGGTTGTCAGACAAGCAACCATCAAAATATCCTCAATTTAAACAGGATATTTTTTCCGATTCAGATAAATTTTCCTCAGTGACTGACAGGATATTATCATACTATAGGTTTGATGAAAACATAAAATCTAGAGCAGATACTGGATCCCACCCAACTCTGCATCACCTCCTCTAACACTGGCACACACTAGCTGTGGCACCTCTGGCAAGCTGCCTTCTCTACACCTCATTTCCTCATCAGTAAACTGGGATAAAAATACCTACCTTTTTAGGTATGGGCTGAAGATTAAACAAAATAAACACTGGAGGCATTTAGAACACTATCTAGCACAATGCACACAAATAACTATTTGCTATTGTACATATATCACTCGATTCTGACTGAGTGAATAAAATTACTGATAAAGTCAGAATCATTTATATCATTACACATTAACAAGCAGAAAAAAAATGCTTACATAGCAGCATTCCTCATAAAATCCCAGAACACAGAACAATCCTGTTTATCAGGTGAAAGATGCCAGACACAAAAGGCCACATATTGTATTACTCTATTATATGAATATTCAAAATAAGCAAATTCACAGCAACCAAAAGTAGATTAGCAATTGTCAGAAACTGGGGGAAGAGCTCAACCAGGAGTGACAGCTTAATAGATATGAGCTTGTTTTCAGGTGATGAAAATATTCTGGAATTCGATAGTGGCAATGATTACAAAATGTAGTGAATACATCAAAAATGTGAATGTACCTCAATAAGAAAATGTATTATAACTTTTCCTTTTACCCACAAAGAATTAACTCCTACAGTGTCGCTGGCTCTTTGCGGTACAAAATCCGTGGATATTTGTCACCGCCTGCAGCAATAAGCACGGGTCTTATGGGTGGTGGACTGGAAACTGAGCCACTTCTATCTCTGGGCTGCTTCCCTGCTTGCTTGTTTATAGAGGATAGAGGAAATGAGGTTTACTTGCTTTGAGAGGAGAGAGAGAGAGAGAGAGAGAGAGAGAGAGAGAGAGAGAGAGAGAGAGAGAGAGAGAGAGACATTGCTTTCAGAGAGAGACTTTGAGAGAAGGACAGGCCTTACTTAGAGCTTAGAGGAAGAGAGACTTGCTACGCCTCACTTAAGGTCTACTGCTTCCCACTGGTGCGTCCTGCATCCTGTGAACTAAGGGTGCGTCTACCTAAGGTGCTTTAGTGATGCGTCTCAGTTCTCCGCTCTGCGATCTGCCTTCCACCGCTTTCTGCTAGCTGCTGTTGTGCTATCTTTTCTTTCTTCTTGCCGCTTCTTTCTGCTAGCTGCTGCTCCGCTGTCTTTTCTTTCTTCTTGCCCTATTCCTGCTAGCTGCTGTGTTCCGCTATCTCGCTCCGCCTACGCTTATATCACCTCCAGGAGGCGGAGAGTAGGGCCACGCCTTTTACACAAAGATTAGGCCAGATACTAGAAGTCCGAGCAGGCACAATTAGGAGTGCTCGAGAACACATGCGCATACATTGTGTGTGTGGATGATAAATCACCTGAGTGTGCTTATGTCAATTAACCTCCTCGCTGCCGATGTGATCAGGCACCATTCTGGCATCGTCAACATGGCACAGCCCCCAACATATAGGACTTGTCCTGCTACGATCAATAACTAGAAACTAGACAAAATGTAAAAAGTAAATGGTTTCAGATATTGGACACCATACATGGCCAGACTGTGATCCCTAAAACGGGAAATAAACAAACTGGGCCCCAACATGGCTTTTTGCAAAGAGGCAACTTTCTGACAGTGGCTCAGAGTGGAGAACCAAAACAAAGCCTACTTAGTGGCCCCAATGAACTTGGGATGCTAAAGCTAAGAAAATTTGCAGGGCCAAAATTTGCAGGAGAAAGCCATGGGGGGCGATGAGAGGGGGAGAAGGGATCCAGAAACCTACATAAAGGTCTCCCTAAGACTTCAGCTAAGCCAAAGCACAGTGGCTCATAAATGTAAACCAAGCAACTCAGGAGGCTGAGGCAAGAGGATCTCAAGTTCAAAGCCAGCCTCAACAACCTAGTGAGGCTCTAAGCAACTCGGCAAGACCCTATCTCAAAATAAAAAATAAAAAGACCACACATGTAGCTCAGTGGCAAAGGCCCCCTGGGTTCAATGCCCAGTGTGGGAAGCCATCCTTATCCAGCAGAATCAGACGAGGCTGAGCCTCGGGACACAGAGGTCTAACTTCTAGGAACTGGCAGACAGGCCTGTCCCAGATTGCCGAGGAGTATGTGGCATTGTGGGAGTGGTTCCCTGCTTGGTTATCTGATTGTTTACCTGAGCAAATTGGCTCCCACAACTCCACCTCATCCTGTTTATCACAGAAGTCCCTCCCATTCCAGACCCCTTTACCTGGGCAACTATAAATAAAAGACATTTGGGCTACTCCACATTGTTAGAGGTCAGATCTCGTATGGCCCGACCCATCATGCCCCCTCCCATTTAAAAAGAGTATTGGCTCTTGTATGTTTATTGATTAGATAAGTTTATGGGTAATTAATTGATTTATAGCCAACATTGTCCTCCAGCAGTCCTCCTTTTCTCATCCACACAGGACGTGGCAGCCACAACCCAGTATTCCCCCGACCGAAAAACAAAAAAAGACTTCAGGTGAATAACAATCTGTACATGCATAGGGTAAAATCTATAATACATATAAAAAACAACTATCAGGGAGCTGTAAAGTAAAAAATTCCCAAAGCTCAAGCCCAGAGAAACACTCAAGTTCCCACCAGCCAAGGTGGAGAGACTTCTTACTCAATACACAGAGCACTGTATAGAGACTCCAAGAGGGTCACACCTTAGTAATGAAGCTAAATGTTTCTAAAAAAGACTACTCTAGGTCTATCCTCCAAAAAAAATTTTTTTTCACTCAATAAAATAAATTTGCAATGTCCAGCATCCAGTAAAAATGACCAGATACACAAAAAGCAGAAACATGTTACCAATACTCTGATGAATAATCAGTCAATAGAAACAGACCTAGAATGATAGATAATGGAATTAGTAGACAATTTTTTTTTTTTTAATGTGTGTCGTACTGGGGATTGAAACCAGGGCATTTATATATGCTAGGCAAGTGCTCTACCACTGAGTTATGTCCCCAGCCTCAAAGATGACTTTAAAATAGCCATGGCTGGGGATGCAGTTCAGAGGTACAGCATTTGCCTAGTACATGCAAGTCCCCGGGTTTGACCCACAGCACTGGGAGGGAAAAAAAAAAAACAAAGTCATTATGAATAAACTCAACTATTCAAAGGAAAACATGAAGATACTAAGGAAAGAAGAGAAAAAAAATTTTTTTTAAAAAATGGAGCTGGGCACAGTGGCACACTCCTATAATCCCAGCAACTTGGAAGGCTGAAGTATAAAGATCACAAATTGGAGGCCAGTCTCAGGAACTTGGTGAGACCCTGTCTTAAAAAATTTAAAAAGTAAATAAATAAAAGAAAGAGCTGTGGATATAGCTCACAGGTAGAACCCTCCTGGGTTCAATGCTTAGTACCCAAAAGGGGGGAAAAAAAAGTATCATACAGAACTTCAAGAGATTAATATATATATATATATATGTGTGTGTGTGTGTGTGTGTGTGTGTGTGTGTGTATATATATATATATATATATCCTGTTGAATGGGATTAACAATAAATTGGATACTTAAAAAAAAAAAAAAAAATCAGTGACCATGAAGACATAGATACAGGTACTATTCAAATTGAAACAAAGATTAAAAAAAAAAGTCTGGGAAACAAAAGGACAACTTCAGCAACCTGTGTACCAATTTATCAAGTAGTTTAATATATATGTGCTTAAAGCTCAAAAAGAGAAAAAAGAGAAAAAGATATCTGAAGAAATAATAGCTGAAAATTAACCAAACCTGAAATGCCATCAGTGAGACAGCAGATGAGAAAGCTCCAGGCCCTCATTCCTCCACAGAAACACCAAATAAACAGAACACACACCAAATTGCTTTTGTGAGAACTCTAGAGACCAGTTAAGAAGTTGCCACAACCAAACACACATCTGACCAAGAAAAAGTCACACTTAAAAATAGTAGGGAATTCTGGGGCATTTTCACTCACCCTTGCCCCACCTCATCCCACTAATAAGAAGTTGCCCTACTTCCACCCTCAGGATGAAAGCAAAAAAGAGTAGAACCTGCCCAATGTTTTAAATCATTTAAGGTCTGCTTGAGAACTGGTTTCTGTCTTCGCAGACTCAGAGAGCTACTGGAACTCCAGGGCAGAGAGATGGGAAAGATGGCATGTCTGGATATTGGCAGTGGGAGGCACCATGGTGTGAGAGAGCTGCAGACCTATGAGCATCAGGGGGCAAGAGACTACAAGCAGAGGATGCAACAGAAATCCTATGGTTCCAAGAAGCCGCAGAAGGAAGACTCAATGATATCTCAATGACATTTAAAAACAGCCACATGGTAAGCATGGTGGCACATGCCTGAAATCCCAGTGGCTAGGGAGACTGAGGCAGGAGGATTGAAAGTTCAAAGTCAGCCTCTGCAATTTAGCAAGGACCTGAACAACTTAGAGAGACCCTGTCTCAAAATTTAAAAAGAGCTGGGGATGTAACTCAGTGGTTAAGGCCCCTGGAGTTCAACCTGATACCAAAAAAATAAATTAAATTAAATAAATAAATAATAAAATACAAGCAGTAATACTGCACAGGAATTTAAGCAAAAGCAGGCACAAAAAGACCCAGAGAAGATACAAATTCAGGAAAGGTTCAAGATACATATCTGAGATGATTTAAGCAGCAAAATTATAAAGCACAGCAATAAATTATAAGTACTTGAAAAAAGAAAAACTCATGAAACAACACCAATAATAAATAGAAAATTTAAAAGTAAGGGAATCCAGGTATGGTAGTACACACCTGTAATCCCAGCAAGTGGGGAGGCTGAGGCAGGAAGACTGCCATGCCTGAACCAGCCTCAGCAACTTAGTAAGACCCTATCTCTAAATAAACTAACAAAAAGCACTGGGGGTGTAGCTTAATGGTAGAGCTCCCCTAGGTACAATAACCAGTACCAAAAAATAAAAAAATTTTAAAAAAGAGAGGTGGGGCAGGGGATGAGCAGAGAAGGATCTGGGGATATAGCTCAATGGTGTGTGCTCAGCATGTTGAAGACCCTGGGATCAGTCCCCAGCACTGCAAAATAAATAAATAAATAAATAAATATGGGAAAAAGAAGGTCACCTTACATAAGAGTACAGAAAGTTGAATACTAAATATGGAGTGGAACTCCAGAATAAGAAAGTGATCATTCTGCAATCAAAAGGGTATAACTGCATCAGGCAAGAATCATCTATGGATGCTAGACCCAGGAGGAGATGTTGATCAAGATAAAGATATTTGCATGGCCTTCAGTATCTCCCTACTGACTGCCTGTTAGTTGCAAAGACAAAAATAAAACATTGTCATTATACTTAGGATAAATTAGGCAATATCTTCACTCAGTGTAACATCACCTATGAAAGACAGATGATTATTATGTGTCCCTAGATGTGATAGCCTGAGGACACATCATCATCTATACAGAACTCTACTAAGAACACATAACTTTAAGTTAAACATAAGAAAGCATGAAATAAACACAAAATTTAGGGAAAAAAGCTGAAGGGGACTATATTCTTTGAAACTGTTAATTGCATAAAATTCACAAAGGCTATGAAAATGTTCTTGGTATAAGAAGATAATAAGATGCCAGGTATGGTGGTGCATATCTGTAATCCCAGTGACTCAGGAGGCTAAAGAGGAAGATCCCAAGTTCTAGGCCAACCTCAGCAACTTAGCAAAGCACTGTTCAAAACAAAAAATAAAAAGGGGATTAAGATGTAGCTAAGAGGTAAAGTACCCATGGATTTAATCCCTAGTTACACACACAGAGATTAAAGAGACTAAAAACTACATGCTGTCTGGGAGTGTATCTCAGGGTTCAAGGACTTACCTATCCTGTATGAGAACCTGGGTTTAACCACAGCACTGCAAAAACAAAAACAAAACCACTACATGCACTGCCTGACCTGACTCTGGACCTTGTACTAGATGAGAGAAATGCTATAAAGGACAGTATTAGATCACACTGGCATTAACATATATGGGTATTCCTTATACTATCTTTTACAACTTTCTATAAATTTGAAATTAGTTCCAATGTGGGTTGGGGGGAAGAAAGATAAGATTATAAACAGAAAACAAAGAATGACCACAAATTTCTTATCAGAAACTAGCATAAACAATAAAAACCCTCAAGTCAAAAAATGGTAGGAAATATAAGGGGGTAGGCCTAACCAGGCGTGGAGGCACATGCCTATAATTCCAGCTACTTAGGAGGCAGAGGCAAGAGGATCACAAGTTCAAGGCCAGTCTAGGCAACAAAGTGAGATCCTGTCTCAAATAAAAAATAAAAAGGACTAGGATGTAGCTCAGTGCCAAAGCACCCCTGGGTTCAATCCCTAGGCCACGCTCACACACACACACACACACACAAACACACACACACACACACACACAATAGGAAGAGGGAGAAAGATAGTAGATTTAAACCAACCCATAGCTAGAATACATTAAATGTAAATGGCCTCCATTTACACTCCAGTTAAAAGGCAGAGATGTGAGAAAAGATTTTAAAACAAAAAAAATATATATCCAAAACCAATATGGATGTGATCTGTAAGATTTTTTGCACATAAAGGTACAAATATGGTAAAATAAAATGAATGGAAATATATATATATTAATAATATGTAGATACTAGTCAAATGAAAGCTAGAATGGCTATTAACATCAGACTTTAGAATAATGCAGAGCTAAAGAGGAACATTTCATAATTATAAAAGGATCAATTCTCAACAAGAGAACATGAAAAAAGTCAATAGATTGAAAAGAGAAAGTGAATTCACAATTACAGTTAGAGATTTCAACCCTCCTCTCTCAGAAATTAAGAATTAATTTACTTAATTAATATAGTTACAGAAGACACAAATGATCACTAAGCAACTAGCATGAACTCTAAAAAGGTTATAGAACACTGTATGGACTGTAGTTTTGTTTCACTTTGTTTTGGTTTGGCTTTTTTGATTTTTGCAATACTGGGGATCAAACCCAGGGCCTTAAACATGCTAGGTAAGCTCTACCACTGAATTAGGTTATGAAGATGGAACCTCATGATGGGGATTAGTGCCTTTATAAGAAGAAAAAGACACCAGAGCTCCCTTCCTCTCCAATAATCCCTTTGCCCCACCATATAAAGATGTCCATCTGCAAGCCAGAAACCAAACTAGCCAGCATCTTATCTTGGATTTTCCAGCCTGCAATATTGTGAGGAATAAATTTGTTGTTTAAGCCACCCAGTATGTGGTATTATTGTTAAAGCATCCCAAAATGAGTATGACAAACACCTGACTTAAAAACATCAGAACATACATGTTTTTCAAGGTACCTAGAACGTTTACCAAGAGAGATCATATTCTGGACCAGAAAATAGGTCTAAATGCATTTGAAAACTAGAAAAACAAATAGAATGCTATCTAATTAGGAGAATTAAATTAGAAATCAAAATTAAATATGAAAATCTCTACTTCTAAATAACAGATTAAAATAAGAATCACAGATATATTAGAAAATATTTTTAACTACATGAAAATACAACATATCCAAATTTGGAGGATGGATCTAACATGCAGAGAGAAAATAACAGCTTTAAATGCCTACACTAGGAAGAAATACTTCATATCACTGATTTAAGTTTCTACACTAAAAAGGAAAAAAAGACCAAATTAAATACAGAGCTAAGCAGAAAAAATACAATAACAAAGATAAAAGCAGAAATAAATGAAATAGAAAAAAAAATACAGAGAAAAACTGATAAAATCAAAAGTCAGTTTTTTCAAAAAGGACCAATATTGTTGATAAGCATCAAGACAGACAATACGGGAATAAGAGCCAGGCACTGTGGTGCACACTTGTAATCCTAGTGACTTGGGAGGCTGAGACAGCAGGATTACACGTTCAAAGCCAGCCTCAGCAACTTAACAAGGCCCTAAGCAACTCAATGAGAACCTGTCTCTAAATAAAATATATATTTTTTAAAAAAGGGCTGGAGATGTGTCTCAGTGGTTAAGCACCCCTGGGTTCAATCCCTGGTACCAAAAAATAAATAAATAAATAAGAACTAGAATAAAAAAGAGAGGATACAAATTACCAATAGCAACAATGAAAAAAGGGATATCAACAATGAGAAAAGGTTTTTTTTTAGACGCACAAAAAGCATGAACAATAAAAAAAGAGAAAAACCACTGGAATCCATCAAAATTAAAAATTTCTGTTTTTAGCCAGCAGTGGTGGTGCATACCTGTAGCCCACCCCATCTACTTGGGAGGCTGAGGTAGCAAGACCACTTGAGCCAATGACTGTGAGGTCTGCTTGGGCAACATAACAAGACCCCATCTGTTCCCCCAAAAAAGAGTTATGATCCTTTTCCCATGTCTTACATAAGGGAATACAGAGAACATCCCTATTTTAGAGATGATAAAACTCTATCAGAAATGTCAGGTGAGTTTCAGAGGAACCAAAACAGACCAAATGCAACATAGGAAACAACTGCTACTTTTATGAACAAATATATGTTCTTCAAAGTTTCTAGAAGGAAACTCACCTAAATTGGAGACCTAAGTTTAAAGTACTCCTGGAAAATGCCTACAAGTTTTTATAGCCATCTGCTGTCATCCTAATATCACTAAAATCCCTTCCATATAATGTAGATAATGGTCCCTTACTTATTTCCTCTTCTATGCTGTACTTATTTCCTGCTGTTATCAGGACCTGATGTAAAAGCAAAAAAGCAGGCCCTGTCAGTATGCAGTCTTCCTGAAAGCAGGAAGGAAGTACTTCAGACTGATTAAGGCCAGCATGACATTTATAGTGGACAACCTCATTCAGGCCAAATTAAAGTAATCTTTCCAATATTGTTCTGTGTCAGCCCATGCCAGCAGCCAAAAGAAAAAAAAAAAAAAAAAAAAAAGGAGAAAATGAAAAAGTGTGCATACATATATACAAAGAGAAAAAAAAGACTAATTTATTTCAATTCAGTTGTCTCATATTAGGTATCTGCTACATTCCAAAGAATATTCAACTGGTGAGTATTTACAAGGTAAAATAATTTCAAAATTTACAAGCCTCTGCCCACCAAAAAATTAGCAGCCTATATTGACACTTCAGTACTCCTGATCTACCCAACCCTCCGTTCTCATCAAGAATAAAATCATCTTGCCTTTTTTTTTTTTTTTGGTGGGGGGAGGTGGGAAGGATACCATGGATTAAATTCAGGGGCACTTAACCACTGAGCCACATTCCCAGGTCTTTTTTATTGTGTATTTAAACTCAGGGGCACTTAACCACTAAGCCACAGTCTCAGGTCTTTTTCATTTTTTATTTAGGGTCTTACTAAGTTGCTTAGGGTCTCACTAAATTGCTAATGCTCACTTTGAACTTGCAATCTGCCTGCCTTGGCCTTCCGAGTTGCGGGGATTACAAGTGTGTGCCACCATGCCCAGCTGAAATCATCTTGCTTTGAGAAATGATGCTCTGATGATTCACTAATAACATCTACATTTCTCTATATATTAGAGCATTTGACTATTAGATATGAACATATTTCAGCACCTAAAAGCCATGTTAGTCATTTAAAAATGGGTTATACAAGCCAGGCACAGTGTAATGCCTGTAATCCCAGCACCTCAGGAAGCTAAGGTAGGAGGATCCCAGTTCAAGGGCAGCTCTGCAACATAGCAAGACTGTCTCAAAAATGAAAAATAAAAAGGACCAGGGATATAGTTCAGTGGTAAAGTGCCCCTAGGTTCAATCCCCAGTACCAAAGGAAAAAACCTTATAAGAATGATAATACCGAGTATCAGAAAAAGTAGCAAGAGAAACTTAAAAGAAAACTAAAATTTGGAATATAAGGTTCTATAAAATTTCCTAAAGGTAATTCAGATGTATATATTTTAAAAACTCAAACACAAATACTCTTTCTGTAGAATTTAAGTAAGGAACTGAACAAAATGAATGGAGATTACTCATTACAGCAAGTATTTATAATAATGAAAAAATAGACAGTAAAATAATAGAAACAATAAAACAAATGTTAAACAATTATATATCTATATTATGGAATAGTTAATTACACACCAGACTTGGGAGGTTGAGGTGGATTACCTGAGTCCACAAATTTGAGCTTCAGCAACATACTGAAACTTCATCTCAAAAGATAAAATCAATTCATCTGAACAGCTAAAATTATATTACGTTATTTTAATTATCACTGTAATAATTTCCTACCTGGTCTCAAAAGGTTAAAAATTAAGGTTTTTGTTCAATGACAAAATAATGTTCATGATAAAAACGCAGAATACAAAATCAGGTATAAGCCAAATGTTATCTTTTAAATATGAGTGTACACACACAAATATAATATTACAAAATATATGCCACAATACCATCTCTCAGAGGTAGGTTACAGATGATTTTTATTAGTATTTTTTGTATTTTCTATAATAAACTATATTGTTTTCATACTTTGTTTTTTAATTTGATGAACTTTTTTCATTGAGATGAGGTCTGTGTTGCCCAGGCTGGCCTTGAACTCAGATTCTCCAGCTTGTCAGTCTCCCAAGTAGCTGGAACTATAGGCATATACCACCATGCCCATCTTAACTTTATTTTTTAAATCAACTAAAACTATATTCAAAAGGGATTTTAAAATTTGATTTTTAATCTGAATTATCTGCTAATATTATCCTAGTCATAAGCACTTCACTGTTCACATATGCATGACAATTTTTTTCTCTTCAGTAGTGGGAACTGAACTCAGGGTCACATCCCAACCTTTTTGTTTTGTTCATTCCAATTCTGAGACAGGGTTTCACTAAATTGTTGAGGCTGGCCTCAAAATTCTGACTTTATTGCCTCAGTTTCCCAAGTAGCTTGAGATTATAGGCAAGTGCCACTGCACCCAGCTCTCAGAAACAGTTATGTTTCATGGTGAGAGAAGAGATTTGTATCTTCATGCTTATTTCAATTATGAACCATTTTTATACTTTTTTTATTTTGACTTTTTCTTCTAACTTTTTGTTTTGCTTACTGCTTACCATGCAGCACTTTTCCAGCACTTCTTCCTGGAACTTCAGGAATCCTTCTTGAACTTCAGTTTCATTGAGGAAAAATGCAAGAAAGTGAGTGAAGGGCTGTTTTCTTCTAAAAGTGTCCAAAAGAACATCAATCCGAGTTCGGGCTGAAATTACACCATTTCGATGCTGACCAATGATCACTGCAAGCAAAGAAAACAAAAATGGAAACACTCCAAGGCCCCCAGCTTGGGAGAGAGATGCCCTCTTGATACAATCATCTCTAGGCAACTAAAGAAGGTTCTGAATGTGCATACACATCTGAACGGGGACAGTGCCAAAGCTAAGAAAACAACTAATAAATTCAACCTAAGCAGAATGAAGTTTAAAAATAGAGGAAGTTTGGACAGGCATGGTGGTACACATAATCCCAGCTACTCAGGAGGCTGAAGCTGAAGGATCACAAGTTTGAGGATAGCCTAGGCAACTCAGTGAGACTCTACCTTAAAAGAAATTTAAAAAGGGGGATGGGAATTTAGTTCAGTTGTAAAATATTTGCTTAGTATGCATGAGGCCCTGGGTTCCACCCCCAGTATCAAAAAAAGAATAAAAGAGTATCTTTAAGACCAACAGACAAAAAAAGTAGAAAAATGAGTTCAAAACCTACGAAGCAAACCTGAACACATTGCTAACAGGCAAGTAAAATGGTATAGCTGATACGGAAAAGTTTGGCAGGTCCTTAAAAAGGTAAGCATAGGGCTAGGGATGTAGCTCAGTGGTAGAGCACTTGCCTAGCATGTGTGAGGCACTGGGTTCGATTCTCAGCACCACATATAAACAAATGAAGAAAATAAAGGTCTATCAACATCTAAAAAAGACTTTTTTGAAATTAAGCATAGAATTACCATATGACCCAGCAATTCCACTCCTAGGAACACCCACCACAAGAAGATGTTCAATCAGGCACAGTAGTGCACACCTGTAATCCCAGTCACTCAGGAGGCTGAGACAGAAGGATCACAAGTTAGAGGTCAGTTTGACAATTAGCAAGACCCTGCTTAAAAAAAAAAAAATTAAAGGGCTAGAAGTACAGCTCAGTGGTAGATCATTCCTCAGTACCAAAAAAAAAAAAAAAAAAAAAAATTTTTGTTAAACTTTAAAACTTAAAGAAAAAGTCAAGTTTTTATACTTAGAATTCTAATAAAATGAGTATTTATTTTAATAAAAGTCCTTCCAAGATGTTAAAAGTTCTTATACTAGAGTTTGTTTACTATATCAAAGGACCAGGGAAAACCAGCACTGCTGCTCAATATGGGAGCCCAGAGGCAGAAAGCTAAATTAAATAGAAGTAAATAAATTAAAAATTTGGTTTCTCAGTCATATTTCAAGTACACATAGTCACATGCCAAGGGCTGCTGTTTTGGACAGGGTAGACGTAGAACATTCTGGTCATTGAAGAAAGTTCTTTTCAACAACATTACTCTAAAGGCAACTGCAAGTATCTGTCAAGGTAATTATTCTTACACAGAACAAAATGAAAAGAGTATTTATAATTTTTTTTTGCCAAAATGTAATACAATTTGAGTCTTTATGGAAAATGGATCACTAGCACTGGGCATGGGGACATGTGCCTACAGAGCCAGTACTGGGGAGGCTGGCTGAGCCAGGCACATCACCAAAGCCCAGGGAGTTTGAGATCAGCCTGGGCAATGTAGCAAGACCCCATCTCAAAAATAAAGGAAAGAAAGGAAAAGAAGGAAATGGATTACTGGAGGCTACTGCCATCTTTGAAAAAGCCTTGTCATTTTAGAATGAGTTTTTCAGTATGTTGTCCCTACAGTGCCCCTCAAAGTCACTGAAAACAAAAGTCTGGGTCCTTAATTCACATTGACACTTGTACAGATACCCTGTGGCTTGATTTATACTCACAAACTGTTTTTGCTCACCTGAGCAATATTTGAAACAGATTATGTTATCTTAATCTTATGATTTCCTTCCTGGTCTACAAGAGTAAAAATCTTACAGAGAACACATATCTAAAGGGTTGAACTTTGTTTCATATTCTCTTACCTCACTGGTTTTCTGTAGCTCTAACTTGAAACAATTCACAAATTCCATTTCAAGCTACCAAAGCATTAAAAAAAATCTAATACACAAGGAAATCTGGAAGCTTCATTTTATCAGTGCATGGTCAAGTATAAAGTCAAGGTACAGGGCTGGGGTGGTAGCTCAGTGGTAGAGCTCTTGCCTAGCATGTGTGAGGCAATGGGTTCAGTTCTCAGCATTACATATAAATAAACAAAAATAAACGTCCATCAACAACTAAAAATATATATTTAAAAAAAAAAAAGTCAAGGTCCAGGTATTAAATCTAGATGAGGCTGTCTACATCTCATCTCATTTGGAAGATTGACACTGATATATCATAATAAGGCCAATAGCTACTGGACCCCAGAGAACAAAGTCACTAAACATCTCAGTTGGATTAATTACTCCATTCACATGCAAAAGTGATTATAAATGCAACACATATACTGAGTCTCACCAATTTCCCCATCTTGTCCAGGCTTAGGAATGCTAATAGAAGTTTTGGTCTCCATTTCTATTTTCTTCCTAGTGTCCCCTCTCTTTCCAACTATATGCCTGTAATTAAAAAAAAAAAAAAAGTAACAGAGGGAATTAAATCAAAATGTTCCAAAATAAGGAATCCCAGCTGTTTTAAATTCTGTGTGACCAAAGATACTTACAAAAAAGTCCTTTAGTAAAAGATCAATTTTTGAGAGAAGAACATGCTATATTACACTCATTGGCAAAATGATGCCCTATTGCTAACTCAAGGTGTGGATGGAATAACCATGCCCAACGCCTACCTGTTTGCTCAAATATGATTCAAAATCTGGGTCTGCGGTGCAGTGAAATGAACTCTGGCATAATCTCAAAGGGCACTTTCAGCATTCAATGGGTCTACAATTTGAGGGAGGAAAATCTCATCCATTTTGGAGAACAAATTGACAACATTATGATTTCATCCTAAGGGAATTATCCTCGATTTATTAAATAAGGGTAAACAGCTTAGCAAAAAAAACAAGATTCACCATTCAGGATAGATTCAAAAGCACAAAGAGCAAACATATGACCTGAAGCTGAATTCAGAACATCGACATGTTTTATTTGGGAGATCTCATCTAAAATATACATATTTGCAACTTCTTGAGAAAAACTAGAAGATTTGACAACTCAGGGTAACAATAGGCTGCAGCCAATCCTCCAGAACCCGCCTGAGGAGGGGACATGAACTATCACAATCCCCATCATCCCCTACTACCTTTCACCTACCTCGCCTCAATCATTTACTGCCTCGTTTACATTACTTGTCTAGCCTCCTAGTATAAATAAGTCTGACAATCTAGGATTATCTTCTGGAGCCATAATAATTAGATGTGTTAAAGTGAATTAGATCATGGATCTTAAGAGAGATGTTGCAGAGTCTATAAAGCACTAAGAGACCATTCCCCAGGACCGTAAAATTAAGGGAAAGAGCTTGCTATTAACATTATTTCAGCTTCTATGATTTCATATGATTTCATTACACAACCAATACTATGGGTAACTTATATCTAAAACTATCCTGGGGTAAGGGCTGTTGGGAATTGAACCTGGGGCCTCGCGTATGCTAAGCTACACTCTTTTCTCATTTGTTTTTACGTGGAATAACCAAGTTTAATTATTTCCATTAAGATCTACTCTTTTTTAATTATAATTTGTTCTTTTTAGATTTACATAACAGTAGAATGTATTTTGACATATCATACACACATAGAGTAAAACTTCCCATTCTTGTGATTATACATGATGTGAAGTTACACTGGTCATGTATTCATACATGAACACAGGAAAAGCTATGTCCAATTCATTCTACTGTCTTTCCTATTCCTATCGCCCCTCCTTTCCCTACTCTGGTTTTTATTTTGTTTTGTGTTTGTTTTCAAATAATATATTAGGTTGTGGATGTAGTTCAGTGGGTAGCTCATCTAGCACGCACAAGACAGTAGGTTCAATCCCTAGCACCACAAAAAAGAAAAAGAAAAATAAAAATGAAGAACTTGTTTAAAAAGAGGATTGAAGTTTCTTCAAACAAGCTCCCATTTGTTGGTATGTGGCTAGCAGACATACCTATCACAAACTGTAGTTGGCTCAAACTGTTAATAATACTGTAGGCTTCAGTACCTTAAAAAAGGAAGTGGATGGGCTGGGCATGGTGACACACACCTGTAATCCCAGCAAATCAGGAGGCTGAGGCAGGAGGATCACGAGTTCAAAGACAGCCTCAGCATCGGCAAGGCACTTAGCGACTTGGTGAGACCCTGTCTCTAAATAAAATACAAAAAAGGGCTGGGGATGTGGCTCAGTGGTTGAGTGCTTTTGAGTACAATCCACTACACCAAAAAAAAAAAAAAAGTGATTGAAGTCAAAGAGGCTTTGGGCAAGTCATTTAACCATTCTAGGCCTATTTTTTCCCTCACAAAAATAGAGTAAATGTGGTAGAATATATGCTTAGCATGTGCAAAGTGGAGTCAATCCCCAGAACAAATGAACAAAAAAAACAGAGAGAATAATACCGATAACATAAGATTATTGCAAAGATTAAATGTGATCATATATGAAAGAGCTTCCCAGGAACGCCACAGGGCTCCACACAGTCCATGATATCCTTGTTAAGCCTATGTTAAAAGTGCAGTCAATTCTCAAAAGAGGTTTACCTGGAAGTCTAAAATATTCACTACAATAATACAGATAAGCATTGAAAAGGTAGCTCCTTGGTTGAATACGTAAGTGGAGATTCCTACCAGATCAAATGGTTCTCAGTCTTGGCTACACACTGGAATCATCTGGGGCAGGGGCTTCAAAAAATAATGATGCTTGGATTCCACTTTCAAAGACTGATTTAACTGGTCTGGGGTGCACCTAAGCACTGAGAGTTTTAAAGTTGCCTGGGTGATCCTAAAGTGCACCTGAGGCCGTGAACCACACCATTAGATTATCCATGGACAAGTGTTGCCATCATTAGGTTTTGATTATAAATTAGTTTGGTCAAATAATTTCTTCCTTGACCCAAATTAGCCTACGGAAATGATTTATAAGCAATCTTCAGACTGGGGTTGTGGCTCAGTGGTAGAGCGCTCGCCTAGTGCATATGAGACACTGGGTTCGATTCTTAGCACCACATAAAAAAATAAATAAAATCAAGTTATTATGTCCATCTACAACTAAAAATATTTTAAAAAATAGAAAGAGAGAGAAAGGAAAGGAAAAAAAGGAAGAAGGAAGGAAGAGAAGGACGAGAAGGAAGGGAGGAAGGAAGAAAGGGAGGGAGGGAGGGAGGGAAGGAGGGAGAGGAAGAAAGAAAACATATCTTCCTAGTAGGCTGGACAGATGGTACGTACATGTGTTAATTAATTCCAACTAGGGAGGCCAAGGCAAGAAGATTGCAAGTTTGAGGCAAGCCTCGACACCTTAGTGAGAGCACATCTCAAAAAATAAAAAGGACTGGGATGTACCTCAATGGTAGAGCATTCCTGGGTTCAATTGAAAAACAAAAAAAAAGAAAGAAAAAATTTTCCAGTAAATATTGTCTATTAATTAGATTTAGCATAGCCAACATCTAATCTAATATGCAAGTCATCTAGTATATAATGAGAATTCAGAATATATGAAATTCAAAAGATCACATTAGAATCAGGTTTCTAAGGAAGTTTTACACAACTTAGAGGTAGCAGACATACTAAGACACGTTACACTGATTTGGTCAGGACACTGAGTCACAACTTTGTAAAATTATGTTTCTTAGGGAAAAATGTTATCATAGCTTGAGAAGACAGTAAGGACTCAGGGTTAGTTTTAGTTTCCTATTGGCTACATTCCAGAATTTGATCATTAATAAGTATTTCAAAATGCTCTCAAGGTTGATGAAAATGAAATATTTGCTGATTGGAGATTAAATATATGGGACTGAGGAGATAGCTCAGTTGGTAGAGTGCTCGCCTCGCAAGCACAAGGCCCTGGGTTCAATCCCCAGCACCGCAAAAAAAAAAAAAGAGATTAAATATATGATTCCACATTTGTAGATCTCCTCCTAAAATAGATCTATTTCATCTAATAAAACACAGAAAAACAATAACAATAACTTATGGATGTCATAGACCAGTCTATGCTCAAAGGCGTAAGCCCAAAAGTCAGCCACATAAGTTGACGATATTCTATTAGTGGTTAATATGGGACAGAACATGGGCAAACATGCAGACAAACAAGCACAGACTGCAATGATCACAAACTTCCAAGCCATTTATAAAGATGATCCTGGGGCTGGAGGTGTAGTTCTGTGGTAGATGCCTGCCTGGCATTCACAAAGCCCTGTGTTCAAGACTGCCAGCACTACAAAAAGAAAAAGAAAAGAAAACCCTTGAAAAATCATAGCAATCTTTCATAAACATTAGGAGTTAATTGATTAGACACGTTCATTCCCTCAAGAAGCTTCCCACCTAGAGAAGGAGACATCACATAGCACACAAACAAATACAAACACAGATTGTGATAAATGCTATAAAGGAAAAGTAGAAGTGTTATGCTAACAGTAGAGAAATCAATGCAGATGACAGGAATGACTGATGTTAAAGCAAGCTTCCCTAAGGAAGGAGAATGTAACTGGGTGAAAAAGAGGAGGATTCTAAGGCAAAAGGAACAGAATATGCAGAAGTTCTAAGGTAGAAAGGAATACAGCACATTTGAGGAACTGAAGAACACCAGGTGGGTATCAGTCAAAGCCAGGGAAAGAGTGGTGTGAACTGAGAATAAAAAATGAGGATTCCCCCTAGGTCATGCTCAAGATTTTGGCCACTACTGTAATGGACTAGAATTCCATCTTCAACGGAAGGTCACTGATGGATTTTAAACAGAGGTGGTAAAATAATCATATCTGTCTTTCAAAATGATCATTCAATCTTCAATGTGAAGAACTGCCTTGGAAGAGCAAGAACTAATGTGTAAAGACCAGTAAATGGGTTATTTTAAGAAATCCACAGGAAAGGCATAGGGCTAACAATGAAGACAGAGATAAGTGGTGGATTCAAAAGATATTTAAGAGGTAATATCAACAAGAAGTGGCAATATACATGGTATAATGAAATTAATCTGTAATCAGGCCTTTGACATTTTAGGTCATAAAATACTACGCCATCATTAAGCAAACATGGAAATAAGTGTGGAAGATGAGCGTCAGCCTCCTGCTGAGTTTCCTGGAAGTGCCACCCTGTGATCTGCTGGGGACCTCACTCACTCACTTGTAGAGCAGATTGGGAGCACTCACGGTAGACCGGAATCCTTGCGGGGTCTGCTCTACCTCATAGGCATCACAAGGCTCATCAGCATACTCCATAGGGTCTGCAACAGAAACCACAGTAACTCCTCAGAATTGCTGCTGCTCCTTCTCCCCAGCTGTCAATCTCTCACAGGGTTTTAAAAACACAAAGGACAGGCATAAAGAATATCCCAACACATTACATCACAGAACACAGATCTGATATTCCTGCTGACCTGCTCTTGGAAGAAATTCATTTAAAAAAAAAAAAAAAGACTATTTAAAATCTTTCGGTCTTGGAACCTTCATAAAGTGGCATATACATACCAGTATTTAATTATTTTCTCTTAAAAAGCTAAGACACAAGGCCTGAGGATGTAGCTCAAAGGTACAGTGCTTGCCTAGCATGTGCAAGGCCCTGGATTTGATTCCCAGTACCACCAAAAAAATAAAAATAAAAAAAGAAAGTTCAGCTACAATAACCAATTTTTTTTTACTATCTTTTTATAATTCACATAACATAAAATTCACTCTTTAAAGTATACAATTCAGTTGGGCACAGAGGCACACACCTGTAATCCCAGCTACTTGGGAGGCTGAGGTCACATGTTTGAGAAGAGCCTTGGCAATAAAAGGAGAGCCGGGCTCAAAATAAATTAAAAGGGCTGAGATTCAGCTCAGTGGTAGAGCACTTGACTAGCACACGTGAGTTCAATCACCAGTACTCCAAAATAAATATACAATTCAGTGATTTTTTAGTACTAAGACACAAGACTACTTCAGTGAATGAGATACTAGGAGAACTTACTCCATTCAGCCCAAACATAGGGAAAAGAGGACAGATGAAGAAGATGAGTGCCTCAAGGCTGATAAGAGAATGAAGAGGATGATAGGGCATACTGACCCTCAAGCCTTAGGGTCAATGGAATAGCTCATAACCAAAAAGGGAAAAGTCACAAAAAATCTGCAAAGGCCCTGTTTATGCATTAAATCCAAGTTCAAGGTAATTATCCTGAAAATATTTACAACCTATCTAAACTTTTTATTTCCTAAAATTACCCCATATTAAAATAAAGTTAGTTGTAACTTTGGAATGGTCAATCTGTGACTACAAAAAAGAAAAATAACATAATTTTAACTGCTAACCTTATTGTCTCTGGACTAATTCTTTATGTATGCTCATTTATTTGTATAGTATGTATTACATCACAGAAAAAGGAATTTAACTTTGTCACAGAATATTAGAGGTTAATATTTACTATAATTACCCCGTGTAACATTTGAGTCTCTGAACAAAGATTAAACATGACTTATGAACTACAAGAAGGCCTCAGTCAAACAAACTCAGTAACCCTGCATCCACACAATGTTTGACTATGAGAAGCCAAACATCTCCAATTTTAGTGCCAATACAGAAATATAGTGAAACAAAATGAAGAACTGCCCCTACAAAAGTCCTTTTTTTCTTTTTCTTTTTTTCTGTGTGTGTGTGTGTGTGTGTGTGTGTGTGTGTGTGGTAGGAACACCGTTGAACTTAACCATAGCTAGGCCATGAGGCACCTTTGTTCCTAAACTTATTTTTTTGTGGTGCTGGGGATGGAACCCAGGCCTCACACATGCTAGGCAAGCACTCTACTACTGAGCTACATCCACAGCTCAGTACCTTTTACTTCTAACCTGACTTAAGAGTAACTAGGATTACCTTGATAGAAATCCTCATCATCTTCTTCATGTTGGTAAGTCTTCTCTTGGATAGGGTTCTTCCTGTAATTTCGTCCATCAATTATTAGAAGCTGTGGGCGCAGAACTTCCATGACACCGTCTCCAAATAATATTCTATCGAAATCCTGAAAAATAAATTACCATATTTTTTAATGAGAAATAAAAACCCTATATCTATTTCATGAGTCATTATATAGGCTTAAAATGATATAACTGGGCATTATTCACAGTATATCCTAAGCAAAAGTACTGATTTCCATTTGATTTCTCCAACAGAAAGTCAATTGTTGTATTTTCCACAGTATTCCATTCCATTCCTGGTTTATTCTAGATAGCAAGGTAATAAATAAACTCTCACCCCCCCCAAAAAAATGATTAAAAAGCTTTTATATACAGCCTGCTCATGACTTCAATTGATTTTTATTTTGAGAGAGGGTATCACTAAGTTGCCCGAGCTGACCTAGAACTTGGGATTCTCCTGCCTCGGTCTCCTGAGCTCATGGGATTACAGGCATGCATCACCTTAACCAGCTGGGCCCATGACTTTAAAAGAGAGAACAGAAGTCTCTTCATTACTTTAACCTAAAGTGAGTAAATTGCAAACTTCAACTTTTATCTAACCCTTTGAATATTGTAATTAAGAGAATAAAAGTTATTTAATGTACTTATCCATGGGGTAAAGGCTAAGAACTTTCAGAAGTGCTAGAAATATATAACTAACAATCAGTTCCAGTTGCTTGTGAAAATACAATTTAACTAGCAGGTGGTGCACACCTGTAATCCCAGCAATTTGGGAGGCTGAGACAGGAGGATATCAAGTTAAGGCCACCCTCAGTAATTTAGTAACAAGACCCTCAGCAACTTAGGGAGACCATGTTCCAAAATAAAAAATATATATAAAAGGGACTGGGGATGTAGCTCAGTGGTAAAGTGGGTTCAATCACCAGTATAAGAAAAAAGCTTAACCAATATGTTTCTCAGACCAATACATTGCAAAGGAAAGGAATCCAATTTCTTCAGGCCACTGTTCAACAAATGGTACATAGCCTACCAAGAAGCCAAGTTTCTAGTCACTACTTAATAAATCAGTGATTTCGGAGAGGACGGGAATGTAATTCGGTGGTATATGGCGTTTGCCTAACATGCATGAGGCCATGGGTTCCATCCCCAACACCACAAAAAAAAATAAATTCAGAAACAAAAGTCCCTTGTGGGCTAGCTATGATTAAGTTTACCCAGTGTCCCTATTACATACAGCTTGGATAATCTTTTTTTTTTTTTTTTAATTTAGCTTGGAGAGTCTTCAAGCCCCCAAAACTTACTAAGAGTTCCAAAGAATATTCATAATCCTTATTAAGCACACTAATCCTCAGTCCAACCCTCAGCAAGTCCCTTTAACTGGCAATTTGCTTAGAGACAAGCAGAGGTTTTGTGGAATTACATGGAGTAAATCTAACCGGATGGAGGAGGAGGGATGATAATTAGCAATAGTCCATTGATACTACGCCCTAGTTCTGTATTCCCCTAGGACCCTCCTCCAACCAACATACACACACACAAAATGTCTTCTCCACGGAGGTCGGGTCCTCAGACTACGAGCTCTGGAGGAAGAGATTGCAAACTTCGCATCTACCTTTCCTGTACCGCCCTGGGCTGTGTAATTGCTTAGAAGAAAGGGGGAAAAGGAGATTTGGAGAGGAAGAGGAAAGCAGGATCTTTCTGCAATACCGTTAGGGGAAACTGAAAGCCTGAATCATAAAAGCAAACCAAAAAGTACTACGCCAAACCGTAGGAATGAAAAAGCGCTCAGCAGCCATAAGAAAACCAAAGCACCCATAAGAGGCTAGAGACCCGGAAGTCATCTCCGGAAGCGGGTATTCAGTTCCTCTCCGCCCCGGCCACGCCCACTACAACACGGGCGCGCACGCCGCCGTAGGCTACCTCTGCGTAAGCGTGAGCACGCCGCCGTCCCTTCGTTGTAAGCGCGGCCTTTCTGGCTGGCCCGGGGGGCGGGGCTGAAGGGGCAAGTGCAAAAGCCGCTGAGGTAAGTAGGTGAAGATTCAAAGATATTCGGGAGCTTGTTGGGAAGGGAGTTGACCCCTGGGATCCTACCTGCACGGACTAGAAAAACGGAGGAGACAGGAGACTGCCCCAGCGGGCGTGGAAAAGGGAATTTTCCCAGGCCGCGCAGGACGGGATGCGCATGCGCGTCAAGGAGTGGCGCCTGCGCAGTGGGGCGGCCGCTTGGCGTCGCTTTTTAGAGACTGAGCTTGAGCTGGATGGGACGTTACCTTGGCTTGGAGTCAGCTTGAGACCACTGAAGTTCTGGACCCCTCCCCTCTCCACCGCCTGCCTCTCCACCCAGTTATAGCGGTAGCATCTATTTGGTTTGGATCGTAATCCAGCTGTTTAAGTGGAATACATTAGAACGTTTTGTTGATGAATTTAACGATTGCTTGTAGTAACTTGCCTTTGAATTACAACGGGAACTTTTCGCCTATTTTCCATCTATCGTTGAGCCATTTTCTAAAAGGAAGAATCCTTTTTAAGAAAATAGGCATGTTTCTACAAGAAAGGAAAGTAGTTTATAAATATGAGGTCATCCCTGTCTTACTTAAAGTAATGTTTAATCGAGCTGTACTGTGTCTCCCAAAATGTCGTTGCTTTCCTATGAGTATACTGCCAATAGTCCCAGCTTCCCTGATAGGGCCAAGTCCTAGGATACTTCATTACCAAAATTTATTCAGCAAAATCTTACAGAGCACCTTCTGTGGGCCTGGCAACCTAGTGGAAGACAGAGTTGGGTAAATACATCTGCACAACGAGGAAGAAAAAGAAAACATGATATGTCAACCCTCATGACACCAAACTTCTGTGTCCCCTGCATAACGTTTGTTGAGCTTCTGGCCCTGTTTCTGTTATTTGTAAATCATAACTGTTATTTATAAATCGTTCATCCAGAAAACACAATGATACAGGTTCTGTACCAGGTCTTGGGGTTAGAAAAACAGTACTTACCCTCTTCCCAAAATCACAAACTTCCTCCTAAGATCATGAACCATAAAATGAAAGGACTGAGGGTATAACTCAATAGTGAAGTATGTCAAGTGCATAATAGAGGACATTTCCCTCTCTCTGATCTAGCTGTGCCTATGTCGGATGGAGAGAAATAAAACTTTTCCCATAAGTATGTTGGTATATAGTATACAGAATGAACTAGTAACTTTATAGGAAAAAAAGATTCAGGAGTAGCTGGCTCAGTAGCACACACCTGTAATCCCAGCAGCTCAGGAGGCTGAGGCAGAAGGATCATGAGTTCAAAACCAGCCTCAGCAACTTGGTGAAGCCCTAAGCAACTTAGCAAGACCCTATCTCTAAATAAAATATGAAAAGGGCCAGGGATGAGGCTCAGTGGTTGAGTGCCCCTGGGTTCAATCCGCAATGCCAAAAAAAAAAAAAAAAAAAAGATTCAGGAGTAAATATCCATTAATAATTTTTGAATAGCTAATATTGTTTATCAAGCCTGAAACTGTTCCAGTTGCTTTACGTTATTAATTTCAACTTCATAACATCTATATGCCATTATTATTCCCCTGTTAACTAGTGAGACCACAGAAATAAAACAATGAAGTGATTTATCCAGAGTCATGTAAGTACTTAGCAAAACCAAGACATGGGATTGAAGATGTAACTCAATGGGAATTTGCTTGCCTAGCATTCATGAGGCCCTGGGTTCAAGCCCCACTACCAGAAAGAAGAGAAAAACAAACAGGACACAAACCTAGGCAGACTGGCATCGGGGTCAGTTCTTAACCACTATGCTGAGTTTGCCTTGAACATGACACATAACCTATCAAAAAAGCTATTGTTTCAAAAATGTTACAGCAGATAAGCTACAATGTTCTGTGCCTCATTTTATCATCTATAAAAAGAGGAAATTGGATTAAATGACCTTTGAGAAATCTGTGTTTCCTGTGAAATATTTAATTTGTTCCCCAAATGTTTACTTACATGAACAACCACTTATTATAGGCCACACAATATGCTAGGTCCAGACAGATTAGTTAATGCCTGCCCTTAGAGAGCAGTTATAATCCAGAGTTTACTGTTAGACTACTTCCATTTATGACTTGCTGATAGCATCAAAACAACCTAGGGAACGAGGATATCACACGGTTGTAGAGAATATGGTTAGCATATGTAAGGCTCTAGGTTCATTCCCCAGCACCAAAACAAAATTTTACTTAGAGCACTTGCCTAGTAGGCATGGAGTCCTGCAATCCCCAGCACCACACGTACACACACACACACAAAAAAAAACTATAGAATTGGAAATTGCTTAGGTGTATCTTTCCACCTCAGCAGAAAACTGCTTATTTAAAGTTACCTTTATGCTAATTCTAATTCTGTGCTCCATTTTTCAACCCTGACTGTCTTGTGTATGAAATGATAGTAGTTCTGAGAAATTGAAATAAAATAGGATAAAAGGAAGTCCCTTTGATTATATTCAGTTTAGAAGTCACACTGTGGCTAGCTTTTGAAGCTGGCCTCACTCTGGCAGTTGCTTAGGTGCTCTGCTGAGCAGCTGATCTCAAAATATAAAGTATAAAAGCTTTTCAGCTGAATAGAGCATTTATCGGGGGGGAAGAAAAAGATTAGAGTTTTAAATCTTAGGTGAGATATAGAAACAGTTCACAGTGGGTTCTACTCTGAACTGGTGGGAAATAAGAGACTAAGCTACTCTCCAGAAGGTGGCTAAGTTGTGTGTATGCTTTATTTGAATCCCACCAGGAATCCATTTAGAGATTTGGACTGGTCCATTACTGCTTAAATTCTTTCAAAAAGCATTTAAAAACTTATCAAACCATATTTTGACCCAGTGTGGTCAAAGATTGGATATGTATCTAACTTGAAAAGTTGTTGACTCTATGGATATGAATATAATGTGGAAAATTATCAAAGCACAGAAAAAAGAAAAGTAATCTAGTAACAAGATTAAAAATGTCATTAATCAATTTGCATTTTTAATAGGCTGATGGTTTAATTATAGCAGTAGCCTTACTGTTCTCATATTCTACTTCAGTATTAATCAGTATTACTTATGTACTTAGAAACTAAGCTCTGCTTCTCTGACAGCCTTAAATCATCATCATAAAATTAAGGACACAGCCAACATTTCAGGTACAGTATATTATTTTCCTTACTAGGAAGCTGGATGTTTTATATCGATAGAATTTATATTAGCATAGCTTTCCCTCCTTTTTTTTTTTTTTTTTTTTTTTTTCCTATTTGTAAGTGCTGAGGTTTGAACCCAGGGCTTCAAGCTTACTAAGCATGCACTCTACCACTGAGCTACAATCCCATTCTTTTTACAACTATCAAGGAAAAAAGTTAATGAAAAATATTTAACTGAGATTCTCCCCCATACACACACTAGTGCTTGAACACAGGGCCTGTACATACTAGGAAAGCACTCTCATACTGAGCACAGCCCCTGACTTTCAACTAAAATTGCATAGGAAATTCACTTTTTTAAATCCTTTTAAAGTCTTTTTTTTTTTTTTTTAATTGGGCTCAAGTTCAAAAACCAAAATTAATCATGCCGTGCACTGTGGCACATTCGTATAATTCCAGCTACTCAGGAGGCTGCATCAAGGAAGATTGCAAGTTCAAGATCAACCTGGGCAACTTAGCAAGACCGTGTCACAAAATAAAATTTTAAAAAGGGTTAGGGATGTAGCTTAGCGGTAGAGTACTTGCCTAGCATGTGCAAGGCCCTGGGTTCAATCCCAACTACTGCAATAAAAAAAGAAAAGAAAAGAAAAATCAACCAGTAACCAAGGCTGGGCCTGGAACTCTCGATTCCCTGGTCTCAGAGTATCTGGGACTACAGGCACGTGCCATCATACCTGGCTAAAGTCATTTTTTAATTAAATACTAGAACTCCACTGGCCATATGTGGCTATTGAAATTTTAGTTAACATTAAATAAAATTGAAATTATAATTCTTCAGGCACAGTTAATTTATAGCCACAACATGAAACTAGTGGCTACCACATAGGACAGTGCAGAAATAAAACATTAGAACATTTCCATTACAGCAGAAACTTCTATTAGCATGGTGCTAGATCTTTTTCTTTTAGAAAGTATAAACGTCATGGTCTGGGGATAGAGCTCAGTGGAAAACACCCTGGGTTCAATCCCCAGTACCACAAAATAAATAAATTAAATAGAAAGTATATACTTTAGAATCTTTTGTTATAATGGCATAAGCTTCTGTGCCAGAGTGTTCTCATTTTGAACATTTTTTAGGAAATCATGTATTCAGTACAGATTACCCCATTTACATTGGGATGCTGGGGATTGAACCCAGGACTTTACGCATGCTAAGTGAGTACTTTACCACTGAGCAGTCTCCTCCAACCCTTTTTATTTTAAAACAGGGCCTTGCCAGGTTGCCCATGCTGGCCTTGAACTTGGGATCCTCCTGCCTCAGCTTCCTGACTAGCTAGGATCACAGGTGTGTGTCACACACCTGGCTCCATTTGAATTTTTTTTTTTTTTTTTTTTTTTTTTTTGCGGTGCTGGGGATTGAACCCAGGGCCTTGTGCTTTCAAGGCAAGCACTCTACCAACTGAGCTACATCCCCAGCCCTCCATTTGAATTTTCTGATGAGACAAAGGATTAAACATGCACAGATGTTATAGTAATAAAAGGCCAGGATTTCCAGGATCATTCATTTCCTGAGCTATTTTGTTCCAGTTTTGGGACGCCACCAAGTGATAAATTCAGGTATTACATTTAGATTAAATTTTTTTTTTTTTTTTTTTTTTTTAATTTTGGTGAAAGTGCCAATGTGTATTTCCTAACCAATTTCCCTTCCCTGGGAACAGAACACAGTGTTATTCTGGAATCTTATTTGGAAAATTTTATGAGTGAACTTCTTGGTGTGGTTTGGTCAGGATGAATCCAAGACAAACTGTCCTATGGAAGATAATTGTTTTAACCTCTTAATTTATGTCCTCAATCACATTTTTGTCTTGGCACTGCCATAATTTATAAATCACCTACAGTCCACCTCAAATGACATAAACAGTTTGCTAATGGTAGGAAGTAATTTTTTTAGTAGACAAACTATTGTTAAGCATATTTTCATTTCAAAACCTGCATGACATTTTGGCCTGAAGTTTCAATAAAAGATTGTTGGAAGTAGAGACTTTAGAAAAAAAGGAGAGCTAATTCTTTACAAAATGATATGCTGGCCCTTACAGCAGCTAGAGTGAAATGTTGTCAGTCTTCCATCTATAAACTTGCCAATTGCTGTTTTTCTTTCTCTTCAGTGAAGTGAGAATTCCTCTAGAAGAAATGGCAGCCTCTTCATCCTCCTCTTCAGCTGGTGGGGTCAGTGGAAGTTCTGTTACTGCATCGGGTTTCAGTGTCTCAGACCTTGCCCCACCACGGAAAGCCCTTTTCACCTACCCCAAAGGAGCTGGAGAGATGTTAGAAGGTGATCTCATGCTGCTTTTTGCTGAATAACTGGATTCAGACCTGCAATGAATATTAATTAGAAAGAAGCTATTAAGTAGATTAGAGATGAGTTTGCCCTGACTTCAGCTCCACATTTCATCTCTTTTCCACATCCAAAGTAATATCTTCAAACATAACTCTTGTTCCAGAATCAGAATTTTGATGCTAAAAAGGACTTTTGAATGCAGGGAGGTCATCTGGAGTTCCTTAGATCCAAAAACATTAAAAGTGATTTGATCATGTTAAAGGCAGAGTCAGCACTGGAGCCCGGAATTCTCAGTCTCTTTCTCCAATTTGCTTTATCTTGGCCCCTGTCCACTTCTCAATTGTTAGTAAGTTTTAATGTGTTTTTTTTTTTTTTTTTTCTAATGTAATTAATCTACAGACAGATAAGCCCCACCAGAGAGGTTCTGAGACAAAAAAACTGATACACTATTAGGTAAAGATGATTCCCCGTCCCACTGTGTGACATGCAGTGTGGTTTGTCTGCACCAGAGAGATTTACGTAGTCATCCTCCATCTTATTCAGCTAACATTTGCAAACTGGCTGGTCAAGATAAGGGTACAGTCAGTAAGCATGAATCAGCATGGGTAACTGGAATTTTGAGATTTCTGTCACTTTAGGAACAAGACTAATAATTCTTAATAGGGAGCTTAAAATTCACCTGAGGAGCTTATTTAAAATGCACTTTGCTGGGCCAACTTCAGAGATTCACAATTAGTCTAGCACATTTTTGACCAACATTTAGGGCCTTTCCATGAGGGTAATCTTCTCACCATATTTTGAAAAACATTGGCAAAGAACCTACTAAGGACTCAAAATCTACTTAAGTAAGCACTTTGATGCTTATTTATATATTGATCTTTTTTGCTCTAAATCTAGCATATTTATATAAATATATTTTAAATTAACCTTGGAATGTCTCTGAAACAAACTGTATCAGGAGTTGGGGGGTTCTTTATTCATTTATATCAGGCATAATAAAAAGCAAAGTTTTGCATTAAACCAGGCCAAGCACTAGAGCTGATTCTTTGGTTTTTTTTATTAGTGCTAAGGATCAAAGCCAAGTTTTGCACATGCCAGAAAGGTGCTCTACCACTGAGCTACATCCCCAGCCATTCAGGGCAAACATGAAGAATCACTTATGACAGGAAAAATGGGAAGACTCCAGGAGCATTAGGCTGTCTAGAGTTGTTGAGGTTCTGATCGGAAGTGAAATAAGTGACCAGGCAGCACATATAGTGAATAAGATGTTTGAGGTGTGTGTGCTTAGGCTTTTGCCTTTTCATTATCTGCATTTGTGTTAAGTTAGCACCTGAGCACCTATAATCCCTGCTACTCTGGAGGCTGAGGGAGGAGGATCACAAGTTCAAGGTCAGCCTGAACAACCTAGCAAGACCCCATCTCAAAATGCAATAGGAAGGGCTGGGGATATGGCTGAGTGGTAGAGGGCTTGCTTAGCATATGCAAGGCCCTGGCTTCAACCCTCAGTACCACTACAAAACAGAAATACTCAAGTTAATTTCACAACTCTGAGTGGAGGTAGAAAACAGGGCCTTGTTCACTATATTTGGCATTTAAAATATATTATGATTTTAGTTATGTGCGGATGTGGTTTTAAGGAAGTTTCCCACAAAACAAAAGTTGAAGGCACTTGAGTTGCTTAATGAGTTTTATAGCAGCAGAAGAGAAATTGATGCTTAAAAATAGCACTCTAAGATTATCTTGAAGTCATTTAAATTCTACCTACAAGAGAAATTTTAACACTAGAGGTACCTCCATAGTCTTAAAGCTATCAGCATTCTTTGTTAGGATGTACCAGATTATGTAGAAACATTAAGGAAGAAAAGCTACTGAACTTTGTCTTAATGTTGATGTTCTAACAAGTTATAGTCTATCCATTTTTACTGCTTCATGGAGGAGTATGTTGGTTTTTTTGGCTTTTATTTATTTATTTTTTTTTTGGGGGGGGGGGTTGGTTCCATCCCTAGCATTTTTTCGTTTTGTTTTGTTTTGTACTTTGAGACAGTCTCACTAAGTTGTTTAGGGCTTCACTAAGTTATTGAGGCTGGCCTCAAACTTCCAATCCTCTTGTCTCAGCCTCCTGAGTTGCTGGAATTACAGGCATGTGGCACCATGCCTGGCTTGTGTCAGGTTCTTTTAATTTAGTTCAAATTCACAAGGCAATCATAGTTCTTCTTAGCTTTTAAATTTCACCAGTAATTTAAAACTGTTTACACTTAAAAACAGACTTAAAAAAATAACAGAACCAGCTGTGGTGGTTCACGACTATAATCCCAGCAACTTAGTGAGGCCCTAAGCAACTTAGCAAGACCCTGTCTCAAAATAAAAAGTTTTAAAAAGGGGTGGGTATATAGCTCAGTGGTTAAACACCCCTGGGTTCAATTCCTGGTACAAAAATTTAAAAAACCAGAGGGCAGTCCCTGGACTATCTTAATCAATTCAAGCATAGTAAATTGAAGAGTACAGTCATCCCTCAGAATCCACAGGAGATTTGTTCAAGGACCACCAGCACCCTACTCCTACCACCACACCACACCTCCTTCCTACCTCCCACTTAATACACCCCACCCCTATGGATACTAAAATAGCAGATACTGGAGTCTCTTCCACAAAATGGCATAGTATTTCATATAGCCTATATACATCTTCCAGTACAACACTCCTAAGTGTGTGTTGGTTAGGATGTTAGATTTGGAAGCATTTCTACCACGTTTATAGATGGTATTATTATGCAATTAATCTAATACACATGCAGGGAACCATTTTTCTTACAATTGTAGAAATATAAAATAGGAAGGATTGCTTGTAAAGAGTAAGGAACAAAAGTAGCTAGGAGATGGGTCAGATGCTGTTTATAATCTTCAGTTCAATTTGCCATTGCAGCTTCCCAAGTTGATGATAATAAATCCAAATAACCTGTAGTTAAACTTGCAAATTAACTTTTTGGAGCATGAGCTCTCTGATAACATACACCCCACATGAGCAGCATACAGCTGATTTTAGCTCTCCTGACCTTGGCTAAGATTATCCTAAACGAGTTATTAGTTCAGAAGTAGCTGTATTTAGTGACTTTGTTGTCCACTGAAATATATACTATCTGGCATGGTCTAATTTCCTTCTGGTGAGGTAGTAGTCTTTTAAATGAATTTGTTAGCATAATATTTATTGGAGTTAGTGATAGTATTAGATTTGAGCAATTTACTGAACTGTTCGCCATTTATAACCTTTGCTCATCCATGAAGAGGAAAGCAGATGTATTTGCTACTTGATGTTTTACAAAGGATTTGATTACAATTTCTAAATGGAAGACACATTGCCCCAGGCTGACTTCTCTCTGGAGAAATTCCAAGCTTTAGGTTGGTACAGATAGCACATCTAATGGGATATGGCTAAGAAGCAGTGGACTTTGCTTAATACAGAGCTACAGATCAACAAAAGTATGTTTGATAGGCATGTAATATGTGTCTGATAGGCAGAGTGATATGTAGGTACCCTTTTGAAAGATAAACTTACTTTTTTTTTCTTTGAAGTTGATTACCGAGGAAAATATGCAAATGTTGTAATGTAAGCATTTTATCTTAATAACATCTATGATTAAAATATAAGTGAGAGGCAGCACTTCCAAGAGCTTCTGCCCACATGTTGGCTTGATCCTTACAGCTCGTAATTCCCACTACCTTGTGTGAGATCCTAAAGTTCAGAATCAAATCAGACTTGAAGCCAGATGGATTTGTGCATTCCGGTAATCCCAGAACTGGGGAAGCTGAGACTGGAGGATTCCAGGTTCCAAAGCCAGTGTGTGTAACTTAGCAAGACCCTGTCTCATAATCTAAAAAGGACTAGGGCTAGGGATGTAGCTTAGTGGTATAGCACCCCTGGGTTCAATCTCTAGTGCCACCAAAAAAAAGTGGGGGGAGCAGAAGAAAAAGAAAACATTATTTTTTTAAAAAAAATTGCATCATTGATATCAAATGTTCACAACAGTTCCTCTTCCCATAGTGAAATTCATAGTTATGCACTGTGTGTGCTGCCAATTGTTCTTATCTTGAGAAGAAAAAAAAAAACCCAACTCAGTGATGTAATCAGCATGCCTAGATCTTTAAACTGGATAGTCCAGGGCAGGGTGTAGCTCAGTGGTAGAACATCTGCTTAGCATGCATGAGTCCACAGCACCAAAAAATAAACTAACTGGATCTTTGGATATTCATCATAATGTACAGTTAATTAAAATGAAAAAATTGTTTTGCTCAGCTTAATTTATACAGTGTACTTACAAATGATTTACATTCAGTCAGAGAAGTGGGAAGAGAAGGAATTGTATCCTATGTATTTTACAATATGTGGATTTGCAGACTGTAACTCTATTTCAAGATAATGTACATCTTAAGAATTATACTTTCTTTCTTTTTTTTGGCATCAGTTTGAAAATAGCATTGGAAGAAAGCCCTCCTAGTTGTGTATTCAAGCCATTTGGATACAATATCTGTGGCTTTTCTAGTTGATACCATGACTTCTGAAAGGTTTGCCTGTGTGAAACTCAGTATGAGGCCAGAAAGTGTTTGTCCTCTCCCCTTGTCACTTAATACCTGACCTACACACTAGTCCATGATTGATGGCTGAATGCTTGACATCTGGTAGTGCTGGCATATACTATTGCCTCAAAAAAGACAGCAATGTCCTCCCTCTCCATTTGTTGTACAATTTCTGCAATAAGATATATACCCCCAAGTGGTGACTGCTGCCCTTTAAAAAAATCTAATTTTCCTACGTGAAATATGTATCTTTGGGGCTATGTTTTGCTGTATCAGCCTTTTCCTGACAAGGAATAACATGAACTAATGCTGTTACACAATCATCTTCCAAGTACTGTGGTGACCAAGTTAGCCACCTCCTCATTGGCAGTCCTTGGCACCAGGACAGTTCTAGGTTCTGAACTTGCACCACACTCTTATCGTCATCCAAATTGCAGTGTTTTGCTTCAGTTGGAAAATCAAGGTTAAAATTTGTGTTTACAGAATGAAAGTTCCCAGCAGTGTTTTGATGTAGTTTGATATATGAAAAATCAACAAAGATTTTTCCCTCAGCTTTGTTTTTTAGAATGAAAATGATTTGGAGTTTGTGTGAAACTTTGTATTTTGATAGCACAGGTGCCACATGGTCAAATGTGTCAACTGCAATGTTTGCCTGGTGCACAGAAGAGAACATTAAGAAACTATCAGGTTGGGAGGAGGAAAATGCTGACCAGTCCATCACACTGAGGTTTCTTGTTTTTGTTTTTTTAAACACTATTTTTAAACTCTTAAACAAGTAGAGGGACTATTTTAGCATTCTAGGTATAGAAGAAGTAGCCTTTATGACAGAGCGGTATTAGTTCTAATTAAAACACAAATCCTTTTTGTTAACACTGAAAAGAAGACCTGGAATGTAAAAGCAGGGAAAAGAATGGTCAGGTTTACTTGGTTTATCTGAAGCCATAAAACCTGTAGAGCAGATTAAAACTGTTTCCTCTTTTATTTATAGATGGCTCTGAGAGATTCCTCTGTGAATCTGTTTTCAGTTATCAAGTGGCATCCACGCTCAAACAGGTGAAACACGGTAAGCACCTGCGTGCTGTGTACTTGGCTCTGCAAATACATTCATGGAGGGCGAGGGAGGCAGATTCTTCAAAGTCGGCATGCTGTAACAAACCCCCCAAACTCAGCAAAATTATTTAAGTGGACTTCTTAAATGAAAGAACATTTTAAGGTCTTAATGATCAGACTGAATGTCTGCATTGAAACTTAAAGTTGGAGTCAGAGGGGTTGGTTTTCTAGGGAAGTTGATACTTCCTGCTCCTCTTGTGTTGTCTTTTCCTTTCCTTTCTGAAACCTTTTACTGTTGTCCTCCACGTGTTACCTCTTCAGTTTCAAGCATTTGTGTATACCTCATGGTCTTTATAGTATGATTTCTGCCCCATCTACGCCTTCATACATCAGGGGACTGTTCCCCCACCACACCACTTCTCCATGGAAAGCATTACGTAGCGGAGAAAGCCGTAGTTGCCCCCACTCCAGTACTGAATCACTATGGCATGGAGGATGAGTCCTCTTTAAGGCTAGAACAGGGCTGGGCACTGTGGCACACACCTATATTCCCAGCCATTCAGGAGGCTAAGGCAGAAGAATCAGAAGTTTCAGGCCAACCTTGGCAACTTAGCAGACCCTGTCTCAAATTTAAAAATAAAAAGTACTGAGATGTAGCTGAGTAGTAAAGCACACCTGGGTTCAATCCCTAGTTCTACCAAATAAATAAATAAATAAATAAATAAATAAATAAAACAGGTCTAAGGATATAGTTCAGTGGCAGAGCACTCGCCCAGCATGAATGAGGACTTGGGTTCAATACCCAGTACCACAAAAACAACTAAGAAAAGGGCACAGCTGCGCATGCTGGCACTTGCCTATAATCCCAGGTCCTTGAGAGGCTCAGGCCGGAGGATCACAAAGTTGAGGCTAGCCTCAGCAATTTAGCATGACCTTGACTCAAAAAGTAATTTACAAAGGTCTGGGGATATAGCTCAGTAGTAAAGCACCCCGTGTTCAATCCCCAGTACAGCAAAAAAAGAACACATAGCAAAAATGTGATGATTGGTTTTGTTTTTCATAGTACTAGGGATAGAACCCAGGATCTGACACAGGCATAGGCACATGCTAGGCCAGCACTCTACCACTGAGGCTATGTCTCCAGGCCTGCAATGATTGACTTTTTTTTTTTTTTTTTTTTTTTTTGCGGTGCTGGGGATTGAACCCAGGACCTTGTGCTTGCAAGGCAAGCACTCTGCCAACTGAGCTGTATCCCCAGCCCGATAATGGACTTTTAGCATTGTAAAACCTTTTTAGAAAAAGAATAGAGTACAGAAGTCACCTTCCATAAGAAAACTTGGTCACTGAGGCTGCTATGATGTGAATGAAGAAGGGAGATGAGAGTTTGAGATCCTTTGCATGACACCTACAAGAGAAAAAAATGCCTACATGTTATACTTGAAAATATGCAGAATGATTAAGTAAATGTTTATTTTGATC
The DNA here is from genome assembly GCF_902686455.1 of Sciurus vulgaris. NCBI lineage: Eukaryota > Metazoa > Chordata > Mammalia > Rodentia > Sciuridae > Sciurus > Sciurus vulgaris. Next base: position 55,164,507 of record NC_136464.1, on the reverse strand, counting down.
TGGAATGTTTCAACTGTGTGGTCAAAAGCAGTTAAAATGGGAAATGGTCATGTAGCTCAGTAGTAGAGCTAGCATGTGCATGGCCCTGGGTTTACTCTCCAGCACTGAGGCTGGTGGGGAAGGCAGTGAAGATGAATGGAGAATGATTGGGAATGGTTTTTTCTATTTTTTAAGATTAAAGGGGTTTTTTGGGGGGTGGTACTGGGGATTGAACTCAGACACTCAACCACTGAACCCCATCCCCAGCCCTATTTTGTATTTTATTTAGAGACAGGGTCTCACTGAGTGCTTAGCACCTCACTTTTGCTGAGGCTGGCTTTGAATTCACGATCCTCATGCCTCAGCCTCCCGAGCCACTGGGATTACAGGTGTGTGCCACTGCACTTGGCTAAGATTAAAGTTTTCTTGGCGTTGCATCCTGTAATCCCAGCCACTCGGGTAGCAGAGGCAGGATGATCACAAGTTTGAGTCCATCCTCAGCAACTTGGCAAAATCCTCCCTCAAAGTTTAAGAATATAAACAGAAGAATCGAGGATGGAGCTCAGTGGTAAACTACTTCTGGGTTCAAACCCCTGTACCAAAAAAAAAAAAAAAGAAAAAGAAAAATTTTCTGATCAATATAAGTAGACCCCATTACCAAAATATTGAGGGGGAAAATCCAACTAGAAATTATTTTTAAACCAGTTATCCTGTTGGTGGTTGGTGACAGTGTCATGGGAAATACATTGTTGTGTAGTAATATCTCCTTGACTCTACAGATCAGCAAGTTGCTCGGATGGAAAAACTAGCTGGTTTGGTGGAAGAGCTGGAGGCCGACGAGTGGCGGTTTAAACCCATTGAGCAGCTGCTGGGGTTCACGCCCTCCTCAGGTTGATGTTGCCCAGATGGTCTCCCCTGGAGCCCAGCCAGAGCAGAGCCGGCAAGAGACTGTCACAGCTTATGCAGCCTCTCAGATTCACGGCTGTATCACCAAACTGCTAATTCACATCTACTTGCTTTCCCTGTATCTATCCACAGCCAACAAATACTTAAATATGTGATCTTGCAGGGAAAATGTTTATTTGTTTAAAAAAATATTGGGAATCAGATTAAGACAATCAATTTCAGAGAGCCAGGAGGTTTGGGTTTAAGAGATATTTATAAAATTTTCACAAGCTAAGTAGGATTTGTGCCAGAATTAGCCAACTAAATGGTATGCACTCTGTCCGTCATACGGTGCCTGGAAATTTTTCACCGGTGAAGTCCAAGGTGAGGATCTATAGTTATACTTTTCTGACCTAAACATTTCTTTTCACAGAGGAATGTGATTTCAACTCAGGACCTATCCAAATGAGGAATTTTTAAATGTTCTTTTTTTTCTTTTTCCTATTTTTAGACATTCTATAGATTCTACTTTTTTCTAACCTCTTCTAGACATACTGGAAAAAAAAAAAACTTTTTTTTTTTTTTTTTTTTTTTAATATAGCAACAGTTGTAAAAATAAAACAGTGAGCAAAATCCTTTTAAACACAGAACTCTTCCATTCAGCTCATTGGTAGACTCAAGCAATTCTGTAGCAAAGCCTTTGAAAGCACTCCAGATTGGTGTTTTTATCCTTTCAACGTCCGTGGGATTTGGTATAGGGAAAGAGGTCAAGTTACTTTTTACAAAAATCTAAAAACTATTTCTCCTAAGCACATGGTAGATTTGCTTTGCTTCAGATTTTTTTCCTTTGTAGAAGGGTCTAAATTTATGTTATCAGTATCTGAGTAGGTTTTGTACCCGTTATAGAGGAAAACCTGGAAGGCTGAGAAGTGGGGTTTGGTTTTGCTTTGCTTTTGGGTTCTCTGCAGGGGATCCCAGTGTCTACACTGCACAATTAGGGGAATCATTTATTACATTGTATACATATTTTGCCTTATCATTTGCTTTTCTCCTCATAAACAACTTAGGCCTGACCTTCTTAGAGTTGCTTAATTATAAATAAATATAATCCCAGTAGCAATTAATCTTAATCTCAGGAGTTCAAAATGTTTTAACACAGACTACCTGACAGGGAGCGGGTGACTTCACTCAGTTGGTAAAGTCTAGGCCCAGTGAAGATGAAGACCTGCTCAGGTCACACAACTCAGACAGAAGGAATGTAGGATCCTGGGATAAATCAGAGTTGCTTGATAGCTCAGCTTGCTATTCTTGTCTCTAAAGCAAACCACAGAGAACTACAAGCTCACCTTTTTATATCACTCAACCAAAACAAGACACATGTATAAAAGCAGTTATTTCCCTGCTGCTTATCACCAGTCATCTTGCTGATAACCAGGGAAAAACTAAAAATAACCTGCACTGCAATAAACCTTTAAATTAGAACTTCAGTGACAATTGGGAAGTGATCACAATCTCTCTTATTTCATTTGTAAAGCTGTGCAGAACAGACACTGCATCACCCCATCTTTACACTTTGGTATTTGAACTTTTTTTTTGGGGGGGGGGGGGGAGGGTACTAGGGATTAAACCCAAGTCCTTTTTATTTTTTATTTTGAGACAGGATCTCACTGAGTTGCTATGGCTGGCCTCCAACTTGTGATATTCCTGCCTCAGCCTCCCAAGTTGCTGGAATTACAGGCATGTGCTACCATGCCCAACAGTATTTGAGTTTTTAACAGAATGTCTCCTAAGCTGGATATTTCTTTTTATGACCTTAGAAATTAAAGACATCTGCACAATGCAGTGGCACACACCTGTAATCCTAGTGGTTCAGGACCCTAAGGCAGGAGGATCACAAGTTCATAACCAGCCTCAGCAACGTAGTGAGACCCTGCCTCAAAATAGAGTTGGGGATATGGCTCAGTGATTAAACACCCCTGGGTTCAGTCCCTGGTCCAAAAAAAGAGATCTTAAAGTTGAACTGAAATTTTTTCAGTGTTCACCTCGATTATTCAGGTACTTCTTGAGTCCTGTCAAGAACAAGACCCTCACTGGTTTTTGAATATGGCATCTCCCTCTTTGCACCTTCTATTGATCTTTATGTCCTATCATCTACAACTCCTGGTACCATACTTTGAGCTCAGAGATGGGCCCTGTGGCTCATCTGTTCAGAGTAAGTCTGCACAGCTAAGGTTGGTCATGTCTGGATGCAGATTCAAGTCTGCCAGACTGTGAAGCTGAGATCATGCTTTATCACTGAACCCAGCTCAGAACGTTGCACAGAGAAAAATTCTAAAACCTCTTATTGATAAAATGAATTAACTACCTGGAGAAAATAAGTCTTATCACTACCTTCCCTTCTTCCTTCCAGGTCTTGGTAAGAAGGGCTTTCAAGCATGATGGAGGAACGGCTCCTTCAGGAGCAGACAAGAATCAGCTTTCCACATATACTCTTAAGATTCAGAGTTGGGGAAATATTGTTAGGTGCTAGGGAAGGCTGGGGATACCTGAGTGAGCAAGAAGGAAGGCAAGAGGTCAGAGGGCAGCCAGCAACCAGGACTGCACAGCTAGCCAGCCTTGGGAGGCTGATGGAGACATGCCTCCTGTGCATAAAACAGTTGGCAGTTTCCAGAGCATTTTTACATATCTTGTCTGGCTTCTCACATCAATCCTGTGATAAATGAGACAAGTAACTTACAGTTGAAGAAATGGGTAGAGAAGGTAAGATATCAATGCAGTATTGCAGTTAATAAACAAGGGAGCTGGGTCTTGTGGATTGTCTCTGCCCATTGGTTCATATGTTTCAGAATCTGAAGTCAGAGCTTGCTATTGATAAGAAATTGTTCGTTATCAGTCTGACAACTCCATATAACTGGTGTCTCATAGTAGTGAGACATAAATAATAAACAATGGCTCGTTTACTTTTATATAGTAAAAAACTGAAACATTTTTACTTCACATTTAATTATCCAGTGGCAACATTAAGGTTCAGAGTTTTGTGGAGGGTTGGTTTTCTTGGTTTGTTTGATATAGCATCTCTCCATGTTATCCAGACTGGCCCTGAACTGGGCTCAAATGATCCTCCTGCCTCAGCCTCCCAAGTAGCTGGGACTACAGGTGTGTGCCACTGCACCCAGCTAAAAATCCAGAGTTTCCCCCGAAACACTTTAGAATGTTATGTATTAGTACCATCCCATACCTGTCACTCACCTGGAATGACAGTGGACTTGAACTATATATCAGACTCAGGGTCCAAGGCTCTCTCTCGAATCCTCTGTTCCTAATTAGGGCACCAGATACTGAAGTGGTAGAAACTTGGCACCTTCAGGCTGAGGACCTTTACCTCTGTGAAGGAAAGGAAATAGGACCAAGAGAGCCCTACCTCCCAGAAGGGAGAAACGACCAGTGACCTGCCCTTTCCTGCAAACCTGAGAGATACTGTGCTTTGTCCTTTGCCAAAGCACCTACCTTTGCCTAAACTAACTTGCCAGGCCTCCTTGTAATTGTCTGAAGTTCTGACCAAGGCAAAACCTTTCATTCCACAAAAGAGATAAAAGTCTTAAATGACAGATACTTGGGAGAGTTAAATCTGGTTGCAAGCAGAACATAAATGATGCTAATCCTTTTCTTGTTTTCCCAATGTTGAGTTTGGGAGGGAGGTCGCTCCAAGGGAGAAGGGGGAGGAAGACTGGAGCCTGCTGTTTTGCCATTAGCCCTTCAATGCATAAGTTTGTTCACATCTGATCAAAGTGGGGTCTCAGATCATTAAAGCTGGGAGAGATCATGTAGTTCCCCCCTTGCTTACAGACAGGAAGTTGCAGCCTGATCATTCATTCACTGCCAGATCCCAGTACCTAGGACAGCATCCGCACATAGTAGGTATATAACAAGGTGTTGATTTTTCAGTGCTAGAGATAGAACCCAGGGCCTCATGCACGTTAAACAAGTACTCTACCACTGAGTTATACCTTACATAGGTATTTGTTAAGCGATAAATGACATATATGAGCATTTACCTTTTTTTTTTTTTTTTTTTGAAACTACTGTTTCCAGTGTAAAATCCATAATGGAGTAATATCTGAGGCAATTCGGATAATTAGTGGGCAGAGGGAAAACTGTTACCCAGGCTGAGGCCCAGGCTCCTTCTATAATGCTACTACTACACTGTCAGGTAGAAGCTGTGGAACAAATGGAATCTCTTCCAGAGCAGCCATGTTTCACATGACCGTGTGTGTGATGAGCCAAGGCAGATGATGCTGGTGGCTCCCCGCCCTCCTCATGGGCTCCTGCACACGGGCCTGGTGGTAGTGCCATGTGCAGGCATCCGCAGCCAGTCTCCACCTCTCAGATGCTTTAGTTTCTCCAGTCAAGTTTCCTAGGAGGACTTGTTTTCCCAATTTAGCCTATTTCCTTGTAATAAAGCTGTCTAGAGCAGGTAATGAAGCAACATACAATTTATTACCCTAAGAAAGAGAGGGATGTAACTTTTCAGATGTCTTATTCTTTCAGCAGATACTTACCGAGCACTTCCTGTGTCTAGCATATGTAGATGCTGAGGATGTTACAGAACGAGACCCAGGCCAGGTGTGGTGGCACACCCCTGTAATCCCAGCGCTCACAAAGTTGAGGTAGGAGGATCACAAATTCAAGGTCAGCCTGGGCAACTTAGTAAGACCGTCTCAAAATAAAATATAAAGAGGCTGGGAATGTGGCTCGGTAGTAGAGGGTTTACGTGGTATGTGTGAGGCCCTGTGTTTGATCTCCAGCATCTGAAATAGATGGATGATAGATAGACACAAGATAAAAAAGGCTGGGGATGTAGCTCAGTGGTAGAGCACTACAAGGTTCAATCCCCAGTACCCGCCCCCCCAAAAAAGACATGGTTATTAACCTCAAGGTGTTTACATAAACACTAAGAGAAAAAGATAATTTAAGTGTAAAAACTCTGATCAGGGGAAGCATGAAGTACTATAAAATCTCATAGCAAGGACAACTAATCCATCTTGGCAAGAGATCAGAGAAGACTTTCTAGAAGGACTATGAAGAAAAAGCAGTTGTGGGAAGGAAGGACTTTCTAAGTGGAGGGCATGAGATGAAATGTGCAGAGGCCCAGGGGTGAGCGGCAGCATTGTGCTTTTGTAGGGCTGCAGATGGTTTGTCACGGTTGATTCAGAGTGTAAGGGCAGGAGAGGAGACTGATGCACTTTGCTAAGGATTTGAACTTCAACCAGAGGATAGTGGGGAACCACTGAAGAGCTCGAGGTAAGGGAACTCCAAGCTGGTTACACTTTAGAAAACTCAGTAGGAGGGAATGACGGAGGATCAGTGGTGTTCAGATCCAGATCTCTTGGAAGCTGGTATAGAAATACAGAAAGAGATGACCACTGCCAGAAAAAAAAGATGTGGGGACAAGAGGACCAATTTGATTTGATTACTCAAATGTGTCCTCCACGGGACTTGGTGGCTGGTGGAACTTGGAGAACTCAGGGAAAACATCCAAGTTTCTTGAGATAGGAACTGAGGGACTAGTCACGCCATTCACTAAGATTAGGGTACAGAGAGAGGAGCAGGCTCAAGGAGGCATCCGGTAGTCAGCTCTAGACCTACAGGATAGGAGTGTGGACTGGGCTGGTTAGATTTGGGGCTCACCAGCCTAGAGATGTTTATCAAACCAAAGGTAGGGTATGGATAGAATTACCCAGAGGGAAAGCCCATGGAGTGAGAACAGAATTGCACCAAGGAGGGATCTCCCAAGACCAGTGACATATGAGGGAAGGCAGAGGAGGAGGATTCCAGAAAATCAACTGGCAAAAAGTCCCCAGAGAGACAGCAGGAATGTGGCATCACGGAAACCAGGGGGGGGAATTTTTGAGAAGGCTGCAAACAGTAGTATCCGACGCAGCCAAGCAATTCCATGAGAGAAGGGATGGAGAAGACCTCGGTCTTACCAAGAAGGCTGTTGGTGACTTTGTCTTGAGCATAGCCACCTCAGGGGTTAGTGGGGTGAGCCATTCAGCTATGGGTAGGAGGATGAGTGGAAGGAGAAAAGATGGGACCAACTCTAGAAGACCTTCAAGACTTTAGCAGAAAAGGGTGGCAAAAATGAGGGACAAGACAGCACAGAGTCCAGAGAGAGTCAGAGAAAAGGGACAGTTGAGGGTAAGGTTGCTGGGCAAGTGGGAGGAGAAGGGATGCAGAACCTGGTTGGAGTGAAGGAGGGAAAAAGAATAAGGCTGATGTGAGCACATGTGTAGGTGAGGTAGCAGGAAGTCCAGGGAGCTCCCATCTGGTGGCTTTTATTTTCTCTGTGAAGGAGGAGGCAACTAGAATACTGCCGGTGGTAAGGGGCAGGAGGAAGTGGGAATAGTGGGGTCAGGAGTTGTCCCAGGGTCAGGAGGCTCACCAGGCACATTTAGTGCCCTGTTGCACTCAGAGTCTGTGAACTGCATAGCACAATCTTTGGGGAAGTCCACAGCCTGGCAGTGGGAATGGAAAAAACTAAATAGTTGGTGGTTAAGGTTTTGCATGGTAATGGCAAGGGCATCAGCAAATTGTTGGTCTAGGCAGGAGAGGAAGGGAAGTGAAAATAAGAGAGGTTGCCAGAAAGAAATATATATGGAGGGCCTACATGGCACAAGTAGCATGCAGGGAAACAAAAACAAAAGGTCAGGGGCTGGAGATGCAGTTCCGTGGTAGAGTGCTTACCTAGCACGCACGAAGCCCTGGGTTCCATCCAAAACAGAAGGAGAAGGCGGTAGTCCCCAGACCTGGCTGTCCTCATAATTAAGCTAAATAACAATACAGACTCCCCAGCCTCATTCTGGGGTCCAACAAGTCAGTGCAAGGGGTGACATCAAATGTGACTCTTCTGGAGTTGATTTTTTTTTATTTGTAATTTTTTTGTAGTTGCGGATGGACATCATGCCTTTAATTTGTTTAATTTTATGTGGTGCTGAGGATGGAACCCAGCGCCTCACAGGTGCTAGGCAAGTGCTCAGCCACTGAACCACAGCCCCAGCCCACATGCTTGAATTTTGAAGCCACTTGGACCAGGGGAGAAAGCAAACAAGTAAACAGAAACAGGAAATGCACACAATGGGATATATCCGTGGCCCTGGTCTACACAGGTAGCTGTGGGAGCCAGGAATGCTGAGGAGGGGACAAGGACAACTTCCGGAAGGCGAGTCTGGGCGCAAGTGTGATGGACGAATGGGAGTTAACCAAGCAGAGAGGGGAAGTGTCCCGAGCACAGGGGACAGCATGTGCAAAGCCAGGGCCACGTCTGTGGAACTCCAAGTCATTTGGTGTGGCTGGAACGCCGGGCGTAAACAGGGGAGTGGTGAGATGTCTCAGGAGAAGGAAGCAAGAAGCACATTGTTCTGAGTCTTGTTCACCATGCTGCACTTTCCATCAGAAGAGCATTTCTCTGAAACAGCCAGGGGACGCCTAAGAAAGAAGCCAAGAATCCCGACACTCACAATAAATCACTGGGGAAGCAGACTCCTCCAGCCCGGGAGGGTTAGGGCCATAGTCTGCTGTAGTGCATCAGATGTGACCTGTGCAGACCACTAGGTGGGGAACAGGATTTCTGCTGTCTAGAAACTAAGCATTCACAGCTCTGTAGTTATTTATTGACTTTTAGGGAAAGGCATACGTCCTAAGCTCAGAGAGAATTATTGAAAGAACCTCCCTTCTGGGCTCAGAGCCAGAAACCAGGATAAGAAGCAGCCTGGAGTGAGCAAATTTAAAGCATATAGACATCATCGAGAGATGTTTCCCCCCAGATGGTTTCTGCTTCTTTCTTCCCTGGGCCCTGAAAGCCTTTCTCTTCCTCCTGTTCTCAGAAATCCCTGGGCACAGATTTGAAGATAAACCATACAGGCATTTCATTTGTTTAGCAAACCAAAAGGTCATGTTTGGGGGCTGTTCAAGTCCTACAATCCCCACTTAACTCTCTGCAGAGTTTCCAAAACAGAGTCAATCTGGAATATTCTACAAAATCAGAGCAACTCAGGATTGTAACATAACCTCGGACTTTATCATCCCAGACCAGTGTCATTGCCCAGAGAGGACTGGAGGCTCATCCTGTGACCCCACTTCAATGCCCTAGGCCACAGAATGCTTCCCCAAAGGACTCCTGATAATGGAAAGGAAATCAGACCCTCTGACCAGCCTGAGAGTGCAGCTCGAGGACAGGACCCTAATGGCCTCCAGAGACCCATGGACTCAGGATTCAGAAAGAACACAGGACACTGTCCCCATACTATCTCTCCACACAAAGGGGGATTCATCCTGGAAGCTGGAAGGAGGGAGGAGGATCAAGGAGGAAGGCAGTGCCTTGCGGTCTGAAAGCATAAGCCCCTGACACCTGCAGTGGTCAAGACCAATTCAGGACCTTTCCAGCCATCGTCCTCGTCAGGCAAATGAGGCCTAGCCCCAGAGGTTTCCAGACCCTGGGGACCAGCTCATCCACAGGCAAAGAATTTCTTACCCCAGGATAGAGAAACAATCTTCCACCCTGAGTTCTTCAATCTTTCCTAGACCTGCAGGTTCTGTGGCCAAAATGAGCCTCCATTAAAAAAAAAAAAAAAAAACCTGGAAATTAAAAAGAACTGCAAATTGGTGCAATCACTCTGGAAAGCAGTGTGGAAATTCTTCAGAAAAACTAGACTGGAACCACCATTTGACTCAGTTATCCCACTCCTCAGTATATACCCTAAGGATTTAAAATAAGCATACTACAGTGACCAGCCACATCAATGCTCATAGCAGCTTAATTCACAATAGCTAAGCTATGGAACTATCCTAGGGATCCTTCAATAGATGAATAGATAAAGAAAATGTGGTATATATACACAATGGAATATTACTCAGCCATTAAGAATGACCATGACATTTTCCAGCAAATGGATGGATCTGGGCCCTGAAAGCCTTTCTCTCCCTATCATGCGAAGTGAAGAAAGAAAGTCCCACATAACCCAAGGTGGAATGCTTTCTCTTATAGGTCGAAGCTAACCCACAATAAGAGGGGGCTGCGAGGGCAAGAATAGAAATGCAGATTAGACAGTGGGGAATGGAGGGAAGGGAGGGGGATAGCAAAGGAAAGACAGAGGAATGAATCTGACAGTGTCCCACGTACATATATGAAAACAACACAGCAAATGCCACCACCATGCACATCTGTATGATGGGACTCTAACCAGAATAAGATGTGTTCCCTGCTTGTGTAATTATACTGAAATGAGTTCTGCTGTCATGTCTAACTAAAAAGAACCAAAAAATAAACAAATAAATAAATAGTAAAAAAAAAAGAACTGGGCCAGGCATGGCGCACACCTGTAATCTCAGTGACTAGGGAGGTTGAGGCAGGAGGATCAAAAGTTTAAGGCTGGCTGGGGCTCCCTGGGGAGACCCTGTTTCAGAATTTAAAAGGGGGTGGGCTATAAGTCAATAGTAGAGCACCCCTGGGTTCAAACCTCAGTACCTCGAAAAATAATTATAAAAAGACTTGGGCTCCAGGAAGGTGCCAACTGAATATTTTCAGGGTTTGGTTTGTTTGGGGTTTTTCTTGTTTTTTGTGGTTGTTTTGTTTCATATTGGGGATTGAACCCAGGGCACTCTGCCACCGAGCCACATCTCTAGTCCTTTATTATTTTGAGGCAGGGTCTCGCTAAGTTACTGAGGCTGACCTGGAACTCGTGATCCTCCTCAGCCTCCCATGTCACTGGGATCACAGGCTGCACCACCATGCCACACGGCTGTTAGATCTGAAAGCTGCTTGGGGGTTGGGGTGGCAAAGTCTTCAGTAATGAAGGAGGAGAGTGGGCTGGGAACACATGCCTCTCATTTGGTACACAGGGACTCAGGGTGGGTCCAAGTAGTTTTCAGGGCCTGAGAACATTCACCATGCTTAGCAAGTCGCCGTATGTGGGCACTGTGCCAAGCACTTCCCACACATGATGTCACTTACTCACTGGGAAGGGAAATAGAAAGGCTATGTGGAATGGCAGGGAGCCACCAAGATATGGCAGGGATGGCCAGAAAGAACCCTATAGCCTAAGAGCTGGGTGCAGTGGTGCGTACCTGTAATCCCAGTGACTCCAAAGGCTGAAGCAGGAGGATCGCGAACTCAAGGTCAGCCTCAGCAATTGAGTGAGGCCCTAAGCAACTTAGTGGGACCTTGACTCAAAACAAAAAAAAAAGGGTTGGAGATGTGGCTCAGTGGTAAAGCTCCCCGAGTTCAATCCCCCATCCAAAAACAGTAGTAGTAGCAGTAGTAATAATAATAATAATACCACAGACTACATGAATTAAACAACAGAAACTTCTTATCTCCCAGTTCAGGAGGCTGGGAGTCCATGATCAAGGGGTCAATAGGGTTGCTCCCTTCTGAGGACCAGCAGGGAAGAATCTGTTCCAGACCTCTCTCCTCGGCTTATAGATGCCATCTTCTACCAGTGTCCCTGTGCATAGTCCTCCCTCTATGCATGTCTCCTTTTATTAGGACACCAGTCCTTTGGGATTAGGATTAGGGCCTACCTTACTGACCTCATTTTAACTTGATTACCTCTGACAAGACCTCTGCAGCCAGGTGCAGTGGCAGACTAATCCCAGCCGCTCATGAGGCTGAGGCAGGAGGACCACAGGTTCAGAACCAGCCTTGGCAACTTAGCAAGACCCTAAGCAACTCTGAGAAACTCTGTCTTTAAATAGAATATAAAAAATGGCGGGGATGTGGCTCAGTGGTTGCGTGTCCCTGGATTCAATCCCTGGTATCAAAGGAAAAAAAAAATCTATCTCCAAATAAACCGACACTCTGAAGTACCAGGATTAGGACTTCAGGATATGAATTTTGAGGGGAACACAATTCAATACACAAAAGCGATGTATAACCCAACTCTCCTTAAGTGAGTGTGCTAAAGACTCAAGATGGAAAATGACTTGCACTGGTCATACTAAGACTAGAATCCAGGTCTTTTGGGAGTGTCAAACCTTGAGAGGGATACCCCAGGGGTACCTGCTTTTGGAAGCCCTACCCTAAGAAGGGCATCTGTGAGCTTGGGCAAGTCAGGGGAGCACCCAGTCAAACCTCTTCACAGGGGCTGGGCATGTAGCTCAGTGGTAGAGTGCTTGTCTACATGTGCAAGGCCCTGGGTTCAATCCCCAGTACTCCCCACCCACACACACAAAATCTCTTTATAGACCCAAAGTGAGTACACACTCTCGCCAACTGATAATTGGGAAAAGGCTCTGAAACACCCAAGTGGAAGGAGCCCTATTAATGGAGCTTCCTGTTAGGACAGTCTTATTTTCAATGGTTGGGACCCTAATTAAGGGGCCAGAAATGCAGTCTATCTATCACATAGAGTTCTATTCCTTACTTGCAGGGCCCCCAACAGCACAGTTGGCCAGAATTTGGCTGGGAATTTGCTAGACTTCTGGTGGGCCCTCTTGCAGACTCTCCTGCTGTTCACTCTTGGGCCTGACTTTGCTTAGGGCTGGCCAAAAGGCCGGGGGTCTCCATTTTGCAATCTGTTGGGAGAATTCACTAGAAGTCTTTTTTTTTTTTTTTTTTTTTTTTTTTGGCAAAATACTGCGGATTGAACCTGGAGCCTTACACATGCTAGGCAAGTGCTCACCCTGAGTCACATCCCCTTGCTTAGGGCTTTGCAAGACCCTAGCTAGGGGTTGGTGGGGGTCCATATAACTTGTGGGAGTGACACAGGTTTAAGAGCCTAGCTGGGCACAGTGGTGCCCACCTGTCATCCCAGGAGCTCGGGAGGCTGAGGCAGGAGGATCACAAATTCAAAGCCAGCCTCTGCAATTTAGCAAGGCCCTAAGCAACTCAGCCAGACCCTGTCTCTAAATAAAGAGGGCTGGAGATGTGGCTCAGAGGTTGAGCCCTTCTGCCCTTCTGGGTTCAATCCCTGGTACAAAAAAAAAAAAAAAAAAAAAAAAAAAAAAAAAAAAAAAAAAATACCAGCTTTGTTCTTGTTCTTGTGGCCTCAGAAAGAAAAGGCAAAAATTGAGATTGAATATAGCACAAAAGTGTGGGCGACACCAAACCACAGATAGAGCTGATAGGCTGCAGGGAAGGAAGTGAAAAGTTCACCTTGTCCTTCCCTGTCACAGGCCTGTGGGTTTTGCAGAGGTTTGCTTTTTTAATTTTTAAAAAAACTTTTCATTTAATAAAAATAGCTCAGTGGGACAACATATTATAGCATTCGTGGAAATAAAAACTAGGAACCACATCATAGGATGTTCTGCAGCAAACTTGGCGCTGGTTTCCAGGACAGCTCCAAGTTCCTCCTGATTTATGCAGCGGCAGTGGGGGCCCACCCCCGCCCAGGTGGGGCCTGGCCTTAGGGAGGAAGGGAGGAGGTGACCCTGCACCATCAGCTGTTTCCCTTGCACCCGGGCCAAGACCCTCGCCAAGGTTGGAAGCACAGCTTTGTCCCGTGTCTGGCTTCTGCACTGTAAAAAGTTTCCATCACAAACGGTCCATTCAGGAAACCAAGGTTAGCAGCAAAAGGGTCTTATTTGAAAACGTGAAACTGGGCAAGGCCTTGGGCTTCCTGCCTTGATTGCTCTCCTGAGGCCTGGGACCAGCCCAGAGGGGTGGGGCGGGGAAGCTTTGCAGGTTACAGGATGTGAAAGTGGGGACCAAGGTTAGGAAAGAGAATAAAAGACTGAGAGCAGCACACGCCCAGCAGAGGCCATGCGCAGCTCTCTTCTCGGGGTTTCCTGTGGGTACACCGAGAACATTGTGTTCTGGCTGTGCACTATTCCTGCTGAGCTGGCTCCTCACTCGGCCCCTGGGTCCTAGTGCTGTGCCTCTCCAGGCCTCAGCCCTTGCTGCACCTGAGTGAGCCATTTCCACTGTGTCCTCCCTACAGGGCTGGTGGACTATGAGCACTTAGATTCTGTCACATCCCACATGTCCAAAGCATCTTCTATGTGTGTGGCCTGTGGACACTTCATATCCTTCATAACAAAAATATCTTGGGGATAACAGGGCAGAGGTTCAGGGAAATTGGAAATCCAATTATTTATTTATTTATTTATTTATTTATTTATTTATTTATTTATTTTGGAGGCGGGAACTGGGGATTGAACTCAGGGGCTCTCAACCACCGAGCCACATCCCCATCCCTATTTCATATTTTATTTAGAGACAGGGTCTCACTGAGTTGCTTAGCACCTTGCTTTTGCTGAGGCTGGTTTTGAACTCTCCAACCTCCTGCCTCAGCCTCCCAGGCTGCTGAGATTACAGATGTGTGCCACCTCACCAGTATTTGTCAGAGGTTGCTGGATATAGGTTTCCTATCACTTCAGAAGTAAAAGATTTTGAGGCATTATTTCAAACCCTTGAAATGAATGTAAGCTCTTGCTTTCAAAGTTTCTCTCCGGAGAAGTTTGAAAATAGGCACTTATAAAAGTTTTTATTGGTTTATATATTTTGCAGTGCTGGAAATCAAACCCAGGACCTGGTATATGCTCTAACACTGAGCTGCTCTCCAGCCCCGATAGGTGCTTTTTATTTATTTTAGTGGTACCAAGGCTAGAACTCAGGGGTGCTCTACCACTGACCTACATCTCCAGCTCTTTTTATTTTATTGTGAGACAGGGTCTCCCTAAATTGCCAAGGCTGGTCTCAATCCTCCTGCCTCAACCTCCCAAGTAGCTGTTACGGGCGTGTGCCACCACACTCAGCTTCAATAGGTGCTTTCTTAATGAAGCCTCTAAAACAGCTGCAAGTTAAGAGTAGGTGATCCAGAGCTCGATCGTATGCTGCCTGCGTGACTCCTCGAACTGCCACCACCAGCCTGTGTAGCTACCACACCAGGCTCTGGATTGTCCAGTGCTGTGCAGGGTCCTGGAGCTCAAGATGGCACTGGGTCACAGTCCAAGAAGCCAAGACACAATGAGAGAGAGAGAGAGGACTTAGGAGGGAATGGGGGCTGGGGACATAGCTCAGTTGGTAGAGTGCTTGCCTTGCATTCACAAGGCCCTGGGTTCAATTCCCAGCACCACACACACAAAAAAAGTTAGCATTTCTTGCCCACTTTCATATCTGAGCCAATTTTCAGATTATGAATTCAGGGTGTTAAAAAGATAAGGACACAAAAAGGAAGGACCCTGCAACACCATGGCAAATATACACAACGATGATTCCCCTAGTCTTTCTGCCAAAGTTCACATATACACATAGGAAAGAATGGGAGCTTAGTCCATTTTGTACTGTTATGACAAAATACTTGAGGCTGGGTACCTTATAAAGTTAAGGGTTTACTTGGCTCACAGTTCTGGTGGCTAGAGGGTCTAAACAGCATGGTGCTGGCATCCTGGAAAGCATTCCCTGGCTATATCACCACATGGCAGTAAAATGGAAATAGAATCAATCCTGTGCAGAAGGGGTGAGCATGTGGGATGATCTCACTTTATAACAATACCCTTGCTCTTTCATCTAAACATGAGGTTGAGTCTCCACGACCTAATTACCTTCCATTAGACCCCACCTCTTAAAAGTCCCATCACCCTTCCACACTGGGTGGAAGCTTCCAGCACATGAACCTTTGGGAGACACACTCAAACCACATCGAAACCACACCACAGGCTCTCTGGCTACTAGAGGTTTTTGCAACTTTCCAAGTACGTTCTGGATTATAAATTCCCCTATCAGACTGTAGGCATCTCTTTCCAAGTCATCTTTAACCAATCACACCCTTGGCCTTGGATATGATCTACAGTTGCTGAATGACCTGAAGGACAGTCAATTGCCAGAAGACCTTTCCTCCAGCAATGGGTTAGGGTCGTTCAATAACTAAGCACTGAGAACCTCCTCTGTACCAGGCACCAACATCGAATGCACACACAGCTACCCCATGCAAGGACACCAACATAGGAAGGCCCCTCCTTGAGATCACAGTCCAGAAAGAAAGACATCCAATAAGAATAATTCTGAGGGGCCAGGAAAGGAGGCACACCCCTGTAATTTCAGTACCTACTCGAGAGGCTGAGACAGAAGGATCACAAGTTTAAGACCAACCTGAGCAGTTTAGCGAGAACATCACAAAATAAAAAATTAAAAGGGCTGGGGACATAGCTCAGTAGTAGAGGGTTTACCTGATATGGTGAGAACCTGGGTTTAATCCCCAGCACAAGGGAGAAAAAAGAAAGAAAGACACAATAACTAAACTATGGAACCAACCTAGATGCCCTTCAACAGATGAATGGATAAAGAAAATGTGGGTGTATACACAATGGAATATTACTCAGCACCAAAGAAGAATGAAATTATGGTATTTGCAGGTAAATGGATGGAACTAGAGAATATCATGCTAAATGAAATAAGCCAATTCCAAAAAACTAAAGGCCGAATGTTTTCTCTGATAAGCAGATGTGGATCCATAGTCGGGGGGTGGGGAGAGAAGAATGAAGGAACTTTGGATTATACAGAGGGAAGTGAGGGGAGGAGTGGGGAGGTGGGGAGGGGAAAGACGGTAGAATGAGACAGATATTATTACCCTATATACATGTATGAAAAAAATTTTTAAACAGAAATAAATGAATAAAAGAAATAAAAAGAATCCCAAGGGCTCATGGAAGCCCAGAACGCTGTGGATGAGCACAGAGCAGAGACCTAACACTCAGGGCCTAGAAGTGCCTCCTCAGGAAGAGCTTGTCAAGCTAAGGCCCAAAGGGGAAGGAAGTTAAGAATCAGCCAGAGGGCCGGGGCTGCAGCTCAGTGGCAGAGCACTTGCCTAGTATGTGCTTGGGTTTGATTCTCAGCACCCACATATAAATAAATAAAACAAAGACCCAGGGCTGGGGATATAGCTCACCTGGCAGAGTGCTTGCCTTGCAAGTACAAGGCCCTGGGTTCAAATGCCCAGCACCACAAAAAAAAAAAAAAAAAAAAAAAAATCCATTGACAACTAAAAAAATATTTTTAAAAAATGCTTAATTTTAAACAATGAACAAATAAAGGCATGTAAAGGCATGCTGTCCATCTACAACTACAAAAAAAAAAAAAAAAAAAAAAAAAAAAAAAAAATTAGCCAGAGGGGAGAGGGAGAGAGAGAGGTGCAAGTAGATATGAAGAGTAAATTCGAACATTCCACAGCACAGCACGGTAACCATGTTTGACAACCATTAATTGCATATTTCAAAATAACTAGTGGAGAAGATTTTGGATGTTTCCAACACAAAGAAATTATAAATGTTTAAGGTGCTAAATATACCAATTAACCTGATCTAATCCTTACACACTGTATACACGTACTGAGACATCATACTCTAACCCATAAATACATAATTTTTTTTAAGTACTGGGGATTGAACCTAGGGCACTTTAACACTGAGCCACATCCCTAGCCCTTTTAATGTTTGATTTTGAGACTGGGTCTTGCTAAGTTGCTCAGGGTCTTTCTAAGTTGCTGAGGCTGGCTTCAAACTTTGCATCCTTCTGCCTCGGCCTCCAGAGTAGTTGAAATTACAGGTGTGCACCACTGCACCCAACTGTACAATCACTGTATGCCAATTTACAAATGTTAATCTTAGATTGCATACTCTTTATATGCTTAGTTTATTATGTCAACTACATAAAATTGTTTTCAAATGTATTTTTAAAAAGAATGAACCAGGTACAATGGCACATGCCTGTAGTCCCAGCTAAGACAGGAGGATCACAATTTCAAACCCAGCTTTGGCAACTTAGAAACACTATGTCTCAAAATAAAAAATAAAATGGGCTGGGGATGTAGCTCAGTGGTAGAATGCCCCTGGGTTTAATATCTAGTCACACACACACACACACACACACACACACACATACACAAGAATTCACCAGATGGAGGCTGGGAAAACAGTTCAAGCTAAGCTAAAAGTGCTTGTGAAGACCCTAGAGTTTAGAAAGCAAGTGGTTCACTGAGAAAACCAAGGGACCTCTTTGGAGACTTCTGAACTCCAGCAGCAAGAAAATCCCTCACACCTCACTCCAGGGAAGCACCCAGGCATCATTATTATTTCCAGTCAGAAAGAAACCCATTGCTTCTCTGTGGTCCTTCCCTAGGCCTTGGGCCCCATATAGAATCCTAAAAGATGGCTAGGACACACTGAGACAGGAAGGCCAAGGGGAGAGACTGGATGGAGTAGGTTCTGGTCCAGGCACTAGGACCTTGGAGTAAGACACTAAGCAAATCATTTCCCATCTCTCTAGACCTCAGTGTTCACGCTTTGTGGATCTCCCATATTTAGCATAACACATGGCTTCTTGAACTAATGAATGACTACAATTTCTGTCTGTAAAAATATTCCTTCCAATGCTAAGATTCTGGGTCTGAGACCCATATTCATTCCTGTCCAGGATTCTTTGAGAAATTCCATGAAGGAATGAGTATAGTGCCCAGTACATTCATGGCAAAAGTTTGTTGAATGACTGAATGAATGCTTGCCCTGAAGTCACTATAAACCTTGGTCAGATCCTTGTTTCTCACAGTAGCTGCCCTGAACCCTAGACCTTGCTGCATCCAGAGGAAGAAGATTGAAGAAGACTGTTTGGAGCTGAAGGTAGTAAAAGAAAGAAAGGACTCACAATCTCCAGAGTCTGAAAACTAACCCCCGTGCTCAGGTAGCACTCTGTCTTATAACCTGCCCCTGCCCCACTCCTCTGAACCAGTAACCCACCAGAGCTTGCTGGCAGCGCTCCAGAAACGGACAAGTGCTCCCAAGCCACCATATCCCCTGCTCACCCTGAGTCAGGCGCTATAGGAAGGGCAAGAGTTCCCAGCTGGGCACACCCTCCAATGCATTTCCCCTCTCCTGTGGGTTTCCAGGCTAGCCCACAGAAGCCTGATTCATCCACAACCACACTGAAACATAGAATTAATTCCGGCTGTCCCTGGGGTGAGCCAGGCCACTGTGGCCGCCAAACCACCACTTACAGCATTATTTCGATGGGAAAATGTGTTCTGAGCCCCAAGCAACCAAATTATAAGTGGGATGTACGTAGGCACGCCCAGGTTGGAATTCCACCTTAAAGCTTCCCCCAGGTGGTCGTGGCAAGGCACGTCCTGCCCAGCCTCAGTTTCTTGCTTTGTAAAAATGCCTTCTTAAGAAGGTTCTAGTGCAGACTAAATAGGCACGACGAACCTCAGCTGCTCAGTGGGGGGCTTTTCACGGAAAGACCCTGGAGACAAGACTCCAAGCACAGTCCCCCTGCAGGTCCCTCTCCAGCTCTGTGCAGGGACAATATTACAACTGGATTTGAGCTCTGAGCAAGTGTTTATGAGATAAATGAGCTGCTCTCTTAGAAGTCACAGAACATTCCTCTATCTTTGACCTTCTGCTGGCTTTTACTAGCTTATCTGAGCCAAGAACCTTCTCCAGCCCCCACTCAGTTCTCTCCCCCATCTCTCCATGAACAGCATTGTTCTGGCTTCCTCTGCTCCGGGTCCTGGGAAGGGGCTGAGCCTCCAGAAGGGGCCAGAAGTCCTGGCCTTTCACCGGGGCCTGGATGCTCGCCTGGCCTGCCGGCGGCAGCCACAAAGCAAGCATGAGGAGGGCCCGCACCGCCACTGGTAAAACGAGGACCTCCTCCCGCCAGGCTTGGCTCCCGCCCCTCCTGGGTCTGTTTGTTTCCCTGCCGCAGCTAGAACGGCCTGTACCGAAGGATGGTGCTGACGGCCAGGGAATCCGTGGGGTCCTAAAGGTCGACTTTCTTCCCTTCCTAGCCCTTCTTCCTCCAATGACAGAGTTTCCTGGCCTTGGCCTCGATTCAGCGCAGGGTCACGGGCACGGTGGAGGTCAGACACTTCAAATGAGCCTCTCCCACACGGCACTGTGCTTCCCACGTCCCATACCCCGAGGTGCCAAGGAATCTGTCCATCTCCCCTCTCTGCAGGACTTCTCTTTGGGCCTCCACTATACCAGTCACCCCACCTCTTTGCCCAAGGCCCTCAATCCTGGAATAGAAAAAACAAACAAACAAACAACAACAACAACAAAAAAACGCTATGTGAGGGATGCAGCTAAGTGGTGGGGTGTTTACCAGCATGTGCAAGGGCCGGTTTCATCCCTAGTCCTGCCCCCTGAAAAAAATCTTGTGAAAGTAATTGTGTTCATGGTAGAAATCCGACAGTGCAGAGGCGCAGAGTAAAAGTAAAAGCCTCTCCAGCACAGAGCTCACGTCTGTAATCCCAGCTGCTCAGGAGGCTGAGGCAGGAGGATTGTGAGTTCAATGCCGGCCTCAGCAATTTAGCAAGGCCCGGAGCAACTCAGCAAAACCCTGTCTCCAAATAAAATACTAAAAAGGGCTGAGGATATGGCTCAGTGGTTTATCCCCAGTTTAATCCCCAGTACCAAAAAAAAGCCTCTCCATCCCTCAGAGATAACCCTGTGTACAGTCTCCCCGTGTCCTGGATGTTTGCTGGCATGTTTAAGAGCATGTGTCCACAAGGGAATGCTCTTTTTTTCCTCCAGAATGGGATTATAGTGTACAAATTGTTCTGTGGTTTGTTCTTTTCACCCAAGTGTATCTTGGACATCTTTCAAAAATATACTCTCCCCTCCTTTTTAATTTTGTTTTTCCTGTTGTTAAGGTATTGGGATGAAACCCAGGGTCTCAGGCATGCTAGGTAAGCACTCTACCATTGAGCTACATGCACCCCATCCCCAGCTAAATTTCCCTTTTTTTTTTTTTTTTTTTTTTCCAGTACTGGGGATTGAACCCAGGGGTGCTTTACCACCAAGCTACACTCTCAGCCCTTTTCACGTTTTTATTTTGAGACAGGGCCTTGCTAAATTGCTGAGGCAATTGAGATCCTCCTGAATGGGCCTCCCAAGGCCCTGGGATTGTAGGTATGTGCTGCAGTCTTCTTTACCTCTCCCTTTTGAACGCCCGGTGGTTTTCCATCATTTGGATGTACTATACTTTATTTAAATGTTTTCCCACCAGAAACATTGAGGTGGTTTTCCATATTTGCAAAAGCTATCTAACTGGTCCACCATCCTGGGTCTCAAACCTCTAATCCTCTATCCACACCACTGCTTGATTCTGATTTGTCATTCCCAGGTTACACATCTCCTCCGTGTCAAGGTCATTTACTAGGTGTCTATCTCCCCCGTGCTAAGTTCCTCGAGGTAGGGTGTGGCCTTGGAACTCCTGGCAAGGTGCAGCCTCAGCGCCCCCCAGGGAAATGTTCTCCGGCCTCAGGCCACAGGAACACTCATTCATTCTTTCTTTTCCCACGCATTTGCTGGAAAGCCCCTGGGCTGGACAGTGGCAGATTTAGGATGAAATAGACAGTCCCTGGCCTACAGCTTGCAGTTTAGTGGCAAAGGGAGGCATGAGACACACAAATAAAAAGACTGGAAATTACCCGCAGAGTGCAAGAAGGGACGGGGACCACCGGGAAAGCCTCTCTGAAAGATGATAGACACAATGGAGAGATGCCAGCAGACCATAGGATCTGGTTCCCATCCTGTGTCACTCTGGACGCTTCCCATTTAGTCTCCTCCAGGGTGCAATAAGGGAAATCCCCCTTTCCATTTTAACTTTCTATGTCAATAATGAGAGTTATCCAAGGTCGTAGGAAACGGAGTTCCCCACTGTCCGGGGAGATCTCTTGCTGATTCCACTCGGACCTCGAGTCATGAGCAGACTCTAGTTCCATTCAATTCTGGGTCAAATCCTCATTGTGTCTATATACCATATGTTTCTGACACTGGGACAGGGTATGTAGAGGGGAGTGGTATGATAATGGTGAGGTGTTTAAAGATCTAAAATAGGGCTGGGGATATAACTCAGTTGGTAGAGTGCCTGCCTCACAAGCACAAGGCCCTGGATTCAATCCCCAGCACCACAAATCTAAAATAAATGTTCATGGGGCTGGGTTGTGGCTTGCCTAGCATGTGTGAGGCACTGGGTTTGATTCTCAGAACTGTGTATAAATAAATGAATGAAAATAAAGGTCCATCAACAACTAAAAAAAAATCAAAAATAATTTTAAAATAAAAAAATAATAAAATATATGTTCACTAGAGGGAGTTCACAGTCTGATGGGGCATCAGACCCGGGACAGGATCATTTTAATATAAGCTACTGAATGAGAAGAAAACAACTCAGCTGCAGTCATGTAGGCTGCCTCTGCTCTGGCCTTGATGACCAGTCCTTCATTCCCCAGAAAGGGGCACGGATCTTCCCAAATCTGTTCATGGAGGGCATCCTGAAGGACCCTGGCCTGGAGAGATGAGCTGACACAGTGGGTGGCAGCTAGGACATCTGAGAGAAATACAGTTGTTCTTTACTGGGGATTGAACCCAGGGGGTTTAACCACTGAGCCACATCCTTAGGGCCTTGCTAAACTGCTGAGGCTGGCTTTGAACTCACGATCCTTCTGCTTCAGCCTCCCAAACCACTGAGATTACAGGTGTGTGTGACCATGTTCAGGTAGTACAGTTGTTCTTGATATCCATGGAGGATAAGTTCCAGATTCTCTGCTGATACCACAACCCACCCACACTCTAGTTGCTCTAGTCCCTTATATAAAATGGCATAGGATTTGCATATAAATTATGCCTAATTTCTGATATACTTTAAATCATCTCTAGATTATTTACAATACCTAACAAGATAAATGCTAGGTAAATAGCTGTTATACTGTATTGTTCAGGGATAATGGCAAGGAATGTAGTTTAGTACAGATGTGATTTTCTCTTTCCTGAATATTCTCAATCCACAGTTGGTCAAATCCATGGATATGGAGGGCTGACTGTAATTGTTGTGATGGTAGGAACAAACTGGAAGGAGATTGAGACCTCGGAGGAATGGCACCCCTCAGGGCACAGGGAACCTGGGCAAAGCCAATTATATCAGTGTTGAAAGGAAAATCCCAATGAAAGAAAGCAGGTTAATGTGTGTAAGCATCCCCCTCCCCAACTCTTCTCAGGAGCCAAGGATTCCTTGCCCCAGAGGGGGCACACAATAAGACAAGATAGAAATCTATCTTACCTCTGACAGCCTCACTTCCAGGTCTATATGTCTGCCTCTCTTTAGCATGATAAAAATACTGTAAATTATACGCTTATACTTGTTGATGTTCTCTTTATGATCCACCTTCTGTGGCTGTATATATTTTGCACATCTACACACATATTACCGTGCAAAGTGTATACACAAAGCTAGGCATACTGTACTTTATGAAAAATTTAAGAGCTTTTCGGAGGTAATTAGAAGCATATGTGATTTCCCCCTCCTGGGCTGTGGGAGGGAGATGAATCTAGAGATAGGCAAGGGCCTACCCTGGAGGCTTGCTGGGCTGAGGCAAGGAGACAGACTTTCTCTAAAGGCAATGGAGAGGGAGGCCCTACTGAGGCTGAACAAGGGCAAACAAAAGGTTGAGCTCTCCTTACCTGGACCTAAGAAAATAGAGGTGTCTCTACAATCAGTGCAGCAAACCCCAAACCACGTCTGACCACTCCTCTCTGTGGCTGTCACTGCATTTATAAAGGAAAGCTATAGTGTGGGGCTGCAGGATCACAGGGTCAAACCTGGCAAAAACCTAAAGCTTCCTAAAGCTTTAGGAAGTCCCCAGGAAAACCCAGAGACAGTGTTACCAAATCTGAATCTCATTCTCTGCCTCCACAGCTGACCAGCTCTGGAGTCTGCTGTATCAGGGCTGGGATGCTGTTCCACGGGGAAAGAGCTTGGGGAAGCTTCTGCAGGCCCATTGATGCCCTTCTTCCCAGGCCCAGACACTCTTAAAACTTCCTGGGCGAGTGAGGCAACACGCTTCATTGTGCAGCCCTCAGCAAACACGGAGGCTGCACCAAGTGCTAAAGAAAAGCTCCCATAATAACCATGTGTGATAATAAAAAGATAAAGAGGCAAATAGGTATGTAGGTCAGCTCAAAAATAGCCCCCACCCACTTGCCCTGGGTAACCATTTGTGCCAGGTGGGGACAAAGGGTTTGCTTGCTTCCCCTCCCAAGCTGATCTGCTCTGCTCTTTACAAGGCTGCCTTAAATAAAAGTCCCTGCTGGAGGTGGCTGGGGCCATGCTGAACTGCAGTCCTACAGGGGCAGGCCCTGCTCCCCTGCGCCCTAACACCACCACGGAAACCCGGAGGTCAGGGAGCACAGCGGTTTGGCCTCTCTGACGGGTTAAGCCAGGGTTTAGGGTAGTGATTCACAGATAACCCCCTCACGCACACCCCTTAGGTTTTGCGTGCACCCAGGAGGCCTCCCCCAGCGCAACAGAGATGGCTTTGTTAGCAGGACCCCCTCGTTACGGCCTCAGGGCTGTGAGGGCCTCCCGGCCTCTCCGTCTCCCCCTCCCCCTCGCCCTCTCCAGAAAGGCGCCGGCCCCGCCGCCCCGCCCCCACTCAGCAGCCGCCCCCGAAGCGCTGAGCTCAGCATCTCCTCCCGGGAGGTGGGCGGAGCCTACCTTCTCTCGCGGGGGGCGGGGTCGGGTCAGCCCCGCCCCTCTCCTGGTCCCACTCGCCTTCAATCCCCAGCCTTCCCCCCTCCCCAGACGCACGTTCTCCAAGTCACGTTCTCGCTACCCCCCAGCAGGGGGTGGTGGGGAAAGACCCCTCCCCCAAGTCAGCTGCTCAGCATCTGTCACCTCAGCGGCCAGGCTCCCCTGTAGGCGCACCTCGGCTGTGGGAGAGAAGCGGGAGGGAGCGGGGGTCTTCCCTGCCTTGATCCCCCCTGGCCCCAGATAAGCCACTGCGGACCTCAGGAAAGTGGGTTAAGCTCTTGTAGGCACCAGTTCCCAGAGCCGACCCTACAAGTTTTTGTTTCTCTACATTTTTGGTTTGGTTTGGATACTGGAAATTGAATCCAGGGCCCTCTACCACTGAGCTACATCCCAATCCTTTTTATTTTTTATTTTGAGACAAGGTCTCCCTAAGTTGCTGAGCCAGGGCACAGACTTGGGATCATCCTACCTCAGCCTCCCCAGTAGCGTGGTCACAGGCATGGGCGACCAAGACCAAGACCGGTTTCTGCATTTGTATTTTAAATTAAAAAAAAAAAAAATAAATAAATAAATCAGCAGTAGTTCCTGGGTTCCTGTGTCAATGTCTGTCTCTCTGTGGATGCAAATGGAACAGCTAGAGCCAGAAGGGGGTCCCCCTTCTCACACCTTCCCAGATGGGCCTTGCTGTGGGGCATCTGAGTCCTCAGGGAGAGAATTCTGGGAGGGGGGAATGTGGTGAGAAAATCACTGTTACTTCTGGAACTGAAGGTGTCTAGCCAGAGGGAAACCCCTGGGTGTCAATCTGCCTAGCCATTTGAGTCAGCACGGCTAGGCCCTGCTGAATTCTGCAAGAGGAGGAAGAACTTGATCAGATAAAACAAGAGCCAACCCCAGAGAAAGTTTTTGTGTCAACAACTCCATAGGATTGCAGGTGTCCATTCCACCTGTTCTGCACCCCCTTCCACATCCCCCCTTCCAGCCTTTATATTCCCTTTTGGCTGATAATTAGAAGCCTTGGTGGCCAAGGATCAGGACATGCTGACTGGCTGTGTGACCTTAGGCAAGTCACTGTACCTATCTGAACTTTCTTCATTTTCTCACCTGTAAAATAATACTGATGAACCCTGACCTGTCCACATATGCTGTGCAAATATGACTTTTACTAGCAGAGTATAAAAATCCTAAAGGATATGAAACCCCATATGGGTCAAAGATCTTTGTGAGGAGGTGGCAAAATTGTCAGGTGGGACTGGCAGCTCCTGCCAATTGCCAGTTAAAGAATTCCAAAGAAAGGTCCAGAATGCGGACCCTGGGTGACTGCCTTTTGCACAGACCTGAGTTTCCCAAACCTTTGACTTCTAAGGTCACTGGAGATAAAAAAAAAAAAAAAAAAAAAAAATGCATTTCCTGGGTGAGTTAGAGGGTTAACAAAGGGGTGAGGAAGGGGTTCCCAGGAAGGGCAAGAAAAATTCCTGAGAATTTCTTGAGGCCTAACTGCATCTCCTAAGGCTCAGTTCCTCCTCAGTAGAGTGGGGAAGCAGACAGGGTTCACCCCCAGGCCTGCTGGCCCTAACATTCGAACACTTTAAGGTTCATTCTAATGCCAGAGTCCTAAAAGTGAGAGCAAATCTCTGTGCTGAAACACCCTAATCTGGCCCTATTCACCACCCCAGCCCCTTGGGAGACTCAGAGGCTGGACAGCCCTCCTTCCCCCACCACACACATACAGTTTCTTCTCTGAAAAAAAGAGAAAAAGAAAGTAAGCTGATTTGGCTGTCTAGGCCATCGGTAAGCCTGGGTTCTGGCTGCCCACACTGTGACATCTGATCATCCTTGCCATCACCCCGCAACTCCCTAGCTTGAGGAACAAAGTCCATCCTTCCCCGCCCCCCCATTCCCCCTTTGATATTTGACAATTGGAGACCCTCAGAAAGTGCTGAGCCCTCTGTAGAGGCCTTCTCCACTAGGGAGGCCTCCTCCAGACCCCTGACTGTGAACCCCCTACAGGCCAAACCCGGTCATTTTTTTCTTAGTCTTTTTTTGGCCTGGAATTTTTGGAACAGCAGGTTCACTGAACTTGTCATATCTTTTTCCTTTGCTGTGGTCCTTGTGGAGGTTGAAGAGGCCTTTGAGATTCTCTAGCTCTGAATTTTCAAAACTGGGTTATGAAAATCTTAAAACTTCATGAAGCCACAGGATAAACACAGTGTTTCTTTTTATTAACATATTTTTGGAGGGAGAGATTACTTTCAATAGTAAGTAATTTAAAAGTTCGCTACTAAAATTAACAGATAAAATATAAAATAGAATGCAGAGTTATATTGTTTTTCATAAAAATATTGGGCTTCAAAGACACATTTTGCTTTCTGGGGACTGCATCAGGGCTGCACAGCCTGTTCATCCTTGGTGCGCAACAGTCAACTCAGGCCTACCAACTTCTGTCCCCTGACTGGCAGGGCCTGGGCTGGCCTCAGGAAATGACCGGTCATTTAACTTAGGCTTCAGGTACTAAATAAGAGGGGGCTGCCTAGCCCTCCTCCTTCATTACTTTCTTTCTTCATGAGGGTTCAGTCCCAGGATGGAAGAGGATTCTAGTAAGCTGGCAGAAAGCTGGTACTAAAGCAGATGGGGTTCCTTCTAGAGAACCACTGGTTAATGAAGAGACAGAAGGACAAGGTTTTAAACCTGGCTCAGGCAACTCCCTTGATCACCCTGGTTGGTGGGAATGAGATGAGTGGGCTGTGGGGACCTCTGCTATTGACGGGAATAAACATGGGTCTGCAGAATCCTAAAGCTGCTCTCCCAGCTCCCAAGTCTTCTTTCAGTCGGTGGACATGAGTGGTTTATCAAGCCAGCCCTTTGTGGAGTTAACACTACCTCTGCCCTGTCCCCAGAGGAAATGACTTCTTGTGAAACTTAGGACTCTGTAACAGAATTGGCCATCTGTGAGCTCACTATTGTCATGTGTGGGCCTTGTCTCTGCAGCTGTATGCCCTCACCCACCCATAACCCACCCTGCCTCCACAAGGAGGCCTTTGATAGGCTGGGGAGCCACCCAGCTTTCATTCCAGGCCCTGTTTTTCTGTCCAAGAAAACAGACATCCTAACTAAAAATGAGCACAGAATTTCCTAGATGATTCTGTATAATAGGATCACGCCTAACCTGCCCAGTTCAGATTGGGCTTGTGGAAATGACCTCCCCCAGTGATTCCAATTTGGGGTGTGTGTTGGGGTGTGTGTGTGTGTGTGTGTGTGTGTGTGTGTGTGCAAGTGCATGTGCATGTGCTTGCTGGGGACTGAACCTAGGGCCTTGTGCATGCTAACCTCGAGCTCTACTACACCCCAAATCCTGATTCCAATTATTAATTAGGCTTGAAAGCCCCAGGCTGATGGAAGGATTACTGGGCTCTCTGGGCTTTAGTGTCCTGTCTGTAGAAGTCACTATATTTGTTCCTCAGGGTGCTCGTAGATAACAAATTTTAAAAGCTTCTTTGAAAGGCTGCAATACATTGTATTGTTAGTATTTCCATTTCAAAAAGCAGCTTCATTTGCAAAAAGACTCCCCACTGAGTTTTTAACTCACCCTTCAGTAGAACAATCAAAACCCTACTTGAAACCCTAGGCTGTCACAGCTTTTCAAAAACCGTCCTAGGAAGCCAGGTGCATTTTATAATCTTGCTATTTTGACCAAGCTGTTTGTTGTTGTTTTAAGTAAAAGAGCCAGAGACGGCCTGGGAAGACTTTTGCTCGCTTCTTGTCTCCACCTCCTACCAACACTCCACCCTCTCCCCACAGCCCTGACCCACTGGCTCCCCACTCCACCTCCACTATCCCCAGAAGAAGTTTCCAAAGGACTGAGGAGGCACTGCAAGTTGTACAGGCAAGCTGGCTGGCCTTCGGGGGTTCCCATCTTGAATTCTGGGGTTCCCAGAATCACACCCCCACTCCAAGATCTGGTTTAACTTCCCAAACCCGACTGAGGCAATGTGCCAGACAGAGGCCCTGGGAACGGGTGCATGGGACAGGAACCGCCTGCACAGGGAGGGGCAGGTGTCCGGGAGGGAGTGCTCATTGACTTTAAATTGCAGCCTGCAGTGGGTCCCACGGGAATAGAGCACAACCCAGAAAGAGACAGGGTTTCTACATGGTCAGGGCCCAGGACACAGAGACTGGAACGTGGGGCTTGGTCACCAGCTCCAGAAGTCTGAGTTGCCTAGGTTGCAACAATAGCCCACTCCTGCTAGCAGGTGGGTCAGTCTCCCACCAGGGTCACCTCAATGTAGAATCCATGTTGCACACTGGAACACTACTCTCCAGAGTAAGCCACTCAGAAGTAACGTCAAAGGTGTTTTGAGA
This sequence comes from Sciurus vulgaris, assembly GCF_902686455.1. Taxonomy (NCBI): domain Eukaryota; kingdom Metazoa; phylum Chordata; class Mammalia; order Rodentia; family Sciuridae; genus Sciurus; species Sciurus vulgaris. The sequence goes on along the minus strand of NC_136464.1, from coordinate 55,135,766 downwards.
TGAGCGACTGTTTGATGGGTACACTGTCCCCTTTGCGATGACAATATTTTGAATCAGAGGTGGCAGTGGCACAACATTTTGAATGTACTGATTGTTTACTTTGAAATGGTGAATTCCATATATGATCCTCAACTCAATTAAAAATATTTAGGCTAAGGGTATAGAGCATCTGTCTAGCAGGGGTGAAGCCCCAGCACAGTCTGCCCCCTACAAAAAAATACCATTTTAAGGCTTAAAGGGAAAGTCCTCTGTACTGTGCCACCTCTCCCTCGCTTCCTAGGGCTGCTGACTATGTTCCAGCTGGAAAAACTAAGTTGCTTAGAAGCCTTGCTGCCAGACCCCACCTGAAATGGAAATGTTCAAACATGTCCAAGGCCCTTGGCAGTGCTTGTCAGAAAGGGGACTGGAAGGTAGCATCAAGGTCCTCTGAAAGGCCATCCCATAGGCCCAGCTAGATCCTGGCTATTCAGGTGTAGATCTGTGCAATTCTGGAAGAAGCCACCTTTGAGCTTCACCTAGCCATCCATTTATGTGTTCATTCATTATTCATCCAAGGGACATTGACTGAGCCTCTACTATGTACCTGGACAGTGCTGACTACTGCAAGATGAGCAGGACACTATCCTGGAGCGTTCCAAGTGGAAACACTCATTAATAAGAGATATGCAGAGTGTGAGAGGAGGAGGCATCTAAGAGTGAAGGGTTGGGGTAGGGGCGCCGGTGGAAGCAAGTCCGGACAAGCCTGGCCTGCAGCCAGCTCCAAATGCAAGTTTACAGGTTCTCTGAGGGCTCTGCAGAAGCCTGGTTTCAGAGGCTGGAAGCTGAACTGCCCTTCCCAGAAGGGCTCCATGGGGGTGGAGGGCAGTGCTCAGGGCAGAAAAGGGTGTATGATGCAGCGATCAGGCTTTCCAGCTCCAGAGACCCTTCACTCCAGCTCCACAGAGGGTTAAGTTAAGGAATCCTGCTTCTAGATTCAAAGGTTCTCCTGGCAGACAATATATAGGGCCTCGTCCCCCTCCATCTCAGTATGTGGGTCACACGGGAAGCCAGTGACCCCTCCATCCTAAGCCTCTGTCAGGAGGTTGTTTATTCTGAAACACACTCCCTCCTACTCTGGGAAACACCTCCAGGGCTAGGACCCTGGTCCTCCCTCTACCCACCCCCCACACACACTAAAAAACAAGAGAAACCAGCCAGAGGGGTGGAACACACCTGTAATCCCAGCAACTAGGGAGGCTGAGGCAGAAGGATCACAAGTTAGATGTCAACTTGGGCAACTTGATAAGGCCCTGTCTCAAAATAAAAAATAAAAGGGCTGGAGATGTAGCTCGTAGTAGAGTACATCACTCTCCACTATTAGGGGTGGCAGGGAGCAACATTTATGGATTTCTTTTGAAAAGAAAATTACCCAGTGCCTATTAACATCACACTTCCCATTGGGGAGAAAACTGTTTTATTAATAGGTATTAAAGAGACAGTGAATGAAAAAAAGATGCTGGGCACACCTCTAGGCACATAGTCCATGATGGATGAATGAGTGATTCCTAATAAACTGACCTTCCCAAACTGACTCTGGATACTTTTGCTTATTAATATCCACTTAAATTTTTTTCTGTTTTTCTTAGTTAATGTTCAAAATTTTTCTGAAATATTTCTCTCTTTTTTTCCTGTCCAAAAAAAAAAAAAAAAAAAAAAGAGACAGAGAGAAAGAAGAAAAAGAAGGGCTAGCGGTGACGCTCAGTGTCCAGCGCGTGCTGTACTTAGCATGCATCAAGCCCTGGGTCCATGTCCCACACAAAATAGAAAAAGAAGAAAACCACCTTAGTCTGTTCAGCTGGCTCAGGTGTCCCCAACTCAGTCAGCCTAATGGGAAAATGGATGCTCCTCTGGTAGATTAATTCCCTTATCTTCTCTCTTGAGCAACAGGAAGACTCTCACACACCGCCATCCCCAACTCTTTTCTTTCCACCACAGTCGTGGGTGATTTGCTCCAGCCTCTTCCTCCTTCATCTAATCACCTTGATCTGGTGTCTTTAAGGCTCCCAGCAAGTGGCAGAACCTAAAGGACAGGATGAGGCATAGGAAGAGGTGGTCAGTGTTCAGGCCTTGGAAGCCCCAGAGCTAAAGACTATTCTATTCTGCAGCTATCTCCTAATCTGAGGCCCCTGATCGCCCCCGCCCATAAATTTGTCCCCAAAGTGGTTCTCCACCTGTAAATGGGAGCTGGAGTGTAGGGCTTGGATTCTGGACCTTTGCGGTACTAAGTCTTAGTTTGCCCCATAGTCGGGCTTTTTTTAAAAAAATAAAAATTGGGGGTGGGGGTGTGGTGGGACTGGAGATGGCAGTGGCCTGACTTCTCTGGCATGTGTCATATGTCACGCGCAAGTCTGCCCTGGAGCGAGGCTCGTCTATCCGATCAGGTTTGGCTCCTACCAGCGGTCCAGAGTGTCTGATGTAAGTTTGGTTTTCTCTTCCATCAGTGTCCGCGTGTCCTGGATTGATAAACCTCTAAAGAAATAAAGGTCGAGTTCGTCCAAACCTCCTCCCACCCTCAGCAACCACTATCGGCCCTAGAGCATCGCTGCCAGGCCAAATTTCCTGTGGCCCCGCCTGAATGACGAAACCCGGGATGGCCATTGCACTCTCTGCAATGCTTGTCTGAAGATCGGTTTCCCGGTCCCGATGAATTCTGAGTCTTTTAGACAAAGCGGGGACAAAGGGCTCTAGGACCTGACGGACGCCCCGGGCTCTCGGCCGCAGCAGGCGGGGGCCGGGCAGCGCTGCTGTCAGTCCCTAGGGCCCGCGGGTGGGTCAGTGTGTCGGTCTGTTGTGGGTCCCTGTTCTCAGCCCCTGGACCAGGCGCTAGGAGCCGGAGCCCGTAAACGAATTCCTATGACTACCTACCCAAGGCTTCTCCTTGGGAACAGTAGTGCAGCGGGAGCGGACAGGGCTGGGGGCCAGGCTCGTTTTGGGGGTGGGGCACGGATCTCAGGAACCCATCCTCTGGGGCTGTAGGGTAACAAGCCGACAGGCAGGTGGGACCGCGGGGGTGGGGGAGCACGGAGCCCAGAGCTGCTCAGGCTTTGGATTCCACCCCGCATCCGGATCTTCTTCAGGCAAGGATTGCGTGGGGTACGTGCGCGAGAGCCGGCCGGGTTAACGTCTGCCCCCCGCGCCGCGGTCCCACGGGCATCCACTGTGCGCCCAGTTGTGCCTTTAGGTTTCAGGCTCCCAGATGCTAGGGTAACAGTTTTTCCTGCCCGCCGCCCCCCACACTCCCCAGTCTCCCTCGAGCTCGGTCACAGGCTACCCCCTCCCCCAGCAACGCGACCCTATAATAAACAAGTCTTTCCTTGATCCTCCCCTGCCGCGAGCGCCCTCAGCGACCTTGGCAGCTGCAGCTGCCGCGGATCCCTTCCAGAAAGGGGGCGTGGCCACGGCTCGGTGTTCTGCCGGGAGGGTTCCGGGGCTCAAGAGGGGCGGGGCCAAGCCGCTGTCACCGGGCAGGAGAGAACGTTGCGAACGTGCGCCCGGAGCCCATTGGCCGAGGTGGGCCACACTCCCGGGTCTGGATTGGACCGCGGCGAGGAGGAGGCGTGGCCTCTCCGCTCTAGACCTTATAGGCTGCTCTGCGCTGGTGCTAGGGATCTCAGCAGGCCAAGGGGGAGGTGCGAGTGGGTTGAAGGGACAGGTCTGGGCAGCGCTCGGTGGTTGGCACCAGTTCGCGCAACCCATTCAAGCGGCAGGACGCACTTGTCCCAGCAGTTCTCGCTGACCGCACTAGCTGGTGAGTGGCCCTTCTGCGTGTACCGTTCTCTGCGTGGGACGGCCTCGGCGGTACTAGTCCCAGCGCTCGCAGTCTCGTCCAGACCCCAGACTGACGCTCCGCGGTGTCCCTCTTGTCTTTCAGCGGCTTCTGAGCTCCGGTACCCTGTGCTCATCGGCAAACGTCCTGGCGTCCGACCTCACCATGCCTAGTCTTTGGGACCGCTTCTCGTCCTCCTCCTCCTCCTCTTCATCCTCGTCCCGAACTCCCACCCCAGATCGGCCGCCGCGCTCAGCCTGGGGGTCGGCGGCCCGAGAGGAGGGGCTAGACCGCTGCGCGAGCCTAGAGAGCTCGGACTGCGAGTCCCTGGACAGCAGTAACAGTGGCTTCGGGCCGGAGGAAGGTGAGCAGTGGGCTGGTGCTGAACGAGACGAGGGTCCGGGGAGGTGAGGAAGCACCGCTCTAGAAGGGGTCAGAACCATCTTGGCTTCCTATCCCAACAGGGCCCAGATTGCCCGTGGTGGGTATTGGAGTAGAGTGTATAGAGTGTGGAGCGGAAACTGATGCGCGAACTGGGCAGAGTCTCTGCTTTCTTAGAAAAACAGCACCTCCCCCGCCTGTAAATCTCCCGTGGAAGCTGCTCTAATACCCCTCCTGGTGTGCTCTCCCTTCCAGATTCGGCATACCTGGATGGCGTGTCCCTCCCCGACTTCGAGCTGCTCAGCGACCCGGAGGATGAGCACCTGTGTGCCAACCTGATGCAGCTGCTGCAGGAGAGCCTGTCCCAGGCGCGACTGGGCTCGCGGCGCCCTGCTCGCCTGCTGATGCCCGGCCAGCTGGTGAGCCAGGTGGGCAAAGAACTACTGCGCCTGGCTTACAGCGAGCCTTGCGGCCTGCGGGGGGCACTGCTGGACGTCTGCGTGGAGCAAGGCAAGAGCTGCCACAGTGTGGGCCAGCTGGCCCTCGACCCCAGTCTGGTGCCCACCTTCCAGCTGACCCTCGTGCTGCGCCTGGACTCTCGCCTCTGGCCCAAGATCCAGGGGCTCTTTAGCTCCGCCAACTCTCCCTTCGTCCCTGGCTTCAGCCAGTCCCTAACGCTGAGCACAGGCTTCAGAGTCATCAAGAAGAAGCTGTACAGCTCAGAGCAGCTGCTCATTGAGGAGTGTTGAACTTTGGCCTGGGTGGGGGGCACAGTGCCCTCCATGGCAGAGACAATGGACCTTTTGGGGTAGAGACTAGCAGGCAGTGACTGAGGGACTGATGCCTGTGTTAGAAAACTGACAACAGCCACCTGAGGGAAAGAGATGGAGTTGGGGGACTGTAGTGTTTCTTGGGAAGCTCATTGGGTCTTGCACAGGTGGCTCCCCAGTGGGGCAAATGCCCCTCAGTACTGTAGCATGAAACAAAGGCTTCGGGCCAACCAGGCTTCTGGCTGGATGTGTATGTAGCATGTACCTTATTATTTTTATTATTACTGACAGTTAGAACAACAGTGGTGTGACAGGCAGGAGGGCAGCTGGGCTGCTCTGGCCTCTGAGGGTTGTGTGTTCATGGTAGTGACCAGGAGGGAGGGGGGAGGTCATGGAGGCAGTTTGTATCATGGTCTGAAGGGACCAAGTGTGTTTGTTTTTTTGTATCTTTTGTTTGGGGATCGGAGCTTCACTACTGACCTGTTCTAGGCAGCTATCTTACAGACGCATGAATGTAAGAGAAGGAAGGGCAGGTGTTGGGATCACTTGAGATCTTTGACACTTGAAGAAAAAATACACCTGAGAGCTGCGTCCACCCCATCCCCACCCCATTTCTGGAGAGTTGAACTGTGAGGGGATGGGGCTGAGTGGGGCTGGGGGCTGGAACCCCTTCCCCAGAGGAGTGCCATCTGGGTCTTCCATCTAGAACTGTTTACATGAAGATACTCACTGTTCATGAATACACTTGATGTTCAAGTATTAAGACCTATGCAATATTTTTTACTTTTCTAATAAACATGTTTGTTAAAACAGTTGGTTGAATCTTATCAGTGCCCTGAAATGGAAAGGAGGTGGGTGGATGCTGATAAAAAGTAGGTTTCTTCAGACTCTAGGGTCCACCACTGGCCCTTTCCGGGACTGCCTGCCAGTCTGGTAACAAGTATATGGACTGTGCTATCTGTGCCAAGAACCCTGGCTCCCTTGGCTCTGTGCTGGCTGAAAGCTACCAGGGGAACGTGCTGGAAAGCACCCTGAGGTAAGGGGTGAGTCAGACCTCCCTGGAAGCCAGTCTCAACAGGGAGAGTTCACCTGGCTGCTTGAGTTAGAAGGTCCAGGCACAACGGCCTCCTGAGCCTAAGGTCCCAAAGAAGAGATTGTTTATCATCTTATGAGAAAAGTCATAGTTCTACTTGGTCTGCAGAAGTTAAAATTACAAATTTAATACCTGGATACAAAAAAGATCAAAAGGAGGAGTTTGAAAAGAACTGCAAGCCTCTCACTAGACAAGGAACTTAGGGCTCAGAGGGACCTGAGTGGCCTGGGAGGAGGTGTGGCCCAGACAGGTGCAGAACCACCAACACACAACTTTGTGTAAGACAATGCCCTCGGTGACTTGGACTCAGGCACTCTCTGGGCCCCTATTTCCTTATCAGAGAAGTTGAGATTGGGCCAGCTGAAGGCTACAGTCCTGCCCACTTCTCCCTCCCTCCCACACCAACTGGCCTCTGGAGAGTTGTTATCTCCTTTGTTTCTCTTCCTGGTCCCAGACAGGCCTTGTTTGCCCAAGACTATAAAACAGTGGTTCTGCCACTTGATTGTGGAGTCAGATTGTTTGGGGCCCTGGTTAATACAGATCCCTTGGCCTGAGGGAAGAGTAGGGCCCCAGGAACCTAGGTTTCAAAAGGGATTCTCCTGAACTTTGGAATGGCTTAGAAGACTCACACCTCTTTGGTAGAATTGCATGAGTTGTTCCCCAAAATGGATGAACTTGGGTTAGAAGTAGATTAGCGAATGGAAGGTGATGACAACAGAGAAGGGGCCCAGAGCATAGTCTGAGGAAGGCCTCCCACCACCATTCTTAGCACATTCTCCTAATAGCCACTCTCTGGATGGAAGGGCAGGGGTTTGTAATGCTTTACAGATCAGTAGAGGCCCAAGCCCTTGAATAGCCATCTTCTTGAACAAGGGCTGACCTTGGCCTTTCAGCCTGCTGGGTTCAGGGCTGGAAATGATACAGGTTGAGCACTTGAGTGATGTCTGAGGGGCCCCTACTTTCCTAATTTCAAAAGAAGAACAAGGAAGATCATCTTCTATTGTCTCCTGAGAGTCTTACTGGTATTTGGAGGCAGGAACTGGAAGGCCCGGTGACCCGTCTCCAAGCCATGGAGGCAATTGAGCATACTCTGCTCCTTTCTGGAGAAGTTCAGAATGAGACAGGAGTAATGGTTGGGATCCCCCAGAGAGCTCAACTAGTATGCTTTCCTGAAGCAAGACTGGCTTTCCTCATCCTCACAAGGCCTGAAAGTTTCCCAGGCAGGACAAAGGGTGCCCAAGTGAGAGGCCTGAATCCTGGCTTTCACAGCAAAGGAAGAAACTTGCTGAGGCCTAAGTCAATTAGGCCTTAGGTCTCCTAAGAAGTGGCAGGGAGTTTTGCCCCAGGTGTTGGGCTTCTTTCTTGTTTTGCCTGAAAGTAAATAAAATTTATAGACTTATACAATATAGCTGGGCCTGGTAGAGCATACCTGCAATCCCAGCAATTGGAGGCAGAGAGAGCATGACTTCAAAGCCAGCCTGGTCAACTTAGTGAGACCTTGTCTCAAAATAAAAAATAAAACGAGCTAGGTTTGTAGCTCAGTGGTAGAGCACCCCTGGGTTCAATCTCCAGTACCACACACACATCTTACACAGAAAATCCGACTTAGGAAGATGCTCTCAGGAATTCTTCTATTTGAACCATAAAGTTTGTATTAACTCCCATTATATAGGATTCCCCTATTTATTCCTATTTCTACTTCATCGTGTTACTGCTCTAGAACTTGCAATAGCTTCCGCCGGATTTCACTGTCTGCTTTTCAAATCCTTTGATAGTTGGCCCTGTACTCCCTACCCAGGCTTACCTCCCACCGCTTGTCTTATTTTGGTACAGATCAGCATAGTCTGCCTACTTCCCCAAATGCAAACTCTTCTGATTCTAGTGCTCTCCACTAGGGATGCAGTCACTTTGTTTTCTTTGCCAATCCTGCCCTTTTAATGCCCAGAGCAAGCTGCAGCCCTTTTATGACTCAACCCCGCAACCATCTTTATCTTTCACAATGACAGTGTTAAAAATTTGGCAAGTTTTTGTTTGCTTTTTGTTTTGTTTTGTTTTGTTTGCGGGGGGGGGGGGGGCAGTGGGGATTTAACCCAGGGGCATTCTACCACTGAGTAACACCTCCAGTCCTTATTTAAATTTTTTTATTTTGAGACAAGTTCTCAATAAGTTGCCCAGGCTGACCTTGAATTTGCAATCTTCCTGCCTTAGTCTCCCGAGTTGCTGGGATTATAGGCATGCAAAATCATGTCTGGCAAAATCTTGGCACTTTTCTGATATCACTGTAGATATTTGTTTTGCATCCACACAGCTCTGTGGGATAGTCTTATGTTCCCCTTGGGCCTGGCACATGGTAGTCAACTAAATATTGGTTGTCTGAACCCTCAAGCATCCCACTCTCCCTAGGCTCAGAGAACATAAGATTCTTCCATCAATCTCAGACTCTCAGGTTAAGGAGAAGGAAGGAGGGTAGAAATAGTCCCTGCCCTCTCTGCTATGCCTACTGCCTAATTTAGAGGAAGACAGAAGGCTGAGGTCTTAGAGGGAGGTAGTGTCCTTACTGGTTAAGGTCATATGTATTACAATTGGGGAAATCTGAGTTTGAATCTTGGTTCAGACATTTCTTAGGTGATAAACTGGAGCAAGTCACTTTGCCTCTGTAAGCCTCAGTTCCCTCATCTGTAAATGGGGATAATAGTGAAGATGTTATAAAGAAGAGCTAGCTGGTGTTCACTATGGGCAGAGGAGGCCAGCAGTTGGGCAGTGGCCTAAGCAGTGGTGAGGCTAGCTGCACAGTAAGCATCATTTAGTAGGATCCTCCTATCCCAACCCTGCGGCTCTCTTTCCCTCTGGTTTTGCTTTCCTCTAAAATCTTTTCAAAGTTACCATCTTGGTCTGGGGTTGTAGCTCAGTGGTAGAGCACTTGCCTAGCATCTGTGAGGAATTGGGTTGAATTCTCAGCACCACATATAAGTAAATAAATAAAACAAAGTTCCTTTGATGACTAAAAAAAAAAAAAAGTCACCATCTTAGCAACAATCATGTCTACACATATGACCTTAATACTTTTTGTCCCCTGGTGCTGGAGACTGAACCCAGAACCTCATACATACTAAGCACATGTTTTACCTCTGAACCATACCCCAGCCCAACCTTACTAGATTCTTATGAAAATATCACTTTAGGGAAACGAGCTCAGACAGCCACATGTCTGAACTATATTAAGGGCTGTGTACGAGGCTCCTTTCACTGCGCCTCATGTTTCAATAGGAAAGGCCAAGGCTCAGGGCGGCTTAGGGAGTGGGCCTGAAGGGCCAGGCTGGGAAGTGTGGTCTCCTACTCCCAGGCTTCTCACTTAATCTCCAAGCCCTCCTGATTCCCCAGCTCAAGTGCATCTGGGTCAACCACATCCTGCTTGTGCTGCTGGAGGTAGCCAAGTAACTGCCAGGACACCCCAGGAGAAGGCTGAGGAAACACAAGACACAGACGTCAAGCCCAAAGAATAGATCATTAGAGGATGCTGCAATTATTTTTAAATGGGGGTCTCTTTATGAAGGAATCACAAATGAGAAAGCAGATTGTTAAGCCCCAGATACATCCATGCAAGGAGCCAGCTGAGAAATTCTCAGTTCCTTCCCAACCTTCGGCAGCTTCATGGCAACTTCTCGGGCAGCAGTTGCAGCCTGTGGCCATGATGTGCCGGTGGCTCTGAAGGTAGAGATTGGGAGATGGTTACTTCTTTTTTTCATTCATTCATTCAAACTACATATAACTGGATGCATGGGGAACCCTAAAGAAGCTGATATTAAAATATTTCTCTCTCTCTCTGAGACACACACACACACACACACACACACACATGTAAAACTGTAGGGCATAAGGAAAAGAAAAAAATAGCACACATTCAATTCTCTTTATCTTTGATTTCCTAAGAAAAATTTTCCAAAAATTTAGAGTGAGTAAAAGCATAAAAAAAGGCCAGCTGCAGTGGTACATACCTGTAATCCTAGGTACTCAGGAAGCTATGGCAGGAAGATCGAAAGTGATCGAAAGTTTCAGCATCTTAGGGACACCCTGTCACAAAATAAATAAAAAGGACTGGGAAGGTAACTCGGTGGTAGAGCAACCTTTGGCTCAATCCCAGGACCAAAACCACAGGGTGGGGTGTGTGTGTGTGTGTGTGTGTGTGTGTGTATGTGTGTGTGTGAGAGAGAGAGAGAGAGAGAGAGAGAGAGAGAGAGAGAGAGAGAGAGATGAAACTGAAACTAATTGCACTTAAAATTTATGACTTTCATTGAATGTAAATTATATCTCACTAAACCTGACTTTTTTTTTTTTTTTTTTTTTTTTTTTTTTTTAGCAGTGATTCTAGGGATAGAACCTGGGGCCTTGGGCATGCTGAGAAAGTGCTCTACCACTAAGCTACACTCCCAGATCTGAAATTTTTTTTTTTTTTTTTTTTTTTTTTTTTTTTTTTTGTGGTGCTGGGGATTTGAACCCACGGCCTTGTGCTTGCCTGCAACTGAGCTATATCCCCAGCCCCTGAAAAAAATTTTTAAAGTATGTATATACATATGTGGAGAGACAAACTCACACAACTACAGTGATCTGACTCTTGACAAAGGTGCCAAAACATACATTGGAGAAAAGAAAGCCTTTTTTACAAATGGTGCTGGGAAAACTGGGTATCCATCTGTAGAAGAATGAAACTAGACCCTTATCTCTCAACCCTGCACAAAAATCAACTCAAAATGGATCAAAGACCTTGGAATTAGATCAGAAACTATGCACCTCCTAAAGGAAAATGTAGGGTCAGCACTCTAGTATGCAGGCACGGGCAATGGCTTTCTCAACAGGACCCCGAAAGCTTAGGAAGTAATGCCGAGAGTTAATAAACAGGATGGCATCAAATTTAAGTTTCTGCACAGCAAAGGAAACAATTAGGAATGTGAAGAGAGAACCTATAGAATGGGAGAAAATCTTTGCTAGCTGCTCTTCTGATATAGATTAATATCTAGAATATATAAGGAACTCAAAAAATTTTATACCAGTTGGGTGTGGTAGCACATGCCTGTAATCCTAACTGCTCCAGAGACTGAGGCAGGAGGACCGCAAGTTCAAAGCCAGCCCCAGCGTTTTAGCGAGACCCTGTCTCAAAATTAAAGATAAAAAAGACTGGGGATGTGGCTTAGAGGTTAAGCATCCCTGGGTTCAATTCCCAGTACCAAAAAACAACAAAACAAAACAAAAGCTTTACACCAACAAAAATCAAATAGGGTTGGAATTATAGCTCATGTGAGGCACTGGATTCAATCCTCAGCACCACATTAAAAAAAAAAATCAAATAACCCAATTAATAAATGGGCAAATGAATTAAACAGATACTTCTCAAAGAAGAAATACAAATGGCCAGCAAATATATGAAAAAAATGTTCAACTTCATTAGCAATTAAGGAAATGCAAATCTGAACTACACTAAGATTTTATCTCATACTGGTCAGAATGGCAGTCATCAAGAATACAAATAATAATAAATCTGGAGAGGATGTGGAGAAAAAGGAACACTTTTACACTGTTGGTAGGACTGTAAATTAGTACAATCACTATGGAAATCAGTATGGCGTTTACTCAAAAGACTAGGCATGGAAGCATCATATGACCCAGCTATACCACTCCTCCGTATTTATCCTGAAGAATTAAAGTTAGCACACTACAGTGATGCATGCATACCCATGTTTATAGCAGCACAATTCACAATAGCCAAATTTTGGAACCAGTCTAGGTGTCCATCAACAGATGAATGGATAAGGAAAATGTGCTATATATACATAATGAACTTTTATTCAGTCATAAAGAAAAATGAAATTATGTAATTTGCAGGAAAATGAATGAAACTAGAGACCATTATGTTAAGTGAGTTAAGTCAGACTCAAAAAGGTTCAGGGTTGTAGGTTTTCTCTCATATGTGGAAGCTAGAGAGGAAAGAGGAAAAGAAAGGTGGGGGTGGATTGCACGAAAATCAAAGGGAGGGGCCGGGGTTGTGGCTCAGTGGTAGAGCACTTTCCTAGCACCTGTGAGGCACTGGGTTCGATCCTCGGCACCACATAAAAATAAATAAAATAAAGGCATTGTGTCCATCTACAACTAAAATGTATATCTATATCTATATCTATCTATCTATCTATCTATCTATCTATCTATCTATCTATCTATCTGAATCAAAGGGAGATGAGCAGAGGAAAGGGACCAAGGGGTGAGAGGCAGGGAGGGAGGGGGAAGAGTTGGGGATCGATATTGGTCAAATTACATTGTTAGATTGTGAATATCTAACAATAAATCCCATTAGGTACAACTGTCATGTACCAATAAAGAATGGAGGGAATCAAATAAAAATAAATAAATTGGAAAAAGTGTATATACACAAAAAGTATTTCAGAGGGGATCACTGGCCTAAATGGAAGCACTAATACAGGAGTAAATCTTCATAATCTTGGATTAGTCCGTGATTTTTTAGATAGGACACCAAAAGTACAAGTGATAAAAGAGAAGACAGACAAGTTAGACTTTATCACAATTGAAAATGCAGCTGCTTGGGAGACTGAGGCTGGAGGATCGCTTGAGCTCAGGTCGTCCAGGGCTAACACAGTGAGACCCTGTTACAAAACAACAGTAGCAGGTGGTATGCTGTGGACACAATCTATAAACAACCAGGGGGCAGGTCCCCAGGCACAGGCTGAGAACTGCACATTCCACATGGGGCTACAGGGAAAGGCAGGTTCGGGGCTGGGGAAGAAAATAACCAGGATTTACCAGATAAATTTCCAGCTTCAGCTCACTTGTTATATCGCTGACTCCATGAAGTAGGTGATTTTATTTATTTATTTATTCATTTATTTATTATTTTAGCACCAGGGATTGAACTCAGGCGCACTGGACCACTGAGTCACACCCCAGCCCTATTTGGTATTTTATTTAGAGATAGGGTCTCACTGAGTTGCTCAGCACCTTGCCTTTGCTGAGGCTGGCTTTGAACTCACGATCCTCCTGACTCAGCCTCCCAAGTGACTGGGATTAGAGGCCTGCACCACCGTGCCTGACTACAGTGCCAGACTACAGTGCCAGACTATAGTGCCAGACCACCGTGCCCGGCTAGTAAATAATATTATTCTTATTCCCATTTTACAGATGAAGAAACCAGGAAACAAGGGCTGCAGAACAAGCTTGGCCCAGGATGGGGTGACCTGTGGTTTGCAGAATTCTGCCTTTGTCCTTGTTCTTCATCCCTGAACCTAGAGAGGGGGACTGGGTGATGTCTCAGAGTGTTTCTTTAAGGCAGGGGTCAGTTGCCAGCTGTCTGGTCGCTACTTTCCCCAGCCCCACGGGTCACTCTCCCCAGTCCACGCCGGGGGTGGGGGTGGGGAGAAGGAACAGAGCCGCCTTGCAGGTCACTGGGTAAATGCTTGACTGCTTTCTGGGACTAGTCCAAGTCTGGAAGGAGGACGTGAAGAAGAAATTTCCACGGCCCTTCCCCCAGCAAGGGATTTTCCACTCTGCCTGGGAAGACTTGCCTTCTGTGTCCCCAGAGTGGGGCTCTGGCAAGCCACCGGCTTGTCAAGGGGCTCAGCCCCATTCCTGGAGGCGGGGGAGACCCAGTTCTGTCCTGCCCTGGGAGAGGGGCGAGGTGTGGGAGGCAGACTGACCTAGAAAGAAGCAAAGGAGGAGAGGGGGTTGTGGGCCCCACTAGGGTGGTGTCCGACCAAGTAGCCAGTCTAGAAGAGTCCCAGAGAGGGACCAGCGGGGGCAGAAGCCTCAGGGAAACGTCCCAGAATAGGGCTGGCGGGTCAAAGGAGGGGAGAGAGTCGCGTGGGCAGAGCTAGTGCAGATCAGATGGAAGGGGAAGGATGTGACCAGTTTTACAAAGGTTGCCATGAAAACGGGGCCAGTGCAGTGGCCAGGAAAGAGCTGGATGCAGGACATGGAAAACATGGCGAGGCAGACCACGGAACAGAGGACAGGCGGCCCTTTCAGGCCCGGGGCTGTGGTCTCTGCACCAGCCCTTCCCTCTGCCAGGAACACCCGCCCCTCAGAGAGTCACCTGGCTGGCTCCTGGTCCTTCAGGTTTAGCTCAAGTGCCTGGGTTCCCCGGGGAAGCCAACCCTGCTAAGGCAGCAACCCTCTGCACATCTCTGAGTTTCAGTTTCTCCACAGCACCTGACTTAACCCTGTCTTTGTTTAGTGGTCAGGGAGTGCCCTGAGAGAAGAGGCATTATTGGGCATGTTCTCTACCAAATTCCCAGGACCTGGTAAACAGCAGGCTCCATATATACTGTTGAGATTCACTGACTTGCACTTTGAAGTGTCATGGTTAAAGGAAGTTTATCATGATTTTTTTTCTGAGTACTTAATATATTCTGGGAGCCTTACAAACATTACCTCATATATTCCTCTGAACAACTCTATGAGGGAAGTGCTACTTGTTTTATAGGTAAGGAAACTGAGACCTAGAGAGGTTGGTTAAGTTGCTCAAGGACACACAGCAATAGAATCTGAACCTTCATGATTAACCTCCAGGCTAGCACTGCGCCACAGAAATATATAATATTAGCTGTATAAGTAACATAACATTTTCCAGCAGCCACATTAAAACATAGAATCAGATGAAATTAACTTCAATAATACATTTTATTTAAGCTGATAAACTACTATCATTTCAACATTAATCAATATAAAATATTAATGAGATATTTTACATTTGTTTTGACTAATCTGGTGCCTATTTTATACTTACAGCCCTTGCAAAATTTTCACCAGAAAATAATCTGTATTTAGATCTCATAAAATTTGTAGTTGAAAAAGTATATTCACCTATATCCAAGTTGTTCCAAGAATATATAAACATTTTTCTAATAACTGAATTGAGCATCACTTTTTAAATCTTAATGTAGGGGCTGGGGTTGTGGCTCAGTGGTAGAGAGCTTGCCTAAGCATGTGTGAGGCACTGGGTTCGATCCTCAGCACCACATATAAATAAATAAATTAATTAATTAAGTAAGTAAGTAAGTAAGTAATTAAAGGTATTGTGTCCATCTACAACTAAAAACAATTTTTAAAAGCCTTAATGCAAATGAATTAAAATTAAGTAAAATGAAACATTCTGATCCTCAGCTGGGCAAGTCACACTGCAAGTGCTCTATAGCTGCACGTGCATGCCAGCAGCACTGGCACTGGGTGGCATGGTTCTGGACTGCACCACCTCACCTGGCATGAGGGTGATAAGTGGGAGAGACAGACTGTCATCAGGAGCCCGGTAGGGAGAGAATCTGAGCAGAGCAGGGACCAGCGATGGGGGAGGGGGACAACGAGAGGGGCAGATTCCCACCAAGCAGCCCAGGTCTGGTCCCTCACATGTGGATGCCTCCGGTGGGGTTCCCCTGGGTCTGGCAGCCTGTGACACTAGGGAAGTGGTGGCTCTCAGGCCACAGGGGAAAACCAATGTTGGCTGCTATCAGCACTTTGATCCCCTCCAACACCAGCACAAAGGATGTAAACAGGCTCAGGCGGGTGGATGGAGTGACCTCCCTCTTCCTTCTCCTACCTGGCAGCTGCAGGGGTAGTCAGGTGTGCAGTTTGGTTAAACAATTCTGGAGTCAATTGCACCAGGTTCCAATCCCACTTGGGCTACTTCCTTGCTCTATGACCTTGAAGAAATCAAGTTCAGGCTAGGGGTATAGCTTAGAGGTAGAGTGCTTACTTAGCACATTCGAGTCAAAAAGTCCTCTCCTCTCTTAGCTTCATTTCTTTATCTGGGAAATGAGGACGAATGTGTTGCGAGTCTCTGATGATGTCTACAGAGCGCCGACCTCAATGAATTGAATGATCAGTGAATAAAAGTCTCCCCAGGTAAAGTTCTTTTCCTGTTAAAAACAGAAGAGGCATGTGTCACATATGAGTTTAGAGGGTGTGAATTAAGCTGAATAGCGGGGGTTCCTTCTCAGGATTCCCCATATCCCCTGCATGACACAGACCTGGTTGACCAGAGGGAGTTGGGCTGGGGACCTGCCTCTCCCACAGGCCCCAGGTGTCCAAGTGATCATGAGATCAGAATGGCTGAGGGCCACCTTCCAGAAATGGGGAGAGTGACTCAAACTGAATCAGGATCAGGTGAGGTCACCCTGGTCCCTGGAGTTACTCAGAGTGACAGTGGTAAACGCCTGGCAGGAATGATGGATGAACTGGGGCTCCAGGAAAGTAGGTGGGGCTGGAAACCACCCAAGACAAGGAAACCCTTGGGATTGAGACTTTGAGACTCCCGGCAGGCAGATCATGGCCTAAGATCAGCAGGCAGAGGCTGAGAATATACTTGGTCTGTGTGGTTTTTTGTTGTTGTTTTTTGGTTTTTTTTTTTTTTTTTTCATTTTTGGTACCAGAAATTGAATCCAGGGGCACTTTAGCACTGAGCCACATCCCAGGTCTTTTTAAGAGACAGGGTCTTGCTGAGTTGCTTAGGGTCTAAACTAAGGCTTAGCTGAGACTGAATTTGAACTCATGATCCTCCTGCCTCAGCCTCCTGAGCTGCTGGGATTACAGGTGTTTGCCACTGTGCCCAACTGGTCTGTGTTTTATGAAGGTGGGGATCTCCAACTGCCCTCTCAGTCAGCATCCCAGTTGATCTGAGATCAGGGACCCCACCTCAAATCTTCAGCCCCCAAACATTTGCTGTGCTAGATATTCCAAAGTGTGGGGACCAAGGCAATCCCGAGCAGCCTCCACGCCTGTTAAACAAGTCTTCTTGTCCTACCATCACGTCTTCCCTTGTCTATTACCCCTACTAGTACCGGTGGTCCTAGAAGTGGAACAAATCTCTATTGCTGTATTTCCAGGCCACAACTCAGATTCTGGCATACAGTGGAGATACCTAGACTCTAGACCAGGTGGGGAGCCAAGTCTGGTGGTCTGCACCTGTAGTCTCAGTGCTCAGTAGGTTGAGTAGGAGGGTCTCTTGTGCCCAGGAATCTGAGACCAACCTGGGCAACACAGCAAGATAAAATAAATTAATAAGTAGATAAATAAATAAAAAGACCCAGTGGGCTCTTGTCACATTTCTAACATTTGTCTTGTTTCCATATCTGTAAACTAGGAAATGTAATCACTGTCAGAAAACCAGAAGGATTACTCAGGAGGCTGAGGCAGGAGGATTGTAAGTTTGAGGTCAGCCTCAGCAACTTAGAGACCCTGTCTCAAGATTTTAAAAAATTAAAAGGCCTGGGGAGGTAGCTCAGTGGTAGAGCACCCCTGGGTTAAATCCCCAATACCCACCTCCCAAAAAAAGAGAAAGTCAGAGGCTGAAGCAGCTAACCAGATACAACTTGGGAACAGGTCAATTAACAGAAGAGGAAATTGAGGCTCGAGGAAGTCACACTGGAAAGAGCACTGGGGGAGACTAGCTGAGCCCCCTGTCACCCTCCACATCCATACACAGGCCCGGGTTCCTCTTATGGGACCTCTGGTGAAACCACCCTCCCTCAGTCCCTGGGAGTTTCCATCCACAGGCCCCGAGGTGTGCCAGCCTGTCCCTGCCTGGTGAGGTGGCCTTTCCCTACTCATATTCTGATGAGGACGGCCTGGCTTCTGGTGGTAGGGATGTGCTGGAAGATGGTAGACGGGCTGTCTCCAGCGTGGGAGCTACAGTCAAAGAGCCAGAAGCGGGTGTGTGTGTTGACTGTCAGTCCTATAAAGGACATTTGTTCTGGTTTTTGGCTTCTCCCCACAGCCTTGACGCTTAGTAGGCGCTCAGATGGATAAATGAATGAGTAGAAGGAAGGTGAGAGGGAAGAGAAGGGGCAGAGAAGAAGAAGAAGGGGGGAGGGGATCTCAGTTTCTCATCCCTACCATGCTCTCCCTCCTGTCCCAGGACCCCAGGGGGCTCATCTCTCAGAGGGTCCAGGCAGGAACACTGATCTGAGCATACGGGGGTTAAGTCCTGGATCTGCCACTTAACATTCTTCTCCAGAAAATGGAGATGATCACCCCAACCCCCTTGCTGAATTACAGGGAGGTCCAAAAGATGTGCATGAATACACTTGCAAACCCAAGTTCTAGGGGTGAGCTTGGTGGAGTGAGGGATGGGCAGGGCAGGCTCTGGAAACAGGTTCCTGCCTTCCTGTTCCTGCTCTGTTGCTTGTAGACATTTGGCAAGACCCTTAACCTCCCTGGGCCTCAGTTTCCCCGTCTTCAAGACAGGGAGACTAGTAATACCTATCTCATGAGTTGCTATGAGGATTAAATGAGATAATATGTGTGCAGGACACAGAGTAGGCACAATGAATAAGTTTCATGACAACAAAACCAGTCCTCCAGAAGGATTCTGTAGTCTACTTCACCCTAAAGTGTGAACAAACAGTAAGATCTACTATGTTCCCTCTTTCAGGCACATTTGAATCTTAACTGAATTAAAGGAGTGGAATCCCATCTAATGATGAAATTTTAAAACAATAAGGAGAAAAACAAAGGAGGTAAGGCCTTCCCACGGCCCCTCAAAATCACAGTTGCTGCCTACTATAAATATGCTGTCTGGACCCAGAGAAGGACCACACAGGGTACCGGAGTCCCAAGCCCCAAGGAAACTCCTCCCTGTGCGGAGAAAAAGGAAGCAATTGGTCCCTAGGATAGTGCATAACTCTGGCTAAATATGGATGGCCTTTGGTGGCATGGCAGGCAATAGACAGGCTGCAGCTATCAAAAAGGCTCCAAGGACCCTCCAGGGACCAACAGGAGGCAGGGCTGGAGGCCAATGGGCACCGGATGTGGTGAGCACTGACGTGGCACCAGTAAGGAAGGAGTGGGCTCTCTCGTAGGGAGGGAGGTTCACCTTCCACATGAATGGTGAAACCTTAGCACGGGTATGCTGGTACCTGTGGTGAGAGGGGTAAGGTATCAGGGTGTGGGTGCTGGAGTCAGACTGCTGGGGCTCCAGCCCAGCCCCCACCTTCCTTCAACTGCACAACCCTGCGACCTCAGCATGGGAGGGCACAGGTTGAGTTAGCAGCTGGCACCCATTCCTCAGTGTCTCTTTCACCCCACTGGTACAGGGGAGGCTGCAGGTGTGGGGCCTGTGACCAGAGCTGCCAATCAGCACCAAACTCTTCCTGCCCTGCCTCTTTTATCAGCATGATCCCATGTCCCCTACTGTTCAACTAGAGTGGATCCTGGGACCTGTGTTGCAATGACCCAACAGGGAACCTCTTTCTACTGAACTAGAACTTGGGATATGAATGTGCAGCTGCAGACCACTGACCAAGCCCAAATAGGATCCTAGGGCAGTGAAGGCAGAGTGGAAAGGTTTAGAGAAAGGAGTCTTTCTGATATTTTGTGGTCTCCAGATCAAGCTATGCCTAGATTTTTCAGTTTAATGAGCCAGTAAGTTCCCTTCTTAGCATAAACCAGTTAGAGTCGGGCTTTGAGTTATTTGCATCAGACAGTCTGAAATTCACATGGTGAACTTTCTTAACTCTCTGAACTTCAGTTTCCTCATCTGCAAAATGGGGATGACAATGACAGTATTTCAGAAGGAAAAAAAAAAAAAAAAGGTTATTTTGATTATTAAAAGGGTTGATCAGGGTCCAGCACTTAACATTACAACCTAACACATACTACAGGCTCAAAAAACATCAGCTTTTAGGTGCTTCCAAAGTGTTTGCTAATGACTAGAGGGCAAACTGGCCCCAGGAAGTGAACTGGCAGGGAATCTGGGCAAAAGCCTCTTCTTGTGGCTCTTCAGGTTTCTGGAAACTCTGGGAGGGCACCTTCTGTAGGGATCTGAACACCTTGCCTGACCTAAGCAGATACAAGTTGGCACCAAAAAAAGATGACCTTTTTTTTTTTTTTTTTTTTGGTAGTACTGGGACTGGAACCCAGGGCCACTTTACCACTGAATTATATATATTCCCCAGCGCTTTCTATTTTTTATTTTGAGACAGGGTCTAGCTAAATCGCTGAGGCTGGTCTGGAATTTGCAGATTTTCCTGCCTCAGCCTCTGAGCAGCTGGGATTACAGGCACGTGTCATGCCCAGCTGAGCCGCAGAGATTAAGCTCATTCTAATGCCAAGTCCAGGGCCCACTCTTCTGGTCCAGTCACATCAGTGCTGTTTTCCAGGGCTCACCCCTAGCCAGACTGTTCAAAGGGCCTGTTATTCTTAAATGGGGCTTCCAGAGGGAACTTCAACCGGGTTTCTTAGGAGAGAAAGAAGTGCCTCTCCCCTCCTACCCTTGAAGTGGGGGGCTGGGGGTTGCTCTATCTTCTTTAATCTGACATAGGGAATTTTGCCCAAGAGGCTGGGTTTCTCTCCTCTCTGATCTCTTGTAGTCAAAGCGCTGTCACCAGTTCCTGGCAGTTAAACCCCCAGAGAGAGCCTGACGCAGTTTTGTTAAAGGAAACCACCCAAGTCTCACAGCTTGGCACGAACCCTTCCTTCCGGGCCGACCAGGACGCCCGGGGGCGGGGTGGGATCTGCACCTCCTACTTCCCCCCAGATAACCACCAACTCACGTCTGGGAATTAAGTCCACCTTGGGCTTTTCCCACGTGGCTCCCTTGAGCCTCAGTGTCCTCATCTAGCTAGTGGGAGTAATGTTTTTGTTTTGAGACGGGGTCTCGCTAATGCCCAGGCTGGCCTTGAACTCACTGTCGTCCCGACTCAGTCTCCCAGCAACTGGGATTACAGGCGCACTTCAGGGTTGTTTTGAGGGACTGATGGGAGAGAAAATTCTTGGGGTGTTCACCACCGGGATCAGCACCAAATGCCAGCCGTCCGCTCCTCCTCCACCCCTAGGAGACAGAGAGGGGAAGGCACTGGCGCGCAAGGTCACGCGGCAGGTGACTGCGGAGCCGGGATTCGACCCCGCGCTGTGTGACTCCGAGCCCAGGCTCCTTCCTCCTCTGGGAGCTCGGCCACACTTCCCTAGTGGGATCCTCTCCACCGCGTCCTTAGAACTGCCCCGCCTCGGCCTCGCTCCTCGGCCCGCGGAGCCAGCCTCCCCGCGGCCGAGCGCAGGGAGGAGCGCCTGCCTCTCGCGCTCCAGCACCGGCTCGCGTCCCCGGCGCCGCGCCGGAACGCCCTGCGAGACGCCGGCCCCGACCCCCGGCCCCACCGACTCTGGGACTCAGTTTGATCACAGCCCGCGTGGCTCTGAGGACCGGATCGCGTGCCGGTGGGCCCGGCAGCGCGACGGGGCGCCGCGTCACCCGCTAATCCCGCAGCGGGGGTCTAACCCCTTCTGCTTTCGGTTGGTCCCTTCAGATGGCAGAGGCGGGAATCTCCATCTCAGTGGCCAATGAGGAAGCTCGCGGGGGTGTCCGTTGGTTGCCATGGCAACAGAGAGCGACGTCTCGAGGCCTCCTCTGGGCGGAGCCTCCTTTTCCCAGGGCCTGCCCCACTGGGAACTGTGGCCCCAGTTTCATCCTAGGATGGGGTGGAGGTCAGAAGTGGTTCTAGTTGTCCCCCAACTAGAACCTAACTCCTTAACAAATGCCAGTAGCGGAGATGAGCCCCAGCATGCCCACGCTTGACGAGAGGGCTGCCTAGAGAAGGGACTCTGAGTAGGGATCTTGTGTTAGAAGGGACCAAGAAATCCATGGCACTGCGAGGGCGTCTTAGGTAAGACTGAGTGGGGTATTTGCTCAGCAAACAGACCAGGGCTTTCTGGCCAGGACCCACCCAGGGCAAGGTGGGAACCAAGAAGAGCCGAATTGTGGGTCTTACACTGTCCCCAGTCCGGGACAGGAAGAGAGAACCAAGAGTTACCCCAGCCATACCCTTGCCTCTAGGCAGCTTGCATTTGGTCTTAGGTATAGTCACATCCGTTGTTGGGTATTCATTAACATCATCCTCTTCCCAGGAAAGAGGAAGGTAACCTGGTTCATTATCCCCATTTCACAGACAAGGAAACTGATACCTGCCTGGGCCCTGGGGCCTGGCATTGGGTCCCAGCAGAACTCTGGAGGCCTTTAATTCCCTAGTGTGGTGGCTTGTCTTGGAAACCCCTGTGCGGCCATCCTGATGTTGTCCACCCTTGCTGATGAGGCAGTGACACCAAGGTCAAAAACATGTCATGTTTAATGAGGCAGGTCAGCTGGGACAGAGAACCCTGCCCCCGCCTCTTCCTGGTGCCCAAGAATCAAACATCTTTCTTTCTTGCTCCACCAGAAGTTCCTTGTTCTGGAGGCTGAGACCCCCCAGCAGAGGTGACCATTTCCTCCAAGCCCTAGCTGAGCCTCAGACAACTCTGTTGCAGCTGGGATGGCCCTGAGAGGGTGGTCAGTACCTCTGTGGATCTCCCTGGCTCAGCTGTGGGCTTCTGGAAGGCAGGACCTCTTTCACTCACCCTACCCCTGCCTCCCAGCAAAGGGCCTGGCACGAAGGGAGTCTCAGAGGAACATTTTTTTCGAAGGCCTCTTTGACCAATTCCATGATGAGAGTAGAGGAAGAAATCTGACGAGTAAGTCATGAGTTCCACAGCACCTGCTGACAGGCCACCATGGGCAACATTGTAGGGGGACCCAAGGTACAGTAAGAGTCATTCACTTTCCCCAGCACAGGAGAGCTGGGTGCAGAGGGGGCTCTGAGCCTGAGGGCCATGAATAGGGACAGGAAACCCAACCCTGCCAGCTAACTGGCCTTGCTGGTGCTGGTAACTGCCCAGCTCTGGGGAAAAAAGCCTGTTCCAGAACCTGGAAAAGGCTACATCCGCAGGCAAGGCGCCCCCTGCTCAGCCACTCCACACTGTCCTGTGATTACCCTCTCCTCTGGGACTTCGCTTCTGGTCCCTCCCCTGATTCAGCCACTCTTGCCCACTCTTGGGAGCTAGCCTCCCTTTCTTTCCCTTTGGCAGTTCCACTTAGGCGGAATTTCACAAACCACCCTTCCGATTTCTGTCCTAGCTTTGTGCTGCCCTGTGTATTAGTTACTCAATCCATGTTTTCTTTAAAACAATGTTATCGTCAGTTTAAACACAGCTTTGTTCTAAGCACTAATGCTGATGAAATCCTGGATTTGATATGTTGTATTTTTTCTCAATGTGCATTACATTTTAATTTAAATATTTGGTCTTGGAGCACTTACAATTATCTTGTGCACCACCATGTTGGAAATCATCTTATGCAATGGTTTAGCCAGGATAGCTTGTTGGTATTATTTATTAGTAATAATGAGAGGTCTTGGGCTGGAGCTTAGTGTCAAGAACTTGCCTAGCATGTGTGAGGTCCTGGGTTCAATGCCCAGCACTACAAAAATAAAATAAATAAATAAATAGATAGATAAATAAATAAATAAAAGCAAAATAATAATAAGAGCCTCACATAAGTATGGTTTTATGCCTTACACATTCATGGTCTCATTCTATCCTCAGTTCCTGCACTATGGGTATCCGTTGGTCTCATTTTAAGAGGAGGAAACGAGCTAAAAAAAAGTAGTGTCTTCACTGGGCACAGTGGTGCACGTCTTTAATCCCAGCAACTTGTGAGGCTGAGGTAGGAGGATCACAAGTTCAAATCTAGTGAGGCCCTGAGCAACTCAGTGAGACCCTGTCTCTAAATAAAATATTTTTAAAAGGGGCTGGGGATGTGGCTTAATGGTTAAACACCCCTGGGTTCAATCTTCAGTACCAAAAAAAAGGTAGTGTCTCGCCTACAATGAATTAGGACTTTAATTCTAATTCAAGGTCTTGGTGGCTCCTGACATTGGATAACAGGAGGGAGGAAAGCAGCATTTCCCTACCTCCAACAGACCCTCAAGAACCACAGGATGGAAACCCATAGCATAGGGAGTTAGGATTAGACCTGAGGAAGGACTTCCTGGCAAGAAATGTTTAGACATCAGAATGAGTGTCTGAGGAAGGGTGTGGAGTGTTCAGCTTCCGAAGTCCTCAAAACAAGATAAAGGCTTGCCCAGCTGGAATTGTTTCAGTCTCGCCTGGAGGCAGGGGAATGGACTGAATGACCTCTGAGGCTTCCTCTAGCCCTGAAGATTAGTACACCCTGCCATCAAGGTGGCCATCCTTTCCCCAGAGCATCTATTAAGCAAAGAAAGGCATGTGGAGGCTCCAACTTAAAGGAATGGGGTAACCATGTCTTAGCCCCTGGCCCTGGGAGTTTGTAGTGGGAACAGGTACAGCTGCAGATGCAGCTCAGCTCCCCACCTCCCAGGTCCCCAAGGCTGGGGTCCCAGAACGTTGCTCCCTGGAGCATCACTTGGGGTTGCTTGGCTAACTGGCCAGGGACTCTTTCTTCCACAATCTCCAAGGGATTCAACATTTCCTGAGCTGGGAAGGTCAGCACATGCTCACTTAAGTTGTTGGGTCTCTGGGGAGTGAATTTTAATTTTTTCTTTAAAGTCGAAGTGCTTATTTCTCAAAACAGAGCATTGTTTCCCTTTTTGACTCTACAAAGATACTTTTCATTTGTTCCAAAAAAATACAGATAAGAGGGCGGGGGGAGTGGCTTAGTGGTCAAGTACTTGCCTACCATGCTTGAGGCCCTGGGTTTGATCCCCAGCCCTGCAAAACAAACTCAAATAATAAAAGATGGGTAAAAATGAAAGCAAAAATCACTCCAAATTCTATTATCTAGAGAATCTGTGTTTTTTTTTTCCTTTTGTACATCTGTCTCAATATTTTTTTGTGATAGACTATAGGTAGCATAAAATTTACCATCGTAGCCATTTTTACGTGTATGCCAATTCTGTCTTTATAAACACCTCGTGAACAGAGCAACTTTGGATCCCCCAGCTAGGCCAGTGGGAAGATGTTATGGGGAAGGGCTCTTGTGACATTGCTTAAACTGAAACACAGAGGTAGCTAGTGCCATGTGGGACGGTAAGGTTAGCCTCGTTGAAATATAAAAAAGGCCACAGGAGTCTGAGACTGAAGGATCCCAAGTTCAAGGTCAGCCTGGGCATTTTAGCAAGACCCTGTCTCAAAATGAAAAAAAAAAAAGACTGGGGATGTTGCTCAGGAAGAGTGCTTGCCTATCATGTGTTAGGCCCTGTGTTCAGTTCTGCAGTACCAAAAAGAAAGAAAAGAAAGAAAGAGAAAAAGAAAGAAAAAGGGAAAGGGAAAGAGAAAAAGAAAGAGGAAGAGGAAAAGGAAAAGAAAAATCGAGGGCAGGAATAGTGGCGTTTGGGTGCACAAGAGAAGCCAGGCTCAGCAGGGATTGTTTTGCTGAGCTTCTTTCTGACCAGTCCTGACCAGCCAAAGAAGATGAGAGAGGCCACTCTCCCTGGGGATGTGTTCTCTGGCCCTGGCCTTGGCGGTGAGCAGGAGCTGCAAGTCCACTGGACAAGAAGGGCCAGGATGCAGCCCAAGGAGGGAACTCAAAGCCAGGGCCAGGCCCTGGGTAGGGAAGCAGACGCTGTCGCTGTTGGCAGCAGCACAGGGAAGAGCCTCGCCAACCTCCTCCTTCAGCTTGGCCCAGCTTCCTCCCTCCATCCCTGCAAAGGGCAGGAAGGGAAGGACAGCCACCAAGTCCCCAGCAAGGATTTCAGAGGGTAGGATGTTCAGTCACGAAGCCATCGACATTCAGTCAGCAGATGTCATGTGCCGGTTTCAAGAGCATCTTGAACAATAAGTGCATCGAGTGACAACAAGGGCAGTGGGCATCTGGAGGACACAGTTTTGAGGCCCTCTCAGGGAGCTCTGGAGGACTTCCAGGAGGAGGTGAGAAACACACAGGGCGGAGGAGGTGGCAGAGGGTGCAGTTTACAAAGAGGGGCAGCCCGAGGGGAGCAAGATGGGAGGGCCTGGGGCTGAGGGATGGGGCTGAGCCCCAGAAGCCTCTGAGGGGGTGACACCCAGGTTCAGATGCCGTCCACCAGGAGCAGGGCCAGTTGCCGGGGCTCAGGTTACAATCATGAGCCCCACGGGCTGCTCTAGGCTGCCACCTTCCAAGGAGCTGACTTTTGAGGAATCCTGGTGTGTGCGCCCTGGCTTCCGTTGTTGATTGAGCATGGGCCTCACACCCTGGGAAAGACACTCTCTTCCTCACAGCGTGTCCCCGCTCCTGTTTTCATGTTTATGGGCATCAGGTGGTTTGCAGAGGGCTCCACACCCAGTGTGCGCACCCTGTGAGGTCAGCTGAGAAAACAACAGCTGCTGCCACCGCTGCCCCTCTTCCTGGGAGCTGTAGAATGTCCACTTTTACCCCAGGCTTGCTCCTTCCTCCCACCCTCACCCGCCTGGGCAGACCCCTTCTCTTTTGTCCCTGCTCCAGCCTCTCACTTGCTCAAACTGTTGTTTATCAACATAAACCAGAACATTCTGCTGCCAGCAGAAACACACATGGAGACAGCGCTGCCACCCCACCCCCTGCCGTCAACACACTCCCACGCACTGTTTGCCGCTGTCAAAGCTGTGCTCACACGCAGTCTCAGCAGACCCTGCCAGCACAGCTGTCCCTGCGGCCTAGGCTCTTTCTCCAGCACACGCGTGTCCTCAGTGGTTTCCTGAATGCACTTGCGTGCTTACGGCGGACGCACCCACTTGTTACCAGGCCAGCACACGCCCTTCCCTCTGACCTGGGCAGGGGCCATCCCTGGCTACTGTATGACCTTGGGCAATCAACTTGACCTCTCTGGGCATTAGCTGCCTCACTGTAGAACAGGGATAATAATTACCTCCAGAGGGTAATTACCTGTAGCCTCCATCAGGGCTTTATAGCCTCTCTGAGAGCTTTTCCCACAGGGTCCGAGGCTTAGGTGACAGAGCAGGCACCCAGCGCAGGCTCAGTCGCTGGAGCTCTAAAGGCGGCTGTGAGCGCTGGAGCGTCTGCTCTGGAATCTGCACGTAGGTTTCCCTGTGGTCACCTGGCTGTCAGCGTTGCCTCACCTCCTCAGTTTGAGTCAGGCATATTACCTGTCAGTGCAATGGGTATAACAACCGGCAGACCCGCGGTAAAGGGCCCAGGGGAGACATTGCCATGGGGTCTGGGAATTCTGCCGCTCCGGCCACAGCTGTGTTGTGGAAGAAAGGCAACAGCTGAACTCCGGCACTTGCAGCCACTTCCCAGCTTCCCTGCTCTCCTGGGTCAATGGCTGGGTCAGTGTTTCCGGACTGACTGGGTTAGGGAGCTACAGTCCCACCAAGGGGCCGCACTGTCCATCTCAGCAACACCTGGGGCCTGGCCAAGCTGTCCACCTGCTCTTGTGACCACCCTGCCCTCAGGCACAGGGGCTCTTTCCTGCAGGAGCCCCCTGCGGTGGTGAAGGCTAACCTCCTCCTGCTCCCTGGCTTCCCCTCACAGGACAAGGCTCCTGCCCCGATACCCAGTCCCCTTCCAGGACCTTGCCTGGCAGTAGGCCTTTCTATGTTGTCTCTTCAACTTTTCTCCTCCCAGGCCAGCAAAACAGCGCTAGTCTTTTCTATTCTGGGAAACAGAGAGGTAGCTACAGCAGGGACAGAAAACCAGTGTGATTTGAAGACTGGGAGAAGTCTGGTTGGAGTGAAAGAGTGGGCTGTTACCTAGCAGCAGGTGCCAGGGAGGGCTGAGCACCACGTCCTGCCATTTCCCTGAGCTCCTACCTCCTGACGCTCCATGCGACTCTGTGAAATGGGCAGGAAGGTCCTGGTCTGTGCTGAGAGTTGTGGTTTCTTCCTTTTCCATCATAGAAGGATTTCCAAGCCCTGGCCACCACTCGATCCCACTGGAGATCTATCTGTTGGCTCAAGGAAACCATGGTAAGTTGACTCCCCCTCGCCTTTGGGACTGTGACCAAGAGTACACGTGGGGACCCACCTACCCTGCCTCTAAATTCCCCAAACTTATAAAATATGTTAATAAGCTGTCAAGTCAAATAAGTTTGATCTTCTGCCTTCCCAAATACACTTTCAGAATGACCTGGAAAGCTAAGTTTGAATCTGGAATCAGATTCTTCAGAGACCCTCTGTGGAACGCGGAGTGAGGGATGGGGGGCTGGCCATGTGATACATGCAAGGGGGTGTCTAGGGCAGTTGGCTGATTAGGCACAAATGCAAATGATTTCAATCCAATCAGCACTTCATGATTTTTATTTTCTTCAAGACCAAAAGATCTAATAGGCAGTATGGTGCAGTGTGAAAGCCTGCATTCAAATCCCTGGTTGCCAAAAGTGAGCAAGTCAGTTAAACTCTTTGAAGTTCAATTTCTTATCTATAAAATGGGACTAGTTATCCTCCCTGATAAAGTTATTATAAAAGATATAATCCATGTAAAGCCCAAAGCATGGTCCTGGAACACAGTAGTTGCTCAGTAAGTCGTAAGCTGTGACCGCTACTCTTAAGTTCTCCACACATGGGCAGTGACAGCATCAGAACAGGAAGCTGTCTGCCCCACAGGTGACCAAACAGGCCACTCAGCTGAGCAGAAGAAGACGCAGAGGTAGGTCTTCCAACCTTCCCATAGTCTTGGGTTTTGCTCCAAAGAAAAACTTTTAAAAGGTGGCAAAACAATGTGGATTCACTTACTGTCACTAAACCATGCACATCTGTAATCCCAAAGACTTAGGGGGCTGAGGCAGGACCATCACAAGTTTAGGGCCAGCCTCAGTGAGACCCTGTCTCAAAATAAAAAATAAGAAGGCTAGAGAGGTAGCTCAGTACCCTGGGTTCAACCCTTGAGGCCCAAAAGAAAAGGTTAAATAGTGCATTTTGTATTGTATATATATTTACCACCATAGTCATTCTCTAGGATTGTTATAACAAATTACTGCCAAGCTGCCTGGCTTAAACCACAGAAATTTATTGTCTCTTGGACTTCCAGAGGCTAGAAATCCAAGGTCAAGGTGTCAGCAGGACTGGTTTTGTCCAAGGTCTGCGGAAGAGAATCTATGCCTTTGGCGTGGCTCTGGTGGTTTGCTGCCCGTCTCCGACATCATTTGGCTTTCTTGAAGCATCACCCAGATCTCTGCCTCTTTTTTTTTTTTTTTTCCCACACGTGGGGTTTTCCCTGTGAGTGTTCTCTCCCTCTCTGTCCAAATTTCCCCCTTTTATGAGGACACCAGTCATATTGGATTAGGGTCTACCTACGAACCTCATCTGAAGGTTACATCTTAAGATGTACATTGCATTACATCTGCAATGATGCTGTTTCCAAATGTCACCTCCTAGGGTGCTGAGGATTGGAGTTCAATCTATGAGGTTTTGTGGGGGACAAAACTCAATTCATAATGACCACAAAAAAATTGTGGCTGCCTTGTATTATCAGATTGGGGGACAGAATTTTGTGAGTTTTCAGGGTTTTCCTCATAGTAGGTCTTCAAACTATTTTCTTCCTCTTCCTCTTTCTATTCTTCTTCAGATCCAACCCAAGGCCTTGCACATGCTCAGCAAGGACTCTACTTCACTGGCCACATCCCGAGTCATTTTCATTTTCCTTTGAGACAGGTTTCTGGAGATCCTCCTGCCCCGGCATGCACCACTGTGCCCCACAATGTTTTTTTACTTGTGTTAAGTTTGATGCCAAGCAGCTGAAAGGGTTGGAACCTCTCAGTTTCCAACATGAGTCCTCTCCTGGCCAGGATCTAAAAGGATTTTTAATGATCAGCATTGTTTACAGACAAGAAATTAATAAACTCTAAGAGTGGTTCTCTTGGGTTGATTCAACTCTGCAGTCTACTATTTCTATCCTTAAGTGGAGGGGAGAGTCGGCTAGATTAGTAGAGCCTGTATTGTCTGGTTTTGCACTTGACTATCTTGTTTATTTTTATTTATTTGTTTTTATGGTGCTGGGGATAGAACCCAGGGTTTCCTGCAAGCTGGGCAGTGTTCCACCACTGAGCCACACGCCAGCCCAAAGAATTTATTGTTTAAGTATCTTCCCCGGGTGTATTATTGGGAAAGTTTGCAAACATATAGGGAACTTACAAGAAAGGCATCACGACACCTGGAATCATCTATCTGACCTTTCACCACATTCCTCTCTCTGGTTCACATATTCTTAGTGGGCATTTGGAAAGAAGTCAAATACTGGCGGGCGCAACTGTAATCCCAGCGACTCAGGAAGCTGAGGCAGGAGGATCACAAGTTCAAAGCCAGCCTCAGCAACTTAGCAAGGCCCTAAGCAACTTGGAGGCTCTGTCTCCAAATAAAATACAAAAAAGGGTTGGAAGACCTTGGACTAGAAGAACAAGTAGGTCCAACACTCCAGCTTGGGATCCTAATTCCTCAACAAGACTTCTAAAGTGCAAGAAGTAAAATCAAGGATCAATAAATGGGTTGGTATCAAACTAAAAAACTTCTTTACAGCGAACATGAAGAGAAAGCCTACAAAATGGGAGAAAATCTTTGCCACCTGCACCTCAGATAGGGATATACAAAGAGCTCAAAAAACAATACCATAAAACCAAATAACGCAATTAATAAATGGGCAAAGGAACTGAACAGACACTTCACAGAATAAGAAACAGGATCAGTCAACAAATATACGAAAAAATGTTCCATATCTCTAGCAATTAGAGAAATGCAAATTAAAACTACACTGAGATTTCATCACACTCCAGTCAGAATGGCAATTATCAAGAATATAAGTAATGATAAATGTTGGCAAGGATGTGGGGGAAAAGGCACACTCATGCATTGCTGAAGGGACTGCAAATTGGTGCAGCTACTCTGGAAAGCAGTATGGAGATTCCTCAGAAAATTTGGAATGGAACCACCATTTGACCCAGTTAACCCACTCCTTGGCCTATATCCAAAGGACTTAAAATCAGCATATTACAGAGATACAGCCACATCAATGTTCATAGCTGCTCAATTCACAATAACTAAGCTATGGAACCAAGCTAGATGCCCTTCAACAGGTGAACAGATAAAGAAAATGTGATTTTATATATATATTACACAAAATGTATATTTTATATATATATATAAAATGGAATATTACTCAGCCACAAAGAAGAATGAAATTATGGAACTGGAGAATATTATGCTAAGTGAAATAAACCAATTTCAAAAAACCACAGACCAAATGTTCTGTCTGATATGCAGATGTGGACTCACAATAAGCAGTGGGAAAGGAAGAATAAAAGTTCACTGGATTAGACCAAGGGGTATGAAGGAAAGGGAGGGAGGATGGAATTCGGAAAGACAGTAGAATGAATCAGACATAACTTTCTTATGTTCATATATGAATACACGACTAGTGTAACTTCACATCATTTACAACCACAAGAATGAGAAGTTATACTCCATGTATGCATGATGTGTCAAAATACATTCCACTGTCATGTATAACTAAAAAGAAAAGTTAAAAAATCAAAGATCTAAAAAAGAGCTGGGGATGTGGCTCAGTGGTTAAGTGCCTCTGGGTTCAACCCCTAGTGCCAAAAAAAAAAAAAAAAAAAAAAAAAAAGTCAAGTACTTCAGCATGAATTTCCTAGGAACAGACTGTTCTAGGTGATCACTTTATAATTCTTTGAAAACTAACAACTAACAATAGCTCTAGAATATCATCTCCTATCCCATCCACACTCAAATTGACCAAAATAAGTTTTTTCTTTTCCTGGCAGCACTGTGGATGGAACCCAGCATGCTGACCAGTCTGATTTTTTTTTTTTTTTTTTTTTTTTTCATCTAATGAATTCTAAATCCTCAAGGCTTTGGGTCTTGACATTCTTACCTGTGTAATGGGAAGTTTTGGAGTTCTTAAAACTATAACCCAGGGGCTGGAGATTATAGCCCAGTTGGTAGAGTGCTTGCCTCGCATGCACAAGGCCCTGGGTTCAATCCCCAGCAAAACACACACACACACACACATGACCTAGTGTCTGAGGCTCTTCCAAGCCATACCACATTGAGTGTTCCTCTTACTCTGTTTCCTTCCGTTTGTAGTTTCTTAGTTATTTATTTTTACGGAGCTGGGGGTCAGCCCAGAGCCTCCTGCCCATCACTCTACCTTCCCCAGTCCTGTTTTTGTATTTTCGCTGCTAAGATCCAGGACACAAGCTCTTTTCAATGCACGATAGGGGTGGGGTGCCCCTGGAATTCCTTTTATTCTAAGACAATGGCCTTGGAGAAGTACCTGCAGGAAGGCCTGTTGAGACTGGCCAGGGACCTCCCTGCCACTGTCAAACAGGGAGTGGGGGCTTGCCCTTGACCAGCGGGGTTGCCCAGACTGAGAACTGCTGGCTGAATACCGGTCTGGTGTGGCAGTCGCTGCCACATTGTCAAGACTCCTTCTGGAGAGTCGGGAACCACTGCCCAGAAGATTGTCCCAGGCTCCCGAAAGCCTACTGCAAACCAACACAGAGGAAAGAGAGGGAATCTCCACAGCACACTTGCCTGAGTCTGGGGGGAAAGTTCCTCTTTCCCTTCTCTGCAAATCCAGGGCTCGTGATTAAACCTTTGGGTCTTGAAAACGTTTCATAACGAGGAACAGCATTAATGAGTACAATTATACAAATAAAAAAGAGGGAGTATGTAGTCAGTGACCTGAGGCCGCCTTCCTCCTCCAGCCCCCGCTCGGCTGCTAGTTCCAGCCAATGTATTTCTGGTTGGGACAGAAGCCAGGGGTCAGATAAAGTTCCAGCGTATTTTGCAGCAGGCCTGACACTTTGCCCGGTGCTCTGGGTCTTTGACAGCTGCCAGGATAGTGTGTTGGGAAAGTCAGTCCACACGGAGCTGGTTTAGACAGGCTTCAAGGAGCAGGCTCTTGACTAGCCGAGAGCTCAGCCACATGCAGTTCTTCAGTTCCTTTTTTTTTGGTACCAGAGATTGAACCCAGGGGCACTAAACCACTGAGCCACATCCCCAGTCTTTTTTATTTTTTATTTAGAGACAGGGTGTCTCTAAGTCGCTTAAGGCCTCACTAAATTGCTGAGGCTGCCTTTGAACTTGTGATCCTCCTGCCTTAGCCTCTGGAGTGCTGGGGTTACAGGTGTGTGCCACGGTGCCTGACTAGCAGCATGCAGTTCTATAAAATCAGCAAACCAACCAACATGCTTCCCTGGGCCACGGAAGGCCTGCCCTCCATCTCCAGGAAGCCACCCAACAGCCACTATGTTGATCCCTCAGCATCTCATGGACCAAGATCTATGTGTTCATTTCCATTTAATAAGACAAGTGAACACGTAATATAACCCAACACTTGACATGCATTATCTAATTTAAACCTCACAGTAGCTTGATGAAGTAAGTGTTGTTATCCAAGCCACAAGAAAAGCAGCCAACACGTGCAGAGAGCAGATGTAATTGCCCCATTTTAGGACCCCTTCTGAACACTTTCTGTGCGTTCACAGATCTATCGGGCACAGAGGAGGAAAGCGTGTCCAGGGCCACAAGCTGGTAGGTGTGGACCTGCAAGCACTGGAAATGGGGTGACTTTGGAACGGTGCGTCTCCCCATCCCTTGGTTTTCCAGACAGAGGAAACACATTCTGAGGGGCAGAGAGGCGAGGGCAGGCTGAGATGGGCTACTTAAAAGGAGGGCAAAGGTTCCCACTCATTTCTGCTTCCTGACAGCATAATAAGAGGCGCCCTGGGGAGCAGAAGTGCAGACATCTGACCCTGAGCCCTGGGCCGCTCTTCCTTCCTCTTCCCTGGCCCAGTTGGTCTGCAGTATATTGTTCCAGGTCTCCTGGGAGCCGTTGTGAGACAGACAGTGGTCAGGTGGGCAAGAGGCCCTCTGCTTGCAGCAAGTGGCCTTGGCCCTTTCATGCTCCCAGGCCCCGCCCGGGCAGTGGAAAGCTCCCCGCAAGAGCCTCCCATAACCAAGGCCGGGTCCCCAGCCCGGAGGTGAGCCTTGCACTAAGCCAGGCTTCCTGTCACATTTTGGCTCTGCTGATAGCTCAAGTCCACCTGCAGCCACGTCACCTGGCAGGTAAAGAGAGGCTGCCTGGTGTCGGTCCTCCACTCTCATCGCCCTCACCCCCTCTGCTTCTGCCTGCACTGTGGACACACTCAGCACGGCTGCCACTGTCCCGGCCTGTTCATGCTCATGACCTCCCGGCTGGAGGCTGAGGAAGACGCATCAGGCCTGGCCCAGAGTGTCCAGCGCACCCGCACAGGGCAGGGGCAGAGACCAGCTCTCGAGTAGGCAGTCTTTAAACAAGACTTACAGGAGCAATGAGCCCTGGGAACGCCGGTACCTACTCAGGGATAGTTAGCCTTTTTCCTTCCTTTTCTTTTTTCTTGATTTTTCTTCCTTTCTCTCTCTCTCTCTCTTTCTCCCTGAGGGCTAATTAGTTTGGTGCAGACTGTCTTGACTTTTTCTGAGGTTTACAGACATACCTATGCTTTTATCTGTATATACATGCCCTATCTTCTTATTTATTAATTTATTATAGCGCTAGGGATTAAACCCAGGGCCCTGTGCATGCTGGGCAAGCACACTACTATTAAGCTCCACCCCAGCCCCTTTATTTGTTTATTTATTAAGTAGTACTGAAGATTAAGTCCAGTCCTTTTTATCTTTTTCTTTGGCATGGGGGTACTAGGGATTGAACTCAGGCACTTGACCACTGAGCCACATCCCCAGCCCTATTTTGTATTTTATTTTGAGACAGGGTCTCACTGAGTTGCTTAAGGCCTCACTAAGTTGCTGGCTTTGATCCTTCTGCCTCAGCCTCCCGAGCCTCTGGGATTAGAGGATCACATACTTTGGACTTGATTCTGTAGACGATAGGGAACTAACTGTTCATGTCACACAGTTTGAAAATATCAGTGCAGTGCTGGGGATGCACAATGGTGGCGCAAAGAGAATGACATAGCGGTACTGAGGCTGCAGCCTGGAAAGGCATGGAGGAATATTAAGATCAGGAAGGAATCTCAGCTTCATGTGGAAGAAGATTCTTCCTTCTGCCTGCTGGGAGTTCAGAACCTGTATGGTGTCTCTGATCTTAGGGACAGGCAGGGTGCCTTGTGACTATTCCCCACAGAAGTGCTGCCCAGAGAGGTCAAGAGATTTGCCCAAGTGAAACAGCAAACCCACATCAAAAGCAGAAGAAACTCAAGACCGCAAATGTCAGCCTTCAGCTCCAGCCCTAAACCCACCGCTTTCACCTGAAGGTTCTTTCTGGCAGCTACTTCAGCAGGAGGAGGGTGGGGAAATACATTTTAACAAGAATTTGTGGGGCAAGTACTCGTGCCAATCACTGGGCTGGGCCTGGGAGAGAGTCAGACCTTCCCGGAGGGCGCTGCTTGGCCAGAGTGCCCAGCCTCCATCACTCCAGAAATTCCCCCAGGAGTCCTGTCCCCTCCCCCGACCCCAAAGTCGCTGCAAACTCATGAGCAACAAAGCGAACAGAAGTTTCCTGCCTTGCTGGGCGGTCTTGCTCAATTTCCCCCATTTGTCTGCTCAGACCAGACGGAGCAAAGGGCAGCCATGAAAGGTGTCTGGGACAGGGTCCTGGCCGCCGCCGGGTTAATGTGCCATTGGGGACTCAGTCTGGCCGGGTCTCGGCTTGAGGAGCTGGCGGGGGACCGGCCCGGACAACCCGGGTGTCCCCGACCCGCAGGGCGCAGGATGTGCCCGACGCGCTGGAAGGACAAGGACAGCGGATGCGGTCCGATGGGGCAATCGCCTGCAACGTGCAGCCCCGCGGGTCCCGAGCGCTGGGTGGGGCAGGGCCAGCGCCGGGACGTGCCTGCAGCAGTGACCCCTCCCCCAACCCTCTCCGGTGGCTGGTTTCTCGGGAGGGCACCGCTACAAACACCGCCCCCCGCCTGCTGCAGCCCAGGCACTCTGGCCCATTATTCCCCTGGGGCCATCATTGTTCTGTTCCGCTCCTGTCCCTACACCCCCGCACTACACTGACAGACATGCGAGGATCTGGTGCCAACCTTCAGACACACCTGGGCAGCCCCACGTGGGAGCTGCACGTGCGGAGGGCCCATTGGTCCCACTTGTTTGGAGAGCAGTTCTAAGACAGCCCCTGGATCTGCTGTCTCATGCCTGTTGGAGCAAGGGCTAAGCTGTGTATCCTCAGAGAGGTTGCTTAACTTCTCTGAGCCTCAGATAACCTATCTGTCAAAAGGGAATGATGAAGTATCATTGGGTTGTTGGAAGGACTAAATAAGATAGTGGCTATAAAGTGTTAAACCCCAGCAATCACTGGGATTTGGCCAATAAGTGATAGAAGGGGAACTGTGAACTACCAGGCCTGCCGGCTGAGAAAGTCTGCCTGGGGAGTGGGTTTCTGGCATGTTCCCCCTCCCTACATCATATTCACCGTCTGTGCGCTGACCTGTCTGGCCTCTTCATTGAGGCCTGCACCATTCACTCACTCATTCATCCGTTCGACCCAGATCTCTCAGTATTTATGCCCAAGGCAAGGCATTAAAGACTACTTCACTGAATCTCTGTGTGTGGCACCCCAGGAACACGTTCCAGGTCCTTCCAGCTACCCCTGTGGCCTGCCCAGTCTGGGACTGCCAGCTCTGGTCCCCCACCCATTAGAGGAAGTTCTTTCCTGCTCCGATCTGTGCCACAGGGACCAGAGGCTTGTCTCTCTGCGGTCTCCTGGGCCTGGAGGAGGATGAGTCAGATAACGGCGGGGAAGCCTAGAGACTCTTCCTGGAGCCGGCCCTCTGTCTGATGCAAGGTTTGGGTTTTTCTGTGTAACCCAGCTCATGCAAATCAGGATGGTTCAGGGAAAGGGCCAGAAGCCCCATTCCCTCTCCCCAAGGACAGAGTAGGGGCGAGAACCTCGGCTTGGAGGCTGGGGCTCCGTCCAGGCTCTGCTACCTCCGGGCTCCATGACCACAAACAGGTTTGAAACCCCTTAGGTCTGTCTGCCTCAGTTCTGTTCAGTGGAGGCTGTTCATGAACTGAAGGTGGTCACCCGAGACAGCGCAGCGTGTTCTGTGTCTGGGAGGCGTCCCGGGGGCTGGGGGACCAGTGAGGGAGAGGGGATAGGACCCAAGGAAGGCACCTTCTACAGTGACTCAGCATGGTGTCCCGGGACTGAAAGACACAGAGGTCAGCACACCCTGGACATAACACACCCTGCCTGCACCCTGCAATGCACAAGTCTGGTTTTGGCCACACGCTAGCTGTGATGTTGGCGGGTTACCTTTGGGCTTCCATTTTTCCATGTGGAAAGTGGGGGTGTGATGTCTACTCTAGAAGGCAGTCGCCAGGGTGAAGCAGCTGGAGAAGCAGTGCTCCTAACAGCGACCATGCTCACCCCGCACAGTGCACCCCTGCCTCGCCCTTCCCCGTCCCAGGAGAGGCAGGTAGTGATGTCTAGTTCCTTGAGATAGAAAGGACCCCTTCAGAGGCCCCCGGCCAAGGCTTCTCGCTTACACCACAGTGTTGATGGAAAGAGCTATTTGCTTGAGGATGTCAAATGCACTATTTTGTGTTTCACATGTGATGAGGAAACAGCTGCGGTGGATGCGGGGGTCGGGGAGTCAAATAACTCGGGTCACATGGACCCAAAGTGGCAGTGTCTGAATTTGAACCCAGGTCTGCCTGACTCCAGATGGTCCCACCCCTGGGCCTTGCTTGCCTCTTGTTTCTGCCTCGGGTGTCGTCCTGCCCTCTCCTGAGTGGGCCTCTTGAGATGTCAGGTCCCCAGGGTCAGGGAGAGTCATGAGCATCGCTTCCTTGTCTTCCAGGGTGTGACTTGAGCACACCGGGCCTCAGACTCGGCCGTGGCCAGGGAAGAGGAGGCCCACGTAGCAGGGGGTGAGTCCTATTAGGAGGGAAATGACTCAGGCGGCCAGCTGAGCGTGAGGGCTGTGTGTCTCCCTGTGTCTGTGTGTGTGGGTGGGGAGGGAACGTGGCACTGTGGAGACGCTGTGGGAGGGAAGGCCCAGCGGGTGCCAGCCCTGGCCAGTCCAAGTGGTCTGAATCACGCACCCTCCGCCTCCCCAGGCCCTGGCTGCTGGGGCCTCCTCTCTACACACTCCTCTCCCACTCTGCACGGCTCCCTGGGTCTCTGCCTTCCAGAGGCCGTGTCCACGCCTTGGCCCCCCCATGCTGAGCCTGGGAAGGGGAAGGGCAGGGGCCTCAGGGCCACTGTCCTCTTGGTGTCTGCAGGGGTGCAGGGGTCTGGTATGGGTTTGATGGAAACTGGCTCTCCCCTGCTCAAGGAGAAGCTCTTTGGGCATCTTCCACCATTGGGGCTTGCTATTTTTAGATGCTCTCCCCTCCCTTCCCAGCCTCCTACCAGCTGAGGGAGGAAATGACTCACTTCCAACCCAGACAGGTAGAGGCAGCCTCTGTGGGCCCCAGGCAGGCTCTCCCTGGCTCCAGCCCTGGGGTCGCCCCACCTGGGATCGCCTCAGAATGGCTGCCTCTGCCGGAAGATGAAGTCGGGTCAGACTGGAGGTTCAGGCCACCGTGACCTTCTTGGGCTCCCTCTGCCATTGCTCTCACAGGACCTAGGGAAGGACGGGGTCTCCTCCTTAGCAGTTGGCCTTGCGGTGGGCCTGTGGCAAGTTCCAGCCCAGCCTGAAGGGGGTCAGGCAGAGCACGGGACTGACTGGTCCTACCCAGTAGCCTCATAGAGATCAGGGTGACGGAGAGAAGAAAGACCTTGTTCAGTGGGGGATGGGAAAATGTGACAAACCTGGATACATGGGTCCCCTGTGGGGTGGTCAGCTGTCCCAATTTGTCCAAACTGAGGTGTTTCTGGGGCCCTGAGACTCTTAGTGCTAACCAGGAAGAGTCCTGGGCAAGCCAGGACAGTTGGTCACCCTGGTGCCAAGCTGTGCCTTGTATACCACAGAAAAGGCAGGCCTGGTGGGGCTTGATCCTGTTTTGGTTTCCTGACCCAGTCTCAGCTAGTCAGGGCTGGAGGACCGAGTGCTAGGTCCCTGGCCTGGGTCTCTACTGTGCTCAGGGGATTGCTCTCTTCACCTCCACCAGGGTGGGACTGGCCCAGGGCTTGGGGAAGGCTCAGAGCTCTGGGGTAGCTGGGAGACCCAGGAAGCCACTTTGGACAGGGCAAACACCGTCCTTGCTAAGCCAGGGGGAGAGAGAGGCCTGTCTGACCCAGGCTGGATGGAAGGGGAGGCAGAGGCTGGGCTGGGGCTGGGGCAGGAGGACTGCTCCCTGTCCTTGCACCCGGTGGGGCTGGGGAGAGGCTCCAGGGAACAGCAGGGAGTGTGACGCGGGTTCCCATCAGGAGGCTCCGTCCCAGGCCTCCTTTCGCCTGGTGCCTTGGTGTCTCACTTGGTGCCTTGGTGTCCCGGCTCTGAAATGAGAAGGGGGCCCCTGCCTGCCTGCCTGGGGCGCTTGGAATGAGGGCCCCGAGAGTGCCTGGGGCAGGGGGGAGCTGGGAGGCTGGGGTGGGAGAGGCTCACTGGCTGACCTCACAGAGCTCTTCCAGTTGGGGGAGGGGATGACGGACACCTCTGCCCTCCTGTCCATCCTGGGCCGCCTCCTCTGGACATCAAGGCTCCTGGCCCTGAGGCTCACCTTCTGGGGTGTCAGGGAAGCTGGGCTGTGGCCCAGACTTTGTGAAAATGCCTCATCTCTTTGCCTTTGTCCCATTCACATGGCCCAGAGGTCTGGGCTCAGGCAGCAACCCTGACACGACCAAGACAGGTGACCCTGGCCAATGGCGTATCCTCTCCTGGCCTCAGTTTTTTCATGGGTAAAATTGAAGGGGTAGGTTAGGTCCTCGGTTTTTATTTGATTTTATTTATTTATTTTCTGCAGTACTGGATATTGAGCCCAGGGGCACTAGACCACTGAATTGCCCTCATTTTCCCCAGCCCCCCCCCCTTTTTTTTTTTTGGTGGGGCAGGGGTCCTGGAGGTTGAACCCGGGGCGCTTTACCACTGAGCTACATCCCCAGTCTTTTTTATTTTTTGTTTGAGAAAGGGTCTCACTAAGTTTCTCAGGACCTCGTTAAGTTGCTGAGGCTGGCCTCGGACTTGCAGTCCTCCTGCCTCAGCCTCCCAGGTGGATGGGATTATAGGTATGCACCACTGTACCTGGCTTTAGCCCCTTTTATTTTATTTTGAGACAGGGTCTTGCTGAGTTGCCCAGCCTGGCCTCACATTGTGATCCTCCTGCCTCAGCCTCTGGAATTGCTCTTCACCAGAATTCTAACTGCACCACCACTCTGGCCCCAGCCCTGGGGCCCTGGGCTCTCAGACAGGGTCTGCATCCAAAATGCTCTATAACTTGTGCCTTCAGAGCTTGAGGGCAAAGCTGTTCTGGTCTTTGTTTCCCTGCAGCCCAGTCATAGATCCCAAGCCCAGCACTTTCTGGGACTGTTTGTCCAATGCTGAAATCTTCACATGCTTTAATGCCTAGTTCCTGCTGACACGGAGATCTGTCCCAACCCTCATTATGCAAAGTTCCATGAGGCCATCAGCCTCCTGTCCCTTCTCAGGGCAATCATAGGACCAAAACACTCTAAGCAACAGCTAACCTTGCAGGGTTTTTCCAGGCTTGGGGAGGACTTCCTCAGAGTCATCTCATCCCCTGGCCACCTGCAGGACAGGTGTGAGATTCCTATTTAACAGATGAGGGAAGAGGTTCGGGAATCTTGGGAGACTGGCTCAATGTTTCCCTGCTGCCTGTGGGCACAGAGCTGGGCACCTTGTCAGGAGGCCTGGGCCCTTTCTGGGGTGTCTGGCTGAGGTCCTGGTTTCCCTGGCGTCTCCCCAGGGTGCTGGCACCCCACCCCCCCACTGTTGAAAGAGGAGTGAGGAATGGGCTACCTACTCCCCCACCATCTCGGCTTTAGCCGGCCTGGGGCAGGACAGGGCTGGGGGTTGGGGGATGTTGGCTGGAGGACAAGGGAGGAGGGGAGACCTGGTCTCTGAAGTTAGGGCAGCAGAAATGGGTACAGGAGGAAGCCAGCAGCCAGGCAGCTGACCCAGGGTTGCACAAAGGCCACAGGAGGACATTGCGCCTGCCCTGACATCACCAGCACCCTGGAGGAACAAGCAAACCTCTCTGGTTCTCATGATGACAGGCGTTGGGGCTGGGAGGAGCCAGTGGGCCCTGCTGCCACCTCCATGAGTCCTTCCCAGCTACTGGACTGGAAACAAAGCCAAGTCAACAGTTCCTCGAATTGTGTTCCAGCCAGGCTGCCCTGCTGGGCTCCAGAGCTAATAATATTGGCAGATGTAGGTCACACATCTCGCAACTCGATCCTACGGGCTGGGCTTCCACCCCACCACGTGAACTCCCAGCGGGCAGTGTGTGACGGGCACAGGCTGAGCTCAGGTCCTGCGTCCTGGGATGAGGCGAGGTCTGGACAGACCCCAGGGTTGACCTAGGCCAGGCTAGTGGCCCAGAATGTGGGCAGCCTAGAAACATAAACTCAGGTGGTTGACGGACTGAGCCTTAATGACTGAACCCTGAGGTCTGTGGGATGAAGATAACGATTATTATAAAATAAAAAAATAAAATAAAATAATAAAAGTGAAAAGTGCTTTCTATTATGGATGAGGGTGGAACCCTGATATCCATTCCTTGTGCTCAGTGCTTCAGTAGTGCCAAGAAGCGACCAGGGGAGACGAGGTCTGTGCCAGGCCTGAGCACCGGCAGCAGCCAAACATGGCCTGAGTCTGCAGCTTGAGCACCGTGTGCACAATTGTCGCCTGTGTGGTACTTGCACTGGCGATGGGGGTTATCCGATGCATATGACTGGCAGCAGAATTTGGTGTCCAGGATGCCATTCTTAGTATGCCTGGCCATGGGTTGGCAGCCAGTAGGTGGCAAAGCCTGCTGGAGGTGACCCTGAGGCTTGCAGCCAGGGCAGCACTGGGGCAACCGGGGGCAGAACTGTGTCTGACTCCACACAGGGAGGGTGGTGCCGCCTGGCACAGGACTGAATGCTAGAGGCGGCTTCCTCCGCTGCCCTCTCTGCGACCCCTGCCGTGACCACTGCTCGAGCCTCTCACACTGGCCCCTGGGGTACCCGTGCTTGCTTTCTCCTTTGCTTGTTTGCTGTTAGGTCCTGGGGATTGAACCGAGGGGCGCTCAACTGCTGAGCCACATCCCCAGCCCTTTTTATTTTTTATTTTGAGACAGGGTCTTGCTAAGCAGCTCCAAGCCTTGCTAAGTTGTGGAGGCTGGCTTTGAATTCACGATCCTCCTGCCTCAGCCTCCCGAGATGCTGGGATGACGGGGTGGTGTCCCTGTCAGGGCACCTGCAACAGGAGTTGTGAGACACTTTGGGTACAACTCCGCTTCCGCCAGGAGGTGGGGAAAAGGAAAAGGTCCCACTTGGTGCTTGTCCCATGACACTGGTTACCTCCCACCACCGTCCAGCTGTCCCCTCGACCCTGACAGGTACACCTTGGTCTGATGGACTAGGTCTGAATGAGCCCTCTTGGGTCTGGTCCAGTGCACAGGCTGATGAATGCGAAACGGCCTTCAGGGCAACACTTGCGGAGGAGTCGTTGAGGCTGAGAAAAGCAGGGACAGCCACCAGTGGCCATCCAGACAAGCGTGTTGGTGCCCAGAGGCCCCTTCTGTCTTTCCCTTGTTCCTTCCTCAGCCTCCTTCCTGGAGGCCCCACTGTGCCCAGGCCCTGGGCTGCAACCCTGAATGAGACTGACCCTCGGCCTCTCCAGAGGGGAAGTCGTGGTGAACTGCACAAACACCTCCAGACTCGCCTGTGAGAGGCCCAGAGGGCTGGCCCCAAGGCCACAGGACTTAGTTACAGCACTGGGCCCAAGCATGCTGGTGGAGGAGCTTGGTGGGGGGGGGGGGGGGGGGAGAAGGGAGAGGAGTCAAAGCAGGAGGCTCTGAAGACTACGTGTAGCCAGGAAGGGACCTCATAGGGGTCACACGTCGGGGGCATTTTGGGTGGCTGTGTCAGCAGGGGCAGTGGGCTGCCTGAGCAGGCTTTTCTCGGGCATGACAGCCCCACCTGTAAAGAGACTGCCGGCATCCTGTGTGGCTCAGGCACCTGGCTCTTGGGCCTCCTCATCTGCGTCCATCGGGAAGATGAGAAAATCCAGGTAAGGT
Source organism: Sciurus vulgaris (assembly GCF_902686455.1). Lineage (NCBI taxonomy): Eukaryota > Metazoa > Chordata > Mammalia > Rodentia > Sciuridae > Sciurus > Sciurus vulgaris. The sequence continues at coordinate 55,092,817 of NC_136464.1, read as the reverse complement.
AGTGGCTGCCACCTGAGTCCTTTACCACTCCACTGGGAACTGCCTTCTGGCCTCCCAGAGAAAAGGCCAGGCAGTCTGAGCTGCGACAGGCTGTCCTGCCCTCCCTAGGGACTGGGGGGTGGCGGGGGACAGGTGTGGCAGTCGGACCTCACTTCCACAGGCACAACTCCAACTCCTGGGGCTCTGGGAGGGCTGCTTGGTCCGGGAATCCCAGACAGCCTCCTCTCCTGCCCTTTATTTCCTACCCAGATGGCTGTGGAAGTGACAAGGCCTGGCCTTGTCCTTGGGGGAAGATCCATTGATGAGGGTCTGTAGGGAGTGACAGTTCAGTTTGCTCCACTCCCTCCCCTTCCCCTATGGCCTCCCTGGGGGCAGGGACAGCTCGGAGATGCTTCTGGAATGAATGAGAGTGGACAGGAGACAGCCAGGGGTCAGCGAGCTGGGGTGTCTCCTTTTATTTCGTTGTTCCCACACACCCTCCCTCCTCCCCCACCTCCAGGCCTCTGTTCACACTGTCCCCTGGCTGACTGCCCTCAGCCCCAGCACTGCAGGGGCCTCCTCCTCCACCAACGCTTCTTTAACCAGAGCCCCCAGCCAGAGCCCTGGCACTGCCACACACCCCCAGGTGCCACCTGTCTTCTGTTCCCTGAAGTCTGTCCCATTTCTCCTGCTCCACATCCATAAGGCAGGGCTCCTCTGCCACCTTTGTGGTCTCATAGCCTGGAATGGGTCTTTTTCTAAGTTTTCCTGTAGTTGTAGATGGACAGCATGCCTTTGTTTTATGTTTATTTTTATGTGACGCTAAGGATGGAACCCAGTGCCTCACACATGCTAGGCGGCACTCTGCCAGTGAGCTGAGGCCCCAGCCCCTGGGATGGGTCTCGACACCCTAATCTTTGTCGGCAAGTAACACTTGAAAAGAGCTGACTGCACTCGACTGTGTAAGTGCTTTATGGAAGGCTGACTCTCACAGCCACACCAGGAGGTTGGCCATTTTTTGCAGATGAGACACTGAAGTAGAGGGAGGTTAAGTGACATGCTCAAGTTCACCGAGGAAATGGCTGAGCAGGATGGAGCCAGGGCAGCTGGGCTGTCCTGCCCTCCCTAGGGACTGGGGGGTGGGGGGGACAGGTGTGGCAGTCAGACCTCACTTCCACAGGCACAACTCCAACTCCTGGCTCTGGGAGGGCTGCTTGGCCCCAACAATGGGGATCTGCTCTGCTGCCTCCAGGGGTGACCCAGGGATGCTGCCCTGTAGAGCAGGATGGACACCTGTCATTGATAGGAGGGACATCTGCCTGAACGGACAGCACACCCCCAGGCTAATGCCCACTCTCCTGTGGCCTTTTCGCCCTTGTCCACCCTTTGGGGTGCAGTCCCCCACCCACTCCACTTGGGAGAGAATGGTCATTTGCTACACAGATCCTCAGGACATGCGCAGCTTCTTAAGATGCTTGGGGTCATCTTCGCTCCCCCAAGCCTCAATTTCCTGCTCGGGAAGTGGGCGTACTCACATCACTTGATATGGGTCTGGTGGCATTCTGACTGCTCTAGAACTGACACTGTCAACGGTCAGCGTGGCGCACCTGTCGGGCCTGTCGGGCACCGGCCAAGTCAGGTGCATGCTCCGCGTCCCTGGGAGCAGCTCTTTCCCTAAACCTGAGTGGGAAGGGACAAGATGAACTGGCAGGCCCCTAGAGCCTCCCTGGAGCCTGGCTGGCTCTGTGGCTTGTTTTGCCACCTGACAGTGGGTAGGACACACTTGTCAAAGCCTCTTTTTGCTGCAGTGTCCCACCCCTTCTGGCTCACTAAGCTGCCCAGTGAGGGCAGGGGATGGGTGGGTGCGTGGGGGTGGCCCTGGCAATGCCTCTGTCAGCTGTAGTTAACAAGTGGCAGCTAGCAGGCCAGGGCAGGCTGCGGTGACCCCGGGTGGGGACAGCCAATGAGCTCCCAGGCTGCGGTGGCACCACCGGGCAGCCCGCCCGTCTTTGGCTGGTGCAGCAGCGGGAGGGGCCTGGGTCCGCCAGTCAGGGCAGCCGGCCGTCTCCGGGAGGCCGGGGCAGATCTGCGACTCACTCACAGGGAGCCTACTCGGGCTGCCTCAGTTTTAACTTTTCCAACCTCCTCAGGATGGCTGAGAAAACTTGGGGAACTTTGCCCATGTTCTGGATCCGAGTGGGCTGGGGAGAGGGGAGACTGGGGGGTTTTGCTCAGGTTTGCAGTTGGCCAGAGAGAACTGGAGGGGTGGGGGGTGGGGAAAGGGGGAAAAGCAGAGGGTGGGGGTCAAGACCCAGGTGCCCACCCAGGACCGGTCAGGTACCCCAGGGTCTGCACCCCAACAGTTAGCTGAGTCCCTTACCCTTTGCCTAGATGGAGCCAGTCCTGGAACAGCATTTGTGACCCAAGTGGCTGTCAGCCTGGGCCAGGGGTGAGAGGGAGAGTCAGATTTGTCACCAAGAACTCCTGTGTTGCATGGGCTGGACAGTTACCAGTAGCAACAGGGGCCTGTTCCCCCCACCTCAGCCCCCTTATTCCACGCAGACCCACCACGGCCAATCACATAATAAACATATATTTATAGATGTACAATTTCAGAATTCTAATTCAAGAAATACAGCTTCTCAGGGGATCCTTTAGGATCTGTTCTTATTGCACATGGCTCAGCCCGTCTAGGTACAGCTACCAAGACCAGACGGTCGGGGTGGTGGGGGCAGAGCACCAAGGCCACCTCGGGTGGGGCACTCTGGCCTGCGTCCAGTTCTTATGATCTCTCTGGGCCGGGTGGCCACTTCATTGCAGGGTGCGAACTTGTTTAAAAACCAGATTTGACATTTCCTTACCAAACTTCCTTTCCCAGCAGGAATCCTATTTGTGGGGGTACTTTTAAAAAAGGAGCCAAGATAAACTCGGGGAGGGCAGTTGCCACCTCATGGCTGGCAGCTTGGGGAAGTAAGGCTTTGGAAGATGGCAGGCGCAACACCATGCCCACCGCCACAGGAAAGCTCGGGAAAAACGGCAATTCCAAAAGGCCCAGTATAAATGTGGAAATAAATAAAACCTCCCTCCTTCCTCTGGCAGCAACTGTTTTGAGAAAAATCCTCATATGAAGGGGGAGGGTAAGAAAAACATTCTGGTTCAGGTGTGTCCTTCATCCAGTGTGCAAGAGGAAGCCTGGTACAGCCACGTCCACAGAGGGTGAAGACAGAGGTGCCCACAGGCACTGACTTTTCTTCACGAGTCAAGGCTGCTGCCCTGGGGTCCTGGGCTGACTCTTGGAGGAAGAGTCTTCTGGAGTTCTTGGTGCACGACTTAGGAAAAAACCAGTGGCAACGATGGAGCTGTGCCCTGTGGCACCTATAAGGCAAAACCCATGTAGGGACCCAGGTGGGGAAGTAGTTGGGAGAACCTGGCCGCTCTCTAAGCCCTGCAGTTCTATGGGCAGGGGACTGGCTGAGGGGCTCCCGGGCACAAGGACAAAGACCCACCTGAGCTGGCCAAAGGCAGGGGTGGGTGGCCTCACCCCAGCAGGCTGTCTGGGCCTCTACCATGGGTCAATACTGACCTGGTACCCGCCCTTAGGGGTACCTTCTTCCCCACAGCCTGTTCCTCTCCAGCTTAACCGAAAACCTGGTGACCTTCAGAAGATTTCTATGGATTTATACCATCATGATTACTGCTGCCATCTAAAACAGGCTGGGGCTGGGGGGCAGGGGACATTAAAAGCATTATGACCCAACTTTCCTTATGCTGTCAGCTGTGTCTAATATCTAGCTTTTGAAAGACCAGGCTGCCTTCCCCAAAAGGCCTCGTTTTCTGAAACACAGAAGAAATCATCTGACAACTTAACTCAATCCCTGCATAGTTTAAAAGTAGACTCTCTATGTGTGTGTGTGTGTGTGTGTATATATATATATATATATATATATATATATATATATATATATATATATCTGTATATATGCCTATTTACATATAAATAGATATATATACATATACATGCATCTGTAAGTTACATTCTATGGAGTTTTTTCCTTCTTTCTTCCTCTCTATTCTTGGCTAATGCCTCTGCCTGGCTTCTCCTGTGAGGTGACTGGTGGTGGCTCCTGGGAGGGGGAGGAGAGGCAGTTAGGCGCCCCCTCCCCCAGTCCTTCCCACAGACATTTGCTGCAAGTTTTACATTCTACTTTCGTTGCCATGGTTTCTGTATCCTAGGAGCGAGCTGATGCAGAGCCTCTGCCAGCCCTGGGAGGGAAGGAAGCAGCCCCTGGCAGGTTTTCTGTCTGTCCTAAGAGCTTTCTGCATTTACTGGGTGAGAGAGAGGGCAGTTGTGCAGCGTTCGGCCTCCAATTCCATTTTAATTTTTTCTTTGTATGTCTTTCCTTAAATACACAGTCCATCACCTTGGCTCAGTGCGTGTCACCAAAAGTTCTCCAGGGATTTCATAGTCTGGGGAGGAGAGTGGTTAACAGTCAGCTGGTTAACAGTTACCTCAGCCCCTGCAAATAAGCAGCCCACCCTTTGCAGTGCCCCTGCCTGGCTCAGCCCCCGCTGCAGTGGGCTACACTCCTGGAGTCACTAGCAAATGGCCACAAAATAGAGTCTACAGCTGAATCTGTGTGGAGGGGACACAGGTAAAGGAGGGGACAAGCAAGGTCCCAGTACTGAGAAGAGTCTTCGGCTCTGCCCGCATTTCTCCGGGCCTGGTACAAGCTGTCTGTTCCGGGGCGCTGGGAACAAAGCCCACCACCCAAGTGCAGAGGTGGAGGAGGTGCTGCCTACTACCAGCAACTTTCATTTTCTCCCCACCCCTTCTGTACTGAGTGGATGCATTTGACCATGAACTCATGACCTTCTGTTCCCTTCCTCAGACCACAGGCAAGATGCCTGGGCGGGGCCGGATGCCTGTGGCTTCCAGGCTGCCAGGTGCAGTAGCATTGGAGAGAAAGGGCCTCAAATCCCACTGGAGTGGGGCGTGGTCAGGGCGCACAGGCCCCTCCTGCCCACTATGAGGCTGCCCACTCATCTTAGGGAGGGTTCTAGGCCCACCCACTACATGGTTCTTCCTGGCCTCAGGCAAGCAATGGGTGTGGGGCTGTCCTGGGTCCTGTACTATTGGGTGCCCTGAATACCAGGGCACAGGCAATAGCCAGCTGTGCTTGGGAAAGAGTCGGGGTGATGGTTGGAATGGACAAAGGAGCAATAGCATTGGCTCCACCACGCAGCCCCCAAATGAGAGAAGGGAGTGGGGTTGGGTGGAGAAAGACTGGACGGTTGAAAAAGACCTCAGCTTGCAAGCTGGGCCCAGAGCTGTCCTGTCTCTGGGATATGGAGGTCAGGTTGGGGACAAGGGTCTTTGCCATCATCACCAGGCTTCCTCCCTCCCCACCTCCTCTGCCTCATGACCAAGGCCAGAGCTGCCAGGAGTTGCAAGGCAGAGGCAGCCCTGGCTCATACTTGGACCTGGGTGATGTGGCTGGCCCAGGACTATCCATGCAGGGAGGCCTGCACCTCTGACAGCCGGCTGCAGCTCGGGGTTCCCATCTTCTGTGCTCTGTGGTACATATCTGTGTCACCAAAGTAGCGGGCCCGGTATAGCAAGCCTTCCTCTGCAAGGCAATGGGGAAGGGTTAGGGTGCACCCAGTACCTGCTGGAGTCTGCCAGAAGGCCTGCCTGGGCCTGTTGGGGGAAGGTTGGTACAGGCCCAGCTTAGGCAGAGCTAGCTTCCCCTGGGGGAAGACCCTAGAGGAACAGACTCTGATCCCCCCTTGGAGAGTGATGATAGAAACCCCTTCCCTTAGAACATGGGTGAGGCCACTCAAGGTGAAAGCCTGTTAACCTGGTCAGATTTCCCCAGGGTCCCACAGATAGATCTGGGTGCACAATCAGTGGGAGGTCAGGAGATCTCTAATCTGTTTCTACATACACATCCCTGGCAGCCAGAATGACAAGCTGATTGCAGTGATTTATAAGAACCCAGTGAAAATCACTAGGTGGCCTGGGCTCTCAGCCCCAGGGGAACACACGAGTGGAATCCAGGTCTTGGCACAGGGTAGTACCAGGTGCCCAGGCCCACGAAGATGGGTGAGTAGGGTTTTACCCCTTTCCCCACTCTCAAGCTTTGTCCTTGGCCACCCTCCCAGATAGCGCGCGCGCGCGCACACACACACACACACACTCACACACAATCACACACACTCACTTTGCTGCTTTTCTTTCCAACAGTTATTTCGGAGGTTGGCGATATAATCATCTTCCACATTCCGTTCAACTGTTTTGAGGCTGGAGCCTGTGTACTCCTCAGAGAAGGTGTCTGCCACATAGTAGACGACGCTCAGGTGTTCTGTGACTCGCCTGTGGACATGGCCCACTGACCTGGCCAGAAATACACCAGAACAAAGTGGATCTAGGGGACAGGCCCAGGGCAGCTCAAGGGATGATGAAGCCTATTTGTGAGGTACCACCCAGCCACAGGAGTAGCTGATTCCCTTCCACTCTGTAACAAGAACTCATATGCTCCCCCAAACAAGGTCTCCAGCAAAGACAGTGTCCCTGCCACACATACACCCAGCACATGGCAAGCTTTTCCTCTAAACACGCCACTGACCTGTGGCCTTTGGGGAAAGCCCTTTCTGAGAAGCCCTGATCTGGGAAGTTGGGAACTTGAGAAGTAGTGGGGGCTCTGCCTCCTAGGCTTCCACTTTCCCATCTACCTGCTCACCCATGCCCAGGGTCTGCCTGCCTCTACAGGAGCTGCCCGTCTAAGGTTAAGATTCTTAGGGACAAAAATATCAGGGACAGGGGTAGTGCACAGTGGTAGAATGTGTGCTTAATGTGTGAGAGGCACAAGGCTCAATTCCCAGTACCAAAACAAATAAACAAAAACTCACAGGAACAAGGTATGATAGGAAAGGTTCCAAGGAGTTGTATCCTTCCAGCTCCAATCATGCGCTCCATAGGCTGCAGGGAGGACAGCCCCTGCTTACCCCACAGAAGCCTCTCGTCTTTCCAGCTGCAGGATAAGGGCTGGCATCTGGCCACCTAGAGCCTGAGCCAGCTGCTATGGGTTCACTGGGCAAATATCGCCCTCTGCTGGCTGTGATGGAGCCTGCAACCCCTGCCTTCAGGCCAGAGGGAGGCTCTGGGTAGGAGCAGAGGGCTTCAAGGAACAGAAGCTAAGCGTCCACTATGTATGAGACACTGGGCCAGGCACTGAGAATAAAGAGGGGAGCTGGCATCTTAAAAGGTCAACTAACTCACCAAGCTCACTAGAACAAGTGTTCATTCAAAAACATTAAGCATTTCTAGTGAGCCAGGTATTTGATATGTATTACTCATTAATTTTCACAAGTGGGTGGACGTTATTCCCATTTTATGGATGAGGAAACCATGGTCATGCACCCAGGTTCACAGCTTCTTAGTAGACAAGATGGGGTTCGAAGACACCCTTCCTCTGAATCTAGGGTGCCTGTCCTTTCCATGGTCATTAGGGCCGCAACCAGAATTTAAGAGCAGAGGTTATTTCAGGGTCAGCAGATAAGATGGGGGAGGAAGGAGCCACAAACCCTCTGAAATCACATGTAAAAATGCATGTGTGCACTGATGGAAAGGTTCTGAAGCTTTTGTTGCATTTTCCTTTTTTGGTATTAGGGATAGAACGCAGGGGTGCTTTACCACTGTACTACATCCCCAATCCTTTTTTTTTTTTTTTAAATTTGAGGCAAGATCTCACTACATTGCTGAAAGTCTAGCCAAGTTGCTGAGTCTGGCCTTGAACTTGGGATCCTACTGCCTTAGCCTCCTGAGTCGTGGGGATTACAGGTTTGGGTCACCATGCTCAGCTTTCACAGCATTTTCTTAGGGGGCTATGAGCCTAAAAAAATTAAGAAGCTCAGCTCAACAGAGACAGTCTATTTTCTTGATTCTGAACCATTTGTGTGTGTGTGTGTGTGTGTGTGTGTGTGCGTGTTATGACAGAGAACTTGCTGGTTCTCATCAGGATGGGAAGAAGGCCCCTAGTGAGGGTTGAGACCCCCAAAGCCCCTGTGTGCCTATTGCCCTAGCCTGAATCCAGTACTCACGGTCTTGGGCTCAGACTGTAGGGTGGACTGGAGACCATGAGCTGGCTGAGAGCTGACACGAGGATCAGGATGAGGATGGGCATCAGCTGAACGAAGACCCCTAGCCCGCCCTGGAGGGAAGAGTCAACCATTACACTGTTGGCTACAATCACTACGAGCTCCTCTAACACAATGAACCCTGGGGGGTTATGACACCATATTCTCCTCCTCCCTTCCAAAGGTCCCAAATACAGAAGCTCCTCCACCTGCCAGCTTTCCCAGATAAAAACAAAACAGCCATCAGAGGGAGCAAGGTAACATGCGAGGGCTTGTGAGAGAATTCCAACAAATCAGCACAAGGGGCTGCCTCCACTCCTCTTCTTGGAGGCAGCACTGGGGGAGACTTCACCATGTACTGTTTTCTGAAATTTTTCTTTCATTTTTTTTTTTTTTTTGGCGGGGGAAGGGGGCAGGTACTGGGGATTTAGCCCAGGGGTAATTTACAACTGAGTCACATTCCCAGCCCTTTTTAACTCTGAGACAAGGCCTTGCTAAGTGGTCAGGGCCTCACTAAGCTTCTGAGGCTGGCCTTCGACTTGCAATCCTCCTGCCCCAGGCTCTGGCATAGCTGGGATTACACTTAGTTTTTATGAACATTTTGAGAGTGCTGAAAAGCACCTATGTTGGCTTCCATTATAATTCTCTTTCAAAGTTTAGCTCTCCATTCCTTGGAAAATGTTACTTTGGCCTTATGAACAAATGGACTGCACAAAAGCTATACACACTTGATCCTGTCTGCAGGGGGAGAAGTTTCTGCATTACACTCCCCAAGGGAGGCTATCAAATCGCCACTCCGGTGGGCAATGTGGAGTGTGGCTCCCTCTGGTTTCCCTCAGCAGAATAGCAAGAGGTGCCGAGATGGCTCCTTAGCTGAGCATTGTGGGGCACTCCACAGTGTCCCCACACTCCCGGAATGGCCAGTGTGGGCGGTTAACTCCATCCTCCAGGCCCCATGCCCTGGGGTGGGAGCCTCCTGTCTCCCGGCCCCTGGTCACTCACATCACCCTGGTTCTCCCTGCGGTCCTGCCTCTGCTGGTAGGTGTAGCGCATGCGGCCATTGCTGTACACATGGACGTTACCTGAGGTCAGAGGAACTGAGTCAGAAGCTGGGGCTGCTGGAAAAGGGAGGGGTGGATCCAGCCTCCCGCCATCACTCCCAGGGAGACCTGGCTGTGGGAAGGGAAGGGAACTTACTAGAAGGGAAGCCACCACCAAAGAACATGTTGAAGAGGTCTTCAGGGGAGATGTCAGCCTCAAAGCCACGGTGGAAGTCCCCATGCCCGTGGCCGTGTCGGGCTGCTTGGTTCTTATCATCGCCAAACTGGTCGTACTGCTTCCTCTTCTCCGGGTTGCTGAGTACCGCGTATGCCGTGCCAATGGCTGCAGAGGGAACAGGCCGGCCGGCGTGGAGGTGCGTGTGGGGGGGAGCCGCGCAACCCGGTGCTCGCTTAAGAGAACAGTCGTGGGGCTGCAGGAAGTCTGCCAGTCGGGCACTGGTGGGAAGGGGTGTGGGAGAAGACCCCTGCGAGTCTGGGCAGGCTGGACTGCCTGGAGGGTGAACACTTGGACTCCTGGCTTTCCGCCTTGAGACACTGGTGGAGCTAGGTCCTCCACGGGTGTCGTCTCAATGACTGAATAGTGACCCTGCCTAATTTTACCAATGAGAAAACGGAGGCTCAGGGAAGTGAAGCGACTTGCCCAGGTTTAGGCAACTCTGAGAACTCAGCCAGGAGTCAAAGCCAAGTTTCTTGCTTCAAGCTTTTGCACTGACCTTATTATTATTTTTTATATTTGTTTTTTAGTTGTAGGTGGACACAGTACCTTTATTTTATTTTTATGTGGTGCTGAGGGTGAAACCCAGGGCCTCACATGTGCTAGGCGAGAGCTCCATCCCTAAGCCCCAGCCCCTCATTTTTTCCCCCATTTGTTCTTTTTAGATATACATGACGGTAGAGTGTGTTTTGACATATTATACATACATGGAGTATAACTTACTCTAATTAGGATTCTCACTGACCTTATGAATCTACCAAAGTCCCTCTCCTCCTCCTTCTCTCCTGAGGTGCCCAAGGGGCAGGGCATCCCTTTGTGGTGGTAATGTATTTTTGAAGTCATAATGTGACACAGACCAAACAGACACAGGAAGTCCTTGTAAACTGGAAAGCAGTGGGGACTGCTGGGAAGGGCCAAATCCTTGGGGTCTGGTTGAGACTCCTCTGCCATTGGTGGTGTGGCAGAGGGGTTGGCCCTTGCTCCCTGGGGTCCAGACTCCAGCTACTGTTTCCTTCCTGGCCCTGAGGCCTCCTTAGCAGAGTTCCCTGGGTGAGAAGCCTATGCTCGCTAGACCCACAACTCTGGGCCCTCCCCAGCCTCTGCCACTGCCTCATCCTCCTCTTCCTCCTCACATAACTGCTCAGTTGCTAAGAACACTGGCCACAGCTGCATCTGCTTCACAGCCTGCAACCCCTGGGAAGGAGGAGGGTGGAGTCTTCCTCTCTCCCCTCCTACCATCTGACAAGGCACCAGCACCAGATCTGGCCTCTCAGTCCCCGACTGGGCAGGCTGCAGGAGCACTCAGGGCCAGAGAGACATTACCCATGGTACCTTGCCTCCCAACTCCCACTCTCCTCCTTCCTCTGGGACAGGCCCTGGGAGATGGCCCAGTAATTACTTTGTCTTCTCTTCTGTACCAGGAATTGAACCCAGGGGCACTTAACTGCCAAGCCACATCCCCAGTCCTTTTTTCTTTTGAGACAAGGTCTCATTGAATTGCTTAGGGCCTTGTTAAGTTGTTGAGGCTGGTCTCGAACTTGCATTCTTCCTGCTTCAGTCTCCAGAGTTGCTGCGATTACAGGAGTGCACCACCAAGCCTGGTTTGGCCCCAGTACTGACAGCACAGTTCCGGTTGAGGCTGGTCATCACGTTCCCCAGAGGGAGACCAAGGTGGGAACGAGAGAAGGAACATCAGGGGAATGATGTTCAACACAGGGCTGGCCTGGAGTCAGCGCACACGTGTGCTTCATAGGTTAAGTGAAAATCTAAATGAATAAAGGGCAGCTTATGATTCTGGCCAGAAGTGACACACCCACTCTGGAATTCAATGGGCTCTGAGGAAAGAGAGGCTGTCATGCCCCCATGGAGGCCCTCAGGACGTGTGTGTGTGGAGTTGGCCGTGGTTGATGGTACTGAGGTCACCAAGCTGGAGGCCCTGATGTGGGGCTGCCCTGCCTCTCAGCACAGGGAAACTGTTACTGTAGGAGGTTCTCCTACCTCAGTCAATGTGTAATCTTGGAGAAACTACTAGAACTCTCTCACCTCAGTTCCCCACCCTGCAAAATGTGGGATGACAAAGGGGAGGCAGAGCGTAACTATTTGAGTTCTGAAAGACTACACGGCTAGAGCTGGCTACTGCAACCACAGGCAGCCGCTCCTGAGCTTGTGAAGGAAGCCGAGACCACTTCATTCTGCCCCCCTCTTCCTGGGAATGCTGTCTTGGCCCTGTATTCCAAAGACAGGAGAACAAATACCAAAACACCAGGATACCAGGGCTGGCTCACCTTTGAAGGCTTCAGTGGCACCAGGCGCATGGTTCTTGTCGGGGTGGAATTTGAGGGCCAACTTGCGGTAGGCCTTCTTCAGGTCCTCATCAGAGGCTCCTCGGCTCACCCCCAGGATCTCATAATAATCCTTACACTGCTTAACCCTGGGGGAGGGAGAAGAGCGCGGTAGTGAGTGCCCTGTGTGGCTCAGAGCCATGAGGTAAGGTGGGAGGCGAACAGGCAGCAATGCAAACAAATCTGAGCGCCCCTCCCCGGGAGGGAAGCAGGGCATGGTCAGTAGTTCCTCTGGGTCAGCCGTCTGATTTCAGGGACAAGGGAGTTCCAGCTGGGATGGGGAGCTGGGCAGGGCCCTCTGGAAACACCAAGAATACACTTAGGACTTAGGAGGGGCAGCTGCTGTTTTTGGTCAGGCCAGCATCCATCTGCTAACAACTCCCTTGCTGGAGGCACCCTTGGAAGGATTGTCATTGTCTGTCATCCCAGGGCAGGCATGTCCTGAGCTCAGCCAACTGTACTCTCTCCTGGCAATTAGAATTCTGGAGTGGGAACATAAAGGCCAGAAATGGCAAGGGCCCATTTACCCCAGGAAGTGGCACTGAAGAAACCCTATTTCTCTCCTGTCAATTCTTACTCTCTGGGCCCCTGAAGGTTCCCTGGTTCTTGGCTTTCTCTGAGCACTCCCAATTCCTCATATATTAGTCTCTATCACTCAGGATTATTAGGCTTGTTTGCTTAAACCTTTGCCTGGTTTATGGTAAACTACAGTCATGCTTGGTCACACACATGCTGAACCCCTGTCCCAAAGCTTGCCAGGAGGTGGGTGCATGACCCCACCTGAGGCAACCTGGTGGGGAGAGCGAGGGCTGGCGGCTTGCTGAGTGGTTTCTGGCCTGGCAGTGAGCTGCTCTGTGCAGAGCCTGCCCCTTGGAGGCATAACTCTGCTTCCTGCCTTCACTCTACCCCCACAGGATCTAGTCTGAGAAGGCCTTTGTTGGGGATGGGGGTGTGGGTTGGGGAGAATCTGGAGGGTGAGACCAGGCTTCGTCATCTCTGTGTGACAAACAGCTGTGTAGAGAGACCCAGGCCTGCCTGACCAGTGGCAGGGGAAGGTGACAGCATTTCCAGCCTCTGCTGTGGGCTGTCTTGGTGAGGGGCAGACAGTGGGGCCCTGGCTTCCAGACATTCTAGGGCCTTGTTGGAAATAAGGCTGGACCTCCTCCATCCTCCAGGCCCCTCCCAGGCCCCGGGCAGAAGTGAGGGGTGGCTGGAGGAAGCCTTCTCGAGGTGTCCCCAGTACCGCAGGCTGGCGCCCAGGCCTCTACCTTCTCACAGCCGCCACCTGCTCTGCAGTGTAGCCTTTGCTGCTCTCTCCTCCTCCAGCTTCACCGTTGGCCGAGGGGGCGTCAGTCCCCCCTGCTTTCCTGTGGGTCGTTTGGGTTGCTTCTGTGGGTTGGGGTTGGTCACTGGCAGACTGTGGTTTTTGGTTCAGGGACTCGATCAGAGCTGTGCAAGGAAAAGAAACCATTGAGGGCTCCTGCTCAGCAGGGCTGTAGCCTGCCTTGGCTCGGGAGAGAGATGAGGCCCCGCATCCCAACTGCCTGCTCTCCCAGCAAAGCTACTCACTCTTTCCCTTCCCTGGCCTGGGGGTGCCTGCAGTCCTCAGGAATAGGAATACATAGAGAGCGTTAATGTTTTTGTATATATATTTTCTTTTTGGTGGTGCTGGGGACCAAGACCAGGCTTCACACATGCCAGGCACATACTCTACACCACACCATTTCCCCAGCCCTCACATGAACAGTATTGATTTCATTAATAAAACTAACAATGAAATCTACATAATTCACAGATAAATCTGACTTGCCTTATTTTTCAGATATTCTGTGTGTGCATTTACACATCTCCTCTTTTTTTCTGTAGTACTAGGGATTGAACCCAGGGCCTCCAACATGCCTTTCTATAGGCACTCTAGCACTGAGTAACAACCCCAGTCTTTCTGTTTTTACTTCATTTTTAGACAGGGTCTCCCTAAGTTACTCATGCTGGCCTCAAACTTAGGATCCTCCTGCCTCAGCCTCCTGAATCATTAGAGTTATAGGGACCCAGCTTATATTCCTTTTCTTAATAAATGTAAGCAGAAATTTTGATATTCTGATAGTCTTTCTAAAACAAATACTTGGGTCAGACACAGTGGCCTGTAATCAAAGGTACTTGGGACGCTGAGGCAGCAGGATCAAAGTTTGAGGCTGGCCTTGGCAACTTACAGAGACCCTGTCTCAAAATAAAATAAAGAGCTGAGGAATGTAGTTCAGCAGCCCTGGTTTTAAGCCCCAGTACTGAAAAACAAAAAAAAAAAAAAAAAAAAAAAAAAAAAGAAAAAAAATAAAACACTGAGCATTATCAATAAACCCTTCAATATTTGGTTTAGGAGTTCATTTAACTCTATTTCTTTCAATGTATTTCTCGGTTTTTCTCTGCACTTGTTCTTTAATGCACACTTTTTCTTACTAAACTCATTCAATTCTGTATACTTTTTTGGGAGGGGAGTACTAGGGATTAAATCTAGAGGTGCTTATATCCCTGGCAGGGTCTCACTAAGCTTCTCAGGATCTTGCTAAAGTGCTAAGGCTGGCCTCAAACTGGCTATCCTCCTGCCTCAGTCTCCTGAGTCACTGGGATTATAGAAGTGCATCACCACACCCAGCCTATATACTTGTCTCTCTGCACTGTACCACATTTTGAATATCAAAAATATTCAGTCCTTTGCACTACCCTCTGTTGTTTTCTATTTTTATCCTTGGTCTCTAAAATGCTTTAATATTAAATTAATACCATCAGTACAAAACTAAGTTGAAAGTTAATTTTAATGTTTCCTAGTATTTTTTTAAATAGGCTATTTAATGTCATTAATTATTAACATAGTACATCAGAATTATAAACTGTTTTAATGTTTCTGGGTTTGTGTGTGTGTGTGTGTGTGTGTGTGTGTGTGTGTGTGTGTGTGTGGTGTGTGTGTGTGTGTGTGTGTGGATGGTACTGGAGATTGAACCCAGGGCCCCGCACACGGTGGACAAGCGCTCTATCATTGAGCTGAATATTCAGCCCTTAAATTTTTTTTTTTTTTTCTTAATTTTGAGACAGGTCTTGAATTTGTGATTCTTTTGCCTCAGGCTCCTGAGTAGGTGGGATTACAGATTGTGCCACTGTGCAAGGCTCCTGGCTTGATTGACTGATTGGCTGCATGGTACTGGGATGGAACCAAGGGGCACTTTAACACTGAGCTACTTCCCAGTCCTTTTATTTCGAGTCAGGGTCATACTAAGTTACTGAGACTGTCCTCCAATTGCAATCCTCCTGCCTAGGCCTCAGGAATTACTGGGATTACAGGCATGAACCACCTCCCAGTCAGGTTTCTGGTTTAGATTCATAAGTCTTATTTCCTTTTAGTTTAAGATATGATAAGAGTTTTTTATTTTTTCCTACTGTGGTAAAAAACATAAAATTTATCATCTTGGGCTGGGGTGTGGCTCAGTGGTAGAGCACTTGCCTCACACATGTGAGGCACTGGGTTCAATCCTCAGCACCACATAAAAAAATAAATAAAATAAAGATATTGTGTCCATCTACAACTAAAAATTTTTTAAAAAAATTATCCTTTGTGTGTGTGTATGTACTTTAGTTGTAGGTGGAAACAATACCTTTATTTTATTTTTATGCAGTGCTGAGGATCGAACCCAGGGCTTCACGTGTGCTAGGGGAGCACTCTACCGCTGAGGCACAACCCCAGCTCCCAAATTTATCATCTTAACTCTTTTTAAGGGTACAGTTGTAATAACAGAATATAGGACACTTTGATTTACATAAGTTTATTTTCTGCAGTGTTGGGGACTGAGCTCAGGGCCTCCCATGCAAGTGAGGCAAGTACTTTACCTTGAGCTGCATCCCCAGTCCTAGGTAATTTTTAACTCACCAAAAAAACCCAAAACCATTAGCCCTTCAGGTTTTTTAAATCCCAAAGCAGTCTGCCAACAGACATATTCTTTTGAGTGCCAAGAAGGTGAGGCTTCTGCAGTGGGGACACTACTTAGCAGACCTGTCTGATTCATTGGGACCGGGTAGGAAGGCCAATTCCTGGAGACCATCACTTAGCAGTGAAGGGGGGGAGGGGGGCGGCGAAGTAAGTTTGCTCAGAGGGATAGGAATGCGAAATGCAGGAAAAATACCTGTGTTCCTGACTTGCTTTCTCAAATGGCTGGCTTTGTCAAATGTCCACTCCATGTTTGGGGGTCTATACAGGGGATTTACTGTTAACCTCAGACAGGGTCATGGTTATGCAGCTCCAAGTCCTTGGTTCCTGCTGACTCAATGAGGAGGGTCCCAAATTTCTGACGAAAGTTCCCCATATCCATTTATTATGTCACAAAGCCAGTTCTCAGAAACCCCCAGTCATGTCAGGCCACAGTGTCCTGGGTAGTAAATCCGAAGCCTTTAACAGGCTCCTAGGAAACCAGGACCCTGGATGCATCAGGACACAGGGACACTTCTGTGCTGAGGAAGGCTGGGGGTGCAGTCCAGACTGGGGCCCTGCTTCCTTCCAGGTGTTGCCGGGCTGACGGCGTGTGCTGGGTGTCAGATGCCCTCTACTACAATGCACCTGGGCCTCAGAGCACGGCTCACTGTGTACTGAGCCGCTGCCACTGCACGGCAGCGTGGGGGACTGGGGGCTCCCACAGCGGACCCTGAGAAGGTGCTCAAGAGAGGAGCAATACTAAAAATCCCTTTTATCACTGAGTGCTCACTGGATGTCTGGTGCTGCCAGAGTGCTCTACATATAGTAGCTCATTTAATTGTCACAACAGCCTCAGAAGGTAGGTCATACTACCTACTGGCACCCCACTGTAGGAAGAATCTAAGCTAAGTGGCAAAGGTGCATGTAAACCCCAGGATCCCCGCTCTTCAGCTATCCTGGATCACGTGTCTGATGGGGTGCCACCTCTAGCAAAGGCATTCCACCTACAGGGAAAGGTCCTGATTCAACTTGTGGCTCTGCCACTTACTAGCTGTGTGACCCTGGCTGATCTCAGAGTTCTGTCTGAACCTCAGCTTCCGCCTAAGGTGAATGAAGTGGAAAAAAGATAAAGTGTACGCAGAGACTGGCACAGAGTTAAGTGCAAAAGCAGTAGCTACTAACATCATGACCTGGGCTGATTCACTGGCCATGAGAGCAGGCTGGTCAGATGGGGGAGGGGACCCACAGGTTGGGGCAGCAGCAAGGCTTAGAGAGCTAAGTCTCAGCACTCAGCAGGCTCTGTGCCACAAGATGTCAGGCTGTCCCAGATACCAGGCTCCCTGCCAGGGGATGGTGAAGGGAGAAACTAACAGATGAAGGGATGCCAGTCCAGATGGGACAGAGGGAAGAGTGATTTGCTGGTCTCCTAGAGCTTTTACAGAAGTTTCTTATTTTGGTTTCTCTAGAAGTTTCAATGGTCCAGAGTGAGTCTGACATGAGTCTGGCAACACAAACCAGCCATCCAAGCACAATGACATCCAGGGACATCAGTCAGAGATGGGATGGGCTCTCTCCAGCACCTCTCAGGAAGATACTAGAAAATGGTTTCAGGCAGTTACCTGGAGCCAGCCACTCTAACTTCCCTACACTGCAGAAAGCCTAAAGGGGAATGGATGTGCTCCAGCCCATGCAGGAGGTTCCCACTTGAGTTGGAAACTAAATATTTTTGGCTGATGGCAAGCAGGTCTCTCCTGTGGCCTGAACACCCCCTCTGCCAGGCCTCTGAGAAGTGGCTTTCTCACTCCGACTCACTGTAACATCAACACAGTGGCTGATAGGAAATGTCACAGAGTTAAGAGACGAGACAGCTTAACATTAACCCTGGCTCTGCCCCTTCCCAGTAAAACCATGGGACACCAGAGGAAGATGATAAAGCTGGGTGGGAGAGGTGGCAGCTGAGGTGGAGGTGGGAGGGTGTCTACAGCCAAAGCTACCAGAGGCTGGCCCTTCTCAAATCAGGCTGGAGAGTCAGAATGCCTGGCTGGATCAGATCTGGCTCTGTCACTCACTAGCAGGGTCATCCTGGACAAGTTAACTTGGCTTCTCCAGGCAGAGTTATACCTTTCTCACAAGGCTCAGAGTAAAAGAGCAGAGGCATGCGCAAGGGTCACCATGACACCTGGCAAATACTCAGCGTTACCTGTTCATTGAGGTAAGTAGCTGAGTTTCCAGATCCATGCATCTACAGTGCTCAAGGTGAGTCAGAAAGAGGTGAGAGTGGGGAAGGAGCTTGGGACTGGTTACGACAGATCTGGGTCCTTTGCTATTCAGCTGTGTGACTTTGCCAAGTTGTCTAATTCCTCAGTGAAGACACAAGGCCTGCCCTCATAGGGCTTCTCTGAGGAGAAGATAATATTCAGTAGAATAAAGCGAAGGGAAGGGCTGAGTGCACGGGATCTGGTGAAGGCTGACTGATGTAAATGACAAGCCCACCCTGGATCTCAGCAGTAGTACAATTCTCTCACACCTTGACCTGAATTCCCAAATCCCTCAGCAACCCATCCTCCAGTCTTGGTGAGCTGGTCTTCCTGACTTGGCTGGAACCCCAGAGTTGGCTATTTCATAGAATCTCAGGCGACCTGAGCTGCAGGGACCCGTAGAGATTATCAGATTATCCACATCGACTTTCCCTTTGTATGCAGGGGAAACTGAGGCCTACAGATGTTTTCAAAAATACCCTGGAAAACTTGGGACCTTCCATTATATTTGTTAAGCCGCAAGCAAAGCCAATTTAACCAGGCAGCCAGATGCTAGATAGAAACTCCCAGAGGAGGAGTAACTGGCTCTATCACCCCTGCTCCGTGACCTCCTATCTTATGGCCTGGCTAGTGGTGAACAATGCAACTGTCCAGTCCTTAGTGCCTCCCTCTCCCACCTCCCACAGCAGGAGTTAAGTCCCCTCAAATCCTCTTCACTGAGAAAGCCAACTCTGTGAGGTCCCTTTACCCTTCAAGGTGCTGAGTCTCCCTTCCACACTGATCCCTCCATCTGCCCTACTTCTTTAAGACCAGCCTCTACTCATGCTCTCGATCCTTCCCGTTTCTCAACTTGACCTTTTCCCACAGCAGCTCTGACAGCACTGCTCACCACTTCTTTGACACCCTCTCAATGACTACGGTGTGTCCTCTCCCAGGACGGCCTCCTCCTGTGGTTGCTCCATCTTACTCTATAGCTTACTGGCTAAAGGCAGGTGCAGCCCCGACTGGGCATGAAGTAACTGCTTCTCCATGTTCTACCCTTTCCCTCAGTGACCTCAGCAATGTGCTCCATCAAACTGGTGATACCAGAGTTTCATCCGGAACCAAGATGATGGCTCCTTTGTGATATCCCACTGGCACCTCCCCTTCTCTCACCTCTTTCTTCAGCTTGGGTTTCTCCCTAGTCACTCAGGTTTCAATTTTGGTTCCCAGCATTCCATCTAATTCTCCTCAGGACCTCTCTCTCATACGAAGGTTTGCCATGGCTTCTCTAATGACCTTATCCTTACCCATACTGCCTTATTTCAGGCCTTCAGATCTTCTAACCTAATCAAAGCCATTGCTTCCCAATCAGTTTTCTTTGGCTTTCTTCCCTCTCATAACCCTTTATGCAGTTCTCTCTTAAGAACAGTACCTTACCCTTATTCCTGTCATCAAAAACTTCAATGGCGCAGCTGGGGGTGTAACTCAAAGGTAGAATACTTCTCCAGCACTGAGCTACATCCCAAGTCCAGCTGTGGTATACTCCCCCATAAAATAAACAATCAAAAATACCAACCACAACAAAAACTTCAATGGTTTCCTCACTAACTACAAAATGAGGTGAAAATATCTTGGCCTGGTGAAAAGGAGTTCTACAATCTGGTTCCATTTTACCTTCTAAACTACATCTTCTCATATACAAATACAACCTCCACTGCCTCTGAATCTTGCTATGTCCCATTTTCTTCCCCAAACCTCTTGCAACTTTTGGCCTCCATGACTCTTGCCAACACGCCTTACCCCAAGTTCCCCAGATATAAACCTTCTTTCAAAATGCAGTTCAAAGGCTGGGGAGATAGCTCAGTCGGTAGAGTGCTTGCCTCTCAAGCACAAGGCCCCTGAGTTCAATCCCCAGCACTGCAAAAAAAAAAAAAAAAAGGAATTCAAATGCTGCCTGTCTTATTCCGTAAAGCTGTTTGTTCCCCTGTTCCCCTGTCAGTTAACAGTATTTGTATGCCCTTGCCACAGCACTCACTACAGTGCTTATAATTTAATGTTCAGGAGACTGTCCTCTACACCAAACTGTGAGCCCTTGGACTGCAGGGACTGGATTTTTCATGACTATTCTTTTTTTTTTTTTTTTTGGTACCAGGGATTAAACCCAGGGGTGCTAACTATTAAGTCACACCCTGCTCTGTTTTATTTTTTATTTTGAGACAGGATCTCACTAAGCTGCTCAGGGCTTCACTAAGTTGCTGAGGCTGGTTTTGAACTTGCGATCCTTCTGCCTCAGCCTCCTGAGTCACTGGGATTACAGGTATGTGCCATTGTGCCTGGTTTTCATAACCATTCTTAAGTCCTCAGCATCTAATGCCATGCTTAATTTTTGTCAAGACAGAGCTATTATCTTTTGCCTTGAAAAAAATTATTTTTCTGTAAGTTTGTCCACTTGGCACCAAGCACAGGACTTCACAAATAAAACAAAAAGATCCTCGACAAAAACCTGTTATACTGAATGAATATTTGGAATGAGCTTAAACTCAAACATCCAATACAAACAACCACCTAATATTTTTTAACTAGGATTTCCTCACTGCCAGCCTAAACTAACCCCAGGTCTTTGCTAACTCAGTGCATGGCTGCAGGTGGTACAAAGTGAAGGTTATGCAGATTCACAAGGCATATACTCTTTCTAGAAGAGCACAAACAACACAAATATGTAGCAGGTGACTTGTGCCTGAGCAAATTCCAGCACCTGAGCCCCAGGAAGGACACTCATCGGAGCTCCTGAACTGGCACAGGAAACCTGCTGCTGACATGCCCCACTGGCCCTGTTTTTAACATCCTCTCTTAATTGCCTGCTCCTGAGCCCCCAGCAGCAGTGCAAAGAATTCTGACAGCTGGGATTCTGCCCCAACATGCTCCACTTATAGAGAGTAACTTATTTCACAGGGAAGCTCCTTGAGCAGGTTACCTCAGGAGTCCTGGCAAATAGACTTGAAGCCCTCTCCAAGAGGAAGCAAACAGACCAAAGATCAACCTAGAAAGCCAGAAGGGAGGAAAGTTCAGGAGCTTCTGGCTGTCTCTTCTGCCAGCCTTCCTCTTTCTTTAATTCGCAATGCAGGCAGGGAAGCTGAGGCTAAATGCTGCTCCTTCAATTTCATTCCATTCCTTTAATTAACATCTACAGAGTTGCACAGCTTTTCAATTTCTAGCTGCTGTAATCTTAAGCAAGTCCCTCACCTCTGGGATGTTTCCTTATCTACAGAACAAAGATAATGATCTCGCTCTGCCTGACAGCGGAGAGGTTCCAGTGGCAAAAACACAAGTGGAAGAACTTTCTACACTGAAAAGCTCTATAGGTAGTACTCTATAGGTAGTATTCACATTATCTCAGCTAATTCTCTAATCTTCTAGGAGAGGAAGCCCAAGCTCAGAGAGGTCCTACAGTAGCAGTCACGATAGGTCTTCTAATTCTGAGTGCCAGTTACACACTGGATAGTTTACCAACTGGTATTCACAGGCACAAAACCCCAGGCCTTTCTACTTTCCAGTTTGTATTATGAAAAACCTCTATGAAAACTTAAAGAAACAGAAGTGGAAGCGGCTCCTGGGTAACAGGAGGTGGCGAGAAGTAGAGACAACCTTAGTATTCCCAGTCCTGGGCCGCTTAGCAGCCTTGGCAGTCCATATGACCGGCCATGCTGGCCTGCTGGGAGTGAAGGTGGGTTGTGAGGTGGCTGAGGCTAGCATCTCCAACAAGTCATCCACCCCAAATCTCATCGGCGGGTGAAGAGGCTGCAAGAGGCAGAGAGGAGCTGGGCCTCGGGGCAGGCCCCGCGAGGTGGAGTGGAGTGGGTGGTAACAGGCAGGCTCTGTTTCGGAAGGTGGTCGCTGGCCCTTGACTGGAGACATGGGAGGGAGTGAAGGTATGTAGGCGCCTTTCCAGGGCGCCCGGAGAGAGGAAGTCTTCCGCTCTCCAGATCCCATTCCCTTTCTCAGCAGTTATGTTTATTTTCCTGAACTATGTTATTTCCCAGGCCGGTAACTGGCCTTGAGCCACCGAACGGCCCCTTGGGAAAAGTAGTTCGATTTCGCTGCCAGGTGAGTTCCCTTCGCTAGCACTGCCAGTGCCATCTCACACTAGGAAACCTCATATCTCAGACGGACCCGCAAGCACCCCGAAAGGTGAAGTCCCGATCGCCTCTGTCTTCTGGAGTCCAGCATCCCGCAGAAGCGCGAGCCGGAAAGACTACAGCTCCCAGCAGCCACTGCGCGCCTCACTGCGCAGGCGTAGCCGCGCCTCGCCACCCCTCCCCCTCCACCAACTGCTCCCGTCGGTCCGTTCCCGTATTCCCCCCATCAGTTCTAATGTCCCCCTCTGCCTCTCCAGCACCTCACACTCACCGCGAACTCGGGGTGTCGGGTACAGCCGCTGCGCCTTCTCCAGGAAGCGGAGTGCCCGATCGGGCTGGTTGCTCTGGATGGCCTTGAGGGCGATGCTGATACAGCGCTCGGCTTCATCCTTGTTGGATTCCATGGCGGAACCAGAGCGCGGAACCAGGGAGGGGGAGGCCCGGCGAGCGAAGGGCTGCGCCAGCCGCCGGCGCGTCGCGGGGCAGGCCGGCGCAGAATGATGACATAAACCCTCCGCCCCTCCTTTCCGAAGATTTGAGTGAGAGTCGAGCGAGGGCGAAGGGCTACCGTATGTCATCTAAGAGAGGGACGTTTGTTTTAGGTGTAAACGGCGCATGCTATAGCCCTAGAGGTGTTGTTCCAGAGGTCTTAATGTTTAGTGTGCTTGCACGTTGTTGGTGGAAACTCTATGCGTATGAGACGAATAAATATTTACTGAGTATCCACAATTTGTCAGGCACGGTTATATGATGGGGATACAATGGCGAACTAAACAAAGGCCCTGCCCTCATGGAGCTTACATTCTAGAATGTGTAGGGAATGGGAAGACATCTAGTAAACAGATACATTCAGATAGTGATAAAACACCAAGAAGGAAAATAGAGGGTAAGGAATCTTATTTTAAATAGCTTGATAAAAGAAATCTCAGAAGCTCTTTTTCACAAGTATCTGAATCCAGGAGAAACAGGTAGATGTGTTTATCTAGAGGAAGGTGGTCCAGGCAGAAGTAACAAGCAGATGCAAAAGCTTGCAAATGGAAATTTTCATGGTGACTTATTCCAGGGTCAAGAAAGAGAATAACACTACAGGGAGCATAAGGGAGGCCACTACAGAGTGGAATCCACATCTATCAGGATCCAGTTCTTTCCAGGCTAGCACTCCAGTGAAAGCAATGTTGTCAAGGTTACCAGTGGTCTCCACATTGCCAAATCCATTGGTCATTTCTTAGCCCTTACATTAAGTGGACTTTTCACAGAGGATTTGTCAAGAGGCTACTACAATAAGCCAGATGAGAATGAGAAGGCTACTATTATAATCCAGAGGAGAATTAATGGGAACTTGGTTAAGTATGATGGTGGAAGTGGTGAGAAGTCATCAAATTCTAGATAAATTTTGAAGACACAATCGAAATGATTTTTGCTGATGCAGTAGATATAGAATGTGAGAGAAAGAGAGGACTCAAAAATCATTCCAGCATTTTTGGCTTGAGGAACTGGAAGAACTGATTTCCGTGTACTAAGACTGGGGAAACAGGGCAGACTATGAAAGGAGTAGTTTGTTAGGAAGAATAATGTATATTTGATTTAGGGCATGTTAAATTCGTGATGCCTTTTAGAATCAAGTGGACATGTAGATTAGAAGTTGTAAGCCAGGTATGGTGGTCCATGCTTGTAATCCCAGTGACTTGGGAGTCTGAGGTAGAGGATCACAGGTTCAAAGCCAGCCTCAGCAATTTAACAAAACTGTAAGCAATCTAGTGAGACCCTGTCTCAAAATTTAAAAAATAAAATGGACTAGGAATATGGCTCAGTGGTTAAGCATCCCTGAGGTCAATCCCTGGTGCCTCCCCCGACCAAAGAAAACTTGTACATATGTATAGTTTAGGAGAAAAGTTGTAGGGCTGAGGGTGTAGCTCTGTAGTTGAGAGCATGCGTAAGACTCTGGGTTCCATTCCCAGTGATGGGGTTGTGGGAGTAAAAATTTAGGGTCTGGAGTGAAGCCCAGTGGTAAAACCCTTCCATGCTTAACATATATGAGGTCCTGGTTTTGGTCCCCAGTACCACAAGAAGAGTGGGTGAGTTGTGAAGCTAGAAATATAGTTTAAAGCTATAGGACTAGATGCATCAAGGAAGTGAATCAGGATAGGGAAAAGTTGAGTCCAATTTCTGAGCCCTGTAACACCCCAGTATTTAGAGGTCTGGAACAGGAGACTGCAGGAAATGAGAACGTGAAAAAGTGACTTGTGGAGTAAGAATGTGAGTTATCTCAGAAGCCAACTGAAGCAAACATTTCAAGATTGCAAACTCTTATGACTCCTGGTGATAAAGAAATACACCTCTCCTTAAAAAGACAGCCCAGTTCTTACAGACAGAAAGCTAAGGTCTCTATAAATTGATAGGTCCCTAATGTGTTAATGGATAAATACTGGGACCCCTTTCAAACAGCCTCTTTGAGGTTTGTTGACCTAGGATTATAGAGTCCATCCTGTCCTTTCCTGCTGAGTATCATGAGGTCCCCTCTTCTATTTTCTACTGAGTGCCATGAGGCCCACTTCTGTTGATCACAAAGTACTTCAGTCTGTGAAGAGGGTACTCAAGTGGAAAAAAGAAGTCTGTAATTTCAGTGTGTTAAGGAACTAGATTGTGATTACACAGCTTCTGGCTGGTGAGCCCTCCCCACTTTCCCTGCAAAGCATATAAAGCAGGAAAGTCTTGTTTAAATTTCAAATCTGTAGTCAGTTCTTTGGCTTAGTTGGGCAGGGGTCTGTAATCAGCAGTGGCTGAGTGTGGGAGTGTTGTGTACATTCTTTATTTTTTTAATGTGGTGCTGAGAATTGAACCCAGTGCCTCATACATGCTAGGCAGGTGCTCTACCACTGAGCCACAACCCCAGTCCCCATTGTGTACATTCTTTTCCATTCTTCTTCCTTCCTCTGCTGGGCTTATAACCTGAGTTGCTTCTGGGCCTCAGTCAGTAGATTTTTTACCTCCCACTCTCCGGTACTAGGGATTGAACCCAGGGGTGCTCTACCACTACACTACCCCCAGCCCTTTTCAACATTTTTATTTTAAGACATGGGTTCGCTAAGTTGCCCATGCTGACCTCCAACTTGTGAGGTGGGAAGCCACCTCAGCCTCCTTAGTAACTTGGATTTCAGGGGTGTGCCACCATGTCTGGCTTGTTCTGTAGATTTTGTTTAAAAATGAAGCTGGTATGCCAGGGGTGACCTGAAATCATACTTTCTTCTAATGGTTGTTGAAATCAAGATATCATGACTTTGATGTAAGGGGAAAACTGGCAACTTCTATCCTGGTCATCTGGAATCATAGCATTTGTGGGAGGAGGAAGCTTAGTAAGTCCTTAGTTTCCACCTTCACAGATATCTAGAATGCATTGGAAAAGTGAATCTTAACAAAGAATCTCAGTATCTCTTCATTTTGCCCCTAAGCCTGAACACACCCTTGTAGTAGGTGACCATCAGCCTTCAGATTTCTGTCCTCTGGGGATACTTAGAATTCACAGTCTCATGGTAATGTGCTTCTCTCCCCCACAGTACTTTCCCCATCTCTGCCAAGATGCATCTCACCTCACCCCTGTCTTCCTGTCCTCCTTAATTATCTTTTCCATCTGTTCAAATCCAACTCATTCTCTAGGGCTCAGCTTAAATTCTCTGTGAGAGAGGATTAATTTAATAGTACATATGTCTATACTGGAAGCCAGACCCTGTGCAGAACTTTAGGGATTCAGAGACACACCACAAACAAGGACAGAATCAGACAGCTTCTAGATCTCAAGCTCAGTCTAATAGGGGAGATAGGAATTAAAAGAATAACAGGACAGTGTGGTAAGTACAACGATGGGATTGTGTGTAAACTCTAGGCGGCTAGAAGCGGGAGTTATTAGTTGTGTGTGCATGATTGGAAGGCTTTCAGCAGGAGCTGACAGCTGAGCCAAGGTGTGAAAGGGCCTTCGCCAGCCGCGCACTGTGGCACGTGCCTGTAATCTCAGTGACTTGGGAGGCTGAGGCAGGAGGATGATAAGTTCAAAGCCAGCCTCAGCAACTTAGCGAGACCCTGTCTCTAAATAAAAATATAAACAGGGGCTGAGGATGTGGCTCACTGATTAGGCGTCCTTGGGTTTAATCCCCAGTGCAAGAAAGAAAAAAGAAAGGGCCTTCTCCAGAAACATGCCCAGTTTTCAGTTCCCATAGCATTTAAGCCCGACCTGCCAAGGACGCTCACCTTCACTGCTCCGTGCAGTCCGTGTCCTTTGCTTGTGTGTCTGTTACACCCCGTGTCCAGCTAAAACGAGGGAGCTCCTCAGCACAGGGCCTGACACCTCACAGGGCTCAAGACTTGTGAACCAGTATAATCAGTGAACCGTAGAGGCAGATTTTTCTCCCCCAAAACTTTTATGCATGCCTGCCCTGGGCTAGCCAGGGGGATATGTTCCTTCTGCAGCTTTGGGCAGAATTGTCAAGGCAGTGGAACATCCCCCATTTCATGTCCTTTGCTCCAATGCTCACTAGCTCCTCAGTGCCCACTGCTGCTTCCAAATGTGACCCACCACTAAGGCCTCTTTTCAGAAAACTCCAGGCTCCGAAATATTTCCCTCAACACCCTTATATTAAATAATGGTATATGCTAGAAGACAGTGGAAGAAAGGGGATGGTGCATGTGTCACCTGTGGACGTGGGGTATAAGTCTGGGCCCTGCATGGACCTGGGTGTTCTACTTTCTCTCAAGCGGTAGTGGTTCCTGGGTTGTGTGACTGCAAGAACAGAAATTGCCCAGAATATCTCATAAAAAACAAAACAAACCAGATGTGGTGGTACCCATCTATAATTCCAACTCAGGAGGCTGAGATAGGAGGATGGCAAGTTTGAGGCCAGCTGACTGAGACTCTGTCTCAAAAAAAAAAAAAAAAAAAAAATTAAAAGAACTGGGGACATGGCTCAGCAGTAGAATGCCCCTGGGTTCAATTCTCAGTACTGGGGGAAGAAAACAACAACAACAACAACAACAACAAACGACTATGCTATGTAATGGTGTGATATCCCCCACAAGGCCTCCCCCATGGTTCCAGCCTTATAACTCCTTCCCAAAGGCAAGCCAGAGACTAGAATTTCTCTTTTCCAGGGTGGGTCATAGAAACACAGGTAGAACAATCTGGGACTTCTGATTGGCATTTGAAGGGTAGGGGACTGTCTTGTTGAGCCCTAAGCCTCTGGCATCTGACATCATCTCCAGGTAGATAATGTTGGAACTGAACTGAATTAGAGGACACCCAGCTGGTATCCTCTGCAGAACTGATGGCTTCCACTGCTGGTGGGAGAAATCCCCAGTGTCTTTTGAGGAACAGAAGTTTTCTGTTTTGTGAAAGTATAGTAGGAGAAAGTGAGTTTGAGTTGGTTTTTCTTCCAGATCCACTGAGCCGCCCTCTAAATGGAATACCATGCAACCATGAGAATGAGATTTCAGTGTATATACCTTTTTAATGTAAGTATCATTTTGGAACCATGTGAGTCTTTACCCATTAAAACAACCACAAAGCAAACCTAAACTTCACATCAAGGATGATGAAAATAATTCACCAAGAGTATGAATTACTAGCTAGATGTGGTGGTGCAAGCCTGTAATCCCAGCTACTGGGGAGGCTAAGGCAGAATAGCAAGTTCGAGGTCGGCCTGGGCAACTTAGGGAGACCTTTTATCAAAATCAACATAAAAAGGGGCTCAGTGGTAGAGTGCTCCTAGATTCAATCCCCAGTACCACACACACAAAAAAACAAACAAAAAAATCTAAGCCTCCCTTCCCCGTGGTCCAGTGAGTCCCTGCACTGAGCCTTCTTGCCAGCAGGTGGCACTTGAAGCCTGTAAACTAAACCACTTTGCTCGCTTTCTTTCCTTTGAGTTGCTGTGGAGCCCAGACACCCACAGGCGTGGGCTGCACTGGCTTGCAGAAGTGCCGGAGCCATGGAGCTGGCTCCCAGCTCCCAACAATCTTCCTTGTCTGCAAGTCCACTTATTGCCTGGACCTCTCCTTTTTCATAAGAGTCCCAAACAATTCCAGGGTATATATGTTTCAACTAGAGCTAAAACCAGGGCACTAAAGGCTATTAAGATAATTATTTTAAAGACCACGCACATCCTTAAGCCTCTCTTTTCTTAGTAGCAATCTTGCATATTCTCTCCGCTTGTCTTGGTGGATGCTGGGCCCAAGGACGAGGAGGCCCAGCAGACTGGGTCCTTGCTGAGTTGCTTCCCTCCTGAAGCCTTCCAGACAGACCTGGACTGAGCTTTGTTTTCTAGAGAGGTGAACAGCAACTTCAACTCAAGTCAAAGATGCCTGTGGGTGAGAGGAATTTGAGGCACTGAGTATCATTCTATCCAAGAGTTATTTGGATCTGTACTTTGTGGGTGACAATCTCACAAAAATGACAGAACCAAGGAGGGCTTCTTCAAGGAGGGGACAGCTTGAACTAAGTCTTGGAGGAGGGGAAAGTTCATTTTAAATAAGTATAAAAAACAATTTGAATAAAAAGCACAAAATCAGCTTTGTGTGTCCCCAAATGCTCCTGAGTGTGCCGCATGCCACCTTGCCTAAGAGCTTCCGTGGAGCACTGACTTTTGGGTACTTAGCTTATGCCTCTCCCTGTGCTTTTGTTTTGTTTTGGTTCTGGGAAATCAAAGAACCTAGGGGCACTTTATCAGTGAGCTACGTCCCCAGCCTCTTATTTTTTGAGATAGGGTCTTGCTAAATTGCTGAGGCTGGACTTCAACTTGGGGGATCCTCCTGCCTCAGTCTCCTAAATTGCTAGGATTACAAGTGTACATCACTGTGCCCAGTTCCCCTGCATATTTAACCCGTGTGGTTTTCACCTCTTCCTGGCTACCCCATCTCTTCCTCAGGCAATCTTAGGAGTGATGGATTCAGCTGGAATTGCATACACCCAATAGGTGATGCCCTTGACCCTGGTTCTCGAGATGTTGCAGGTAAGACCTTTACTTTGCCTGCCATGCTTTGGCTTTCAGCTTCAGAGCACCCAGACCAAGCAGCAGGTCTCTTCTGGTAGGAGAACGAGTGTCCCATGGAAGCTGTGAATAGGGCTTCCCTTTCAGACTGGAGAAGGGAGGATGGGGGAAAGTGATTTTGAGATTCTGGGACAAATTTTAAGAAATGCTCGTATTTTGCTGATGCCTCAGGCCCAGGGCAATGAGCAAGGTGAAGCTTAAGTGTGGACACCAGGGACAGCCCATGAGAGGCGAAGGTGGAAGACAGATGAGGCAGGAGAACAGCAGACTCCTTGGAGAAAGAATCTAATCTCCCAGAAAGGATGTTAGAAACGAGGCTGCTAAATTATTCTGGGCCAAGTGCCAGGCCCGGTAATTCCTTGTGGAGTCACAGGTACAGACGGAAGCCTCTACCCTGCGCTGGCTGGTGGGCACTCACCGCCTACACTCAGAGCCAGAGCACTGGGCTTCTGGTGTGGCGATTCTATTGGGTCGGCCATTTAGGAAGCACTACCTGGGGGCTGTGATAATTCTGGAGAGCTGAAGCAGAGGCTTTCCAACTCTGAAGGAACCTTAGAGCACATTTAGTTTAGCCTACCTATCATTTAACAGATGAGGGAATAGAGGGGAAATGATTTGCTCAACGCCACACTGAGTGGCGGAGTTGGGTTCATCATACAACACTGGTTGCTACGGATCTTAAAACATAGGGCCACCATATCAGATGACTCCTCACAAGCTCCACCACCCTCTCTCAGTTTTTCATTATGGAGGATGAATAATCAAGGGCTTTGGCTCAAAATGAAACGGTAGCCAAACTGGGCTGGGACATCCTTGCTTTTTGTTTGTGCCTCAAGTTGCCTTGTATGAGACTCTGGTAGGAAGAAAGCAGATCTGTTGCTAGTGGGATCTGACTAGTGGAAATGAAAAACGAAAAGGGCCCAGAGGATCTTAGAAGAAAGGAGACAGGATATGTTGGGGGTGGTTATTGCAAACTGTTATAATTAAGGTGATATTTTATGAGTGTTTAAGACAGAGGGCAGACAGGCTTTGGAGCAGGCCCTGGCTTTGGAGGCCCATCCTGGAGGGGAGATGGCTTACAGGGAACAGGAACTCGATCCTGCTATTCATAAAGCAAGGAGTCATGGTGGAGGCATCTTAGGGATCCTGAGAGGAAAAGGAGGGAGTGGAGAGTGTCATAAAGCAATTACTTTAAATTCAGAATCCTGCTGTGCTGCCACTCAGCACATGGACTTCCTGGACAGGTCTCAGAGCCACTCTGTCTGACACAGATCCTTCCTTTGGCCTGGGCTACGTGCCAGCTCAGGATGCCTAGGTCATCTTCATTATCATGCATCACAGACTTCCTTTTGCCTGCCAGAGATTTTTCTTAACCTGCATCTTAAAAACACCAACAGGAGGAAGAACTACAAATGTTCTTGCTAATATAATCCCACAGCAAAAATCAAGAACTGGATGCTTCCCAGGGTTGGCAGGTGTGTGGATGGTTCCCTGCTTTCTTTATCCACAGGGTGCTTGTATGGGTACTGCTGAAGAAGCTGAGGTCTGAGCCTTTAAGACTTGTTCATGTTTCTGAGAACTGACAGGAATAATCACTGGAAAGACTCAGAGCCTAGAAGAATACTGGGACAGAGGAGGGCGAGGAGAGGAAGCTGGCCGCATCCTGAGGTCACTTGCAGGAGGGAGGGAGCACTACTCCCAGAAGCAGCAGCACGAAGGGCTATGTTGAGGCTTGGCTCCAGGGGCCCAGGGTGCTTGGGGTGCAGAAGGTGGCCCCTCTTGTGGTTCTGGGTTACTATTTGGGCAAAGCGAAGTCCCAGGCAGTTTCCTGTGCACATTTCCACATGGCCTGCATAAGACGGGTGAAGCCCATGTCCTTGGGCTTCTCCAGGCCTCTCATCAGCCTCTGCTTCATGATGGAAACAAATTCCTTATTGCTCAGCTCCCCATTGCCTAGAGGAAGAAGCAAACACAACAGTCAGAGTGGAGGCCTTGGAACAAAGCCACTGAGAAAATTCCACCATTCACATAACATGTGGGTTCCAAAGCCCAGTGCATCCCACAGCCAAACTCAGTTCTCGGGGCTTAGGATGAACTAGTTTGCTCCTTCCTTGATGTTTCCTACTACAATTCAGTGACAGTTTAGTGTAGTGTGACAAAAGCTGAAGGAGCTTTTATCTGCCAGGTAATAAGCTGGTGTTTGTCCCCTTGAAATACTCCCAAGTTGTAGGAGAGACAAATAAACATCAACTGTGTGGTAAATGCTATTGTGAAGTAAACAGAGGACTACAGGGCACAGGGGAAGCAGTGTGGCTGCCGGAGGACCACAGTAGTGAGATACTGCTGGACAGAGGAGGGGGATGGCAAGTAGACTCAAGAGGCAGGCAGGAGACAGGTCCCCGGGGTCTGTATTCTTGCCTCTGTCTTTGCTCAGGGTAATTCTCCAGCTGGAATGCTTCTGCATCTCACTCTTCTCTACCTGGCCAATTCCTGTTCATCCTTTGTGATTTCACTCAGGGGACACTTTACTGATCTGTGTTTGCACTGCCCACAGCAGGCCTAGATATTCTTCCTCTGTTTCTCTTTATTCTCAACACCTGGCACGGGACCTGACATATACCATATTCTGTGTGGAATGTCTGTCTGTACCATCTTCTTTCTAGAGACACTGAAATATTTGAGTGCTCCTTATCTACCATGTAGCAAGTTGGGTCTAATATTTTTGTTTTCATTTGTATTTGTGTGTGTGTGTGTGTGTGTGTGTGTGTGGTACTTAACTCAGGGGTCCTCTACCACTGAACTATATCCCAGGCCCTTTTTATTTTTATTTTGAGACAGGGTCTTGCTAAGGCTGAGGCTGGCCTTGAATTTTCAATCCTTCACAAGCCTGAGTAGCTGGGATTACAGGTTTGTGGCTCTTTTTTTGTTAAGAAAATTACATTTATTAGGAGTGCAATCCAGGAAAGCAGATTCAAGCAATCTTGAAAATGTGCTCCCTGTTTAAGATCCGATGGTCATAAATTGAGGCCTGCAGGCAAACTGGAATTATAGGAAGTCATGGAAAATACAACTCAGGGCCAGGGGTTATATTTCTTGATCTGATGACACTGAGGGGTGAGCTAAGAGGTATGGGTTCACAATGTCCAGAGGGCAGTGACGCTCACTGCTCCTGACTCCAGAGAACCCCACTCACCATCACAGTCAAAGAGTGCAAACACCACATCGCACACATGGTCTGAGAGTTCCACTTTAGCCACTGTCCTGGCCACCTGTTGCATGGTCACTGAAAGAGGAAAGATGTTGAATTAGCACAGCAGAGGGACTTCCGTTTTGCTTCTCTGATAAACTGCTCAGTCAAAAAATTTTGATTGTATTTAAGTCATATTTAAAGAAATGAGAATTTGCCTTTTAACCCATAACTCCCTTTTCACCTCAGGTTCTATTATTTTCTACTGCTCCTGCACTTTAGGAGGTAAATTAAGAATGCCTGATATTAAATTCACAGAGACAGAAAGTAGATTACCAGGGGCTAAGGAGGTTAGAGGGGTTAAACTGTGCTTAGCGGGCACAGATTTTGTTTGGGATGATGGAAACATTTTGGAAGTAGTGGTGACGGTTGTATGACACTGTGAATGTGATGAATGCCATTGACTTGTATGTTTAAAAATGCTATTATATACATCACCTAAACATCAACTTGAAAAAAAAGTGAAAATTCACATTAATATTTAGAGATGGGATTCTGATAGCCTAGAGCAGGCCATGGCAACTTTTCTAATAAATTATCATCAGAAGAGTTTTTTAAAGCAACACCTGATATTGTAATAGTCTCCTTGCATTTCCCTCCTACTGGAAAAAAACATGACAGCAAAAAGTCAAGTACGTAACCAGGCAGCAAGAGGAAGGGGAGGCGGGAACAAGGAGGCTGATCTGCAATATGAGCATGAGAAAGCTTCACACTTCGGTTCCTAACAGACAGCAGAGTGAGCTCCTTGCCCTACTAGGTCCCTCTTCCCTACTGGCTCTGCATCAGTCACTGTCGAATTCCAACAGTGCCTCTTGGGGGAAGCAGTGGCCCCTGTCTCACTAGATCAGTATGCAGCTTAAAAAAATACACACAACTTTTTTTTTTTTTTGGCTTGGGTAGAAAATCTCTTTTCTCTTTATATTTTTTCTTTGACATTTACTGTTAAAATACTAGCAATCATGCAAGAATGGGGTTCTCATGAAACACAAGTCTGGAAGAACTAGGTAATTTCCACTGTCTTCTCTCTCATTATCCTCAAACTTGGTCTAGCTACACATACAAATGATGTTCTTGCTTACAGACACATTCCTTTTCTGTCTTTCCTGTAGTGCTGGGGATGGAACTTAGGGTTTTGCACATGCTACGGAAGCTTTCCACCACTAAGCTACACTCCCAGCCTTACAGACATACTCTTTAAAAACATTTTTTTTTTTACAGTTGTAGATGGACACAATTTTTATGTGGTGCTAAGGATCGAACCTTATGCTAGGCAAGCAGTCTACCACTGAGCTACAGCCCCAGTCCCAGACATATTCTTAAGTGAAGTAATGCTTGCCAGAAAGAAAAGGACTGATTTCTTTCAGTCAACTAGCAATGAAGTGCTCTCTATAAGCATCAGATTACACTAATCCAGAAGCAATATGAACCTAAATGAGGTCAGGGTGCCTTCTTTGCTTATTTCATTCCTATAATTTTGGTTCCCATTGCCAGCCTGTCTTGCCTTTTTTCTGCATTTCTCTCTCTCTTCACATCCATCACCTCCATACATTCACCACAGTGCCCCCAGGGTCAGCAGAGCAACGGGGAGGAGCAAGGCCTGGTTCCACTGCCAACTTGCTATGTGACCCTGGTGGAGTCACTTTGATCTCTTAAGATTTAATTTTCTTATATTCAAATAAGGAATGCCACAAGATAACTGCTGGGGTGGCTTAGTAACACAGAGAAGAGTTTACTGTGTTTTCCGGAGTGTGAGGGTGAGGACGTGGTGGAGGTATCCAGAAAGAGCTGAAGATCTTGTACTGGCAAATGGCAGAGAAAAGGACACTTGGCTGTTCAGGAGGGCAGGAGGAGCTCGTTTCCTCTTTCTGTAGCTTTGGGTTCACCATTCCTCTGCTGATGCAGGTTAAAGTGTAGGAAGAGTTCGTAGCCCTGGAACTAAAAGACAGGTGGCAGAGACTACGATGGATTTTCATGAGATGTATGCTGGGGAATCAACAAGACCACAGAGATCTAAGGTTTAGAAATTTAGCTCTGCAATTCTAGATACTTGATTTGGCTCAGGAAGAAATGATCCTTGCTAACTGCACTGCCTAGAGACATCAGAAAGCAAATAGATGAGAATAGCAATTGTTCAGAGAGTTAAAATGATGACAGCTGGTCATTACACTTCTCAGTGGAAAGATCAACTAAGGAAACTTAGTTCACCTCAGAAGACTGCTCAGTGACTTCAAACTGAGTCCCCAGCTGAATCACGCTCCACTGCCACACAAATGTGCCCTGAGAGGGGGATCAGAACCGGTTCTGTGCTGGACAAGTGCTTTTTGTTAACCATTTCTCTTTCTGCATGTCTCACCTCTCACTTTTTTTCTTTTGGTGGTATTGGAGTTTTAAACCAGGAACACCTTCATGAACTACACCCCCAGTCCTTTTTTATTTTATTTTGAGATAAGGTCTCACTAATGCCCAGGCTGGCCTTGAACTTGTGATTATCCTGCCTCAGCCTCCTGAGTCACTGGGATTACAGGTGCCACCACATCTGGATCAGCCTCACATGTTTAGCTGCCGTAACCAGCAGCGACCTTCTTTTTCTCCTAGCCACTTCTCCACCTCTCAGGGCAGAGTGCCTAATGGTGCTGGCACGGCACTGCAAGACTCCTCCTCACAAACATGGAGCTCATTCCTATAAATAAGCTATTAAATAATATTCAAGGATATCCGTGAAAGCACTTGATAGTATTTAGTGAAAAATTCATTAAAGTGGCATTAAGTGGCTGTAGAACAGGGACCTCTGGAGGCTGCAGCAAGAACGCCTCATTACAAACGACCTGTCTTCACAGAACAGCTACAGGTGATGTTCCATCTCAGACAGAGAGGGCGCTGGTGTCCTTTGTCCTCTAGGAGGAAAAACCAGGGCTGCCAAGTCACTGTGACTCAAACCACAGGATGGAACTGGCCAGGGAACAGCCCAGCTGGGGTGCCCTTTCACAGTCCAAGATCCTTGGATAGGCCCCCAGGGTGTGAATCGGCAGGAGGAAACAAACTAGCTAGCTGGTGAGCTGTCAAACTGGGAGCACTTGGGACAAGTGGGACGACAGCAGATTACAAGGCAAGTGCTTGACAGCTGGTCCTGAGAATTGGCTCATTCATACTGCTTCCAACATCTCTGAATCACAAAGCCATAATTAAATCACAGCAAGCAGAACAATCCCTTCCTCAGATCTTAACTTCCCCGTGCAGACCGGTTGTAGGTCTTGGAATTTTTGGCCTTCCCTACTCGTGGCTGTGATACTGTGAATTACATATTTGGTATTCTTCCCCATTTCCTGGCAGAAAACTCTGAAAAGTCTTGGAATCTCCAAAGTGGTGTATCTTTTTGTATAGTAATGAGATGACTGGTGGTTGACAGCCCCTAGGTGGCTTCAGCATGGTACAGTTGGTCACAGGAAAGATCAAGGCCTAATTAGGAGGTTGGGAACTTTCCGCTCCACTCTCCAACCTCTGGAGAGGAGAGAGGGCTGAAGGTTGAGGTGATCACCAATGAGCCATTATTCAATCAGTCATGCTGATGCAATGAAGTTAAAAATCCCCGAAGCCCAGGGTTCAAAGCATTTCCAATTGCAGAACATGGGCAGGTTCATGGAGGGTGGCACCCCTAGAAAGGTCATGGCAGCTCTGTGCTCCTTCTCCCAGGCCTCTCCTGTACATCTCTTCATCTGTATCATTTGAAATATCCTTTCTGATAAAGCAGTAAACATGTTTCCCCAGGTCCTGTGAGCTGCTCTTACAAAATTAGCCCTGAAGAGATGGATGTGGGAACTCTGATTTATAACTGGTAGGTAAAACTGGTAGGTAAAACTGGTAGGTAAAAGCATAGGTAAAACACATCTGGGGCTTGCAACTGACATCTGAAAGCAGGGGACAGTCCTGGAAGTCTGAGCCCTCAACCTGTGGCATCTGATGCTATCTCTAGATGGACAGCATCAGAATTAAATTAGCTGCTGTCTGCTATAAAACGGGTTGCTTACT
The DNA here is from genome assembly GCF_902686455.1 of Sciurus vulgaris. Lineage (NCBI taxonomy): Eukaryota > Metazoa > Chordata > Mammalia > Rodentia > Sciuridae > Sciurus > Sciurus vulgaris. The sequence continues at coordinate 55,056,447 of NC_136464.1, read as the reverse complement.
TTCTGGTGGGGAGAAATCCTCACAGTCTGAGGTCACAAGAGTCTTCTGCATTGATTATTGTGGTGTCAGAGCAGAGGAAGCACTGTTTTTCCTACAGAATGTAGCTAACTGATGGTTGGGAGTCTAGTTCCTAATATGAAAGATGTCCACACGGAGAATGAAGGCACGGTGAAAAAGAGAAATCCTAGGTTTCCAAAGACTATGTATTCTTCTTGTATAAATATGCCCAGGTGCCTGAACAATAGGCATGGCATGAGATTTGGTGATTTCTATTAGATTGGGATTAAGGGGCAGGGTTTGTAGAAGCAGGCTCATTTGGCACTCAAAATTCTGGTACCATCTGGCTTTTTTTTTTTTTTTGTACTAGGGGATTGAACCCATAGGTGCTTAACCACTGAGCCACATCCCCAACTTTTTTATATTTTATATAGAGACAGGGTCTTGCTAAGATGCTGAGGCTGGCTTTGAACTTTCAATCCTCCTGCCTCAGCTTCCTAAGCCACTGGGATTAAAGGCATGTGCCACCACACCCAGCACTGGCTTTTTTTTTTTTTTTTGTGGTACTGGGGATTGAACCCAGGAGTATTCTACCGCTAAGCTACATCCCCAGCCCTTTTTATTTTTCACTTTGAGACAATGTCTCACCAAGTTGCCCGGGATGGACTCACACTTGTAAGCCTCCTGATTACCTGGGATTATAGGAATGGGCCACTGTGGCCAGCACCACCTGGTTTTCTGAAAAGCTCATGCAGAATCTGAGTTGTGCCAGGTCCCCAATTTACTCTCCGGTATGATCCATGACTGTATAATTCAAACAGTAGAAAGAAACCTGTGCTTGTGTGATATATCAGAAACTATGTTACATATAACTAGTCACCACAATAGTTGAGCAAGAGAGTTCTGGAGGGACAGGAGCTCATATGTCCACTTGGAATCAGAGAATCTTAGAACCAAAGAGAACTCAGAGAAATCCAGAGTTGTTAATAAGATGCCCAAGGTCACAAAGCGATAGGTAATGGAGATGGGTCTAGAATTAAGTCCAATATGCATTCCCTATTCACACTGGGTCCACTCAATCCCTTATATGGACAACACCAATTCCTCCATGAGTCTGTCCACCACCCTAAAGAGAAAGAGTTCAGATGAAAGAAAAGCCAAATTGGGGACTACTCAGTGCTTTTGGTCAAAGATGAATAACTGAATAGCTGGGAGTTGAGAGGGGCCAGCATTCGAGACTGGCCACAGATCTGAACACTCCATAAATGCAGACACCAGCATTCCCTTGGGAACTCGTACTGACAATTTCAGAGACAATTTAAGCAGCGACCCAATGAAAAGCACATATAATAAATGTGGCCCCAGGAGCTTTTCCCCAAAGCTGCCTCTGATGCATAGGTACAGCTTGGTACAGTGTGACCACTCAGGAGTGCCTGTCTCTCCCCAGCATAAAGTTGTCTGGAAAAGTGATCCAACATGTTGGGTTGACAGGCTCTAGCTGTGTGGCCATGTGATTATTCCTGCCTCAATGGACTACAGCAGAGAAAATCAAAAGCCAGCTTGTGACTGCAGAGGTGAAGTAAGGGGAGACATTCTGCCTCAGCCCTGGAAGGCTTGTGATAGATGTCTTAGTTTCTAGATAGCTTTGACTGGAACATGGGGGAGGATTTTTCCGTGAAGAGCATTGGTCTTTTCTTTGTATCTTCTTCTAAGATACTTTGGCAAATATGACACATGCATTTTAACCTGATTTTGGAGTGAGATGAGAAGAAAGGACAGCACTTAGGAGAACCAGCAATTTAAGGAGCCAGAGCAAGGGTGGCACTTGCTAGCCAGGTTCTGGTAGCATGCCCTTCTGCCAGAAGTAAAGGTTTGCCTTGTACCACTCTCCGTGAAAAAAAAAAAAAAAAAAAAAGCAATGGTACTGATAATGACACAATCCCTTTTTCTGCATGGTCCTTTTGAATCCCAGGCAGGTTCGTTTCCTCTGTGTGCTCAGACTGCCTGCCCATCAGAGGTGGTACTGCCAGTCCTGGCTTCTAATTTATGGCACACACCAGAGAAAACTTGTAGTCAAGTTTTCTGAACCTCAAAGCTTCATCATCCCAAATGATTGCTTCAGTGGGCTTACATGCTTAATTTGGTAAATCTAGTTTAGCAGTGAGATTTATTCTATCATTCAGTATTATATTGAGCTTCATTAAAAATCCTTATTACATCTTGTTTGCAAAGGGAAAAGAGTTTCTCCTCCTTTTTCTCTGGGGTGGGTGGGTGGAGGGGATAGGGTCTTGCTAAGTTGCTCAGGCTGGTCTCGAACTCCTGGGATCAAGTGATCCTCCCATCTCAGCATCCCAGTACTTGTAGTACTGGGACTACAAGTGCATCACTACATCTGGCTTTGGGCAAGTATTTCTACAATACCAAAGGATAGTCAATAATTTTGGGTGACACATGAGAGAACAAGCCCAATTTAGTATATTCCACTGAGACTGAGAAATGCATGAGAAATATCTGATTTATTAGCACATACAAATGGTTTAGTATGTAATATTATAGATTTAGTAGGAGATACACTTTGGATTTGAATTCTAAAGAAGTAAAAAGACAGACTGTTCTAGATTAGTGTGATGTAGGGTGGTTTTGGAAGAGTGTCTGTTTGAATAAGGTATGAGAAGAAAAGAAGAGCACTAAAGCCCAACTTGGGAGCTTAAACAGCAGATGCAAAGGGGACTGTGCCTGAGTAGAGGCACCTGTATTGCAAGTGAACTTTGATAATAAGCAAGTTCTTATCAGGAGAGACCAACTTACCATACTAACCTAATTTGCTTTTCTCTTTCTCAATCTTTAAGTATCCATTCTCTTAACTTTCAGAAAATTATTTTTGATTAGGCAATACATTCACCTGTTTCAGATTCAAATAATATAAAAAGGTAGAAGTCTCCATTCCAACCTTATCCCCCACATCACTTTGTTGTCCAGAGGCAAACAGTATCGCCAGTTCCTCTAGAAATATAGGGACAGAAAACCAAGTATTCTTCACCCTTTTCCTTTCCCACAGACATGTTGGTGTACCAAATACAGTCCAACTCTTTGGGGTGCTTATATAATTTTACTAAACTGTAATATATTCAAAGTGATATAATTAAGCCAGAATCAACCTTTAGAATGCTAAGTGACTTCAAATTTGGGAAAATGAACCAGGTCTCTGTAGAAAAAATGCCTCATAAAGCAAACATTTATTTCAGATTTTCAGCCTCCTTGCCTACATCATGAATAATATCACTTTAAAAACTGATGGCTTTGTTTTAAATGAATGGAATCCTGGCCATCACTCCTCTTCACATATAAATGTTTTTATAAAATGCAACGATGAACTGAAGCGTAGGGGCCTGCCTCCCACCAATTTTTAAAGAATTCATAAAACAGAATCTTTTCCTTTCATCATCTCTTCCCCACACATCTCTGAGGTATTCCCACCTCCTGCCTTCATGCTCTCAGTCTTGGCTGTCTGGGGGATTCTTATTTTGAACAGAAGGATTCTTGTTTCCCTCTATTTCTGCCATCACATTAAAGATTCCAGTCTCCTTCATGTTACTCTAGGTTCTTCCAGCAGCGTGGGCACCATGTTCTAAAGAGAACACTATGTGGAAGTTACTGAACCTGAATTTCTGCTCTACTTTTGTCATATGATCTGTGATGTGAGCAAGTCATTTTCCCTCATGTAGGTTAAAAACAATAAAGTAATTACAAGTTTAAACAAAATGATTTCTAAGCTCCCTTCCAGTTGAAAACTTTATGACTGCCATGTTATTATTTTTAGATAACATTGCAAAAGAGCTTAAATTGTTAAAATGTCCTTATCTTCAGAAGCCCTCAAAGAATAAAATTAAAAAGTGGGGATTTCTGGAATTATGGCTGGTGTGGTCGACAGAATTCTGGGGTGGCCCCCCATATTCCCACCTTGTGGTCCATACAGCCTGTATAATTCCCTCCCCTCAAGTGTGGGCAGGGTCTGTGAATGTGACAGAATATCACTCTGGTACTTAAGTTGCTTTATGTAGAAGAGGTGATGGCGTCACTCCCATAATTATGTTATGTAAGAACCCACGTTAGCAGGCTGGGGAGAGGAGCCTCCTGCTGGCTTTGAAGAAGTGTGCTGCCATGCTGTGAGAAGGCCACACGATGAGGACCTGTTGTGGCCTGTGGACAGCCAACAACCAACAAGGAAAAGGAGACCCCAATCCAACCACTGAAAGGAACTGAATCATGCCACCAACCTGGATGAGCTTGGAAGACCCTGAACTCCAGATGAAAATGCAGTCTTAATGCCATCTTGATCAGCCTTGTTAAGACCCTGAGCAGAGAGCCCAGTGGTGCTGCGTCCAAAGTCTTGACTTACTCTGAGATAACGGGAGTGGTACAATAGAAAGCCAACAGAGCTGGCCAGTGTTTATGTTTATGGTTGGGAATGTCCTTTTGGGGCTCAAGCCATACTGTATACAGAGCTGTCCTTATTTTTTAGGTGCAAGTACACTCTTCTGAAACTAAATTCTGAACTGTACAACTTGGATCTAAGAGAGGCACAAGACAAGGTCTAAGTTTTAAGTTTCCTAGTGAGAATATAAATTAAAACTGCCATCTTTCTTTTGGGAATTTAATAGCTTTTGCTCTGACTTCAAATATATCTGGATAATTACAGGTTAGTTTATTTTCATAGATTTGAACATAACTTCAAACTACAACATATCCCTTAAAACATTACTACATTCAGTAAAATGTTGACTTTGTTAAGTTACAGAAGTGAAAATCTAGATGAACCCTTGGAGATTTTTTAAAATTTCTTTTTAGATTTTGATAGACCTTTATTTTTATTCATTTATTTATATGTAGTGCCGAGAATCAAACCCAGTGCCTCACACATGCTAGGCAAGTGCTCTACCACTGAGCCACAACCCCAGCCCCTCTTGGAGATATTTAATATAACCCCCATTAGAAGATTAGGGGGGTTTCAAGATGGCGGACTAGAGGGTGGCTGCATTTCATGTTGCTCCAGGACTCAGGATTCAAAAAGAGGAGATATTGAGAGACTTGGGACCAACTCAAAGTGGCTGGGTGAGTCTCTCCTGTTGGGGAGGCATCCCGGGTGGGGCGGTAGTCCCGGAACGCAGGGAACTTTGTGAAGTAGAGTTGCCCAATAAGACATCCCTTCCCCCGCTGGAGCAGTGAACTCAGAGAACTGGGAGCATCATACAGGAGGCTGCTCAGCACAGCGCTGGGACTCGGAGCAACCCACTGGGGCTCTGGGCGGCTGCCCAGAGGAGGAGGCATGCGGCGGGTCACTTGGACTCAGAGTGAGTGCATGGGGCTCCAGGTGGCTGCTCAGAGGAGGGGCCGCACAGCCAGGCGATTAGGTACAGAGCATGGTCCCAGGACCTAGGAGGCTTCATGGTGGAAGAGCCGCACAGAGACAAGCTGAGGGGCGGAGTAAAGGTTCCAGGACTGCGGGCAGCTTCTCTGAGGAGAGGCAGCCTAAGAAGACTCGTCTGCGAAGGGTGAGGCTCCCAGGCCCAGGAGGTAGGTCCGGGCCCCTGGGAACGTTGCAGAGGAAGGCTGCCCAGCCCAGGTAGTAGTTGTGGATTGAGGGGAACCTCTAGGAGGGGAACTGACCAGCGAGACCTCCCCACCGGGTGAGTCTTCCCTGCCAGGTGAGGTTTTCCCACAAGGACAGTAAAACCAGAGACACAGGCCTTGCCTCAGCCCGCAGCCTATTCCCCTTTGGATGACCATTGGTCAACAAGTGGAGGCACCTCTGCCCACTAGCAGGGAATATACCCCACCTGAAGGCCACCACCTCTAGAGAGGCAGCTTCTTTGTGGAGCACCACACTATCAACTTCCTCCAAGACTTCAGGCTACTGAAGGCTAAGAGGGGATATACTAGAAATCTTCAGGGACACTATAAGTCAATAGAGGAAATCTGCAATATCTCAGCTATCCACTGATACCTGAACTATATGAGAAAACAAAGGAAGAAAATACCCCAAACAAATCTAGATGTTACATCAATAAAATCTACTGACAGCATGGCAGAAGAAATGACAGAAAGGGACTTCAGAATGTACATAATTAAAATGATCAGGGAAGCAAACGATGAGATGAAAGAGCAAATGCAGGCTTTTTTTTTTTTTTTTTCAAATGCAGGCATTGAATGATGAGATGAAAGAGCAAATGCAGGCACTGAATGATCACACCAATCGACAGTTAAAAGAGGAAATACAGGAAGCAAAAGATCATTTCAATAAAGAGTTAGAGATACTGAAAAAAAAACAAACAGAAATCCTTGAAATGAAGGAAACAATAAACAGAATTAAGCACTCCATAGAAAGCATAACCAATAGGATAGAACACCTGGAAGACAGAACCTCAGATATTGAAGACAAAATATTTAACCTTGAAAACAAAGTTGACCAAACAGAGAAGATGGTAAGAAACCATGAACAGAATTTACAAGAATCATTGGATGTCAAGAAAAGGCCAAATTTAAGAATTATTGGGATTGAGGAAGGCTTAGAGAAACAAACCAAAGGAATGAACAATCTATTCAATGAAATAATATCAGAAAATTTCCCAAATCTGAAGAATGAAATGGAAAATCAAGTACAAGAGGCTTATAGGACTCCAAATACACAAAATTACAACAGACCCACACCAAGGCACATTATAATGAAAATACATAACATACAAAATAAAGACAGAGTTTTAAATGCTGTGAGAGAAAAGAACCAAATTACATTCAGGGGGAAACCAATACATATATCAGCAGATTTTTCAATCCAGACCCTAAAAGCTTAGAAGGGCCTGGAACGACATTTTTCAAGCCCTGAAAGAAAATGGATGCCAACCAAGAATCTTATACCCAGCAAAACTTACCTTCAGATTTGACGATGAAATAAACAAAAGCTAAAAGAATTTACAAAAAGAAAGCCAGCATTACAGAACATTCTCAGCAAAATATTCCATGAGGAAGAGATGAAAAACAAAGATGCAAATCAGCAAAGGGAGGAACTATCCTAAAGGAATTGTCAAATAAAGGAGAAACCAAGTCGTGTCAAAAAAAATGAGCCAAATGACCGGGAATACAAATCATGTCTCAATAATAATCCTGAATATTAATGACCTGAACTCATCAATCAAAAGATATAGACTGGCAGATTGGATTAAAAAGAAAGATCCAACAATATGTTGCCTGCAAGAGACTCACCTCATAGAAAGAGATACCCACAGACGACAGGTGAAAGGATGGGGAAAAACATACCATGCACATGGACTCAGCAAAAAAGCTGGGGTATCCATCCTCATTTCAGATAATGTGGACTTCAAGCCAAAACTAGTCAGAAGGCATAAAGAAGGACATTTCATACTGCTTAAGGGAAGCATAAATCAGCAAGACATAATGATCATAAATATCTATGCCCCAAACAGTGGCTCATCCATGTATGTCAAACAAATCCTTCTCAATTTCAGAAACCAAATAGGCCATAACACAATAATACTAGGTGATTTTAACATGCCTCTCTCACCACTGGACAGATCTTCCAAACAAAAATTGAACAAAGAAACCATAGATCTCAATAACACAATCAATAATTTAGACTTAACGGACATTTATAGAATATACCATCCAACCAAGAGCGAATACACTTTCTTCTCAGCAGCACATGGATCCTTCTCTAAAACAGACCATGTCTTATGCCACAAAGCTAATGTTAGCAAATACAAGAAGATAGAGACACTACCTTGTATTCTATCAGATCATAATAGATTGAAATTAGAAATAAATGACAGAGTAAAAAAGAGAAAGTACTCCAACACCTGGAGATTAAACAATATGCTATTATATGATGAACAGAAGATACCAGGAAGGAAATTAAAAAATTTTCAGAATAAAGAAATGAGAATAAAGAAATATAATATCAAAATCTCTGGGACACTATGAAAGCAGTACTTAGAGGAAAATTTATTTCATGGAGCACATTCAATAAAAGAAGAAAAAAATCAACAAATAAACGACCTAACACTACAGCTCAAAACCCTAGAAAAAGAACAGACCAACACCAAAAGTAGTAGAAGACAGGAAATAGTTAAAAATCAGAGCTGAAATCAATGAAATTGAAACAAAAGAAACAATAGAAAAAAATTGACAAAATAAATAGTTGCTTCTTTGAAAAAATAAACAAAATTGATAAACCCTTAGCCACACTAACAAAGAGAAGAAGAGAGAAAACCCAAATTACTAAAATTCGGAATGAACAAGGAAATATCACAACAGACGTGACTGAAATACAAAACATAATTAGAAGCTATTTTGAAAATCTATACTCAAACAAAATAGAAAATTTCGAACACATCAACAGGTTTCTAGAGACGTATGAATTGCCTAAACTGAACGAGGAGGACATACACATTTAAATAGATCAATTTCAAGTAATGAAATAGAAGAGGTCATCAAAAGCCTACCAACAAAGAAAAGTCCAGGACCAGATGGGTTCTCAGCCAAGTTCTACGAAACTTTTACAGAAGAGCTCATTCCAATACTTCTCAAAGTATTCCATGAAATAGAAGAGGAGGGAACCCTCCCAAACTCATTCTATGAAGCCAATATTACCCTGATATCTAAACCAGACAGAGACACATCGAGGAAAGAAAATTTCAGACCAATATACTTAATGAACATTGATGCAAAAATCTTCAACAAAATTTTAGCAAATCACATACAAAAACATATTAAAAAGATAGTGCACCATGATCAAGTGGGTTTCATCCCACGGATGCAAGGTTGGTTCAACATCCGGAAATCAATAAATGTCATTCACCATATCAACAGACTTAAAGTCAAGAATCACAGGATTATTTCAATAGATGCAGAAAAAGCATTTGATAAAATACAGCACCCCTTCATGCTCAAAACACTAGAAAAAAAAAAACATTCCTTAACATTGTAAAGGCTATCTGTGCTAAGCCCATGGCTAATATCATTCTAAATGGTGAAAAACTGAAAGCATTCCCCCTAAAAACTGGAACAAGGCAGGGATGCCCCCTTTCACCACTTCTATTCAACATTGTCCTTGAAACTCTAGCCAGAGCAATTAGACAGACCAAAGAAATTAAAGGGATATGAACAGGAAAAGAAAAACTCAAACTATCCCTATTTGCTGATGATATGATTATATACTTAAGAGGAACCAGGAAATTCTACCAGAAAACTTTTAGAACTCATAAGTGAATTCAGTAATGTAGCAGGATATAAGAACAATGCTCATAAATCTAATGCATTTTTATACATAAGTGATGACTCTTTGGAAAGAAAAATTAGGAAAACTACCCCATTCACAATAGCCTCGAAAAAAATAAAATACTTGGGACTCAGTCTAACAAAAGAGGTGAAAGACCTCTATAATAAGAACTAAAGAACACTAAAGAAAGAAATTAAAGAAAACCTTAGAATATGGAAAGATCTCCCATGTTCTTCGATAGGCAGAATTAATATTGTCAAATGGCCATACTACCAAAAGTGCTATACAGATTCAATGCAATTCCAATTAAAATTCCAATGACATACCTTACAGAAATAGAGCAAGCAATCATGAAATTCATCTGGATGAATAAGAAACTCAGAATAGCTAGAGCAATCCTTCGCAGGAAAAATGGAGCTGGGGGAATTGCAATACCAGAATTTCAACTATACTACAAAGCAATAGTAACAAAAACAGCATGGTATTGGCACCAAAATAGAAAGGTAGATCAATGGTACAGAATAGAGGGCACGGACACAAACCCAAATAAATACAATTTTCTCATACTAGACAAAGGTGCCAAAAATATGCAATGGAGAAAAGATAGCCTCTTTAACAAATGGTGCTGGGAAAATTGGAAATCCATATGCAACAGAATGAAACTAAACCCATGTCTCTCACTGTGCACGAAACTCAACTCAAAATGGATTAAGAACCTCAGAATCAAACCAGAGACCCTGCATCTTATAGAAGAAAAAGTAGGTCCAGATCTTCAACATGTCGGCTTAGGACCAGACTTCCTTAACAGGACTCCCATAGCACAAGAAATAAAAGCAAGAATCAATAACTGGGATAGATTCAAACTAAAAAGCTTTCTCTCAGCAAAGGAAACTATCAGCAATGCGAAGAGAGAGCCTACAGAGTGGGAGAATATCTTTGCCTCTCATACTTCAGATAGAGCACTAATCTCCAGAATCTATAAAGAACTCAAAAAACTCTACACCAAGAATACAAATAACCCAATGGACAAATGGGCTAAGGAAATGAACAGACACTTCACAGAAGATCTACAAGCAATCAACAAACATATGAAAAAATGTTCCACATCTCTAGTAATAAGAGAAATGCAAATCAAAACCACCCTAAGAGTCCATCTCACCCCAATTAGAATGGTGATTATCAAGAATACAAGCAACAACAGGTGTTGGCAAGGATGTGGGGAGAAAGGTACACTCATACATTGCTGGTGGGGCTGCAAATTAGTGCAGCCACTCTGGAAAGCAGTGTGGAGATTCCTTAGAAAACTTGGAATAGAACCACCATTTGACCCCAGGTATCCCACTCCTTGGCCTATACCCAAAAGATTTAAAATCAGCATACTACTGAGATACAGCCACATCAATGTTCATAGCTGCTCAATTCACAATAGCCAGACTGTGGAACCAACCTAGATGTCCTTCAATTGATGAATGGATAAAGAAACTGTGATATATATATATACAATGGAATATTACTCAGCCATAAAGAATGATAAAATTATGGCAATTGCAGGCAAATGGATGAAATTGGAGAATATCATGCTAAGTGAGATAAGCCAATCTCAAAAAACCAAAGGACAAATGATCTCTCTGATAAGTGGATGATGACACATAATGGGGGGTGGGAGGGGTTAGTGTTAGGGTTAGGGTTAGGGAGGGTGGCAAGAATGGAGGAAGGAAGGACTGTATAGAGGGAAAAGAGGGGTGGGAGGGGTGGGGGGGAAGGGAAAAATGGCAGAATGAATCAAACAACAATACCCTATGTGAATTTATGATTACTCCATGTACAAACAGAAACAACATGTATCCCGTTTGTTTAGAACAACAACAAAAAAAGATTAGGGAAGTTGTGACTTGTTCAAGGTGTCACAGGAAGTTAGTGACATGAGAAGGTGCTACAATCCCACCATTCTCTCCCTCACTCCAAGCTCCTATTAGAGCAGTTCACCATCCTTTCTGGGATCTGATCATGTTTAAAATTAATTCACTTGTTTGTTTCATTGAACATCTACTGTATAGAAAGAACCACCTAGGTGTGAGTAGGACACAAAGATGTAGAAAACATGGTTCATATCTACATAATGATGAAATACAAGAGAAGATAAAAGCTTTAATCCTTATTGATAATTACAAACTTAGAACTTCCAAGTTGTAAGAATCTAAAAAATGACTGCAGATACTATTTCCTCAAAAGTAGGCCTTATCTGGCCCTAGGGTGAGCTTTAAAACATTTTATTTTTGTGGTGTTGAGGATGGAACCCAGGGCCTTTGGCATGTTAAGAAGAACTCTGCCTCTGGGTCACAACTCCAGGCCCCTCCACATTTTTTTTTTTTTTTTTTTTTTTTTGGTACCAGGGACTGAACCCAGGAGTACTTAACCACTGAATCACACCCTCAGCCCTTTTTATTTTTTATTTTGAGACAGGGTCTTTCCAAGGTGCTTAGAGTCTTGCTAAGGCTGGCCTTGAATTTGTGATCCTCCTGCCTCAGCCTCCTAAACTGCTAGGATTATAGGTGTGTGCTACCCCGCTTGGACACTTTTTTTTTTAAAGTAACTTTCTGTGAAGTTGCCATATAAGTAGGCAGAAGAAAGTACCTAGCGCTTGAAAACCAGTATAGGTGGCTGGGTATAGTTACAATGTCAATCTAATATATTCATATAGTATTATTTCTTAATTTTTCGCAATAGCCCTGAAACAAGTATTGTAATATCACCATTCTGGAGACTTTGAGACCTTAAGGGATTTGTTCAAGGTCACTAGTGAGTAGTATGAATTCATCCTCAGGTTTGAGCATAAAGCCAAAATTTATGCTTATCACCTCCCATGTTTATGGATAGGCAGAATTAATACTGTTAAAAAGACCATGTTACCAAGAGGGAGTTATAGCTCCAGAGCAATCCCCATCAAAATACCAGTGATTCTTCACCGAATGAGAAAAAAAGTCTTACAATTTATATGGAAGAACAATAGACCCAGAGTAGCCAAAGCAATTCTGACCCCCCCAAAAAAACAAAACCAACCAACCAAACAACCAAACAAAAAACCCCAACGCTGGAGGTATCACAAAACCCGATTTTAAATTATACTACAGGCTGCAAAAGCAGCATGGTACTGGCATAAAAACAGACACGTAGACCAACAGAATAGAATAGAACACAAGAGTGTCAAAAACAAATGTAGGAGAAAAGAAATGGTGCTGGGAGAACTGGATATTCATATGTAGAAGATTATGAAACTAGATCCCTATTGCTGACCCTGCACAAAAGTCAACTAAAAAATGGATCAAAGACCTACGAATTAGACTAAAACTTAGCTGGGCATGGTGGCACATGCTTGTTGTAATTCCAGCAATTTGGGAGGCTGACGCAGGAGAATCACAAGTATGAGGCCAGCCTGGGCAACTTAGTGAGATGCTCAGTAACTTAGTGAGACCCTGCCTCGAAATTAAAAAACAGGCTGGGAATGTAGTCAGTGCTAATGCACCCTTGGGTTCAATCCCCAGTAATTCCACCCCCCACCAAAACAAACAAACAAACAAATCAAACAAACCTTCTACATCAAAAACAACCCAAAAAACCTAAATAAATTAAGTTACAATTCTTGAAAGAAATACAAATGGCCAACAATTATATGAAAAAATGTCCAAAATTTTTACCATCAGGGAAATGCAAATTAAACCTACATTGAAAGTCCATCTTATTCTAATCAGAATGGGAACCTTAAATAATACAAATAACAATAAATGTTGGTGATGGTGCAGGGAAAAATAAACTTATACAATGTCAGTGAAAAGGTAAGTTAGTATAGTCACTATGGAAATCAGTATGGAGGTCCTCAAAAAACTAAAAATGGAACTACTGTATGATCGAGTTATACCACTCCTTAGAATTTATCCAAAAGAATTAGAAAATAGCACACTGTAGAGATACATGCATTCCCATGTTTATAGCAGCATAATTAATTCCTAGTAGTCAAGTTATGGAACTAACCTTTGTGCCATCAACAGATGAATGAATATAGAAAATGGGACATATATACAAATTGAAGTTTTATTTAGTCATAAAGATCATGAAATAATGTCATTTTTAGGTAAATGGATGGAACTGGATGGAGAGCTTCATGTTAAGTGAACTATACCAGTCTCAGAAAGGCGAGTGTCATATAAAGAAACTAGAGAGAAAAAAGGGGAAAAAAGGGATCTCATGAAAGTAGAAGGGAGACTATTAGGGTAGGGAAACCATTATGGCATTGGGGGAGGGCAGAGGGAAGGCGAGGGGAAGTAGCGGGTTGTGAAATTGATCAAATGATGTCATGGGCGTGAACATATATGCCACGATGAAACCCACCATTCTGTATAGTTAATATGCATCAATGAAAAAATTAAAAATTATGCTTAGTACAATTTCTGGCATATAGTTAACTCTCAATAAATGCTAGATTCTAGAGCAATGTCTAAGTGTAATAAACCACCAACACACTATGAGTAGAGGTGGTGACGAACATCTGGATTATTAGAAGCTGAGATATTTGCTGTTGTATCCTGTTTTTTTGATGTTGAGAAATGAACAGCTTAGCATACACATACGTCCTTTAAATGATACTCTGGCATCCTTTAAAGAGACACCAACTTTCCTTGAAGCATGACTTCATTTAAGTGACTTTAGGCTTTTGTGTTTTGGCTTCTCAGTGGAAAAGTATTGAGGTTAGAAAGGTTAAGAACACAGATGTGGCTATTAAGATATTCCCACATGAAATATAAAGTGAGATTAACCACTCCAAAGGTCTGTCACTTGAGGTAAGCACTACAGATGCCAGAGGTGGTCTGAGCTGGAGAACATACTCCCAAACAGGACAGCTCCAGGGGAAAATGTCATATTCCAGACTGAGGAGAAGGGCTCTGTCTCCAAAACATTCCTTCTTACCCTAACAATGGTCAACTCTTAGCCCAAGGCAACTGGGGAGAAATAGCTTAGTGTCTTTCTTCTCTAGGATACTGAGAAGTACAGTTCAAAATGGTGAACCTGCACTGTCTCCTGGATCATGCTTCAGCAAAGATTTTCAAACTCCAACAGGATCTTGGAACATACTGTGAGACAACATGATGGCGTGGGAAATGTACACACTTGGGATTAAGGAGACTTGAGCTTGAATCCTGGCTCTACCACTGCTTTTCTATTTACACACCATAAAATAGGGATAATATCACCAACCTTTCAGGTTTTAAGAATTAAGAGAGATACTATATATAAAGTGCTTAGCATTGTGCGGGTACATGGAAGCTACTTCAAAATGATAGTTATTATGTTCCAGATGTGCAGTGGCTTCTAAAGACGAATGTTACATAATACTTAGTGCTCTGGAGGGGTGTCAGCTTGTCTGTTGAAGATGGATGTCCAGAATATAGGAGTTTGCCATGTGTTCAAAACTGCTACTCTATCAGTAATTTCTGACTCCTCCAACCAGCTGCAGGAACCTATCTGCCAAGAGACTGAGGCTTTTACTTTAGGATGGGGGTGTAGTTCAGTGTAGAGCACTTGCCTAGCATGTATGAGGCCCTGGGTTAGACCCCCAGCACTAGGGGAAAAAAAGGTTTAACTCATTAAATTATAAGATTCAAAGAAATGGAAAGCCACAAAGGTTCTTAGAAGTCATCCATGTGATCCAAGTTACCTCAGAGAGAAAAGAACTGGAATCATTTAATAGTGAGACTGATACTTAAAACAAAACAAAACAAAACAAAAAAAACCCAAACAAACATTGGGGTTTCAGAGAGCATTCTGCTATTGCTTATTTCTTTGGCTTATTAGACAACAAGGTAAACTGTGCATATAGAATGTAAAGAATTAAGGACAGCTAAGTTATAAATTACAAATTCCAACCTAAGCAGAATCATGCTGGGGCATGGACAGCAAAGGCAAGGACTTTACTTGTTTTATTTAGTTCAAAGTACACAGGGGACAAAACGAGACCCACAAGTTTACTGAATCTATAATAGTCTGAGATGCTTTACACTGGGGCATTACTGTACCTGGAAACCTTTTACTCTCTTGGCAGAAATAGGAATGCTCTGAGATTTACAGGCCATAGCTCACTCTCAAGCTCCAGCTCAAATAATTTTTAACTACTTCATCATAGGAAGCTGTTGGGGAAAGAGTCGTGTTCAATTTCCCATTACCTTCTTTAGCAGACAGATAATTTAGACAGCCTGTGAGAGGTAATATATCTAATTTTATGCCTAGTATGTGTACGAATGAGCAATAGAATTGGTTCCTCTTGAGTGCTAAACAAAAGAGATGACCTACAGTGGAAACACAATATTTCACGGAGAAAGGTTCTCTCTTTAAGAGGTCAGGATTCACCAAGGTCAATTCCTTCTTAACTAAGAAGCCATTATCACAGGGGCCATGCAGAACTAAGAAACTGCCTCAGTGAAATTTCCAATTTTAGGGACTGGATCATGCTCCATTATGGTAAACATGCAGCAGCTACCTGTCTGGATCTCTCATTGTTCAGAGGAACATTAACTTGGGAAGGTGTTAAAAATATTTTAGAGCAAATCAAGTTTGGAAACTATATCCTTCTTTTGGAGATTAATAATGCATATTTAAAGCTTGTGGGAGTATTGCTGCAGGAAGAAATTCTGTATAATTCTGGCACTTTCCAAGCTTATTCGAACCAAGGAACTCTTTTCTTTTAAAAACTACAGAACCATTAACACATTGCAGTAGATGGTGTTCTTCATAATGCTGTTTGGGATATTCTGTGCTATCTTATGTTTAAAGACTGGTTTATAAGCTCTCAACTAGTCAAGGAAAAGACAGTACCAGAGCCTCAAAGAGGTGCCATTTTTTGAAGGTCTTAACCTTTTGGGAAAAAATGAAGACAGCTGAGTCTGAGAGCAACTAGACTGAGAGCAGAAGCCAGACAAAAAGTACTCCGGTCTCCACCCCTGCCTTGTGCCAGGGCTCCACTTCTCAGTTTCTAGATCCTCCTATGGCTAATCAGTACTTACCACACCAATCGGAACACTTCTCCCTCTTTCCCCCCCAATTAGACTGTGAGTTTCTTGAGGGCAGAACCCTGTGCCTAGCACAGCTGCTGCTGAATAACTGGAGAAGCCATACTTAGTTTTGTTTATGTTATCAACTTAAATGGTAACAGCTGACTTTTATTAAATGTTCACTGACCGAGGGGCACAAGGTTAAGTTCTTTATATGGATTTATTCTCACAACTCTAAGAGGTGGGTATTTTTATCCTTATTTTAAAAACACAGAATCTAAATTCAGAAAATGCCAAAGCTACCTGACTGATGGAGCCAAGACTTAAATCCAGGTAACGTGATCTCAGAGCCTGCATTCTCTTTTTTTTTCTTTTCCTGTGACAATTCCTGGGAATTGAACCCAAGATCTCAATAGGCAAGTGTATACCACTGAAGTAACCACCCCAATCTTTTTAAAGAATATTTTGAAACAAGGTCTTGCTCTATTGCCCAAGCTAGTCTCTACAGTGCAATCCTCCTGCCTCCGCCTCCTGAGTAGCTGGGGTTACAAGTGTGCTCCACTGCACCTGGTTCTGAGCCTGCATTCTATAACCACTACACTTTTCTTTCTCTCACCTAAGATTCATCTCAGCAGTCAAATTCTATACTTCTTTGGAGAAAGAAAGAGATGCCTGTAATTCATATGGAGTTCAAACCAGTGGACAAAACACTAGTATGGCTATCAGAATCAGGGAGGCCTAAAAGCAAAGAACTAGGGCAGAGTTCAGGGAGAGCCTGTAAAAGGCACATCTGGGCTGGGCATGGTGGTGCATGCTTGTAATTCCAGTCACTTTCGAGGGTAAAGCAGGAGGATCATAAGTTAAAGGCCAGCCTGTGTAACTTAATGAAACCCTGTCTTAAAAATAAAAGGGGCTGAGGATGTGGGTCACTGGTAGGGCGCCCTTGAGTTCAACACCCATCATTCGAGGTTGGGAGGAAGCATATCTGGCAGAGGGAAAGGACTTGGAAAGGACTGAACACGCACTTGTCTTCCCAGGCACAGTCAGCACATGAACAGTTAACATCACTGATAGTAGCATCTATTTCACATGGAAGAAGTGAGATAGATGTCAAGTCTAAAGAGAGGGATTAAAGAAGGACACAATGGATTCACAGCATGAGTTTGTTCTATGGATCTACTATGGGGGGGGGGTTATTAGCATTTAAGATATCAACATGTTCACTCATTCACTCACTGACCATTTATTTCTTTAGTGCCTACTATATCCTAGGGGATGTTCCAGGCAAACAGAATATTGCCATGAGCAAGACAGATAAGCATTCTTATAAGGGACAGATTAAACACATAAGTATATGAGTGATAAATGCTATGATAAAGAAAAACAGTATGTTATGATACAGGATGATAAAGTTACTTTGGAGTGGGAACGTCTTTATGAGGAAGTGATTTATGCAAGACCTGAATTAACAAGAAGCCAAACACACGTAGAACTTGAGAAAGAACACTTGAGGTACAAGGAACATCCAGAACAAAGGTCTTAAGGAGGGAATGCACTTGGTAAATTTGGAATATAAAAGGAAGACCAATGTGGCTCAATACGGTTCAAGTACCAGCACTACAAAAAAAAGTTTGTAATAATTAGGTTTCTAAAAAACTTAAGCTTTTTAAACAAGATACATACAAATATTTCATGCAAATTAAATTCACATTTTTTTGTAGACTATCTATGGGTAATTTTATTTATTTATTTATTTATTTATTTTTTTTGCGGTGCTGGGGATCGAACCCAGGGTCTTGTGCTTGCAAGGCAAGCACTCTACCAACTGAGCTATCTCACCAGCCCTCTATGGGTAATTTTAAATTCCTGGTTGTTACACTGGATTGAATGGTAGCCCCCACAAAGAGATGGATATATTTGAGCCCCTGGAACCTGTGGATATGACTTGTTCAGAAATAGAATCTTTGCAGATATAATTAAGGATTTTGAGATGAGATCATCCTGGATTACCCAGCTGGGCTCTAAATCCAGTGACAAGTGTCCTTATAAGATACACAGAAGAAAGACTTTTAAAGAAGAAGGGAAACCATGAAGAGAGAAGCAGGGATTAGAGACATGCAGCTGCAAGCCAAGGAACATCTAGAGCCAGCCGAAACTTGGAAGAGACAAGGAAGGTTGCTCCCTTACAGTCTTGGAGGGAGTGTGGCCCTGCCACATCTTAATTTCAGATTTTCTGCCTTTAGAACTACGAACTGTGAGAAAACAAATGTGCATTATTTTAAGTCACTGAGTTTGTGGCTGGGGATGTATCTCAGTGGTAGAGCACTTGCCTAGCATGTGAGAGGCTCTGGGTTCAATACTACACACACACACACACACACACACACGCACATACAAACACACAAAAAGGTAAATCCTGAGTTTGTGGCCATCTGTCATAGCAGTCCTAGGAAACAAATACACACGGATTCTCCCTCTCACTTAGCAAGCCAGCTTCCCCTAGATATCTATCGTTATACACACAGGGAAGTCAGTGTTAGACAGATTAAAAAGGAGTCCAAGCAAATGGCAAAACATCATATATCTCATAGCCAAATGTACTTTTGCATGTCAGGTATTTCTGCAATTTGTACCTACTTCACTCCTTCACTACTGCCTCTGTTAGTGAAGATAATGAGGCACAGAGTATATAAGGAGTATGTGGAAACTAAATGTTTCAGTAAATGGCCTAATTCAGAAACACTTTCCCTTTTTTTTTTTTTTTTTTAATCACTAGGTTGCATTTCTCTTTGCTACCACTACCCTGAATCATTCTATTTTGTACACCCTATAATTTTAACACAAATAGTGATTCATCCTATATAGCTGTTCTTTAAAGTAGTGCTGTTGGCTTTAGTTGGGCTCTTCCAAAAAAAAAAAAAAAGTATAAAAAGTAAAGAAAAGCTTATTAATTCTATTTTAATAGAAATGGATGACTTCAATTCTTAAATTTTTGAATCTGAAGATGCTGTCTAATCCTGTTTTGTGAAACAGAGCATAATCAGGCTATTGTGGAGAAAGGACCTGGTAATGCCTCCCCCTTAATCTACACATCACTTTTTTTCTCTAAAAGATTCTACAATGTTCAGAGGAGATAGTATTTTAAACAAATGCTATTTTAAAAATGTTTGTGAATCAATAAAATGAAATTAAAGCCATCTGGGTTAGAAAGTACAAAGTGAAATTATACTGAGGATGGAATAATCTTAATTTTCTCCAGCTTCATAGAGGCATAATTAATAAATAAAAATTATATTTAAGGTATAGAATGTAATTTTGATTTTATGCAGTACTGCAGATTGAATTCAGGGCTTCAGGCATACTAGGCAAGTACTGTACCACTGAGCTATATCCCCAGTTCCAACATGTTTTAATATGTATAAACTGTGAAATAATTACCAGTCAAGCTAATGAACATTTCCATCACTTCACATGTTTACCTTTTTGTGTACACATGTGGTAAGAAACACTTAAGATTGACTCTCTTGGTAAACTCCAAGTATATAATACAATATTACTAATTTTAGTAATGATTTAATACATTAGCTCTCTACAATTAATTAATCCGGAATCACTAAAACTTTGTACCCTTTGATCAGTGTCTCCCCATTTACAACACTCCTGAAGCCCCAGGCAACCATCATTCTAACATTGCTTTTGTGAGTGGGACATTTTTTTTGGTGGGGGGAGGGTAGTACCGGGGATTGAACTCAGGAGCACTCAACCACTGAGCCACAACCCAAAATATTTTGTATTTTATTTAGAGACAGGGTCGCACCTCGCTTTTGCTGAGGCTGGCTTTGAACTCATGATCCTCCTGCCTCAGCCTCCTGAGCCACTGGGATTATAGGCGTGTGCCACCGCGCCTGGCAAACTGGACTTCTTTTAGATTTCACATATAATTAAAAGCCATGATCTTCTATCAGAAAATCTTAAGGAATTCATTTAAAAATGCTGAATAGGGAAGACTATGCTTAAAAAACCTGTCAGTGCTTTGGAGAGATTTAAAAATATTTACTCAGTACCTAATGCTGAAATAAAGACATATTCATATAAACCAAAAATGAAGAGAATTTATTGCTAATAGATCTGCACTGCCCCAAATGATAAAGTTCTTCAGGCTTTCTTCAGAACAGATTAAAAATTTGAATATTCAGTAATAAATGAAAAGCACTCAAAATGGTAAATACGTGCATAAATATTAAAGACAATCTTTTCTCTTAATTTCTTAAAAATATAACTATTGGGGTGGGGAGATAGCTCAGTTGGTAGAGTGCTAGCCGTGCAAGCACAAGGCCCTGGGTTCAATCCCTAGCACCACCAAAAAAAAAAAAAAAAAAAAAAATATATATATATATATATATATATAAAACTGTTGAAAGCAAAAGCCCTCACATTGTATTAGAGATTATAATATACACAGATAAAATATAAATGACAGCTACAGCATAAAAGAGTGTGATAAGTAGAACTGTAAGACTTCAGGATTCTTATATTTTACTTGGAGTGGTTCCCAATATTAACTCTAAGTAAACCATGAAAAGTTATAATATAATTTCTGGAGAAGCCACTAAAATATTAAGTGCTAAAGGCCACTAGACCCAACTATATGCCATCTAGAAGAGATATACTTTAAAGATAGGCTGAACTTAAATAGAAAAATATATATTATGCAAACAATCTGCACTTAAGGTAATTATGCTATTATGTCAGGCAAAACAGACTTCAGCAGCTGTATCATGAAAGATAAAGGGAGAACATTCTTAATAAAAAAAAAAAAAAAAAAAAAAACCTGACCATATTCTGAGCCATTAAACAAATCTCAATAAACCTTAAGGAAATGAAATTTTACAGAATATGTTCTCTGGCCACAATGAAATTAAATTACAATGTATCTGGGGAAAAAAATCCCCCAAATATTTGCAAGTTAACATACCTTTAGATAATCATGAGTACACCAGAGAAATTACAAGGAAAATCAGAAGATATTTTAAATAGGATGATAAAAATATAAACACATCCAAGTTTGTGGGATATAGATAAAAACAGTGTTTAGGAGGGAGAGAAATTTATACCTTTAAGGCTTATCTTAGAAAATGTAGGTTAAGGTTCTATCTTAAACAGCTATAAAAAGGAAAACAAAATAATTCATGCTGAAATAAAGCAGAAGGAAGGAAATTCCCAGCTTTGCAAAAACAAACAAACAAAAAAGACACATCCAGGCACGGTGGTACATCCCTGTAATTCCAGCAAGTCAGGAGGTTGAAGCAGAAGGATCTCAAGTTTGAGGTGAGCCTTAGCAACTTAGTGAGGACCAAAGCAACTTAGTGAGACCCTTTCTCACTAAGACTGGGGATGCAGTTAGTGGTAAAGCATCCCTAGGTTCAATTTCAAGTATCCTCCCCTCCACCCCTACACCAAACAAACAAACAAACAAACAAGTAACAAAAAACCCCAAAACCACAACTTGAAACATTCACACAAGATAAAATACAAACTCTGAAGACCTACATATTTATTAAAGAATTAAGGGCCTAGGGTTGTAGTTCAGTGGTGGCTTGCCTGGAGCATGTGAGGAACTGGATTCCATCCTCAGCACCACATAAAAACAAATAAAATAAAGGTATTTTGTCCATCTATAACTAAAAAGAATATTTAAAAAAAGAATTAAATGATAAAACCTTCCCAGAAGAAAAACTTTAGGCACCGATAGTTTCACTGGTGAATTCTACCAAATAATTCAGAAAGAAAGAACGTGAATCTTACACAAGTTCTTTTCTTTCTTTCTTTTATTTTTGTGGTGGTGGGAATCAAACCCAGGGCCTCCATGCATGCTAGGCAAGTGCTCTACCATTGAGCTATACATTGAGCTATTCATTTCAGTATACATAAAATTTGAGAAAATACTAAAAAACTAAAAACTAAAACTAAAGACTAAAAACTTTTCATATCACAGAAAGTGACCAGCTGATTTTTAAATTTATATGGTAATACAAAGGAACCTAGAATACCCACAGCAATCTGGAAAAGGAAGAATGAGGTTGAGAGTGTTTACAAGACACCTCAACACTTTCTATAAAGTTACAGTAATCAAGTGGATGTACCGAGAGACACATGGATAAATGTTGGAGAATATAGAGTCCTGACATAGATTCACATTTAAATGGTCATTTGATTTTTGTGAAATCTGTCAAAGAAAACCAATGGAGCACCTTTTCAATCAATGGTGAAGGTGAACTAGACAGCCATGTTTTCATTTTATACAGACTAAATAGTTACCTGCCCTTGTACCCAGCAATTCCACTTATAGGCAGGTATTTACCCAGGACAAATGAAAATACATGTTCTCAAAAAAACCTGTGCAAGAATGCTCAAAACAGCTTTATATAATGAATATCGTCAAAAACTGGGAATGGGCGGGGGGCGTAGCTCAGTTGGTAGAGTGCTTGCCTTGGAAGCACAAGGCCCTGGGTTCAAACCCCAGCACTGCAAAACAAAAAAACAAAAAAACAAAACAAAACAAAACAAAAAAAAACACAGGAACAGTCAAAGTGTCCAGAGAGAGAAGAACGATGAACTGTGGTTAATGGATTACTACCCCTCATAAAAAAAGGATTTAACTACTGATATGTACAATGACATAGATGGAGCTTAAAAACATTGAGAGAAATTGCAGGAGTGTATACTGTATGACGTTCTAGAACAAGCAATATTAATCTATGGTGGGAAAATACATAGAATAAAGGTTGCCTCTTGGTAAGTGAGGGCAGAACTGACTGTGAAGGGGCAAGAAGGAATTTTAACAAGCACTGAACCTGCGTTAATAGGAGTGAAGCATTCTTATACCTACTTTGTATCAAAAAATAAAAGACTGATGCATATCTAGAGGGATGAAGATATGCATGGATACATGATCAAGCCAATAGAATAAAATGTTAATCGAACTGGATATAAGGATATTCTTTAAATAATTATCCTGACTGCTCTGAAAGTTTGAAAAATGTCACAATAAAATATAAAAGGAAAAATTGTGATTTCAATTTCTCTACTCTTTCACACTGCCTGTATAAATTGTAACTGAATCTATATGAAATAAGCCAACAGGGGGTCCTATTTTGAGTCATGATTTTATCTTTAGAATCTTTAATATAAGAAATAAACCAATCACTCCTTCTCATCAAAGACATAAACTGAATTGCAGAATGACTTTAGCTTCTCATTATGTATGCTGTGACTCCAGCTCAGATGAGAGAAGTTCTGCAGTTTCATGCATTGTGCTTCTGCTTAAATGCCTATTTTCAAGGCTAATCATTTAAAGATGGGCATCTGCCCTGACTACAGCATTCCACACAATGAAATGTATTTGCTGAGCTTGGCATCTCAAGGTGAAATGCAAGGCTTATATAGTGCCAACAAAACAAAATGAATCAAAAGACAATGTTAAGAAAATCTGGCATTTTATTGCTAAGGAGGGGCAGTCACCTAGTAGATTGCAGATTCGACAATTATACTTTCAAGAGAAAACTTTTGGGTTTAATTACCTTTATCAAGAGATGCTCCAGCCATATGGTAAAAGCTCAATGCAGTGTCCACATCATTAATATTCTTTAGGAAAGTAAAGAAGTTCTCCACCTCTTGAAACGTCAGACCCTACAAGGAGAGACAGCAAGGTAAGACAGGACCTGAAGTAAAAAGCAGCACATAGCAGAAAGCTAGGCAGCTATTCATGGCTTTAAGGCAGACATCTGTGCTCATGTCATCAGAGACTGAATAAATTATTAGTCAAGAAATGTCAAATTTGTACATAATAGGGGAACAAAATTTTAGACTCTAACCCTGAAAAAAGTCAACTAGCTAATTGCTTCCCCTCACATAAAATGTGACATAAAGCTGCTTGCGGTGTTGGCTGGGTATCTTTAATTAAAATATTTCTAACTATGCTTTCCAGTTAGTCACACTATCTATTATGACACTTCCTAAGTGGGCTGTAGCCACTTGATCTGTTATACATCTTAAGAAGTAATATCAGAGCCAGGACTTTCATTTGAATAGTTGCTCGCAAGCCAGCTAAGCTTTCTGAGGCTTAAGCTAATTAAAGAATCACCAAAGTTAGCAATGTATAAGGGATGATTTCAGTATTTAGCAAAACCCAAGCACTGGGGAAGCTGTTCATTATTTCAATTTAGAAGCTACTAATGAAATATAATTCTTTTCAAAATCTGTTCAAAGTTTGCTCATCTTAACTCTATTTTTTTTTCCCCTTGTAGTGCTGGGGATTGAACATGGTAGGCCGGTGCTCTGCCACTGAGCAACATCCCCAGCCTCTTAATTCTCCTTTCTATGATGGCTCAGGTGAAAGTAGTTGTATAAATAGCTACTGGGAGTTCCTTTACAGGAGGAAGAACTGTCCCATTTGCCTTTTCCTCATTTCTCACATACCAAGCTGTGATGGAAATGAAAACAGTTCCAAGAAGTGGAAACACTGGGGAATGTTGAAGACATTTTTAATGAAGCCTCAGGTCTTTAATGGATGGCAGATGTTGACTAGCTTCTACTTAATGCTGCTTCTCTTTGAATTTCCATTTCCCTAAACCATAGAGGCCAGGAAACCGCATCAGGAACTCAGTAAGAAGGTAACCTTAATGCACACAATCCATAGTTCTTTCCTGGTACTCTCCAAACTAGGATGGCTATATCTTTCATTTTATCAAATAGAGAGCTAAAATATGGTAAATACAATTATGTTACATGAACTTTTATAATTTTTCATCCTGAGAATCAGAGAACTTAAAATTATTATTGTAAAACATGATGACCATATTGAAAAGTGCATAAAATACAAAATTACAACTTAACAAATTGTTGTAAAATGAACACTCAAAGAATTTCCATTCAGGTCAAGGAAAAGACAATTGTTGTCAGTATTCTGGAAGCCTCTTTCCCTCCCTACAAAGTGCCCCTTCCCAATCATAAGTTCTACCCCTATCTTGCATGCCCAGTACAACCCTATTATGACTTTTAGAAGATTCATTTCCTTACCTTTTTTCCCCCCTCTAAATAGCATGCCACCTATTTATGCATCCTTAAACAGAAACAGTTTAATTTTATCTACTTTTGAACTTTATGAATGAAATTATATAGTACGCACTCTGGCAATAGTGCATCTGTATTCATGCATTCAAATATTTATGGAGTACCTACTATGTACCAAATGCCACAATTTTTGACAGTGAAATGCAAGGTCTACATTTTATACCTTGAGATCATTTCCTGACTGTGATGTGTAGTGCCCAGAGCTAGGACACACTGCTTTTATGGATGCTGTATTATGGTACTCAATGTAAGCACTTGGCTAGAATGAACCCCACAGAGGAGGTCACTAGAGCACAGGTTCTACAATCATCACTGCTTACAGAGGGGTACATCGGCACCATTATCCTTTCCCCTCCACCAAAAGATATGCACACAAATGAAAGCAACCCAAGTGTCCACTGGTGATAAACGGATAAACAACATCCTGTGTGTGTGTGTGTGTATCACATGCTACAACGTGGATGGGCCTTGAAGACATTATGCCAAGTGAAATAAGCCAGTCACCAAAGGGTAAAATACCATGGTTATACTTACATGAAGTACCTAGAATTCATAGAGACAGAAAGTAGAATGGTGGTTGCTAGGGGCTGGTGAGACAGCGAATGGGGAGTTATTGTTTTTATTTTTTGGCACCAGGAATTGAACCCATAACCACTGAGCCACATCGCCAGCCCTATTTTGTATTTTATTTAGAGACAGGGTCTCACTGAATTGCTTAGCACCTTGATTTTGCTGGGGCTGGCTTTGAACTCTTAATCTTCCTGCCTCAGTCTCCTGAGCTGCTGGGATTACAGGCGTGTACCATTGTGCCTGGCTCTTCATATTTTTTATTTTGAGACAGGTTCTCATTTAGTTGCTTAGAGCCTCACTAAATTGCTGAGGCTGGCCTTGACCTTGTGAAACTCCTGCCTCAACCTCCCGAATCACTGGGATTACAGGAGTGTGCCACCATGCCCAGCCTGTTTAAGGAATTTTATATTAGCCTTTTTAACTTCAAAAATCCTTTTAATAACTCTGTCCTCTATGTCATCCCCTAAATAAATCCATACTTGAATAAGAATAGTAAAGAAGGTTTAGCATGTCTTGTGTATGTGTTAAGATAAGCAAAAGTTACCACTTAAACCATTTTAAGTGTACAATTCAGTGGCATTAAGTATATTCACAGTAGTGGGCAGCCATCACCACCATCCATCTCCAGAAACTGGAACTTTCCAAACGGGAACTCCTTACCCATTAAACAATAACTCACCAGGCATGGTGGTGCATGCCTGTAATCCCAGCAATCTAGGAGGTTGAGGCAGGAGGATCACAAGTTTGAGGCTAGCCTCAGTAATTTAGAGTGGCCCTAAGCAACTAAGCAAGACCCTGTCTCAAAAAAAAAAAAAAAAAACAAAAAACAAAGGCTGAGGATGTGGCTCAGTGATTAAATACCTCTAGGTTCAATCCCAGTACCCCGTGCCCACTGCCCCCAAATTCCTAAAACAGAAAAGACATGGTAGAGGAAGTATTTCTCACTTTGAAAAACAACTTCTAATGTTTGCTAGCCATTTTTTTTGTGAAACATTAAATACTATAGTTCCTGACTAGACTACTTATGCTGAGAATTATTTGGGAACAGAGAGAACAATCTGAATTGAGTGGCTATCATTTGATGACTAAGAAAAACAGTGGAATACAAATCACATTATGTCACTATTAAATCTAAATATATAATACTTGAACTTTATTATATAGATATAATAAAAAATATTTATTGAGCATTTACTAACCACTCAGCACTATGCCAAGAACAGTGAGAGAAATAAAATTGCATTGGATATGGGCTTTGATTTTATGGTGCTTATAATTTAAATAGATAGGCCTCCTTAAAGAAAAGATGATGCCAGTTTCAAAATTCTTATTTCTTGGTAACTATTTTAGTAAAAATCCAGAGGACCATTAGAAAAAAAACTAGGGTAAGACTATAACGTGAGCTTTTTGGATGTTAAAATGAAAATTGAAAGGACATGCTTGCTGCAAGTTGGGTTGTTCAGACTACAAGGCTACTATAGCTTATGTATAATTTGCTGGCAGGTGATGTAAACTGCAGACATAGTAGTTAAAAGGAACTATCCTCTTAGGTTTGGCAACAGAGGGTTTTTACTGACACGAGGAAGGTAGGGGATATAAGCAATGAAAGAGTTATCTTCTCCTGTGGGCAACTGCTCAACAAATAATTATCTATCTACCTTTGGAAAGATGGACTTAGATGAAACTGGGCTCTAGTGATTTAAAAAGATGAGATTAATGGCAGTTTGCAGATAGTAGAGGCACTTCTTTAAGTTGTATAAAAATGAACTTAACATTAAGAAGTTGTTAAGTGAACTCTTTCAAAACTAAAAGCAGTTGACAAAATTTTAGAAGAAAACAGGAGAAAATCTTCACAATATTGAATGAACCAAGAACTCTTACATAACACACCTACAGTACAATCCATAAAAGAAAAAAAATTGATAAATTAGACTTCATCAAAATTTTAAAAATTTGTGCTTCAAAATACTGAGAAAACAGACAAATCACAGACTGGGAGAAAATATTTGCAAATCACTCATTTTATAGACTTATACCTAGAATATCACGCTAAGCAAAATAAGCCAAACCCCCAAATCCAAAGGCCAAATGTTTTCCTTGATGGTTAGATGGTGCTCCATAATTGGTGTGTGTGCTGTGGGAGTAGGGAAGAACGGGGGAACTTTGAATTGGACAGAGGAGAGTGAGGGGAGGGGAGGGGTGTGAGATGGGAACAATGGTGGAATGAGATGGACATTATCACCCTATATACAAGTATGATTACATGACTAATTGCCTTTGCACCATGTACAGCCAGAGGAATGAGGAGTTGTGCTCCATTGTGTACAAGGTATTAAAACACATTCTACTGTCATGTATAACTGATTAGAACACATTTTTAAAAATAATAAAAACAGAATTCTTACAACCTAATGAGAAGACCAATAACTTGATTTAAAAGAAGATTTGAGACTAGGGGTGTAGCTCAGTGGTAGAGCACTTACCTAGCAAGGGCAAGGCCCAGAGTTCTATCCCCAGCATGGCAAAAAAGGAGAAAAAAAAGTTTTGAATAGATATTTTACTAGACAAGATAGATGAATGGCTGATATGGCTGATTAGGACATGAAATGATTCTCAACATCATTGGTCACTGGGAAAATGCAAATTAAAACCACAATGATATACCACACCTATTAGAATGATGGTAATGAAAAAGAGAGACAAGCCAGGAGCAGCGGCACATGCCTGTGATCCCTAAGGCTCAGGAGGCTAAGGCAGGAGGATCATGAGTTCAAAGTCAGCCTCAGCAACAGCCAAGGTACTAAGCAACTCAGTGAGACCCTATCTCTAAATAAAATATAGAACAGGGCTAGAGATGTGGCTCAGTGACTGAGTGCCCCTGAGTTCAATCCCCGGTACCCCCTGCACCTCCCCCCGCCAAAAAAGGGACAATAACAAGTGTTGCTGAGGATGTGGAGAAACTGGAATTTTCATACATTCAGGTGGAAAAGTAAAATGGTAGAATCATTTTTGAAAACAGTTTGGCAGTTTAAAAAGTTAAACATAAATAGGGCTGGGGTTGTGGCTCAGTGGCAAAGCATTGTATGTAAATGTTCATAGCAGCATTATTCACAAAAGTCCTTCAATGGAAACAATTCAATTGTTCACCAGCTGGTATGGATTAACAAAATGTAGTATACCTATGCACAATATATCTATATTTACTACTCAGCAATAAAAAGATAAACTATTAGTATAAACATCAACATGGATAAACCTTGAAACATTATGCTAAGTAAAAGAAGCCAGATGGAAAAAGACGACATTACTGCATGACTGCATTTATATGAAATGTCCATAACAGGCAAACCTACAGAGGTTGAAAGCTCACTTCCGTTTGCCTAAGGCTAGGACAGAAATGAGGACTGACTGAAAACTAGCATGAGGGATCTTTCTGGGGTGATGGAAATGTTCTGAAACTGGATGGCAGTGATGACTGCGTAACTCTGCATTTGCTAAGAACCACTCAACTGTACACCTAAAATAGATGACTTTTATGGTATATAAATTATATCTCAATAAAGTTGTTTTAAAAACTAAAATATAGTTGGAATAGATGAGAAAAGGGGGAAGGAAAATTTGGTCATGTGAAGTCAACTGTAAAGCTAGGTATCTATCCAGTGCTGACAGGCCATGGAGGACATGCTGTAATAGATGATTCCCTGGCTCTGTCTTTTAAATCAGTTATAGCAAATCCATCCACTAGGAGTCAATGCAATTGCCCAAGTTTCCTTTATGGCCCACTGAAAAGATAAAATAGTCTCCTTCCTTCCTCCTTATATAACATACCTCCACCAATCTTATCATCTAACCTTTGTTCAATCTCCTGCTTCCTAAAGCATGTCCCTACTGTAAACACTAGACTTCTCTTCAACTGTGGCCTAGCAGCAGGGGAAATTATACCATTTCTGTTGCTCATATTTCTGCAAGTATCTAATCTTTCTGAAACATCATTTTCTTAATATCTTCATCTCTCCTGATCACAAAATCTCAGTGATTTCCCAGGGTAACTGAATAAACTCTTAAACTTCTTAGCCTAGGATTTAAGGTCCTTCACCATCTGCTTCCATAACTTTCTTTTCTAACTATCTCCCTAAGAGCTTTAGGTTGGAGCCTGCTGACACCAGTTTTTAACTTCCCTAAAACCTTGTGCTTATTCAAACCATAGAGAATAGGAAGTGGCAACAAACAGAATCATTAGTAGGATGATTATGGACAGTCCTTGGTCTTGTATCCTGTATACCTCTTCAGATAGTGTGTGATTTCTGGCAAATAAGGTTGAGAACTTTTCATCTGAAAAATGAGGATTCATTTCCCAAGCAGGATTGTTATGATAAATGGGAAGAAAGAAAGTACTTGGGGGCTGGGAATATAGCTCAGTTGGTAGAGTGCTTGCCTTGCAAGCACAAGGCCCTGGGTTCAATCCCCTGCCCCCCCCCCCCCAAAAAAAAAAAAGGGGCGGGGGGGGGGAGAAGTCCTTAGAAGTCAGCATGCTCATCACTACAAAACTGGTGATAATAATTTATTCTATTAAACTCTGAAATAAACTCTTTTCTCTGGTATGAGCAGGACCTTGAGGGTTAGGAAAGAAGAGAAAGGTTAAGATAAATGAAACTAGGGGAGCCTTTAAGAAACAGATGCCTGGAACTACCCACTGAGATTTTGACTTAATAGGATTGAAGAAGGTCCTGACAACCACATTTCTTACAAAATCCCCAGATGATCCTATTGTTGAGAAGCACTGCATAAGAGGAGGAATATGATTAGGAGAAACAGCATGTTGCTATGGAAAGGACAAGACCTGGATTAGGAAGCCCTGTATTTTAGTCAAGACTCTGGATGGTTTGTTATTAATTTCTCTTTCTATGCCTCTGTATTCTCAAAGGCACAATGATATCTAACAAGGTAGTTAGATAGCCCAGAGGCTTAGGAGGCTGAAGCAGGAGGATTGCAAGTTCAAGGCCAGCCTCAGCAACTTAGTGAGAGCCTGTGTCAAAATAAAAAATAAAAAGGGCTGGGGATGTAGCTCAGCAGTAAAGTGCCCTTGGGTTCAATTCCCAGAAAGGTGGTGGGGGGGTTGGGGGGGGGAGAAACAGAGAGAGAGAGAGAGAGAGAGAGAGAGAGAGAGAGAGGAAGAGAGAGAGAAATGGTTGTGAAGCATTGCATGGTCATAAAGTTGCATGCAAATGTTTATTGAGCACCACCATTTAGAATATTAAGTCTTTTTAGTCTGGTTTGATATGGTGACATAGAATCCCATACAATACAGAAACTGATTAACGTGAGTTAAATGAAAACTTATATTTTCATGTTAACAAATCCAAAATGGAATAAAATAAGCAATTAGAAAGCAGATGGTGATTTCCCTTCAATGAGAAATAGTCCTAGAGAGATGGCCTGGTAACCTCAGGAGCTAGAGAGATGGCCTGGTAACCTCAGGAGCAAAGGCCCTTCATTAACTCTCATTTTAGTCAATTGCTATGTTCACAAACTAATCAACACAAGAGGACAATCAATCTTAATCTCTTTTCTAAAACAGGCTAGAAATTCTGGCCAGAAGTAATTTAGTACTCCAGATTTTCATCATTTGACAAAATTTGTCCTTCCATTTTGGAACTCTTTTGCAAGGTCTTCAGGTCTTAAATTAACTCCTGCCAAAGCTAAAATACTCTTTCTACAAGGATATCTCCAACACCTAATTTATTGCTTTTTAAAATGTAAGTTCATAATAAAATATGAATTAGCCTATCACAATAGATAATTAAGATCAAATCGATGTGTGGATCAACCTTTGAAAATAAGTCTGGTTGGAAGAAAGGGAATGTTTCCTAATGCAAACACTATGCTTTTAGCAAGGGACTAAAAGATCCATCTGAACACTTAAAATAATCAATTTTCTGAAGTCAAAACTTCCTATAGACATGAGCCAGGTACTAGGTAGTGTAGAACTCTCTGGGAGAGATACTTTCCTATCTCACTTTTCATTAATGATCAGTTTACCCAGAGCTAAAAGAATACCTGCTGTGGCAACAGGCTGGACTGAGTTTGGAGGAGCTTGTGCTTTCCCTCAGGGCCTGTCCTGTCCTCAGTTGTAGTTCACAGCCTGGTTCAGGGATCCTTTCAGTTTTTCAACATCCAAAACAAGAAGGAAAAATCTGGCTGAGAAGAAGTG
Source organism: Sciurus vulgaris (assembly GCF_902686455.1). Classification (NCBI taxonomy): domain Eukaryota; kingdom Metazoa; phylum Chordata; class Mammalia; order Rodentia; family Sciuridae; genus Sciurus; species Sciurus vulgaris. Next base: position 55,024,205 of record NC_136464.1, on the reverse strand, counting down.
CTTTCCACCAACTTGAGGCAATGCTACTTTGCAAGATTTCTTCCACAAAGACAAAAAGACTAAGAAAACTGGGACAAGCACTAGCTATACTATTTCTTATGCTCAATGAATAAATATTTAGCTGCGCTTTCTTCTTCTTCTTCTTCTTTTTTTTTGGTGGTACTGGGGATTGATCTCCACCATGTGCATGCTAGGTAAGCACTCTACCACTGAGCCACACCTCAAGCCCTTGTTATTGAATTTTTAAAGTGATAAGAAATTTCATGTCTATCATACCACATTACCTTGGTAATCTCTCATGGAACATTTTTATTGCCAGGTCAGTTTTCTGGTCATGGCCAGATGGTGATCACTGTCCAGTGGGAAATCATGGGACTGGGAATAAGATTTGGGTTCTCCTTCCCTCCCTTTGGATCTTTGGTATGAAAGATGAATTAGTTGTAATCCTTAGTTCATGACATCTTCTCACTATTATGTTGCTATCTTTGCAATAACCAGGTATTCCCATGGCCTCTTTTCTTTCTCCAGTCAAAGTGACCTACCTTTCCTTCTTTGAAATGCTTCTTGAGCTGCTTCTGCATGGCAGTCAGCTTTTTGGACTGCACCCCACTGTAGGCCAACAGCATGCCACCAAATTGCCTCTCAGTAATTCTCCCATCCACAGGATCATGGCGCTCAAACTGAGAGAGAAACAGAAAGAATGTTCTTGGAGTCAAATGGTGAGTGTTTTGATGTGGAATGTAGAATAATCAATTGTGTTAAGATAGCGGGACATAGTTGCATAAAGCTTGCAAGAACTGAAAAAACTACTAAGAAACAGAAGATTCAGGTTTTTAGCTCAGACTGTCATTAACTATGACTTAAGGGAAGTTGCCCGACTTATCCTGGGCCTCAGTTTTCTCAAGGATAAAGTAGAACTCAACAGTCTCTCATACTTTCCAGAGGTCAGGAACATCCTAGTGGGGATAAACACGATTTTAAAGCTCTATACAAACCAATGCCATTATTAGTAACAAGTAATAATTAGTAATAATTAAGATTATCTGTGTCCTTGCTTCTCAGAACTTAAAAGCTAATTATTACAAATTTGGTCAGTGACATGTATGTAAAGTTAAGTCAGTTCCTCAATATGTATTCTATATTATTGTACACTCAGATTTTTGAGGATTTCAGATAAAAGTAATGTATTTTCAAGTTTTCCCTAAAACGGTTAACTGAATGTTAGGATATCAATAGAGCTCAGGAAAAAAAATACATAAAATGTAGGATGCTTTCTTCAGACTTGTTTGCCACAAAAGCTGCTGAAAAATAAATGAATTATATATATTTATTTATTTCAGTGCTGGGGATGGAATTCAGGGCCTTGGGCATGGTAGGCAAGCACTTTACTATTAAGCTACATCTCCAGTTCTTAAATATATTTAAATATGCAGATGAAAATGTTAAATATAAAAGACCTCGAGCTAATCTAAATGATAATCAGAAAATAAAATTTTCATTTAAAGTGGAGACAAGAAAGCTATCTCAGTTGCAGCTGCAATGTTAATGATACTTATAAACAAATAATAAAATGACTAGATATGGTCCAATAATCAGACAGAAATGATTTGAAGATGGCAAAATTTCTCCATGGTTTTATTGGAAAATAGCAGTCACAGGGAAACTTTTGGACTTCTACACAGCAGAGCCTAATCTGTTCTCATGAGAGGAGCACACATAGATCTGAGATGTCACTAGGTAAGTTCACATCAACAAGCATTTCCTCAACGTCTTCTAGTTGTTTAACACTTGTACTTATCATTATGGGGTACAGGAAAGAAGGAAAAAATTATGCTTCTGTCCTCAGGAACCTCACCTGAATCTAGAAGGGAGATGAGATTTACACGTGAAACGTGAAATAAAGAAGTAAACAGTCAAAAGTGAATTCTTTTTCAATTCTCATTTTCTTAGCTGATTTGGTAAGTCGATACACATCTTACTTGCCCATTGATGAGACTATAGCAATAAAGGCGGCACAAAACTGTATCTTAATAATATCACCATTTACTGAGCATGCACTATGTGCCAGGTAATTCACCTATACATTCTTTCATTTAATCACCAATAGTTCTATGAAACAGCTATTATTAATTTCACATTGCAGATGAGAAAACTGAGGCAATGTGCAGCTACATGTGACATGGCTGGGATTCAAACCCAGTCCTGCTAGGTCCAAAGACTATCTCAATGCCATACTGTTTCCTGCTTGGAAGCAGTAGTACCCATGCAACTTGTAGGACAGCACTAGCTGTTTTAGATTAACAAAGACAGCCATGGGGCTTTTAAATCACATTTAAGTAAGAAGCAAAACTATTTGTAAAGAAATCAACATCATCAATATTAAGTGAAGGCCTCCCTTTCAGCTCAAACACTCAATATATCATGTTTGTCACACCATCACTTCCACAGAGCTGATTAATTTCTGACAATACTAAAAGTTTTCAGGATTTAATTTAAGTTTGATTTATAGTTCAATTTGCCATCCTGAAACAAAATGGAAGGCTGACGAAATATTGTAAATGGACAGTTTCTGCAATGTTGAGATCAGATTTTCAGGGAAGTCTGATACCTGGGTAAAAGCTGGGGGTGCATCTTTGGACTCCTTCTGAAACAAAGCAGAGGCCCCTGATCTTGGGACTAGGCTTTAACAATTTAGGGCCTTCATTCTCCCCTTGTCTGGAGGGTTTCATAGATGTGGGACATCCCTGTTTGCACTAGATGAGTTTTCAGCTTTATACCACAAGATAGATTTAACGTTGAAATGTTTCTCGTTTGTAATATAGGCGGTAGCTGCGGCTTGCTCAAGGCTCATAGAAAGGCCTTTATTCTCCACAGGGACAAAGATACCCCTCTATTATATTTCAAAGGCAAAAAATGACAATTTCCAGCAGAGATTCCCAAGTAACAATTCTGATGTTTAAATTAGCATTTTTAGCACTGTTCTTTTGAAAATTCAGACTTGGCTTTTGATAATGGATTCTGTTATTATGAAGTTGGAACTGAAAGACTTAAAAACTATAAAATTCAGTTCATCCATGTAGTATGGCTCACTTTGAAACTTACTACTTCAGCTCTAAAATTTGATTTTGGGCAGCACCTCTGTTTATATCTGTAGGGTCTTCTGAGGCAGGGCTGCCTTATTTCTGAGTTTTTTTTTTTTTTTTTTTCTTTTTCTTTCCAGTGGTGCAGATTGAACTCAGAGTCTTGTGCATACTAGGCAAGAACTCTAACGTTGAGCTATAGCCAAGCCTATTTCTGAGCTTCTCAACCTGGCTGGAGGGAGCCATGGGAATTTTTTTCTCTCCACAAAACTGCGTGTGGGAACAGACATGAACTAATGTCCTATTAATTCAACGTTTTTTAACTGAAGACCTACCGAGATTTCTGAAGGTAATATCTCAAGGACCTTCATTGGGATTAAATTTTCAAGGGCAGCAAGCTAGGTATAACATGGCCCTATGGGCCAAGTACACAAGCCTTGACAATCCTGTGGGCACACTCGCATGCAATCAATCTCCAAGGTAAGGGAGAGCCCTTGGAGAAGGACACAGGGTATGACAAAATTATCACAATGTAGAAAACTTCTAGTTGTATATTTGGAAGCAATCTGAATCATTGGCTTGCATTTTCCTTAGCCAAACATATGTTCCACTTATGTTGGAACCTCCTATGTTCCACTTCAATGACAATTAAGAATTTCCATTCTATTTGCTCCTGTGGCACAGAACGTGTGCATTCCAGCACATCGCCCACCATCTGTGTCCCTTTTTTGTGTTTAAAGGAAAGCTGAACAACCTAGCACTTTCCCTTTTGTGCCACTGCCACTTTCTCAAATGAATACAAGCTGTCGTCTCCCTGTTGATGCCCAGGGGGCTGCAGAGCAGGCAAAGAAGGGCCAGAAAAGAGAAGCCAAAAAACTGTCTGTAAGATTTTTCCTGGCTTTCTATCCACACTATGTCTCTCCATTCCCATCCCTGCCCCTTGTTGAGAGAAGGAATAGCCTTTTGGAAGGACAGATGGTCTACACGTATCTATATGAAATGAGCTGAGGAAGATGGGAAGTCAGGAAGAAAAGAAAACATCTGATGAACAAAGTCCAAAATTAAGGTTAAAAAATAGTAAAAGGAAAAAGAATTGTGAACTTCAATCATGTCTTCTTTCTTTCATACAATTACCTTTCAGGAGACTTCATCTATCTCCTAGAGTAAATTCTTCCCTTATACAAATATTTCAGAATGATAAATTTCTTGACAGGCTTTTTCTAGATTCTGACCTGTATGATGCAAGACTGCATAGTGATCTCAGGCCACTGAGCTGAACATGTCTGTTTTTCACTCTGACAGTATGTGGCTTTTGAGATTTTAACCATGCTACTGTTGATACTGTTGATACTGATGTTGATCCATCAAAAGGAAAAATGATTAGGCAATGCTCTCTACTGTAAACCTAACCCAGTGAGCATGATGTACATATTTCAGAGTTGGAATCGAAATCTGTGTTTCTGCAATTGGATGGGTATATCAGAGATCCCTAAGCCAGATTGCCAGGAACCTAAATTTTCTTGATCTTTAAATGTAAGAGGCTTCTTCACAGTCAAAACCAATATTGTTGCCTTGGCGAGCTGAAGAAGATGGCCTACAATTTGCCTTAGACAATTTGGATATAGTTCAGTGTCCTCAGCAAGGGCCAAAACAAACATTGGAGACTTGGACCACGGGATTAAAGACTATCAAACTAGCTTCTTTTCCTTTTCTTTTTTTATGATACAGGGGATTGATATGCATGCCACACAAGCACTCTACCACTGAGCTACACTTCAAGCCTAAACTCTAGACTTTTTTACTTGAAATCCAAAGATTGCTTCCATTTAAAAAAACTGTTTTAACTGGGTGTGGTGGCATATGCCTGTAAGTCCCAGCTATTTGAGAGGCTGACTTAGGAGGATTACTTGAGCCTAAAAGTTTGAGACTAACGTGAGCTACAAACTGAGACCTTGTCTAAAAAAAACTGTTTTTAAATAAAGTTCAGACTGGTGATGAAATTAATTGACTAAATGATATAAGTCCCAATCATATGGTAAGACCCAGAAAAAGTTAACTTGTCTGTCTGACAGTCCCAAATAGGAAGACAATAAAACTGATGCATGAATTTATTACTGATAATAAAAAAATCAATATATTTGCTGACTGTATTAGGGGAAATATTTCAGATCTAGAAAAAGGTTTTCAAAGTTTGATAAGTTTTGGTTTTATTCCACGGAAGAATGAATACACTGAAGTGACTAAAAATATGTGCTTAGGCTTGGGTTCAAATTCTGGCTTGAACCCATACTTGCTGGCTGTAACTTCAGGCAAGTTGCTTACCCCCATCCCACCCCTGCAAATCTTCAAAATTTCCTTAGAGATATTTGTGATCTTGAAATACTGTTGCATATGGATTAAATGAGATAATATATGTATAGACATTAGCATGATTTGATATCTAGTCATTATGCATAAAATGTAGCAATTAATATTTCCCTTATTTTGCAATTAATATTTTTATTACTTCTCAGGAAGGTAACAGCCTCAGCTGTTTTTGTTACCATGACTATTAAGTTCAGTTACTATTACTGCACCCCTTCCTTTCAAAATTGCTTTTTCTCAGTCTTTATTCAGTCTTATAGAATACCACTTTCATATTTGAAGAGTAGAAAAAGTACATACAAAACTTTTATTCATTATTCAACACATGAATGATTCCAGGATTAAACTACTTAGAGTTGGATGGTACATGACACCAACTTAGTAAGTCCTGTACTCGTCCCATAGTTACCAGACAGAAAACTTGGTATAACAGGAGGTCAGTGTATATGTATTGAATCAACACAGACAAAACACTAGAACATTTACTCACAACACTTCTGGCCTATTGTTGGTAACATTCCCTATCTGAGGGGGGGAATATTTTACCACTTATCCCTTAATAATATCTACTCCATATTGACTTCTGTAAGGACAGTCTTGAGAATGCTATTTCTTATGGCTAATGAGTAGGTGCCCGAGTACAGATTACCTGTCAGGTGCTGTCCTAGGAACTTACCTTATATAATTCTCAGAACAATACATAACAGGTACTATGATTAATCTATTTTATAGAAAAGGTAATGTTAAGTAGAAAGAATTAAATAACTTGCCCACATGGATAATCTGGGGAGAAATTTCAGGTCTCAGTATCAGAGTAGTTGATTTATTCTTATTTTAAAGGTATCATGAATCATGTTTCTTTTTTAATACCAGTTATTGGAAAGCTTTAGAGTCAAGTCTGTAGTCCACTTCTAATAAGAATAGGAATTTTTACTCTACTTTTTATTTTTCATACTAAACTTACTCCTGGCTTTCTCTTACTTTTTTCCTTCTTTTAACTGTCTACTTTTGCTTTCTTTTACAAATGGCATCCTAGATGTATTCTTCTATAATTTGCTTTATTTAATCAGCATATTTTTATGATTCATCCATACTGACACACTTAACTGTGCTGCTTTCATTTTTACTCTATTACAGATTTCAATCGTTTGGAAAATACCACTATTTATCAGTTTCCCTATATGGATATCTGAATTATCATCAGATACTTGCTATTAGAAAAATGCTGTTATGAGGGCTGGGGTGGTAGCTTAGTGGTAAAGCACTTGCCTAGCATGTGTGAGGCACTGGGTTTGATCTTCAGCACCACATAAAAACAAACGAAATAAAGGTATTGTGTCCATTTACAAACTAAAATAAAATTTTAAAAAATGCTGTCATGAATGTTCTTCTTGGTGGTGCTGGAGACTGAACCCAGAGCTCTGCATAAGCTAAGCACACACTCTACCACTGAACTACGACCCCAGCCCTACTAGGAACATTCTTGCATAAGTGTCCTGGTGAAAAGGGAACAAGAGTTCTGAGTCTAGGGTATCAATCTAGAAGAACTGCTAGCTTTTCAAGATCAAACTCAATCACTTCGCCAATCACATCAATATTTTTATCAGTCATGTATAAGAAAGAGTTCTTGCTGCTTTACATTTTTACCAGTACTTGGTATTGTCAGATCTTTTATTTTTTTAATAATCTCCTGGATGTAAAAATAGTAGATATAATCTCTTTAATGCTCTTAATGTCATTTTTCCAAATTAACTTCCAGAAAGATGTGTCACTTTACAATCTTAGTACCCTTAATAACATCAAGCTTGATAATTAAAAACAACTTTATGACAGGAAAAAAAGTAATTCATTTTAATTATGCTATCTTCGATAACTAGAGTGATCATTTCTCTAACGTGTGTATTGGTCATTTATATTTCTCTGAATTTTTGGCTTAGGTTATTTGCCTATTTTAAAAAACAGGAAGGCTGATATTTATCTTAACTTATAAAATTAAAAATATTTTCTCTTTGTTAATGCTACAAATCATTTTGCCTTGTCTGCTCATCTTCTAATCTTTTTTAAATCTGTTTTACATATGGAAGTTCAAAATCTTTATTATAACCAGATGTATAGATCTTCTTTCACTGGTTTATATCTAAGAACTCCTTCCTGGTTAGATAAGAAGGTAATTAAATACTGATCTACAGTTTTTACTATTATTATTTTTTGTGGTACCGGGGATTGAACCCAGGGGTGCTCTACCACTGAGCTACATCCCCAGCTCTCTTTATTTTTTATTTTGAGACAAGGTCTCACTGAGTTGCCCAGGCTGGCCTCACATTTGTGATCCTTTTGCCTCAGCCTTCTGAGTCTCTGGGATTGCAGGTGCACTCCACCACTGTGCCTGGCAAGTTCCTATATTTTAAACAGGGAAACAATTTAAAATACTAAGATGTACAGACTGGGAACATAGCTCAGTAGTAGAGAACGTGCCTAGCATGATGCAGTCCTAGGTTTCATTCCCAACATTGCACTAAACAAAACCAAAAACAGTAACATCCCAAAATACCACCACCACCAGAAAACAAACAAACAAAAAAGCCCCAAACTATGTAAACATATATTCCTCACCACCAAACAGTGGCAATAGTTAAATCCTCAGAACACAAGGGCAGATCATCAGCTATGTTTGTTTTAAAAAGTCCTCCAGTTTGCTGATTTTTTAACTACTCTGAATGTTTGGGAATTTAAATTAGAATGGGATCATTTAAGCCTAATTAATCAGATTCCGTCTATAAAGGGAATAATAATCTCAAGAAAAATTCACAGTCCAGTTAACTTTCTTCTTCTCAGTTTAAATGTGTATCATTAGCTACAGGGTTACAAAAAGAAGCCAGAAAAAATAGTTCAGTTTCTAAGAAAATAAGCCCTAAAAGGGATATTACACTTACTTAGAAAAACTCCCTAGGTTAAGAAATCACCCATAGTCCATCATCTGTAACCACACTGACACAGCATTTACATGCCAGATCCTATTTAAGTGCTTTCCAGACATTAGCTCAAATGGCATTTTGAATCATATAAAATATATTGGTTAATTTTCTTTAAGATCTTAATCAATATGAAGCCTTTAACTCTGACAAAATTAACTGCTTTTTAATATTCCACTCTTTGAAGTAAATGTTTTCACATGATATTGTTAAAGATTTAAAGCTACTTTTCCTTTAAGATAACTCTTTCAGTAAGCAGTAGATCTTATTATATACAAGTTCTGCTTTCAGTAATATGAAAACCTCTAGCCTTGCATTATGTATTCCTGTGAGATTTGAGAGGCTCACCATTATTCAGAGTTCAAGGACACTTTTCTTTTTATGTGAGATCACAGGAGTTTTGGAAACAGAAAGACTACAGGGGAAAAAAGCATAAAAGCTTCAATTTGAGGAGATAAGAACCAAGGACTAATTGCAGTAGGAAAGCAAACTGCTATTTTCTCTTACCCTGAATATGGGTTTGCTTTCCTCTGACTCGTCATTTCTGTAGAGAGTGCTCTGGGATCTACCCCTAGGTGAAAACACAACCTGTTTCCACACTCCCTATGCCCTAGCATTGCTGACGGCTTGTCAACATTCATGTCAGAGATTTAGCTTGTTCAATAACCCTAGTACCCGGTTTGATGTAATGACATTTCCTAAAGGTGTGGTAAACTGGAAGGCAGTAGCTGATACAAAAGATGTTAAGAAATAATAATAATTAAGACGCAGAATTTACATTGAGCTTGGTGACTCATAATTGCTTCCTCATCATAATGAATGACTGGATTAAGAAAAATAAAAATGAGAAAATAAAGGTTAGGAGTGTAGTTCAATTGTGTTTGCTTAGCATGGGTGAGGCCCTGTGTTTGATCTCCAGCACCAAAAAAAAAAAAAAAAAAAAAAAAAAAAAAAAAAAAAAAAAGAAGGATAAAAACTACAAATCAAATACTTTTTAAAAAGTATTGGAGGGTTGGGGAGATAGCTCAGTCAGTAGAGTGCTTGCCTTGCATGCACAAGGCCCTGGGTTCGATCCCCAGCACCACCAAAAAAAAAAAAAAAAAAAAAAAAAAAAAAGTATTGGAGATGGAGATGGAGGCAACGTTACCCCTGCTCCCATATTGATACAGGGAGAAAACTAACTCAGAAGTCTAAATGATCAAAACGTCAAAATCTGTCTAATATAAGCAAGGAGGGTTTATGTTTTCAGGGAGCTCCAGCATAATGCAAATTAGCCATCACCTCACTAAAGCATACAATATAAATTCCTCTAAGCTGTGCCTAATGCTTTTTTCTTTTCTTTTCATTTTTGAGACAGGGTCTTACTAAATTGCTGAGTCTGGCCTCATATTTGTGATCCTCCAGCCGCAGCCTTCAGAGTCACTGGGATTACAGGCCTACACCACAGTGCCAGGCTGTGCCTAATACTTTTTCATAGCAACAAAATACAAACATAAAAGCCTTCTACAGCAAGGAGAATCCAATCAATTTGGAATGCAATCTGTGTTCCAAAGGAGGCTTTCATCAACTGTGACAGGACATTGAATAACTTGTGACTCTAGGGAGAGACTTGTTTTATGCTAAGCACTAGGGTCATTTTTATTCATGTCATTTTCCCTGCCTGGGATGTTGTCCCCCTTCATCTACTTGTACAAGTCCTGTCCTCTGAACTTCTTTTTATGGCCCTGCTGACTATTCCAAAACACCTTCAACTTTCCTGAGTTTTCTAAGCTCTTACAGCAGGTAAGGTCTGAACGTATGAGAAGAATATGCTGTGTATTATATTATGCTTTATCTTTTTAAGTGTCTCTACCTTTCACAACATTATATACTTCTCAAAAGAAGAATCTATGGCTTGTTTGTATTCTGTGTCAGACAGAGAACAAGGCTGCATAGCATGTGCTCAGTGAATAATTTTGGTTGACTGGCCAAATCTCTGTCTCATTTATAAATTTCCCAACTAATTATTTATCGTCTGACAGGAACATAAGATACACTTTCTAGCCCACACTCTTGAATACCTAAGAAGAAACTGCACCCTTTTTTAGTATTGATATTTATTGCCAGGGGGAAAAAACCCTCAAGTTCCAAGGAGATGACTGTGGGCTCTGCTTGCTATGAAGTGTCATTTTCTTTTGCTATGTACAGTTATAAATAAAATTTCTCAATAGTATTCATCTTACATCTAACAAGACTAAAAGAAATAACAAAAAGCATCTAAGTAAATCAACAAGCATACAGGAGGTGGCAGGCAAGACAGGCAATGCCAGACTTGGTAGGTCAGAATGATTTGTACTCAAAAGTCTGAAACCATTCTGGAATGAAAAATTAGGTGGGAATGGCAGGTACATTTATTCATTCAAGGGAAGAAAAAATCCATCAGTAAAGTTCTGTTTTCTGTCACTAGATAATAGAAAACTTTACCATGTCATTAATTTTTATAAAATTCAAGCTGGGGTAGATATATGAAAATCATTAGAGTCACTATAGCTCATTAGGAAAATGAGAATCTTTTGATCAAAATGCAGAGGGACTCACTCATCTAAATTAGAAATCTAAATTGTAGGATCTATACTCAGCTAAAGATCTTCGTGGGAGTCCTTTAAGTCTTCAGTCACTAAAATTTTAGCTTGGGAATCTCTGGGAAATACTTTCTGTAGCAATATACACTGTTTTGGCTCTCTGGAATGATTAGGATATTCTTTCTGCATCCATATTAAAGATGTTAATTATTTGGGGAATATAAATGGAGAATGTAGAGTTTGCAGCCAGACAGACTTGAGTTGACCACACACCAACTGTGTACTTCTGGGCAATCTATTTAACCTTTCCAAGCCTTTCTTACACCATTTTTAAAATGGGTATAATAACAGAACCTTCCTCTTGGGATTACTGTGAAATTTAAGTTAGAAACACATTTTCTAAGGTGTATTTACTTACATATTTTCTACATTTTGACATCTCTAAAGTCATAAATATGCTTCTTACAATTGCTGTTGGCTGGGCTGCAGTTGTGACTTTGTCATTGCTTGTAGAAGCATGACAAAGCCTGCAGAATGGGTGTCAGTGACTAGGAAGAAAATCCCAGATAACAGTGAGCAGTGGAGTATTCTTTTAAAAAATGCCATATTACCAATGTTCTTCTTTCTTTTGGTAAGCTAGGCAAGCATTTTACCACTGAACTACATGACTAATTTATCTCACTTGTATTTTTCTTTTATGGATGTACAAGAATAACACATAATAAAAAAAATCTAAGCTTAAAGAAGTACTTCAATAGATGGTAACTGAATATTTTTATTCCACTTTTGTTATAGTTTACTCAGCAGCAATTTTTGTCTTAGTGATAAAATAATGGTGTATCTTACCATTGTTTTTGTTTTAGACTCAATAAAATGTACACAGCCTTGTATATACTAAGAACTCAGTACATGTTAACTGCTATTAATGTTATTAATAAAATTGAATGTTAGCTACAAATAACAAGAAGTTTGGAATGACACTTGCTTCTGTTAACTTCAGTTTCATTTAAAGAGAAAAAAAATCTGTCATCTACAAAGGCAACATAGTATAAGATTGAGAGAGGAAAGAAAAACTACAACAAAGTAATTCTTTTAATTCTCTCCTTTCCACTCTTCACATGAACATTTTGCACATTTATGAGAAGAAAAATAGACAGGCAAGAGCAGAACTATATTTGGGCATGGAAGTTGAATTATAAACTCACTTTTCTTATAAAAATATTTCTAAGTTCAGGTATAGTAGCGCACACCTATAATTCCAGGATGAGAGGTTGAGGCAGGAGGATGGCAAGTTCAAAGCCAGTCTCAGCAACTTAGTAAAGGCCCTAAATAAATTAGGCACCCGTCTCAAAAAAAAAAAAAAAAAAAAAAAGGTTGGGGATGTGGCTCAGTGGTTAAGTACCTCTGGGTTCAAACCCTGCCACACACACACAAAAAAAGAATAAACTTTGTAAATCTTGAATTTACTATATATGGGGCCCGAAGTAACAGGGTGAGAGATAATAACATAAAATGTTTCCTACTCACTCTTTTATATATATATATATATATATATATATATTTTTTTTTTTTTTTTTTTTTTAGTTGTAGATGGGCACAATACCTTTATTTTATTTATTTACTTTTATGTGGTGCTGAGAATTGAACCCAGTGCCTCACACATGCTAGGCAAGCATTTTACCACTAAGCCATAATTCCAGTCCCCCTATTCACTCTTATTTAAGTTTCATGATAACTTTCAAAATAGAGGGACTGAGATTTGAAGAGTTAATAGGACAATGCCTACAACACAGTAGTAATTTTAAATTTAATAATTTAATTAATAATTAATTTTAAAATTATTCTATATGGATATATATTACTGGCATGATTAGAGCCATGACAAAATCATATAACATTGTTTCAACAAGCCCATGATTAGAGGCTGCCTGTAAGATCATGTAGGTATGTTTCCAATAAATAAAAAAAAGAAAATTTGGGTAATAAATTGTAAGTTAAACAGCTAGTTTGTACCTAGAGGGACTCTGCATCGTTAAAAGTAGTTACTGCTTGAAGTTTTCTATAGGAATAATTTCAGACATGAAAAAAATCTAAGACTTGAAAAAATCAATTGTTACGCCTTTAGAAAAATGGTCATGTTCAAAGAATCCATCATGACAACTCAATGCTCTATAAAAGATGGATAGTTTAACAGAGAGAAATACAGGTCTATTACATTAGAACAATAAAAGTTGTTATAACTGTTTTTACACATGCAAACTTAGCTAAATATTAATCTGCTTGTTCTACCTACACTAAAAAACTCCAGTTTGAGGACACTATCTGTAAAATTAGCAACACAGTCTATTTGGTCTCTGGATCTCAAACCTCAGTTGAGCTCATTTCTTGCTATATGACTGATCCCTTTTTTGATTGATGTCATCTTTTTTTGTTTTTGTTTTACTGTGCTAGGGATTGAACCTAGAGCCTCTTGCATGCAAAGAAGACACTCTATCACTGAGTTATTCCAATAACCTAGAGGTGGTTTAATCTTATCACCCATTTAATTGTGGCCATTCAGGAAGCCATTGTAAGGAGGCCAGTCTCAGTTACTATGGAAACAGTTAATATTTTTCAACACTCAATGTTTCATTGGAAAGTACCAATTTTTTTATAATAGAAAATGGACAGCTAAAGAGTGAAACACAAAATACAGAAATTAGGATTCAGATTAAGTTGAATGAAAAGCATACAGGCAAATGCAAGAAAGACTAGAACTCTGTAGCTGAGAAATAAGTAGCTTACTCAAGCTTTAATACATAAAATAGGAAGAAATAGTCCAAATAAAGGTGGGTAAAAAGCAAAGTGTCTAGTGGGTCAGATGGAATTGGAGTCATTCGTCTTTCATCAAGGAAAAAAAAAAAAATTCCCAACCCCACTGAAAATAGGAAAATGTAAGAAAAGTCATTAAGTCCTTTTATGATAACAATAGTGAAAAACAGCCAGAAAGAGAATGTGCAGGATTTCTTTTGTGTATTTGTAATCTATTGATTAACTCTGGGTTCAACTATTCCTGGTTGGTCTATTAAGTTGTTCAGAGTACCACAGAAACCATCAAGTGCTAAATTCCTCACTCACTCTGAAGTGCATTTTTGTCTTTGTCTTTGTAATTTTTAAAATTCTTATGTTGTCAAGCTAATTAAGATTTTTAAAAAATTTTGAAAGGCACCTGAAGTTACCTAGTCTACCTAGGTTCAGTGACCACTTTTTAGTTTTTCTAGTTGCATTAAAGCTTCTTTTTGGTTGCACATAATAAAAACCTACATGAACTAACATTAACAAAAAGGAAATATGAGAATTCCAGGAGATAAAAGTAGATCATTGGTGAGAAAGGACTGAAAAGCAGGATGAGAAAGAAGGCAGGGCTCTCATTTCTGTGTAGCTGCTTTAATTCTGACTGTCAGCCTTTTTTTGGGGGGTGCTGGGGATTGAACCCAGGGCCTTGCTCATGAGAGGCAAGCACTCTACTAACTGAGGTATAGCCCTAGTCCTCTGTCAGCTTTTCTTACAGAAAAGCTGTGCTTCCTAGGGCTGCACAGAGCACAAAAGATAGTTACTCTGGAGCTTCAGAGTTAATGTTTTATAGTATCACAACCAGAAGAGACCAACTGTTCTTAGTTCCAATTTCAAATTTGCTCTGGAGAATTCTGATTGGTTCAAACTAGATTAGGTGTCCACTCCCGGTCCATTTAACCAAGGTAGGGGGCATCAGGGTGAGTCACAAAGCACAAACCTGGCTTACAGAAACCCACAGCTATGCTTGGAAAATGGAAAGGACATATCCTTGAAGAGGGAATTATTAGTCTGCACTAATACACAAGATGGCGAGGAGGGAAAGATACTCCGGACAAATCAACAGTGGTGCAAGGCTCTTAGGTGGAAGAATAATTGGTATGAGATGAACTTGGAGAAGGAAGAGGTTAAGTTATGCAAAGCTTATGGACCTTGGATTGAAGTCCTCCATTCTAAGAATAATGGGGGAGGCAAGAGGGGCTATTGTTAAGACCTACTAGGAGGGACCTGAAGTAGTTCAGCTTGGACTAGAAAAGTGGTGGATGTGGAAATAAGCGATCAGACATGAAGGTCCTGCCAGTGATTGTGGGAGTGGGTGTGACTGGAGGTAATAGGTTCTTTTCGGCTTCTGTATGAATCTCAGATTGTGATTCTAATTACCTGCAAAGACTGTGGTTGCTTCATTTTCTTACTGCTAACTCTAAGCCTTTACTCAAAGAAAATCAGATAAAATCATTGCTGCCTCACAGATCTTTCTCTTGCTCGTGCA
The DNA here is from genome assembly GCF_902686455.1 of Sciurus vulgaris. Classification (NCBI taxonomy): domain Eukaryota; kingdom Metazoa; phylum Chordata; class Mammalia; order Rodentia; family Sciuridae; genus Sciurus; species Sciurus vulgaris. The sequence goes on along the minus strand of NC_136464.1, from coordinate 55,008,907 downwards.
GCAAAATGTTTCCGTGTTTGAAATCATACTTCCTGGAAACCTCGTGGCATGCGTGTGTGTGTGTGTGTGTGTGTGTGTGTGTGTGTGTGTGTGTGTGTGTATTAGGGATTAAAACCACAGTCTCATGCATATTGGACAAAAGTTCTACTACTGAACTACATCCCTAGTCCTTTTTATTTTGAGACATAAAGTTGCCAAGGCTGGCCTCAAACTTGCGCTTCTCCCTGCCTCAGCCTCCTGAGTTGCTGGGATTACAGGTGTGCACCACTGCACTCAGCTTCCACCCCACCCCTTTTTGGCACTAGGGTTTGAACCCAGGGGCACTTTAACACTGAACTACATCCCCAGCCCACTCTCACCGTTTTGTTGTTGTTGTTGTTGTTTTTGTTATTTTTAATTTTGAGACACAGTCTCACTAAGGTGCATAGGGCCTCGCTATATTGCTGAGGCTGACTTTGAACTTAGGATCCTCCTGCTTCAGCCTCCCAAGTTGTGGGGATTACCAACCTTTTTTAAACAAAAATTTATTTTAAGACAGGGTCTCACTAAGTTGCCCAGGCTGGCCTCAAACTTGGTGTCTTCCTGCCTCAACCTCCCGAGAAGCCAGGATTAGAGCCACCACAACTGGCCCTTAAATTGTTTTTAAAGTCTTCTCTTCTTGGAGTCCTACTAGACTTGCAACAGCTGACACATCCATGTGAGTAACCAGTACAAGGTAACATGGGCAGTGGCAGCTATTAAATACATTGCTTCCATTATCTCTTGGAGTTCTCAAAGATAGCAGAGGTCCCCTGCTTTCCAGGGTATTTGAGCTAGACATAACACAGATGAAGATACTAATACTCGTCATTCTTCATTCCATCACTTTACTACAATTCAAATATCCACCTTCCCCATGCAGCTAGCAGGCAATAAGTAATCTCAAATTACCTAGGGAGTGTACAAGCTATCCATGGCCTTGCAATACCAGAGAAGATGGTCACAGAGACAAGAGGCTGAGATTATATCACAAATGTTTTCAGTTTCAAGGCAGAGAGGAAGTTAATCAGTATTTTACATCAGAGTCAACCAATTAAATACACCAAAAATTATGCCACCATGGTTACAGTGAGGAAAACGTATGTTCTTCTGTCATGTATTTGCCAGCTAACACTGGCAGACAGAGGCAGGTATTTCAAATATTTGAAGCTATTTTGTAACTTTGGTTTGACATATACTAATTATAGCCTAACTATTCATTTACTAAAATCAAATAATTTTTACTATGCTCTCAGAATCTCTAACAGATGGACCCAGTGACTACTGAAAAACCTGGCTGGGAAGGTGAGTCTTTTTGGATGACCTCTATAAAGCAGGATTAGAGGGGACTAGAAGGCTATGTCCCATTATGCCAGCTTGAAATTAAATACATTTCAACAGGCAGAGTTGGTTACTGGGCATGGTTGACAAAGTATATGTAAAATCTGATTTGCTTTGATGAGTTAATGACTGTATGTTCAAAGAAATGGACTTAGTATACTTACCAAATCAAGCAGCTCCACAATTTACTATTGCTCTGACAGAAACTGAATGCAAAACACATTTAACATCACATTTGAGGTTATACATACTCACAATTGAGGAAAACCAGAGATTGCTCCCCCAGCTATCATAACCTTGTCAGATCATAAAGATATGTATTAAAAGTTAACCATAAAACTTAATTTAGATCCACAGATAGCACAAGAATATACCACCGTATCCTTTAAGACAAGTTGTAGAGGCAAATTCTCTTCTCTGTAGAGAAAGGAAAAATAAACAAAACAAAACAAGAAAACATGCTTGAGCTCCCTGGAGTCAATGTAAGACTAGGGACAAACCAGTACAATTTCCCAAGTACTGGAAAATCCCAGCATTACTTTAGATTCCAATTTAAGAACTAGTCTCAGTCAAGTTCGACCTGATATAAACTGTCACAATGAAGAACGCTAGGAGTTTCATGAAAAATCAAGTTCAGTGTAAATGGACAGGGGCATTCCCGATGGACAACAGACTTTGTTACTATTTTCTTGGTTAGTATCCCAGATGGATAAGAGTTTATATCTAAAGGAATAACTGGAAATAGGTAAGAGCATAACCAAATAGTACTAGTTTCTGCTTAAAAGTTCAGGGTTCATTAGAAATAAAAAAATTCCATAGAGCTGTCACTAAAAGATAAATTATTCAAGTGTTTTCTGTCATATTCCACATATCATGAGAGTACAATCACATCTGAAGTAAAAAAGGAATCTGTTGGCTTTTAAATACACTGTCAATGTTCACAGTGGGAATTTCTCAAATTGGATACAAAATATTACAGAAAAAATAAACTACAAGGTACTTTCACAAATGAATACTAAATTTCAAAATGATCTTGACATTTTCCTCAAATCGAGGGAATAAATTATAAGCACAGAAACTAAAACACCATAAAGTGACATTAGTTTAAAATGCCCAAATTTGCTGACACTAAGAGCAGCAATAAACCATGGTGTACAGCATAATAGTGACTAAACCTCTACCCACTAGGGTGGGAACCAGGAACACTGGGGATTTAAGGGAACCTTCCTCGTCAATTCAGAAGCTACCTGGGAGGACCATTTCTCAAGATGGAAGGGGCTGGGCCTGGACTATAACAAGCACTTGGAAAGTCTGGATCCTAAGAAATGTAGCTGGGTATGTCTGATGATGCAAAGGGAAACTAGTGACATATAGTGCTAAAATCCTACCAAGAAGCAAGTGTCCCCTTCCTTCTGGGAGGGAAGGGGAGGCAGAGTCACCATTCAAAGGTAATGAAACATGGGGGAGGACAGCAGTGAGCCTGAACAGTACCAGCTAGTACAGAAAGGCAATGACGCATCCAAATGAAAACCACCATTGGGTAGAAAGAGTAACCATTGGGCAAGGGAGGGATGGTACAGGTGCATGAGATAGCAGTACTGGAGCTAGGATGCCAACACAATGGTCTTGGCACAGCCCCCCTAAGGCCACATTTACACCCTGGGGAAGGTAGTGAAACATGTCACATCTGAGATTAGGTTATACGAGAAGGTGCTTCACGGGGGCCACACGCTTTCTCTGCTCTGAGAAAAGTTAGCTGCTATGTCACAAGAGCCTGATAAAGACCTCCACAGAGTGAAGAACTGAAGTCTCTTGCCTTGAGCCATGTGAGCAAGCTTGGAAGAGGATCTTCTAGCTTAGCCAAGTTTTGAGTGAACTGCAGTTCTGGCTGATCTCTTGATTAGGAGAGACAGAATAATCTAGCTAATGTTGCTTCTAGATTAGAAATTATGTTTGTTTGAAGTTATTAAGTTTTAGTTTCTTTTTAAAAGATTTTTTTTGTAGTTGTAGATGGACACAATACCTTTATTTTATTTATTTATCTTTATGTGGTGCTGAGGATCAAACCCAGGACCTCATGAGTGCTAGGCAAACACTCGATCACTGAGCTACAACCCCAGCCCCTAGAGTAATTTCTTAAACAGTAACATTTAACTAATACAGAGTTGTAGTGCTCCAGTTTCAGAGAAAAAGATGTTAAAAATTGCCATGCTTTCTACATGAAGAACCACTAGAGACAGAACAGCAATGTCCACTAGTGGTGACATCAATATCAGAGCTGGAGTCATAGCATCAGCCACATTACCTTGGATAGGAGGAGCTGTTAAATTTTAAATTAAACCTACTAATTTTAATTTATCCCACACAGCATTTTATGAGAGAGAGAGAGAGAGAGAGAGAGAGAGAGAGAGAGAGAGAAATAACCACCACTATCACAAAATCACCAAATAGATAATGGTGATACTTCCAAAACTACTTTTTTTGGTTACCAGAAATTGAATCAAGGGGGACTTAATCACTGAGCAAAACCCCAGGCCTCTACAATTTTTTTAAAAAATTTTGAGACAAGGTCTCTCTTGCTAAATTGCTTAGGGCCTAAGTTGTTTAGGCTGGCTTTGAACTTTCGATCCTCCTGCCTCAACCTCCTGAGCCACTGGGATTACAGGCATGTGCCACTGCACCTGGCTCCAAAACTTCTTGGTTTGCTTCTGGCCAACTTTAATAGCACAGAAAATTAATGAAAGCCATTCACTACTAAAAGAACAGTAGCATATTAATATCCATAGTAGTGATAAGAGCAACATCTTACATTAATGATTCTATATGTGATGTTCAATAAAGTAACCAATTCTACTCCTGTACTCAAGGAAACAACTTCAGTTTCTTCCTTAATATCTTATGTATTTATTATTTACTTTAGAGAGAGATGTTGCTTTGTGCTCAGGTTGGCCTTGAACTCCTGGGCTCAAGCAATCCTCCTGCTTCAGCTTCCCCAGGAGATGGAAACACAGGCACACACCATTATGCCTAGCTCTTCTTTTATTTCTGATATCATGCTCCATAATACAGCTACATGGAAATTTGAAAAATATTTTATCAAAACATCCCTCTGACTGATACCTTCCAGCACATTTAATTCAATATACCTCATTTGGATTCTGTTCAAACTTGGGAAACTTGGGATTAAAAAAATCTAATCAACATAATGACTGTGAAGTTGGCAATTTTCTAGAGGTCTTTCAAACTTTAGCAGTTACAAATCTGCAAAGCTATCAAGAATGGACAGAGATGGCAGGAAGTACGGGTCACTGATTCCTCCTTCACTTCTTCTAATAATGAGAGAAGCACAGGAGATACCACCAGTCTCTGGGAAGACGCTCTGTGGACCAGTGCAATAGTCCACACCAAAATGACAAATGAGTGGCCACCATGAATGAGCAAGTGAGCAAATGCTCTGATATGTGTCAGCTACTGCCCTGGGTACTTTCTTATCTGAGAAGACCTCTTTACCAATGTGTGAGGATGGGATTATCTCAATTCTATATAACCATTAAGAATCCCAAGGTCACAGAGGTAAAATGCATTCAGATCCATTTAAAAATAGAAATAACATTATCGTATACTGATTATACTTTTGAACAAATATTTGTTGTGCACCTACTCTATGTTAAACATGGTCCATGGTTCACCTTGTCCAAGGTGAACAAACCAGACAGTTCAGTCTCATGAACCTTTTGATAGAGGAAAGGATTGATTTTAAATAGAGTGTCCAGTGAGGGTTGCTTTAAGAACGTGACATCGAAGCAGAAAATACTTCCTATAGCCTCTTTAAAGCTTTCTCTCATGCCAGTACCATCAGTTTCCTTGTTCCTTTTCTTGTGTTACACCTCTCCAGTTGGACACGAGGGTGATCTGGCTGACACCCATCCAGAAGCTCCTCTTACTCTCTTCTATACAGTATTAAATACAAGGCCCACATTCTGTCCCGGGCTTTCTTTTCTTCAGGTAAATATGGTCATTGAGTGAGCTTACCACTTTGCATCCACAGACACCCTTATGCTGTAATCCCACATCTGTATTTTCAATTGTATTACTAGTCTGAATGCCAAATCCATATATCCAACTGCTTCCAGGAGACGTCTCATAAATACCTTAAACTCAAAACATCCCAAACAGAACTCTTTTTAAAAACCCACTTCTTCTATGTTCTCTATCTCAGTGAATGACATCATCTCTCTCGTACCAACTGCCAAATCTTGAAGAACCTTTCATTTACTATGTCTCAAACCAATCCCTCTCTCTCTTTCTCTCTCCTTTTCCCTAAGCCTACCTTACTATTTTCTCCTTGTACAAACCCAATATCTATCTAATAGGTTTTCCCTCTTTGCTGATCTAGTGTTGCTAGAGTGATCGTTCTAAATACCCCAATCTGAGCGTATTACTTCCTTCTTTAAACCTTTTAATGGTTCTCTATCTAGGTTTTAGGATCAAGTGTCTACACTCTCTAGTGTAACATACAAAGCACTTCAGACCTGGCTGCTGCCTTCTGTTTTTGTTTTCTTTCCTCCCTTCTTTGAGCCTATTTTTCCCCCTAGAATGCAGATTTTCCTTCTATTCTGCACAGATCTCTCTCATGCTAAGAAATGACCGAAGTAGTTCTTATTTCATTAGTCCAAACCTTAATAAGAAAAAACATTCATGCTAATGCTGTGGTAGACTGATGTAAAACAAATAAGGGAAGTGTGGGTAGAGAGGGAGAAAAACCATTCAATAACATAAACAATGAGAAATCAAAGAGACTTAATGGATAATCATTTCTGTGCCATTAAGTGAATTCAGAAGATAATAACCTGATGTAATATATGACCCTCTAAAGTGGCATTTGTTCAGAGTGTGAACTCAACAGGCAGTATGTAATGCATTATTTATTCACAAATTATTGCCAAGCTGGCTCTGGTTGCTAACACACAGTCTAGACTCCCCAGGCTCCTCTAAAGCTCTAGAACAGACCAGAGGCTAAAGCTATTCTTTAAAAATCCTTGAAAATCTAAAGACTAATTCTGAAAGGCAAATGCAGATAAAGATGGCTGTAAGAGGGATAAAAATAAAAAAGACCTACTCAGATACCCTCAACATTAGTTTTTACAAACTTCCTCATTCTGAGTTTGATTGAGAGACCTATAGTTCTGCTTATTTGCCCAGCCAAGTCTTACAGAAACCTAGAGAAAGTTTCTTTTCTTTGATTTCCCCACTAATTTTCATCTGTTTTTTTAATGATTTCTGTAGAGCTGACTTTGAGGGCACAGGGTCCCTTTACCAACATGAGAATACCTAAAGGATACATCAATTCAAGCCTGCTCTAGGACAAACTTGATAAGAAGGGTCATTTTTCTCTATCATTCTCTCCTGGCTTCAGTCCCAGAGTTTCTCAGTGCTCCCTGGCCTATTCTCATCTTCTCTACACTGGAGCAAGGAACAAATGAAAATTAGCCATACTATTCTTTAGATAGAATGAATTTCATAGTTGGGGTTGACTCACATAATGCCACTTCTGGGACAAGGCCCCTGAGTTGTCCCCTGTCCTTTTACTTCAGAGACTGGTGTATATGTTCCAGTTTATACTTTCACTGTATTACACATGTATCTCTACCACTGTGCATTATGTATAATACTGTGCAAGAATTTCTGGTTCATTGTCTTACTGTTAAAAGTTTCCTGGGGCGCAGCAATGTTTTGTTCATCTTTGTTATCTTGACCATGTAGCACAGTTCCTAGTAAGTTAGTAGTTAAGAGCCAGACTGAGATGAATCAAGTCCCAGTCCATGTTTAGTATGTGTGACTTGGGCAAATTACTTAACCTCTGTGTGCCTCAGTTTGTTTGTTAAATGTGGGTAATGAAACTACCATTCTTGTAGTGTTGGGGATAAAATGAAACAATGTACATCTAGCACCTGAACTATACCTGGTTCACAGTAAATTCTCAAGAAATGTTAGCTGGTATTTTTATTATGCAGTATGTACTCAAATTTGTTCAAATGCTTGAGACTGCTACACATCTGTGTCTATTTGCTGCAGGTACAATAATATGTTCAGATTAAATACTGGTCTGTAAATCTGCAATAATCTTCCTTTATATTACTTTCCATTTTACTGTATTGCATTTTAACTTTATTGAAAACTATATATCCTGCTGTATGTGAGACTAGAAAGTCAACTATCGCTGCATTCTGAATTCCAAATAAACCACCTATAAATATTAAAAAACTGGCACAGAGCTCATTCATTGAAAGCTCCTGTGTTCTAAAAAATGGTTGCTAAGAATATTTGATTGATAGACTGGGGAAAAGTTTCCCCTAGAGAAAGATCAAATCCTCATGATTCATTTATAAGTTTTTTTTTTTCCCTGTGGCCAGTTTAAAATGAACTTAGAATGTAACATTAAGATAATTGATGAGAGGAAAATCCTGGAAACTCCCAAGTATTACAAAGTTATCACTAGTGTGTCATTGACTTTGGATTTGCAAAGTTATCTGAAAATCAAAGAAAATTATCATCCCTACCCAGTTTTATGTACTTTAATTATCAATCTGAAAGGCCAGATTCAGAAGCACTAAGATCTCTTGAGAATCATGGCCACACTAGGCACACCTGTAGTCCAGTTACTCAAGAGATTAGGTCAGAAGGACCACTTGAGCTTAGGAGTTCAAGGTCAACCTGTGCAACATAGCAAGAGCCTATCTCAAAAAAGAAAATAACATTCTTATTCTATTATCTTTATATGTACATACTTATTTTTTATAAAAATAATGATCCGTTCTTTAAAAAGACTATAAGGTTGTATGGATCATGTTACTGATCTGTTTTCTTAATTTTTAGTAAACTTAGGCACAAAAATAGATTATTTTAAATAAGTAAGAATTAAAAATACTTTCCATATATTTGGAATAATGACACAGCTGAGGAGGTAAGAGTTTCCTGGGGGAAATGGGAGTAGCTATATCAGAGTTCTAATTTTCCTGTTTCCCCATTACTTGTAATACTATTTTAACTATCTAAATTTCTGGTAAAAGCAATTGATGCCTTTTTTTCTCTCCCCTTTTTTATATTTAGGAAAATAACTGTTTATGGTATTTCCTCCACCAGTTTTATAAGGGCAAAGCAGTTTATAGGAAAAAATGTACTAGTAAAATCAATTTGTTTTTGTAATCAAATATAAAAGTTGCAGTTTACTACAGTGAAGGTTATTATTATTATCTTAATAGGTTTTTTCTTTAAAAAAACCTTTAAACATATACTTGGTTTGTTAAAGTTAAAAATACCTAAAAGAGACACGCACCATTTAGTAAACCCTTCTATTAATTTCTGGAAAATTCTAGCTAAAAACATCTTAGGATGGAACAAGAAACTAAATTTATTGCTGTCTACATTCTGCTTTGTAGAGGCAAAAGTAGAAGAATCAAACAAAAGCAAATTCTGTTTTACTCCTTGTATTTAATTAATTGAGTGAACTCTCAGCACTGAGTTCACATAATGGAGTCCTTTTCCCAGAAAACAAATGACAAAACTGGGCTATGAGGACTCCCAGAGTGTTCCAGTTCCAAGCAGGTATTTGGTTAAAAGGCTTCTGTGCCTTCTTGGCTCCTTTACCATAACCTTTTGGTTAGCACAGGAGTTGAGGTCTGTTCTTTACTGTGGGTCTCTACATCAGGGCAAGGCAGATTTAATTCTGCTTCAGCACTAAATTTAAGGAGATGGGTACAAAGATGTCCACTTGATAATTTAAAAAGTAGGGGATTCTAGAATCTCCTTGGGCCCTTTGAAATCATCTAGTTATAGTTACAAGTTTTTAAAAAGCTCCTTAATATTTAACTTAAATTAACCTTCTTAGGCTGTGGATGCAACTCATTGGTAAAGCAGCTGGTTAGCATGCATGAGGCCCTGGGTTCAATCCCCATCATCGCAAAAAAAGTAAAGAATTAAATCGACCCTCTTATTTTTGCTCTGCTCTTATTGACAGATGAGAAAAATTAGCACAGTTCTTTATAGCTCCCTTTTATTGTTCATCCTGATTGAACAAATTCAGTTAACTTCAATATTTTTTTTTTTTAAGACTGGGAATATAGGACAATCATTATTCTTTGAATCATATATAATTTACTTTCAGATAATTAATCCTTAATGCCTTCTTAAAATGTGGCAATTTGGTTATGCAGTCAGCTTATGGACCCCAACTTATTTTTTAGTTTCTTTGTTGTATATTCTAGAATTAGATTTTTTTGGTATAAATTAGTTTTTACTTTCCTTTGACATGACAGTTCCTTTTCCCCCTTCTTGCTGCAAATTAAAATTAACCATAATCTTTCTATTATCTTTCATTTTTGATTGACATCTTACTTGCTATAATCTTAAAGAAACCAATGAATATATTAACTGGAATTAGACTTGGTACCTGTCTCCGAGGCACTCAATTCAGTAGTTCTTCATAGACTTAGATGGAATTCTTAACCTCAAGTGTTTTAAAAATTAATCTTGTATTATTTTTTAAAAAATATTTTTGTTAGTTGTACATGAACACAATACCTTTATTTAATTTATTTATTTATATGCAGTGCCGAGTATCAAATCCAGGGCCTCACACATGCTAGGCAAGTGCTCTACCACAGAGCTATAGCCCCCAGTCCCTTGTCTTGGATTCTTCAATCATTCCTTCACGTTCATGTTATTTTGAGTTCTCATATTTGGTAGAAAAAGACAAATATGATCTGAACTAAGTTTTTTACTTTTAGTCTGAGATGAAGGTTTCTATGGCTGATTTTTTTGGGACTCAAAAAAATAAAATGCTTGATCTTCAGGGACAGAAGAAGACCAAATTTCTTGGATACCTATAGTCTGTCTTTTCCCAGTTCCTTTGCCACTCATATGACCAAGAAAAAATATACTGTTCTTTTGTGTTTGTAAGATGTTACCCAAACTAGCTGCTTAATTACTTTTAATCATGGGAATCCTTAGCTTATTTTAAAAAATGTTTTAATGCTCCTAACTATAAAGAGAAGAAATAGTTCAATCTAAAAGGCAGTGTGGAACACATGTGAGTTGGAATCATGGCTCTACCATATACTTGTTCTGTGACTTTCACCTCTTTGAGCTTCAGTTTCTACATCTGGATCATGGGTACAATACCATTAAACATGATAGGATTGATGATAAAATGAAGAAGGTATGTAAGATATGTAAAGTGCCTGGATTATAGTAGGCACTCAATAAATGTTAACAGACTCTTCCTTCTTCCTTGTTGCCTCTGGATTATATTTGATAAACAGCATTCTCTTCACTCTCAAAGCTACTTGCTGAGAACAAGAAACACTAAATGGAACAATAAATCTTCTTGATCTGAAATTTTAAAGTAGATAAGTAATGAAATAAAAATAGTAAAGAGAGGGCTGGGGAGATAGCTCAGTTGGTAGAGTGCTTGCCTTGCAAGCACAAGGCCCTGGTTTCGATCCCCAGCACAGCAAAAAAAAAAAAAAAAAAAAAAAAAAAAGTAAAGATATAAAAACAACAGCTTATAAAATTCATATAAAAGATACAAGATCACTTATTAATCATTCCCATTTTCCTCTTAGCTGTGAGGATGAGATTAAATTTCACACTCAGTGAAGGAATAAACCACTCAAACTCTGTAAAGTGAAGTTAAAAGTGTTTTATAAAAATGAAAATTGCTGCCATTTCCGGATTTTTTTTTTTTAATTCAGAAAACACTTTCAAAATCATGACCTATTTAGGTGTCTACTATATGTCTAATGCCATGGCAGAGGGAGCATACCAAAAAAAAAGGGGGAAAGGTATATTACATACCAGATGGTGCATTAATGTGACAGGGCTGCCATAGCAAAATTCAACACACACAGTGGCTTAAACAACAGAAATTAGTTTTCTCACAGTGCTAGAGGGTGTAAGTCTAAGAACTATGCGCCCGCAAGGTTAGTTTCCTCTGAGGCTTTTTTCTTGACTTACAAATGGTTCCTGAGTGCTTCTCCACATGACAGCCTTTCCATGCACTTGTCACCTGTTCTCTTTGAGGGTCCGAATTGTCTCTTCTTAACAAAGACACCAGGGAGATTGGATTAGGGCCCACCTAATGTCCTCCTTTTAACTATCACGCCCTATCTCAAACAGTGATATTTTGAGATACCAGTGGTTAGGGTTTTAATATATGTATTTTGGAGGGATACAGTTCAGCCCATGATAAAATATCTCCTAATTTAACCATTGCAGTTTTATGAAATAGTGAGGCTCTGAGAGAAAAAAATAATGCATCAAATGTCACATAGCCAGTAAGTGATTGAGGCAAAAATTTAACCAAGACCTTATTAGCACCAAAACTGATGCTCTTTCTTCTATTCACACTTCTTCAAAGGAATACAAAGCTAGTTGGGAAGACTCAGTGCTGATTGAAGACATTTTAAATAAGAGGGCTAATAAGACATTTTAAAACAGAGGCACTTACTCACTGGACCTGTGTCATTATATTGAAAAGAGGGATTCAGTATTAATGACCATTTGTAGAACATTTACTATATGTTACATTGGGTTCTTTCACAAAAATGTCTACTGTCACCACACGTGAGGAGCTGCTGACTTGTCAACAGGACCAATCTTGGTACATCTTGGCCCAAAGTGTATAAATAATCCTAAATCAATGTCAAATGCAAGAGAGCTTTTTAGAATAAGTATCTTAGATAGGACTACTTTTATGTTTCTTTTCTTCTGCATTTGGGTGTGGGTTATATGCAGGGACATATGCATGAAGTCCTTAATCTGCTTTATAATTTTTTGCCCCACTGGCAATCTACACAACATGTAGGTAGACTTTCTTCTCTATAGCTTTGGATGAAAGTCCCAAGTCTGTCTTTGGAGTTCCACTTGTACTTCCAGGAATGAGTACTAGGTTAGGCTATGGTCAGGCTGGCACCTGCTCAGTTCTAGGATGACCATGTATTGTTCTTTAAAGTTGTTAAAAGTACCTTCTTACTTTGTGCTTTACTCTCATTTTATGGATCCATATTCTGTGTTAAACTGTAACTATATAATTTTTTTAAAAATTTATGTTTCCAGATTACACTGATGTTTCCAAAGAAGACAAGTCTGGGTATGCATAGTAGGGACCCAGGCACTAGTACATACAACTCTTACACAATAGTTATTGGATGAGGCCTACTTCTTTCTTCTACACTCTAAGAAGTATATTGGAATATTCCTGTTAAGAATGCAAACATCACAAAGGTGAGCACAAGGCATATATATGTATTACATAACGTAATACAAATATGTAATAAATGTAGTTTTGTTTTATCATCTTTAGTATATTTTATATATAAAACATCCCAAATTCAATATAAAACAGTGAACAAAATCAAATTCACTGCCTAAGAAGTATCCATTTTCCCTAGAATGAAAATATGTTGAGCATCCCTAATCCAAAAATCAAAAATCCAGAGTGTTCCAAAATCTGAAGCTTTTATAAGCACAAGTGGAAAATTCCACACCTGATCTTATTTGATGAGCTGTAGTTAAAACACAGGTGCACTAAGAAAACTGTATAAAATTACCTTCGGGTCATGTATATGAGATGGATATAAAACATACGAATTTCTTGTGTAGACTGGGTTCCTTCCCCTAGATATCTCAATATTTACATATGCAAATATTCTCAAATGCAAAAATAACAAATAAATAAAAACAAATTCAAAATCTAAAATATGTTTGGTCCTAAACATTTTCAATAAGGGATACTCAACCTGTGCTAACCTTAACATTTACAAATAAAGTTCTAGAATACCAATCTTCATTAAATGCATCATTCTCCATTCTGTGAGGTTCTATTTTGAACTCCATCATCTGCAACTGTTTATGGTGGCAAGATAATTAGCCAGAAACATTATACTGTGGTTTTATTTTATGTACAACTAAAAAAAGCAAAATATAACTAACTTGTAATGGAGGGTATTATGATTAAATTTCTGGTTAACTGAGAGCTGACTAGACAATAACTTTGCTTCAATTACTGCTGAAATCTCTGAATGCAGGAGAGAAAAGTTTCTGAAATTCAAACACTAGCCACTTTTGCTAATGCTTACTTGGCCTTGTGCTTTGTGCTAGCAGTGCTAAGGGAGTTTGAATAGGAAAGCTATAACACTTTTTCAGTGTGGTAAAAATTTATTGACCTTTTACTATATGTACAGTTCTTGCCAATTATTATAGGGGTTTCAAGAGCCTCCACCAGAAGCTTGGCATAAATTGCAGAAATCCATTACTTTGTTTTCTGAGGTAAATTCTATGAATATTAATTACATCATTTTAAAAAGTACAAAAGCATATTTCAAAGTTTGATCTGATTTTTAACATTATTCATCCTGCTTTTCTCCTAGATTATGAATATCAAATAGCATTCTTATGGATAATTGAAATTCACTTGCAATATTTTTTCAAACTGTCTCAACTGAATCAAGTGCATGGAAACATGGAATAGTATATCAGAATTTGGGAGGGTAGTGAGTGAGCAGAGAAGTATAAACATGAAGTATAAACATGTTTAAAACTGAAGTAGCATATTTTCATGTGCTTTTAGTTATAGTATTTAATGTTTTGAAATTCCAAATACTATTAAAGTAAGGCATATGCTCAAAAAAGGTTGAAAAACAATAATGTAATATAATTTTAATAAAACTCAAGAATTTAGAGAATTTTGTCTCCAGACAAAAGTACATATCGATGGCATTTGATGAATATTTTCAGTGGAAACATTAGCCATTTAATCTCAAACATACCTAATTCAACAACTATACATGTAGATAATGGCAATGCCCTTAGAATGTGGTGCCTAGAAACGGAAGAGTATGACTGTTTAAACTCTGAGTGGAAAAGTAAGCTTGTAAATCACCACAGTAAGACAGTTTGCAACTTTGATCACATATATTTTTATTCTATACTCTGTGGTTCTAGCTGTTAATTACCTTTGCAAACTTTCATAGATCTATTTATCATCCCCGCCCCATCTCTACCTTCTGGTGCCTTCCACAGAATAAACAAAACTGGAGATACATGCTCAGGGTGAGACTCCCTTTGACCCCTCAGTGCCTTTTTCCTCAAGCAGGGTATCCAAAGACAATGATTTAGACTTTTTGATTTTCAGTTCTAGAACCACATTACTCCATGATATTTTCAAAGAATACGTACTTTCCTATTGGCTGTTGGTCTGTAGCTCACTGATTAGGTTCAAATCAATCAGCTGGAGACAGACTGAAAGAATACCTATAATACAGGCCCCCCTAACCCAGTGGCTCTACATGGATATGGGAGGGATCTATCCTAAAGTCCAAGAAATACCTACCTCTAGCTTCAAAACATCATGCTGAAGTTTACGCTGAAATTCAAGGAAGTTTTTGATGGTCAGTTTCCCCTTGAGATCAGCTCCAAAAAAATAGGTTGTGAGTGCCGAACATAAGCCAGACTTGAGAGTGTTACCAGTAGTAGGACGATCTCTGTGACGCATACCCATGCTGGTTTGAGAGCGAATGATGCTCTGAACCTAAAGCAGAATCAAATCCCCATCCAGAGAAACTTTATGAAAGTGGAAAAGTATAGAAAAGAACAATTTTGTTTACTATGTGCCTGAACCATTCAACCACTTTTAATGTATACAACAATCTTGTGA
Source organism: Sciurus vulgaris (assembly GCF_902686455.1). Classification (NCBI taxonomy): domain Eukaryota; kingdom Metazoa; phylum Chordata; class Mammalia; order Rodentia; family Sciuridae; genus Sciurus; species Sciurus vulgaris. The sequence continues at coordinate 54,993,834 of NC_136464.1, read as the reverse complement.
GGTGACTCCTATTATCATCTTTCTTTTGTAGATGAGGAAATCGAGACACAGAGAGTTAAATAACTTGTTCAATGTCAAGTGGCTAACAAGTAGCAGAACCAGAATTCTAACACAGGCAGCCTGACACCTTAATAATTTGGACATTTCTCAGAAAAATTTTCCTCCATAAAAGAGCATTTGGTTTTTGGGGGGCTCACTCGCACAAACAGGACATCATAAACTTTACAACTATACCTTCCATATCTCAGGAGACTTTTCCTCCTCTTCCTTCTCCTTTCCTTCCCATTCCTTCTTCTTTCCTACTGGGGATTAGGACCCAGGGGTGCTCTACCACTGAGTCACAGCCCTAGCCCTTTTTATTATTATTATTATTTTTTATTTTGAGACAGGGTCTTGCTAAGTTGCTGAGGCTAGCCTTGAACCTGGGGTCCCCCGCCTCAGCTTCCCAAGTTGCTGAGATTACAGGTGTGAGCCACGGTGCCTGGCAAATTCTGAACATCCAAGAAAACACTTATTACAATGACACATGAAACAGAAAGGTGATATGAAATAATACGCTAAGAAGATAATGGAAATTCGTTCAATCTTTGAGAAAGATTAATTTTGGAACCAGCAAAAGCGGCTTACCTATGTAAATAAATTTTTAAAGCAAGTCTATAGGCCCATGCAGTGGCACACAACTATAATCCCAGAAATTTTGGAGGCTGAGGCAGGGGGATTCCAAGTCAGAGGCCAGCCTCAGCAACTTGAAGAGACACTGTCTCAAAATAAAAATTGAAAAGGGCTTGAAATATAGCTCAATGGTAGAGCATTAATAAAACTCAAGAATTTAGAGAATTTTTTGTTTCAGACAAAAGTACATATAGAAGGCATCTGATGAATGTTTTGAGTAGGAACATTAGTCATTTAATTTCAAACAAACCTAATTCAACAAATATACATGTAGATAACAGTAATGTCTTTAGAAAGTGGACAATATTTCTTATACTTACAGGACTACTGTAAGGATGAGAGATAAAGTATGTAGGTGTTCCTAAACAGTTTTCCAAAGAAAACTCATTCAACAAACAACAGCCATTATTACCATTTTGATTAGACATTTAATCATAATATACAGATTTAAACATAAATCCATCACTACTTTTGGATTTAAAAAATAATTAAAGCTGAGATTACTTTGTTAAATTCTTTATTAAACCTAATGTACATGAGGGCCGGGGTTGTGGCTCAGCGCTTGCCTAGCATGTGTGAGGTACTGGGTTTGATTCTCAGCACCATGTATAAATAAATGAATAAAGTTAATGTTCATTAATAACAACAAAACAAAACAAAACAAAAACCAAAAGACAAATGCACATGAAAACGTGTTTTAAATATTAATTACTTATTGTCTATTTTTTTTTTTTCTTTTTTGTGGTGCTGGGGATCAAACCAAGGGCTTTGCACATGCTAGGCTAGTACTCTACCACTGAACTACAATTCCCAGTACCAAATAATAATGTACTTCAAGGAGCTACCCAGAATAACTTGCCTGCTCAAACTCCTCCATGTCTACTTCTCCATCTCCATTCAAGTCAAACATCTTGAAGGCAATTTCAAAATTTCTCTGAGGAGCTGCAAGTAGAAAAGCAGAAAGGAAGGCAGAGAAGGAGGAAAAAATATTTAGAAGGTACTGATAAAAAAATAATAAATCATTTAAGAAAAATAAATGGTTAAACACTGAAATATAATATCCATGTCAGAAAGTAACACAGAGGCTTGTGAGGCTGAGGCAGGAGGATCACAAGTTTGAAGCCAGCCTCAGCAACTTAGCAAGACCCTAAGCAACTCAGTGAGACCCTGTCTCTTAATAAAATAAAATAAATAAAAAAACGGGCTGGAGATATGGCTCAGTGGTTAAGTGCCCCCGGGTTCAATCCCCAGTACTGGGGAAAAAAAGGAGATTGACCAGAGTTTATCTAGATGAACCTTCCAGTAAAACCCCTTAAAACTAAGAATCACTGCACCCAGTAAAGATAGTAATTGTTAATCTTTGTGTTTCAAAGCTTTTTCTTAAATATTTCATCTTTGCTTTTTAGACACCATCCTCTTAGCTGTACAATCTTCCAATTTTTTTCTTTTGGATGCTGGGAGTTGAAATCAGATCTTCAGGCATGCTACGCATATATTCTACTACTACTGAAGCTGTATGGTGTTATTGCTTAGTTGCTTAAATTGAGAATTTATTTATTTGTGCAAGAAAGTCTGTCTAGGGTGACACAAACTGCTGCAAAGCAACAAGGTGAAAAGTCTAGGTCTTTGTTTTGCCTTTAAAACAAGCTAACTTTCTCCCTTTTTTTTTTTTTTTTTTTCCCAGAGCTGGGGTATTGAACCCAGGGTCTTGTGCTTTCAAGGCAAGCACTCTAGCAACTGAGCTATAGTCCCAGCCCCTCTGTTGTTCTTTCTAGTCTATCCACTGTAAGTACAACCAGGAGTTGTGGACATGTTATTTGGACAACAGGAATTTCAAGTTCTTATAGTACTTTACTCACTGCCACTATAGTCTGTGATAGGGCAGAACAACATACTGTAAGCTATTTCAATCATGTCAGTGTATACACAAATTACTGAGTAAAGTATCTTTAAATGTTAAAATTAACCTGAAGTTAAAAACACAAAATACAAACATGCAAAGCCTGACAAGATAGAACATATTTTCTTTCCATTACATGAATGATGAAAACTTTTCAATACTTATTTAATGTTCTGGATCAATCAAAGTAAAATAAATATACTTTACATACTGCAATAATACAACTTTAACAGTCTTCCTCCCTTTACCATGCTAAATGTTCTGGTAAACAGGACTAAGTTGTTGACTTCCTTACTTTGGTACTTCCAGTTTATATAGCTTTAGAGAATAAGCCAAAATGAATACCCTATATATCTTAATACCATTAAATTAAATTTTCAGTTAATATTATTTTTACTAAAAACTGTAAAGATGTAGACTAAAAAAAAGATGAATGAGCTTTGTACATTATGCATAACTATACAGCATCCATAAAACTATCTTGCTCATGAATTTGTCAATAGCATCTTCTGGATTTAAATTCCATTTTCATATAGCCAGCCAGCTAAGCTGGTAAGTTCCTGGGTTTTGGTTGCCTAAGTGAAACGTGTCTGTCAGCTTTATTTCCTGTTGACTTCCAACAGATTTGCTCTTCATTGGGCCACAACCACAATTGCTAGGAAGGATATAGCTGAGAGAATTAAATTTTTGTCTATTTATTGCCACTTCTCATGTTTTTCCTACCTTTATAAATGTAACCTGTTAATCAAAAGTTACTATGTGCCAAGCATTGAGCTAGATAATTTCAAGTTGTCTATCATGTGATTTTGTACTCTCAATCCTGGAAGTTTTTATTTCTTTATTTTTTAAGCAGGGGGAAAGTGAAGCTCAAGGCTCAAAATCACGCAGCTAATATGTGGAAAAAATGGGAACAGAACTTAGAACAACACTGACTGCAAAGTCTACAAAAACATCTCATTATGCTTCAGGACCTCTGTGTGATATGAATACAGAAATCTTATCATAATAAACACTCTTGATGTAGACATTTTTTGACTTAAAAAGACAACAACAAAACATGAGTAAGTGGTTGCAAAAGCTGAGAGTTTCAAGTTGTTCCTTGCAAGGAGATAATTGATATCAAAGGCACAGCATATAATGTTCACTAATTAATTGGCCATACTAATTGGAGACCCATAGACAACATTAGACTCTCAAATAGGTTTGTCATGTCTTTCAAAATTCCAAATATGAATCTCTTTATCAGTGTATACTCTCCTATTCTTTCCTCCAGTCTGACACTTGGCTCACTTCACTCATATATTATTTGCCTAGTCTCTGCAGATACCTGAGCTAGTAACAGCAGAAAATATGAAGCCACTGAAGATTTTAGATGGGACAGTGCCATAATGAGGCCTTTATATAAAGGACTTCTCTTGGTACATGTGAAGGGTAAGTTGCAAAAGAAAAGCCAGCTTCAGTGGAGATTATAGAAGCTCTTGTAAATACTGAAATGTGAACTGAGATGATGGTGGTGGTGGTAATGAAGAGGAATTTCAAAACAAATTTGAAATGTCTTAAGAAGACAGAAGTTATATAACCTAATGATTAGTTAGCTGTGATGGGTTGAGAGTGAAAAGGGATGACAGCATAACTGGCTGAGATCCTGGGTAGCTTGCATGTCATTTACCAAGAAATAAATAGAGGTAAAATGTCTGAAAAACATAATAGTTCAGATGGGATATGCTGAATTCAAGGGGTCCACAGCATATGAAAGAAATACGAATCGAAGGTTAGAAGAAAGAGGATAAAGCTGGAAGTTACTGACATATATATAGCAAGCTGTGAATAACGTGAAATGAAGTTACCCAAAGAGAACTGAGGGGTTAGGAAAGGGTAATGTGCAGGAAGAAGGCAACATTTAAGGTGCAGGGAAAAGGAAAAGCAGTGATATAGCATTACAACACCAGGAGGCATACAGTTCAAGTTAACAGAAACAGAAAAAAAAAAAAAAAATTACTGAGAACCAAGTCAAAATGTTTCCCACACAGGAATCAGAGCAGCATTCCCATATCTTAAGCCCACCGATGACACAGGTTATGCAGGGTGTTTAAAATTTGATGTAAGCTGGGTGTGGTGGCCCAGGCCTATAATCCCAGCAGCTCCAGAGGCTGAGGCAGGAGCATCACAAGTTCAAAGCCAGCTTCAGCAATTTAGCAAGAGATCCTGTCTCAAAAAGTAAAAAAGGCTGGGGATGTGGCTCAGTGGTTAAATGCCCCTGGGTTCAATCCCCAATACCAAAAACAAAAACAAAAATAAGTAAAATTTGAGCTTATCATAATCTTTTATGTCTAGGGTCCTGTGAGTTCTACAAGGCATGTGCCCTGATCATTTAAATTACTTGGTCATTCTAGCAAGTCATAGTTAATATCTCCTTCTATAGCTAAGGTTAAATGAATTTTACTGAACAAAGCATACCCTGTACTGCCCAACATTTCTATCTTTTTTGCTTCTTTCAGATTGCGTGCTGTATGAGGAGCTACTCTTACATGCTTATTAATGTAATGTGAGGACAGTCTAGAAGCTGTCTCCTGTGCTCTGGTCTCTGCTAAGGCAAGTTGAATGGCAACCTTGAACATTCTCATTAAGGTGTCACCAGTCTGTGAAGGAAGGTCCTCCAGAAAGTGCTCACTTAACATATTCACTCTTCACTTCCTGATCACGTCAAAGCAGATGAGACAGACAAGACCAAAACCAGCTTGTCTGAAGTGCAATACACTATACAGAATATGCTTTTGGATAATTCTCTTGTTAAGTGTCCTTGTTTCCCTCTAAATGTAGGTTTCAGGATAATTTTTAAATCTAGTTATTCTGGAAAGTTGAGAGTATCATTGGTTTATGTGAACTCATAAAAGTTCTGAGAAATCCTTCTGAATTCTGAGGTTCTTACAGAGTGAACAGTGCGGCTTCCCCCTACTAAAAACAGTAATAATCTACTTTCCACACAATTTCCAATGGTCTTACCATAATTTGGAAATGATTAAAATTTACATGATAATTTTTGCTACTAGGATGCAGAGCTACATTAGGTCTGTTAAGAGTCCTTTTTTATATTATTCAACCACTAACAATATCTCTGGACTTTACTGAAGCACAATTTTTCTACTTTGCTTTAGTAATAAGAAAAAAAAGAGCATATTTTTCTATGTGTAGTAAGTCAAATAATCAGACAGCAACAACACAAATTGTTCTGAAACTTTCAAGTCTGTTTTACTGGCTGTCCTTTACTAGAAAATGCACAGGGCTAGAACTCTAATCTTGCTCTTCCAACAATACAATGAGTCATTTGCTGCTATAAATTCTTTTTGGAAGTACTGACAGAATGATGAAAAAATGGATAGATTACGTTCTGAAAAACATTCAGATTATGTTCTGATTATGTTTTTCTTTCTGTTGGTTTGATTCTTTAACCAAAAATTCTTACTTGTATTCACTCCTATTTTAAAATATCCTGTTGGATAAATGAGGTAATTAATAGGTAGCAATGGAGAATTCTGCATTAGGAAAAACTTTAGATTATGATCCTCCATTTGGTGATTTACCTTTCTACTGATTTTATATGGGTGATCACACAGCTTCTGATTATTTCACAAATAAGTCACCACTTTGGAGACTTAAGGACTGTTGATGATATTAAACAAGCAGAGCCTAAACCTACTCTTTGTAGTGCCTACAAATTGTTGTAGTCTAATTTTCTAAAGAGGGGGAAAAAAAACCACATTTGTTTTGTTCCCTATATGATGGCCCACTGAATAAATACAAACTATTATCATGTCTCTATGACTAAGTCTTCTCAGAATCTGCTTTCAGATCAACATGCTAACAGCCCTCCTTAGGGGTATATTTATATATTTACTTATTTATTTGGCACTGGAGATTGAACTCAGGACCGAGTACATGCTAGGCAAGTGTTTTACCCTCTGGGGCACTTTAAATGGCCAATGTCTTCTCTAAGTGTAATATCCTAGTTAACTCTGGACATGATGTGCTTTCTAGAACAGGATTGCATTTTTGCAGAATAATGAACTGGCATTAATATATAATGTCCTCGTGTCCTGCTTTCTACATAACATTCAGGTCAGGGGTTGGGAGAGAAAACCCTTTAAGATTTGATTTTTAAAAATGTCCCTTCCTCAATTTTTCTGAATGCTTCAAGATATGACAGTTACGTGCATCTGGAGGAAATTTTTCTTTCCTTCACACAGAGTTGGGAGAAAGTTCCCATGGTCCAATGTGTTGTGGTACAGCATTTCCTTAAGATGACTTAGCTGCAGAATAATGAAAATATCCTAAGCACTCAAGCAATAGCAGACTGATTTTCTTTTCACTGACCTAGATTGCCTGTTGATATCTGATTTCATTCCTGGTACTAACTATTTCATAGATACTCTGATAATCTATTAGGCTTTTCTGAACTTTCAAAAGCAGCATCTCTGCTGGAAGTGGCCAGTGGGAGGGATCTGTTGGTGGGAGAAGCAGGATTGCTGCCTTTGCTTTGCAGAGCTTGTAGGACTTCAAAGGCCTAGAACCCTGTCTGGTTCTCTGAACAGCGCTTCAGATTTACTCATATCCAGGACACAGTTCATGTACTCTTCCCTAATTCTGAAGTAAAACAGAAAGAGGGCAGTCATCTGGGGGAGCCTCCAGGTCCTTTCAGCCATGAAGGCAAAGAAAGTGCCCTCATTCTTAAACTCAGCTGGGTCCAGCTGTAGCCTCAATAACTTGCTGAGTGGCCAGAAGCTGGTGGCTAGGGGATCTTGTTGGTTGGCTCTTTGTCAGTCACCTTTTGGTCAAGGTTTGCTTCTGTACCTTCTGTCTACATTGCTAGTGGTGCTGAGAGGAAGTTTGGGCTCCAACACCACTGCAGGGGCTATAGATAAACTACACCTAAGAATGCCTCATCCCAATGGTCACCTGCCCTGAGGCCTGAGGCAGAAAGGAAGTTGAAAGAGGATATTAACCAAACCATCCAGATGGTTATTCAGGACTTATACTATATTATAACTATACATTATTGTTTTAGTCAGCATTTTCACTGCTGTGACTAAAGGATCCAACCAGAACAACTGGAGAGGAGAAAAAGTTTATTTGAAGGCTCATGGTTTCAGAGGACATAGTCCATAGAAGGCAGGTTCTATTCCTTGGGCCTCGAGGTGAGGCAGAACATCATGGCGGAAGAGTGTGGCAAAGGGAAGCAGCTCACATAATGATCAAAAAGCAGAGAAGGACACTCCACTCTCCAGATAAAAAACGTACTCCATAGCCACACCTCTAATTCACCACTTCCTCCAGCCATACCTGACCTTCCTCCACCTATCACTCTGTTAATCCCATTGGGGATTAATTTACTGATCAGTTTTAGGCTCTCACAACCTAATCATTTTCCCTCTGAACCCTCTCACATTGTCTCACCCGTGAGATTTTGGGGGACACCTCACATTCAAACCATAGCAATTATAATTATACTGTCAATAAAGCAGTACCTGCTCTCAAAAAATATATATTATATATTATATTATACTGATATTGCTTAGAAGCCAGGAGCCAGCCTCTAAGGAAGAGATGGAGGCCATGAAAGTGTTGGTCCAGGAGCTTCTGAGGAGGATGGACATGGTGGACAGTCACGCTCTTGCCTAGTGTTCTGATTCTATAGTTGTCAAGTGAAGGAGGTCACTACAGGGAAACAGATGGGGCTAGTTGAGTACTTCTAGTCAGGCGAGGCTAATTGCTGGACCATGGCTGCACATCCTGCTGTGCACAGTGCCAGTGCTCAGGTCACCTATTATGGATTCATTATTTCAAGGTTAGTACTCAAGTCCCATTTGGAGACATGGATTGGACACCATGTATTGACTGAGTTCATTACTTGCAAAGCAGTCTTACCACTGACCAGCAAGCTGTCAGATCCTGACTGGATCCACACCTTGTACTTATGGGTATCTTTTCCAAGGCCAGAAATGACCCAGTACAACTGGCTAAACCACCCTGCCCAGTCAGTGCTCTGGGCTCATATCTTCTCTGCCACTGATTGTTAAGGAAGAAAGTCTGCCAGAAGGAAGAGCCTGTTCTCCAGTTGCAACCTTTGTGTTCCTAAACTGTGGTGAGCTGGAGGACTTTCAGATCTCTCCCCAGAAGCTGATGAAAGACATACAGTTTTGGGTGGGATGCTTGAAAAAAAAAAAAGTAGGAAACAACTCATCACATTTCCTACAGCCAGATATTTGAGGCTCCCTTTTCTTATGTGAAGACTCAAGAGTTGAAGTCTCCACTATCTTAATTATACAAATAAACCTTTATGCTCATGACCCCAGGCAATTCCCCTTGGGACAGGATGCAGATGACCTGTATGTTCTATAAGGTTCCCAGGCTCAGGTGCTTAAGGATGGTGAGGGATCTGAAGGAACTGTGGGAGCAGAGCTGAGGAGGGTCCAGTGACAGACACAGAGACAGACCTCCTAGTCTTCATGCTGAACTGCTCCAGCCCAGAGATCTGGATTGATACAGCAGACAAGGAGACAGAGAAAGGAAATGTCCCCTTTCTTATGGTTTTGCTTGACAGGCGAGAAAGGACCTTCATGCTTAAAGGATTTCACCAATAGTGTGAGCTCCCTTGAGCCTAGTCTGCCACAGATTCTGCTTTCCTCTTTCCCAACTGGCCCTCCCACCTTTCGCTTTGAGCCCTGAACATTCCAGATGGTCCTGTTGCCATTCATGTCACCTTTACCACCTGATGTAAAGCTTCTGGATTCTGTTCATACAGTGTTTTATGTCACGGAGAGGCCCTGATGCTGACAGTTGCAGTGGCCTGTAGCAGTGGGCCTACCAGGCTGTGAACTGCTGTTACTGACAGTTCTTGACTCTACAGACCCATCTGAAGGAGAAAGTTCAGGAGTTTCCATAGTTTGGGCCTGCTTGCTTGTTTTTCACACTCAGTCACCCTGATGTAAGAGTTTGGTTGCATTTTGGTTTGTGGAGAAGAATGGAGGGAGAGAATGTAGCATTGAGGTTCTATGCTCCCCAAGTCAGCTCCAGAAGTTATGGGTTTTATCCATTCAGCACTGATTACATTGTATCTAAGGCAGTCATTCACCACTGAAAGCTTTGCTCTGGAGCCTTATCTAGTTTAAGCTTAAAAAATAAATTTTCATATTTTCACTTGTGGCCATAAGGTGGTGTGAGGAGTTTAAATTAACTCTAGATTCACAGCTTGATCAATCTTGAAATATTACTCAGAAAAACCTGCCACTGTCTTTCCTTTAATAATTGGGTCTTTTTTTTTTTTTTCCCCCAGTACTGGAGATTAAACCCAGGGGTGCTTTAGCACCAAGACACATTCCTAGCCATTTTTATTTTTTTATTTTGTAGATAGGATCTTGCTAAGTTGTAGAGGCTAGCTTCAAACTTGTGTTCCTCCTGCCTGAGCCTCCCTTGTTGCTGGGTTTATAGGTATGTGCCACTAAGACTGGTTACAATCAGGTCTTTTTGGGTGCTGTTTGATAACTTTAAGGCACAGGGAAAAAAAAGAGAGAAAATGTAAAACAAAACACCCATCTAGATTATAATTGGTTACAGGAGACACTGTGTCATGAAATAAAATTTAAATTAAGTTTCTCTCTTTGGGTTGTGCTAGAATTACAACTAAAAACACTATAACAACTTGACTATGCCACAAGTTTCAGTTTCTTACTATTTAGTGAGTGACTCAAACACAGGTAAATTAATCAAACTATTTCCTGAATGTGTATTTTGCAGCTGTATGACTATATACTCTCATTAAACTATATCAAACAGGGACCAAATTATATAACTGAAAGTGTCTTCTTGTGGTACACCCTGTAATTCAAGCTACTTGGAGGCTGAGGCAGGAGAATCCCAAGTTCAAAGCCAGCCTCAGCAACTTAGCAAGACCACGCCTCAAAATTAAAAATGAAAAGGGCCAAGGATGTAGCTCAGTGGTACAGCATCTCCGAGTTCACTCCCCAGTACGGGGGGGGGGGGGGGGGGGGCGGAGATGATTTTTAAAAATCTGGTTTCCCATGTGATATGCAATTTGAAATGGTAAAGTGATCAGACATTTTCATTGCTAACTTTGAGACTATAGTCTCTGGAAATTTCCTTAGGGAGGAAATAAGACAATAATTTGAAATAAAGTTCCTGGTATGCAAATGTACTCATCTAGTTTTTCTTAGCTTTGCTCTTTTAACATAGAAAAAAATTCCCCTGGTAAAATGATAAATCCTAAACATAAAGAAAAAAACAATCATCAAACATCCAGGAGAAAAACATAATTAGTTATCAGAAAGAGGAAAGTATTGGATTATATCATAATTTTCCATCATACTTGAAAACCACAGAGCAAGTTCTAGAGTTTTGAGGGGAATAATTTGTATTCTAAGAATTTCACAAGAATGAAATCATTATTTACCTATATTAGTAATGAAGATATTCTCAGACATTCAAGGACATTGAAACTGGGTAATCTACATACCATTCCTAATAAAATTTCTCAAGAAACAAAAACAAGTCTGAAGCAAGTGTCAGTAAACACAGACTTACTAGCTAACTGTTTGTTTATATATAATTCTATGGTTACATTTCAGATATAAAAGCAATTAAATAGTTGCAACAGAGAAGTTATGGCCCATAAGACTAAGATATTTGTAAATGTTTTTTTATTTTTTTTGTAATGGTTACTGAACACAGGGGTGCTTTACCACTTAGCTACACCCCACACTCTTTTTATTTTTTATTTTGAGACAGGGTCTCAACAAGTTGCCAAGGCTGGCCTTGAACTTGTGCTTCTCTTTCCTCAGCCTGAGGCCATTTCTTTTTTTTTTGGGGGGGGGGGGGAGGTACCAGGGATTGAATTATTGAATTAGGGGCACTTGACCACTGAGCCACATCCCCAGCCCTATTTTGTATTTTATTTAGAGACAGGGTCTCACTGAGTTGCTTAGTGCCTTGCCATTGCTGAGGCTGGCTTTGAACTCTTGATCCTCCTGCCTCAGCCTCCTGAGCCACTGGGATTACAGCCATGTGCTGGTGCACCTAGCTTCAACTTTTTTTTCCCTTTTCTTTCTTAACAGTCCTGGAGATTGAATCCAGGGTTCCCTGCATGCTAAGAAAGCACTAAAACAGTGACTTTACCACCAGCCCCCTTCCCTCATTTCTAGTTCTACTTTCAGGTACATTTTGAAGAGCCTTCATCCAGTCCCCTCCTTGAACCTTTTTCTAATAATCTGAATTAAATGTGAAGTTTTTAATAGGAAAAAGGCAGAAATTGTTAATGATTATCACTATGACTACAAACAAGATAAAAAGACAGGTTCAAGTGACTAGTTTGAGGAACAAGAAAATAAATGGGAAATTTCAGTCATATTTGGAAGATGTAGAGTAAATAAACACAACTGAGATAGCCTCTTTCTTAAATCTATTGAGAAAACAAAAAAAATATATTTAAAAAAACATAAAAACCCTCATTAAACCAATGATTGGTTGGAACAATTCTGGAAGTTGAAGAATACTGACTTGGTATACAAAGTTGCTTTTTAGTCCTTTATTAAATGATGTGTGTACGCAGGGAGGAAAAAGCAGAAAGAGGGAGGAAAAGTATTTTGAGGGGAACAATAGTTACATATGGGGGTTAAGATGTAATTTTTAAATATACTGATCATTATTTTCATATGCTTACCCCTCCATTAGACTGCAGCTGCTCTAAATGTATTCTTGTCTCTGAACATATGTGTATCTTATTTGCCGACCAAGATGTTAAGTGAAAGAACTAAAGGAAAGACAAATCAGTTTTAGTCCAAATTTTTCTATTTGGACTCATGATTTTCATGTCAAATAGAGAATATCGCTAGGGAAACTATCTGGAGGGGAGTGTGAGAGGAGACAAATATAGATGACCTTTGATAGCTTAGCAAAAAGCTGTCTGTGGATCTGAATTAGCTGAATGAGAGAAGAGGCTCCTCTACCTAAGGAGCCAAGAGGCGCTTTTTTTTTTTTTTTAATTTATTTTTATTGTAAACAAATGGGATACATGTTGTTTCAGTTTGTACATGGAGTAACAGCATACCATTTGCATATTCATATATTTACATAGAGTAATGATGTTTTATTCATTCCGTTATTTTTTCCTTCCTCCCCACCCCTCCCACCTCTCTTTTCCCTCTATACAGTCCCTCCTTCCTCCATTCTTGTCCCCCTCCCACCCCCCATTAAGTGTCATCATCCGCTTATCAGTGAGATCATTCCTCTTTTGGATTTTTGAGATTGGCTTATAAGAGGCGCCTTTTTTATACGCAGACCACTGCATAAACCAGGAAGCTCCCACTGCTACACAGCCTCTGAATGCCTCCCATCCCCATAATTCCAGGGAGAGTTACAGGGCACCCTTCTCATGATCTGTTCCAGCTGTGCATGACCCAACTAAGCACACTTTGCTGCTCAATGACAAGAGGACTAGGACTAGGAATTTTGCTGTTTTTATGCCTATCTTCACTAGACATTATTTTAGATTACTTTTATACTGTATAGTATCAGTGTGTCCATGTTCCTTCTGCACAACAAAGGGGAAAAAGTAATTTCGTTGGATGAAAAATTTCCTGGAAGGCAAAGAATTTAGTCTACTTTGCATTTCACCAAGGACCAGTCTTTTCCCTTTAATTTGTCTTAGTCCAGATCTAAGGGCTTCCTCCCATTAGGGAAAAGAGCCCATGGAAGAAGTAAACCCCATGTGTCTGACTAGTATTCGATCACTGGAAAGCCCAGCAAGCCATGCACAAAACAAAATTATGAACAGGGTTAGTCCTATAAAAGGCTGAAGATGGGTTTCCTGAATGAATTTATACAGCAAGAAGAGAAATGACCCCATCTGCAAGAATAATGTTGTTAGGATAAAACAATGCTCTGTTTCAAATGTTTTCCTCTCTGGAGATGAAACCAGCTGGATTATTTATGTTTTTTACAATAAGCACCAACATAATTATTCTCTTAAATCTATAAGACAATTTCTTTTCATTAGAACCAAAAACAATTAAATATTACTTTATATTTAGTCTAGACTTGGGAGAAAAAAAAAACAATCCATTTGAGCAAGTACTACAGTGATTCATTCCATGGATAAAATAATTACCCTTTAACTTATGTGATTCCTAAATCTAAATTTCAGACCATTTTCTTAACATGAGGCATCTCTCGTGGATTCATATTTATCCAGCTTAAAAGAAACTCTGTGAAAGATGAGTAAGTAAAGGACTGCTGAAGTTAATGAATGGTCAGAGGCCTCATAGAACTAGTTTATCTAATCTGGTCCCACATATCATATTAGATATCCAAAGTATTTGGCCTATGAAGGTATTCTAGGTACATAAATTCATTTATCCACAACTCTATGTCTTTTAGTTTTTTTGCCATAAGAATCTAACATCTTTTCCTTTTAAAAATTTTTGTATACTAGTAAAATGGACTGTTTACCAATAAAATGGACTTACTGGATTCAACAGTGCCAATAAACTAAAACACAACTAACAGATAGGCTTTGCAACCACTAAAAATAAATTTTATGAGATGTTATAAAAGGAAAAGTTTCAAAAAACAGAAGTTTAATAAACTATGCTTGTCACTCCCAACATCTTTCACTACTGCTGTGAATTAGCAGTACTTAAAACAGTCACCATTTTTCATTGTGGTTAAGAACACTTACTAATTAGGAAGGTATTGAAATAATCTAGGTAAGATGTGAGAAGGTCTTGGATAAAGGCAGTATGTACGCTAAAATCAGTGTGTACAGTAAAAAATGATCAGGTCCTGGACCACTTTCAGATAGAATTGATAGGATTTGCCAACAGTTTAGAAATACGAATATTCAGACAATTTGTTAAATGTATATGTATGTATGTTCAAGTGTGTATATACACTCAGACATTTTTCCCAAAATGGAATCATATAACAGGTATGTTTTTGACTCAACAATATATGAACATGTTTCTCTACTAATAGACCTCTGTGTTACATACAGTAAGAATTATGTTGGATTTCATTATATAGATTTACTATAATTGGTTCTGCCATCTGTTTGATATTTGAGTGCTTTCAAATTTACCTTTAGCCCATCAACATTATTATACACTTGGTTATTTTATTAGCCTAAACTTGTAGAAAAGAAATTGCTGGGCCAAAAGGTAAGTATTATGAAGGTGTTTGATAGAATCTGTCAAGATTCAAAAAAAGTTGTGCCAATAAATTATGCTTTCACCAATGCTACAGAATCAATTAAGTGTCAATCAAATAGTTCATTCTGGTATAAAAGGGTTTAGGGCACACTATGAATGTGGTAGTCAAATAGGAGGTATAACAAATTGCTTCCTCAAAGAGTTAACTGATCCTAATCTTTACCTCAGTTTCTTGGAGTCCTTTTGACCTCTGGGAATAATCAAAATTCAGGAAAGATTTCACCTTATATGTAGTTTAGGGGACTGAATTCAGCTCTAGGCAAGTTTAACCTTGGGGCAGATTTGGGGGAAAGCTGCCCAACATGCATGGTACAGACATAATGCCTATATTTGGGATAGCTTCCAGACAAACCCATGCCCTGAAATGTACTGGTCTATAGTCAGTCACATGATATCCAGGACCTCCTTAAAATTGGTGGGGGGCAATTAAGTTGCCATTCCTAGCAGCACTTATTGGGACATTCTAGTCAGAAGACCCATGTTTCTGTTCTACCAAATTCTAAACATAAAGAAAAAACACTTAAAAATTTAATGTATTCTCAGAACAGACTTAAAATTCATATCAATTGTCTTGTTTATATTTGAAAATCATAAGAGAAAGAGTTCTTTATTCTTTACTGCATCTTGGTGTGATTAATTTATTTAATGGTAACTGGCAAGATTTTTAAAATAATATGAAACACTGCACATTAAAACATGAGTTTTAAAGTGTCAGACTAGGTGTGCTGGCACATGTCTGTAATTCCATCTACTCGCCTGGGCAACTTAGTGAGACCTGAAATAATTAAAATAAAATAAAATAAAATGGCTGGATGTGTAGCTTAGTGGAACAGTCCCTGCCCAACATGTATACAGCCCTAAGTTTAGTGTATCATGAGAAAACAAAAAACAAAAAACAAAAAACAACTCATAAAAAGACTAAGAGATTTTTTTTGTAATTTCTTCACCAAGGCTTCAGCTGTATAAGACTTAATCCTAACAACAGCAATTCTTCTATTTACATTTTCTATAGAAAATATGTCTTATCCCTGATTTCTCCACCACAGTACTGGGGCTTGAACCCAAGGGTGCTTTACCACTGAGATGCATCTCCAGTCTTTTTTATTTTGAGACAGGATCTTGCCAAGTAGTCCAGGCTGGCCTTGAACTTGCAATGCTCCTGCTTTAGCCTCTGGAGTAGCTGGGATTATAGACATGTGCTACCATACCTGACTTCAGCCTTGATTCTTGTTTAAATAAAAAAAGACATAATTATATGCCTGAAAAAAACAAAACAGTTGATGTTTCTAGTTCACAGTTCATAGCCTATTATGAACTTTATCTCAGTCTCACTTACTAGAAGACTTTCAGAGAGCTGTCAGAAAACAGGCTTTCATTTAAATTGGTCTTCCTGTTACCTGACTGTTGTGCTACAGGAAGAGTATTCAATAACAAAGATGTCAAAAAGCTTGGATTTCTCAAGAGTTCCTGGGAGACAGATTCTAAAAGGCAAGCCAGGGATGTACCCTTGCATTAAGGTCACGTTCTGCTTTACAATTTGCAATACGATTTCTTCAAGTTTATTACTATTTTATGCCCAAACTACATATGCCTATGTGACAGGACCTCCCTAACTTCAGAGTTCTAAAAAATTACTATCTGCGTGACTTTCTTTTCATTCTATATGGTTGCATTCCAGCCTAGGTGATCAATATCAGTAAAAACAACAGCCTATGCTAAGTTGCAATTTATCAAATGATGCTCAAAGAAATTGCTTTAATAAAGAAACTGGATTTTTGTTAGTTAACCTATGCTAATTTGTAGGACCTTCTTTATATGTGATTGGTTTGGCATTCACTCAAAACTATTTGTTGTTCAATTTAGTGTTTCTATCTGGTTTTCAAATAGAAATATTCAGCTATTTTAGTTTCCTAGCATTTATATAGAGAGAATAACTAAATATATAAAGTAACTATTACTTGAAAAGATATAAAATTTTAGTATGTATACTAAGTAACTGTTCAGAAAAATTATTAGATTTTTATTAGCCAATAAATATATATGAAGTACTTCTATGTATTATACATTGTGCTTGATATCCTTTCCAGAGCAGGCTGTAATTAGGCAAACCATTTAATGACAACCACTATATCTTGCCTTGATTTTCTCTGTGCATCCTTGAAATTACACAGCACAGTGAATAAGCATTTTAAAACCTTGTTCCCAAAGACTATTAAGGTGAGAGTTTTAGGGAAACATTCAGCTATATAGAAGGACTAATGTATCTGATTCCAGTTCAGCTTCAAAGAGGCAAACAATTTGAAAAAAATGGGACTCAAAGATCATAGGCAAAGGTCTTTAAGCGTTATCAGTCATTGAGAGCTAAATTCCTACAAAGCTATCCCAAGCAGCAACAGAACAAAATCAGGACAGGGTAGGGATGGAGGAGGATGGAACAGAAATTACAAGTGTCCTAAGGGATTGGGATCAGGGCAAGTTTCTTCAATGTGCTTTAGGGTAATGAACAGGCAACTATGTATGGCAAAAAGGAACACTGAGGCAGATTTGACACTGTGATCAAAGCTATGTAGTTGGATAGATGGCTAGGTCTCCTTTCTATCCAGAAGAACTGTAATTTCTTGCTCATATGAACTAAATATCCTGTGGTTGTTGAGGAAAGATGTAAATACTTCAACTTTCTGCATCAGCTGGGGCTACTGAAATGGCACACTATTCTCAAATATATCTGGTTCAAAATTAATTTCATATCATCTATAAATACTTGGTATTTTTAAAGGTGTTATTTTATTGTTGTAACAGAGGTTGTATCATAATAAAGTCAATGAATTAAACAAAAAATAGCTTATATTAGAGAGGGAAGTTACTTGTAAAGAATATGCCAAGATACTTTTGGCATTACAACATGCAAATGAATGTTTCTGAAATTCTGAGCACCTCCTATAGGTTAGACCAACACTGAAGAAAATACTGGCCTTTCATTTTGTCTTACTCGTCATAATTTCAATGTAGCAATGGCAGATAATTCTAAGACAAAAAAATGTGAAGATCATAGCTTAACCAAAACTTTCCCAACTCTGATGTAACAGTAAAAACAATTTGAAACTGCCTTATATCTATTAGGCCTTGCCCATATTTTGCAACAGATCACTCAAATTGAAAACTTCATTTTCATCAGATGGTATGGCACTGGTCAGCACCATTCTTTCCAAGTCACATTCACTTTGTGGTCTGCTCTTGACTTCAGTATGGCAAGAAAAATAAAATATAATTTCATTTGAATGTCCTTATAATTTATCAAAAGGTTTGTATATTTGTGAGAAAAATGCAGTACAATGAGGACATGGTTTAATTTTTAAACCAAATCTAGCTATAGTAAAAATACACCTAATTCAATTTCTCCACAGATTCTCTAAATTTAAAGGAGTCAAAGTCAGAATCATCTGAATTATGCCTGGTTTTCATTAGATCTACCCTGAAATTTTAAAGTTCTGGGTATTGAACATGCCATAGCATTTTTTGCTGTTGATTTTTCTGGTGGCTTTTCAAAGATTAAGAGTAAACAGTAAGAAAGATGCTTAACAATTAATTTTTACAAATGTTTTATTATTACCTTCTTATCTCCCCATCAAAAATTGTTTTCATGTTACTGGCTTATGGGTTAATTTTAATTAGAACAAAGATGAAGATAAGAACACAAAATAAATACTTCATAACTGTCAATAGATAAGATCTAGATTGTTAAATTATCAAAATCTAGTGAATTTTAGCATTAGTAAAAATGATCCAAATCAATAAATAATATTTATCATTCCAGATAAATCCTGATGGCCTTTTTCTATACCTAGATATGAGGGAAAATCTCTGACTTCTATTATAAGATTTAATATCATCAGCTAATGTTATGGTTGGTTAGTGCCAGAGAATAAAGCTATTAATAACCATGTATGTATATTCTCACTCAATTCTTATTAACCTACTTGAAGGATCAGAGGCTCTTTGGAAATTATTTAATAATAATTATTAATATTAATTAATAATATTAATAATTAATAATAATTATTAATAATTATTTAATAATAATTATTAATTTTATCTTGCCTAAAATGAACCTAAACTTATTTTGTTAATGACTAGTTATCTAGTGAATATTTAATATTTTACTTAATACAGATGCTCATGCTGAAAATTATTCAGGTTCATCTACTAAAGCTGATCAGAGAAATTAAGTATAAACAACAGAATTTGTGAATTAGAACTTGGGGAATACAAATACTTGAACTCTGAATTATCATAAGAAACAAAGCTTGTTTTGAAATACATTAATTAAAAAACACATTTCCTTCATTCTACTAGTACCAGTTGCAGACTGAAGGACTATTCTCAATTTAGGAAATCAACAGCAAAATCAAGTCTTTTTTTTTTTTTTCCTTTTTGGGTGGTATTGGGGATTAAACCCAGGGCCTCATGCATGCTAGATAAGGGCTCTATTACTGAGCTATGTCCCCAGCACAAATTTTTAGTTTGCAATACTTTTTTTTGATGAGATGAAAAAAACCCAATATATTTCATGTTCTTGTTCTGTTCCCTTGCCACAATACTTTACATATAGTAAATGTTTGTTTAAACCTGTGAACACTATTATGCAATTTACATTTACATTGGAAAATGGACAATAAATAAGACAGAGAAATAAGTTGCATAGAAGGTTAAATAGTAATAAGTGCCAAGGCGAAAAAAATAAAGCAAGAAAAGCATTTAGGAGGTGTGTTATGTGTAATGTATGTTATGAGATGGGATAAAAAAGTGTTTAAATGTTTAGGTTGTCCAAGGAAGGCTCATTATGCAAATAAGGTATGGAGAAGAAGAGAAATTCCTACCAGTTATTATAAACACAAAATATTTCTACTAAATTCATTGTTATTCTGGATGTGTATCCAAGAAACTCCTACTTAGAAAAGTAAATCTTCCAAAAAATTTCAATAAGAGTTAACTCGATTTAATTGGAGAAAATTGTACAGAATACCATGTCTTCTTTAGAAAAGCAGCTTTCTAAATTTAATTGGGAAAGAAAACAAATTTGCTATGTGTAGTTTATTTTAGACAACATAGTAATGTTTCTAAAGTACTCAGGTTCCCAATTTCAATCCATTAGGTCAAAGTGTTCATATTACTCAAAACGATGGTAACTTCTTGGTCGGGTGTGGTGGCATACGCCTGTAATCCCATTGGCTTGGGAGTCTGCGACAGGAGGATCCCAAGTTCAAAGCTGGTTGCAGTAATGGCAAGGCGCTAAGCAACTCAGTGAGACCCTGTCTCTAAATAAAATACAAAATAGGGCTGGGGATGTGGCTCAGTGGTTGAGTGCCCCTGATCTCAATACCCAGTACCAAAAAAATACAAAATAAAAAAATTGATGGTAATTTCTTGAATACCACTGAGTCCATTAACTTTGAATGAAAATAGCTAATAAGAAATATGAAAGTCCTGCATCATCTGGGTGATCCTTTGCACTGTTCTAGCTGAAGAACTTGGGGAACTGCACTGACATATACTATAAACAGTTAAAAGAAGATGTAGCTCTCAATAGATGCAGAAAAGGCATTTGACAAAATACAGCACCCCTTCATGTTCAAAACACTAGAAAAAATGGGGCTCAACATTGTAAAAGCTATCTATGCTAAGCCTAAGGCCAACATTATTCTAAATGGAGAAAAACTGAAAGTATTCCATCTAAAAACTGGAACAAGACAGGGATGCCTCTTTCACCACTTCTATTCAACATAGTCCTTGAAACTCTAGCCAGAGCAATTAAACAGATGAAAGAAATTAAAAAGATATGAACAGGAAAAGAACTCAATTTATCACTATTTGCTGATGACATGATTCTTTATTTACAGGATCCAAAAAAAAATTCACCAAAAAACTTCTAGAATTAATGAATGAATTCAGCAAAGTAGCAGGATATAAAATCCACACCCATAAATCTAATGTATTTCTATCTATCAGTGATGAATCCTCTGAAAGAGAAATTAGGAAAACTACCCCAATTCACAATAGTCTCAAAATCAAAAAAACTTGGGAATCAATTTTAAAAAAGAGGTGAAAGACCTCTACAATGAAAACTACAGAATACTAAAGAAAGAAATGAAAGACCTTAGAAAATGGAAAGACCTCCCATGTTCTTGGATAGGCAGAATTAATATTGTCAAAATGGCCACACTACCCAAAGTGTTATACAGTTTCAATGCAATTCTGATTAAAATCCCAATGCCTTTCCTCATGGAAACAGAGAAACAAATTATGAAATTCATTTGGAAAAATAAGAGACCCAGAATAGCCAAAGCAATCCTTAGCAAGAAGAGTGAAGCAGGAGGCATCACAATACTAGATCTAAAGTATACTACAGAGCTATAGTAACAGAAACAGGATGATATTGGCACCAAAGTGGACAGGTAGACCAACAGTACACAAGAGATGACACGGAGACAAACCCACGTAAGTATAGTTATCTCACACTAGACAGAGGTGCCAAAAATATACATTGGAGAAAAGATAGCCTCTTCAACAAATGGTGCTGGGAAAACTGGAAATCCATATGCAGTAAAATGAAATTAAATTCCTATCTCTCACCCTGCACAAAACTCAACTCCTTAAAATGGATCAAGGACCTACAAATTAGATGAGAGACCCTGTGCCTAACAGAAGAAAAAGCAGGCCCAAATCTTCATCATGTTGGCTTAGGGTCTGACTTCCTTAACAAGACTCCTAAAGCACAAGAAATAAAATCAAGAATCAATAAGTGGGATGGATTCAAACTAAAAAGCTTCTTCTCAGCAAAGGAAACAATAATGTGAAGAAAGAGCCTATGGAGTGGGAGAAAATCTTTACCACACATACAACAGATAGAGCACCAGTCTCCAGGATATACAAAGAACTCAAAAAACTTAACACCAAAAAGACAAATAACCCAGTCAATAAATGGGCTAAGGAACTGAACAGAAACTTCACAGAAGAAGATATATAGTTGATCAACAAATATATGAAAAAATGTTCAAAATCTCTAGTAATTAGAGAAATGCAAATCAAAAGTACTTTAAGATTTCATCTCACTCCAGTTAGAATGGCAATGATGAAGAATACAAGTAACAATAAATGTTGTCAAGAATGTGGGGGAAAAAGGAACACTCATACGTTGCGGGTGGAACTGCAAATTAGTGGAACCACTCTGGAAAACAGTATGGAGGTTTCTTAGAAAACTTGGAATGGAACCACCATTTGACCCAGCTATCTCACTCCTCAGCATATACCCAAGGGACTTAAAATCAGCATGCTGTGGTGATGCAGTCACATCAATGTTTATAGCAGCTCAATTTACAATAGCTAAGCTATGGAACCAACTTAGATGCCCTTTAACACATGAACGGATAAAGAAACTGTGGTATATATACACAATGGAATATTATTCAGCCATAAAGAAGAATAAAATTATGGCATTTGCAGGTAAATGGATGGAGTTGGAAACTATCATGCTAAGTGAGATAAGCCAATCCCAAAAAACCAAAGGCCAAATGTTTTCTCTGATATGTGGATGCTGATCCAAATTGGGGGTGGGGAATAAAAGGAGAAACTCTGGATTGGGCAGAGGGGAAGAAAGGGAGGTGAGGGAGCAGGGGAGTGGGAAAGATGGTGGAATGAGATTGACATCATTACTTGTATAATTACACGAATGATATAACTTTACATTATGTACAACCAGAAAAATGAACAGTTGTGCTCCATTTGTGTACAAAGAATCGAAATGCATTCTGCTGTCATATATAACTAATTAGAATAAATGAAAATAAATTATTTTTAAAAAGTAGATGTAACTTTAGAGTCTTTAAAAAAAAAACTTTACAGGATATTTTAAGTTTTTCTTTCAGGTGACTCCATACACAAATTACCAACAATTCAAAACAAATTTTATGTGATTTGTAATTTAACTTAACTCATTTTATAGACCTGTATGTTCCCTATAAATAAATAAAAGGAAAAGTTTTTACTTACTGGAAAGAACAGTTGTAAGGAAAATGTAATCTGAAAAGGATATGAGTCCACATTCTCCAAGGGTGTAAAATATACTGCCTTCATCAGCAAATTTTTCTCGTTCCTGGGAAATTTTCTATTAAATATATGGATCCCACCAAAAGATAAAAAAAAGATATAAATGAATTAGAACCTAAATAATAAAAAAATGAAACACCATTTAACTCATGGTTTTATACTATTTATCCTAAGCATTTTCTCTGAGGGTCACTAAAAATCAGTGGATCCTTTACAGTTTTTAAGATGATAAAAATTCCAAGACAAAAGATGACTTTATCATTTAAACACTGGGTTAATATGACTATTAGAAAATAATTTTTCAGTTTTATAAACCTCTGTCATTGAACAAACACAGACCCACTTCGGAATTGATTTTTTAGTTTTAAAAACAATCCACCTTCTTTTATTGAGGTATAAAAGATAGTACACACACAAAAAAATCAAAAACATGGAAGAAAAACAAACAAACTAAAAGGAACTTAGTTCTAGCTGCCCAAGAAAAACTAAACTACTAGTGGTCAGCAATGAAGAGGTATGCAACTATTTTCAAGACCCATACAAATGCTCAGAAAACTAATTTCTGAAATATTAATTTTAAATTTTTACTTTATGACTGCAAGAATCTTAGTTTTGGAATACAGTAGTATCCTGAGTAAATGACATCTGAAATATTATGCCAGATTAGACATGAAAACCAAGGTTTAGAACAAATTTGATTTAATCATATTTACTGTTACCTTAGTGGAGGCTTATAAATTTCAGCTACTTGATAAAACTGTCTCCTAAAGCTTAACCTTTACTTTACATATATATAGTCCTTTTATTCAATCTATAAATCAGAAAGAAAGTGAATTCTTAGCTTCAGTAATGACCTATCTGGCAAATAGACTCTTCCTGAGTGTTTAACCAAAGCTATCATGTTTTCTGAATTCTTAAAGCATAAACTTAGTGGTGAAACTGAAGATGTTTTCAAAAACTGAAAAGGATCCACCAAATAAATTACACTTTGAACAGATTTCCATAGGTTCTGGACCAACGAATATTTAAGAAATTATTCAGAGTACCAAAAAAAAAAAAGAAGAAGAAATTTTAGGAACTCAAACCAACAAAGCGCAATCAAAGTAATAATCTCATGCAAGCACAAAAGACGAGGCAGCATTGCAGGCATAACTTCAGAAGGAGTATCATGAAAACTAAACCAACGAGCACCACCACACCAGCATCCAGGTACATAACTACCCAATGGGTTACCTCTGTCTAGTGAAGATCCCATCATACACCACAAAAGAAAGAAAACTGGTTAACTAATTGAACAACACAAGCACCACATGAATTATCATGAAATCAGTTTGCAAGATCTTCTTAATAAACTCATTCAAAATAGCCTCTACTGGATAGATGCCTGTTCACAAGAAATGGTCACCACGGACAAGGTAAAACTCCACAGGTAAATACCAACAAAACAGTACTAGGTTTTGATGGCAGATGCTGTTTAAGAAAAGGATTCTCTGACTTCCTTTGTGGCTGGCAGAAGATATGATCCTGCATGACAGAATTTACAGATTACTCCTTTGACCTGACAACAAAAATGAGCATAGAATCCAATATATTTTAATTAAGGTTAGATCTTATACCACACTTGATTTTCTACCAAGAGATTAAACACAAATTTCAAACCAAAAAGAGCTGCTGGAGGAACATGAGGGCAGCAAAGTCATTCACTGGTAAGTTAATGTTTAAATTTCTCAAAGTAAAAGAATTTTTTATATTACCCAAGATGCTGCAAAATAAAGTATGTGAATAGGAAAAAATACACAAAATGAGAATAGGTCCCCCAAAGTAAACCATTACTAGCCAGAACAATAAATGCATATAGAAGTTGAGTAATTAATAATGTAATAATGTCATGAAGAGATTTCTATAATCAATCAAAAGAAATCATACATCAGAGCTACAAGTTGAGAAAATTTTAAAGAGCCAAATATCCATACCTAACATTATTTTCCTAACAATACCTGGATCACAGGGCTGCTCTGAATATTAAAGACAAGTCTAATCTTGTTGGTAATTTAAAATTTTGATATAATTTCAAACTCACAGAAAAGCTGAAAGACTACTATAAGGAACTAGCAAACACTCTTTACCCAGATTCACCAACACTTTACCCCATTCACTTTATCATTATGTAGAAATACACTTTTTTTTATCACTTTGAAAATAAATTGGAGACATTGTGCTTTTTTACACTTAAATATTTCAACATGTATTTCCTGTTAAGATGTTTTCACCACAGCAAAAATTCAATAAAACCAGGAAACAAAATATACACATATCTAATCCAGTCCATTTTCACATTCAGTAAACTACCCCAATTATTGCTTTTATAGTCATATCCCCCCAGTTCGAGATGTATTAAATAAACTGCATTTAGTTGTTATATCTGCTTAGTCACCACTAATCTGAAACAGCATTTCCTTATAATTATATTTTCCTTTTGAGGTTTATTATGTATAATTGTGGTAAAAGTCACATAGAAGTCACCATTTTAACTATTTAGCCATACAATATGTGTTTGGCTTCTAACACTTAGGGCTAAGTTCACCCATGTTTTAGCATGAATCAGTACTAATTCCTTTTTACTACCAAATAATATTCCATTTTATGCACATACCACAATTTGTTTAACCATTCAAATGTTGTAGCACATTTAGGTTATTTCTACCTTTTGGCTATTTATAAAAGTAACTTTTTGAATATCTGTTGTCAATTCTTTTCAGTATATACCTAGGAGTGAACTGCTCTATCATATGGCAGCTCTATATATTAAGTGAGGATTAGCCAAACAATTTTCCTCTGAGGCTGCACCATTTATATTCCCTTGAGCAACACAAGAGGGTTTCAATTTCTCCACATCCTTACCAACATCTGGTATTTTTTTCATTTTAAAATTATAGCCATGTTCATGGGTGTGAAATGATATCTCATAGTGGTTTTTATTTGCATCTCCCTTGTACCTAATGAGGTTGAGCATCTTTTCATGAGCTTGATGCCCACGTGAAACATCTATTCAAGTCCTCCTCCTATTTTTGAATTGGTTGTCATTTTACTGTTGACTTGTATCTTGGTATTTCTGGATATTACACCCTTCTCATATGTGGGATTTGCAAATATTTTCTCCCATTCTTTGTGTTGACTTTCACTCTCTTGAAAACCAAGATGTCTTATGATTGAAAGTGTTTAATATTGGTGAAGTCTAATTTAACTATTTTTTCTTTTACTGTCATGTTTTTCAACTTTTGTCTAATGTTCCATCACTAAACTCAAGGTCATGAACCTTTACTCCTGTTTTCTAAGAGTTCTATAGTTTTAACTTTTTTTTTTTAGGTTGTTGATCCATTTTACTTTTATATATAAGAGGTAGGCATTCAACTTCATTCTTTCATACATGGATATCCAGTGGACCCACAAAAGACTATGCTTTTACCACTGAATGGTCTTGGTACAGTCACAGAAAGTCAATACATCTGGAACTTGAGAACAATATGTTAAGTGAAAGAAGCCAAAATCAGAAAGTCAAGGGTGGTATGTTTTCTCTCATGTGGAAATTAGAGAGGAAAAAAGGAAAAGAAAGGTGTGAGAGAAGATCTCATGATACCTGAAGGAAGACCAGTAGAGTGCAGGAAAGGGACCTCGAGAGGAAGGAGGGGAGGAAAGGCGAAATATCGAGGAACAATTTGTTAAATTGCGTGCATGAACGAATACGTTAACAATCAATCCCACTATTACATATAATTATAATGCACCAATAAAAATATGGGGGAAAATGGAAGAAAAAGAAGAAAGCCACCCATTACATGGGGTTATTTCTGGATTCTCACTTTTATCCCATTGTATATATCTATCTTTATACCACAATTAGTTTTTTATAATAAAAAATTTGGGGAAAATGCATGCAACTTAAATTTACCACTATAACCATTTTCAAGTTTATGTGTCTTAATCTCTGTTCTTCATTCTTTCTTCTCTCAGCTTCAGGTTGGATAATATCAACTGATGAATTTTCAAGATCACTTATACTTTTCATTGCTTATTCAAATCTGCTGGTTTCACATCTCCAGGGAATTTTCCACCTCAGTTATTGTACTTTAAAGTTCCAGAGTTTTTATTTAGTACCTTTAAAAAAATAATTTCTATTCTTTACCAATATTCTCTTTTAGTTCATACAGAATTCTCCTTGTTTCTTCTGGCTATTTGACTATACTAAGGATGGTTGATTAAAGTCTCTGAATAGTATGTCTGCTTTCTCAAGGATACTTCCTTTTTTATTTTCCTGTGTGCCATACTTTACTGTTTTCATGTAAGAATAACTTCCTGATGAATACTGGACATTTATTACGTTATTATTTAGTGACTCCAGAAATCGGATTTCCCCTTTCTTACCGTTGCTGTTTATTATGGGTTGAAGTTGTTCTAGTGACTTTTCTAAACTCTTTTTGTAAAGACTGTATTCTTTGGTATGCACAAGTCTCTGTTCTCTTAACGTTATTGATCAGCCTGGAGTCAAATGGGGAAATGTACTCTCCAGATCTTGGCAGTTTGGTTATTGGGAATTTCTTCAATCCTTGACCAGAATGTTTACAATTTTGCCTTAGCCTTAGATTCCTGCTTGCATGGGGCCTACAAAACAGCCACACGTGAGTGCATAGGGTCTACTAGGATTTCTTCTGAGCATTCACACCTGGGCCTTTTTGCCCGCCCCCTAGTTGTGAGTTTGACCTCAGGGTACATGCTAGGCCACTACTCCACCACTGAGCCCATTTCAGCTCCTCGGTGCCTTCCCATTTCTGCAGTATACAGTATAACATTTCAAAGCCCTGTTCTCCCGGGCATCTCCTTTACACAGCCTTTACCTCCAAGGCTGTTAGCTCATATATTACTTATAACATGCTGCTACACAGCTAGTATATTTACCTTTAAATGGTTTGGACAAAGGTGCTTCAGCTCCGAAAAAGCTCTCAGGCAGGCAAAACAAAGATAAGCACCATGGCTGTTTCCTTAGGGAGCCACCAGACAGGTCAAAGCCCACATTCACAGCATTCCAAGAACAAAATCTGTACTGCTCTTTCTGGCATGAACAAGCTACGTCAGAAATATGGGCCACTATCTATCTATATGGCTGCCATCAGACTGAAGAAGCTTATTCTTTAAATATCCCTCTGGTTGTTTTAAGACTTTGATTAGATTTCTAAGATTGAAACAGTTGACTGACATTTTTTGTTAGTTTAATCACCAGCTCGATGGAGAGATGTAGTTTTAGAGTTCCCTACTCTGCCATTTTTGCTCCCTTTGTACTTCTTGATCTTCACAATATAAAAAGTTCTGGTGTGTTATACTGCAGAATATTCCTCATTTTGAAAAAGGCTGATGTCTCCTCGTGACTGGATTCACATCTAGCTATCACAAACCATGAATTCATATTGATACACAGTTCCACTCTAGGGTATTATTTAATCTTACCCCTTGTTCTCTCCTGTCCAACGATGAGAATGCTGGTTCCCCATTGTCTTCAGTATATTTACTTGTTTGCTCAAGTTTAGAATACACAAAAAAATAACTCCACTATAATATTTATGCAGCAAACAAACATTTAATCTAGAGTTCAGGATGTTACCATCATAAATAAAATTTGTATGTGGCATAATACAAGTTAATTCTTGTACAAGTTAATGTACAAGAATTCTGAAATACATCTCTATATAGATCTATATCCTTATCAAGATACAGAATGTTTTAATCACTGCTGGTGGTTCCTTTATGCCCCCTAAATGTTTTGTTTTTAGCCATGGATTATTTCAGAACTTCATATAAATGGAATCACGAGTATATACCTTGGTGTTCAGCTTCTTTGGCTCAACATAGTGTTTGGGAGATTCATCCATACTGTAATAATCAGTACTTCAATCTTATTGTTAAGTAGTATTTTATACTGCTCAGTAATATAATAAAAATATTAGCTATTGCAATAATTTTTTGTACAATACCATGTAAGATGCAAATATACATAAGTACAAGTTATTTGCTCCTCACTGACAAACATTTGGTCTTTTTGCAATTTTTGAATATTATGCATTTCCTCAGGATGTTGTACCTTTTTCACTTGCACCATCAATGCATGAGAGTCCCAGGTGCTCCAAATCACTGCTAACATTTGTGCTGTCAAACTCTTTACTAGTCATTCAAGTGGGTATATGGTGATATTTCATTATAGTTTATTGCATATTTCCCCAGTGACCAATGTTGTTGAATACTTTTAATTTTTGTTTATTGGTGACTGTATTTTTCACCCATTTTTTATAGGTGCATTATAATAGACCTACTAATGGTATTGGTTGTTACATTTCTGTACATGCACGTGATAAATATTTCCCCAATATAATTCACCATTATTTCCCCCACTAGTTCCTTTCCTCTACTCTGATCGTCCTTTGATTTTCATAAGATCTGGGAACCCTCTTTTTTTCCCCCCTCTCTAGCTTCCACATTAAAGGAGACATACGACTCTTAACTTTTTGAATTTGGCTTATTTCACTCAACAATGTTCTCAAGTTCTATCCACATGGAATGACATAATTTCATTCTTCTTTATGGCTGAATAAAACTCCATTTTGAGTATCATATTTTCTTTATCCACTCATCCATTGAGGGACACCTAGGCTAGTTCCAGAGTTTGCCTATTGTGAATTGTGCTGTTATAAAACATGGGCCTGCATGTATTGCTATAGTATGCTAATTCTTTAGGATAAATACTGAGGAATGGTATCATACGGTGGGTCATATGGTAGTTCCACTCCTAGTCTTTTGAGGAACTTCTATACTGAGTTTCATAGTGGTTGTACTAACTTACCATCCCACCAAAGGTAAAAGTGTTCCTTTTTCTCCACATCTGCTTCAGCTTTTATTAGTTTGTATTCTTGATGGTTGCCATTCTAACAATAGTGAGATGAAATCTAGTGTATTTTTTATTTGCATTTCCATAATTATTAAAAATGTCTAACCCCTTTTCATATACTTGTTGGTCATCTGTATTTCTTCTTTTGAGAACTGCCTCTTTACTTCATTTGCTTATTTTTTTAAGTTCTTTATATATTCTGGATATTAATTTTCTGTCAGAAGAGTAGCTAGTAAAGGTTTTCTCCTTCTGTAGGTTCTCTCTTCACATTATTTCGATGTGCAGAAGCTTTTTAATTTGATGCCATCCATTGTTAATTGTTAGTACTATTTCCTGAGTTTTAGCAGTACTACTGAGGAAGTCATTGCCTACACCTATATGCTGGAGTGTTGATCTTATGTTTCTTTTAGGAATGCTTAGTTTCTGATCTAATTCCTAGGTCTTTAATCCATTCTGACTTGACTTTTGTTCAGGATAAGGATCTAAGCTCATTCAGCATCATTTGTTTAAAAGTCTGCCTTTTCCCCAGTGATGATTTTCACCCATCTTTTTAATTGGGCTGTTCATTATTTTATTACTAACATTCAGCAGATCATCATATATTCCAAATATGAAACCTCTGTCAGTGTGGCAACCAGATTCCAAGACGACTCCAGTGAATTCTGTCTCCTGGTATCCACATCCTCCTATATTGAATCTGGGTTGGTTTGTATATGTGACTTCTGAAGCTTGGTAATAAATGGTATAAAAGGCACCTTGCTTTGTTTAAGGGAAGCCAGTTTTCCATCTGAACATTACCCTTAAACTGGCTTGTGGAAAGGACTACAGGGAGAAGACCTGAGGCCATTCAACAGGCGGTACTACCTTACTAGATATTTGAGTGAGCCACCTTGGAAACAAATCCTCATTCTCAGTCTAGGTAGATTACCAAAGCCCCAAGCAACATCTGACTACAACCTCATGAAACAGCCTGAGCCAGAACCATCTACCCAAATTGCTCTCTAATTTCTGATTTACAAGCATGAGAAATAAGAAATGACTATTATCAATTTAACATACTAAGCTATGGATTTATTCATTGTTACTAAGCAACGGGAAAAAAAAGTAAATGTATTAAAAATATTTTTTGCCAGTCTATGGCTTGTAATTTGTATTTTGACAATCAAAAGTTTTTAATTTTCATGAAGTCTAAATTTATCAAAAAATTTGTGATTGTTTTCTGCATGCTAAAACAATTTTTGCCAATATTTTCTCTTAGAAATCTAGTCACACATACACAATTTATGTCTATGATACATTTTAAGTAAATTCTATATATAGCGAGACAAGGGAGGAGTTAGGGTCATTTTCTAAAAAATGGATATACAGGTGTTCCTCAACCACTTCTTGAGAATCCTTTCCCAATGAATTATTTGGGCACCTTTGTTAAAAATCAATTGGTTGTATAAGTCCAGATTACTCTTTTATGTTATTTTCTGCTTTTAGTAGGCCATTTTCCTTTTAAAGGTCCTCTGATTCCTAGCAGAGTATATGAATGTCTTCCAAAGAAAAAATAAACATGGAATCACTTGAAAGGCTAAAAAGGCAGCCTGAGGGACTAAGCATCATTCACCTCACCAAGAGGACAACTTTAAAGTCTACCAAGATAGTAAAAATTCACTAATCACACCTTCAATAGTATATTGATTATGAATAATGAATTACTATCAGAACATTTCTCCACAGGATCTATAACACCTCAGAGTGCTAATCTGGTTCAAGTGCCTTTCTTGCAGGAAGGCATCCTTGCCATTACCACATTAAACAGAACATGTCCACGTGTGGGGAACCATCCATGATTAGCAGAATCAGGCTTGGTTGAACCATGGGGTATAGAGGTCTTACTCCCAGGAACTAGCAGTCATGAGAGACTGTTTCAGACAGCCAGGGGTAGGTGGCCCTGTGCAGAGTTGGCTCACCATCTGAGGAAATGCTAATTTTCAAAGCTAATGGCTTCCCTAACTCCACTCCATCCTGTTCCTCACAGAAGAAGCCCCTTCTGGTCCAGGCCCCTTTACCTGTGTGGGACTATAAATAAAGGTGAAGGTGGGCTTCTTCATCTTGTTGGAGGCCAGATCTTGGCATGGCCCAATTCGCCACACCCCCTTCTATTTGAAAAGATTATTGGCTCTTGTGTTTATTTGATTAGATAAAGTTCTTGGTAATTAATCAATAGCCGGCACCATCCTCTGACAGAAAACTCTTCCTCACCCATGCGGGATGTGGCAGGAGAACCCCCCACATCCGTGCTTAACACCTTCTGTTCCCTAGAGGAGGGAAGATTTTTGTTTGTGTAGATAGGCGTGAAACCTCTACTATAATGAATGACCTTTAGGGAGCAGGAATGACAAAAAGAAGGTTAAATTGCTCTACAAGAAAAGTCAGAAAAGATATCTGGAAAAAAAAAAAAAAAAAAAGTCCAGAAAAGTAGGGGAAAGGGAGATAACAGAGAATGAGTTTTGCAGAAGCTCCTTAAAAATGAAAAAGAAGCTTAAAGAGGATTTACAAATTACTCATGCTTTGTGAAGTGCTATGAATGAGAATCTTGCAACTCTTTAGTAAAGGTTTATATCGATTTTCCATTTCTGGAGCTGGGGTAGGAGAAGGACAGAGGGAGAGAAGTCATTTGTATGTTTTCTCAGGCATCCACTTGTTAAGGAGTGGTTCATTTAAGATTATACATTTATCAGTCCTAAGAATTTGTAAGTAGATTTATGAGTATCCAAAACTCCAAAAATTCTAAAATTCCTAACATGTTGATCACAGATACAAAATTATCATAAAACTTATCAAGTCTGATCTCTTAAATTATTTAAAAGAGAAAGGAGCATCAAGGTCAAAATTTGGGAGGAAATGACTTATTAAATTCATTGTTAGACTATGGTTGCTGCTTAGGTGGTTTTCTTCTATTGAAGACCTGAATCTACTTTAGCTATGATACTAATGGGAAGCTATAAAAATAGTCATATGAGTTTGAAATGAATGACTTTTTTTTCCTCCTTTAATTTTTTGTATTTTGATACAGAAAAGTTGTAATAGTACAGAGTCACCTTAGGTTCTTCACTCAGATTCCCCAAATGTAAACATTTTATTTCACTTGCTTCTTTTAATATTACTACATTTAACATGTGGCAGTCAATTAAGGGTTGCACCCATCCAATGTATGACAGGGTCTGGTTACCGATTGCTTTGCAGTGTGGTCTTATTTTTTCATAAATCTGCTTAGTGAGAGAAATATTTCAGGAAGGTCTTAATTTGCATTTCTTTTTTAAAAATTAGTGCATTATAATTACACAAGATTGTGGGGTTTGTTCTGACATATTCATAAATGCATATAACATAATTTGCTCCAATGAAATTGAATGACTTTTTAAAAGCCCAAAAGTATAGTAAAAATGGAAAATCATGACTGAATAAAGGCCAGTAAAAAGGTGGTTTGGGTTAGCTTTTCTTATTCAAAAAATCTTATCAGTGTCCAATTTTGCAAATTAAAAATGCCAGTAAAATGCTGCTTTGCTTAATCTTTTGAAAAATGTTTAAAGTTGAGCTAAATTTTAAGCCATTTTTTTCTCCTAAGCAAATACTATTTATATACTTCAGGTGCTAAATGGAGGCATATTCTAAGGAAAACATAATGTTCCTTATCAGACTGTTAATAATGTTCATTTTCTCTCACTGCCTCAGGTAAGTTATTTATATTTTTACTATCAATAAACATTTATATTAATATGCAAGTTTTACTAAGACAATCGAACCTATGGATTTGCATTTAATTCAATATTAATAAGTTTAATACAAATAGTAAACATAAAATATAGAATATAACACACTTCAAGAAAGAAAATTTTGTGTATAAAGGTCCAAAGAAATAGAATACATTTCAAATCAAT
This sequence comes from Sciurus vulgaris, assembly GCF_902686455.1. Lineage (NCBI taxonomy): Eukaryota > Metazoa > Chordata > Mammalia > Rodentia > Sciuridae > Sciurus > Sciurus vulgaris. The sequence continues at coordinate 54,960,024 of NC_136464.1, read as the reverse complement.
TATAAGAGCATATGATGTGAGATTAGATAATGTCTTATGGTATCAATTCAGTTAAAAACATTTTTTGGTAAGGGCCTATGAGAAACTTATTTCATTCTTAAGTTTCTGAGTTAAGATTCTTGTAATACACTCATACACTGCTGATGGGACTGCAAACTGGTGAATTACTCTGGAAAGCAATATGGAGATTCCTCAGAAAACTTGAAGTGGAACCACCTTTGACCCAATTATCCCACACCTTGATATATACCCAAAATACTTATCAGGATACTATAGTGACATGGCCACAACAATGTTCATAGCAGCTCAATTCACAATAGCTAAGCTATGGAACCAACCTAGGTGCCCTTTAACAGATGAATGGATAAAGAAAATGTGATATGTATATATACAATGGACTATTACCAGTTGTAAAGAAGAATAAAATTATGGCATTTGCTGGTAAGTGGATGGAATTGGAAAAGATCATGGTAAGTGAAATAAGCCAATCCCCCAAAAGGAAAGGCTGAATGTTATCTCTGATATGTAGATGCTCTCTCATAATAGGTGGTGGGGAAAGAAGAGTGGAGGTTCACTAGATTGGATTGAGGGCAGTGGGTGGGAATGGAAAAGATAGTAGAATGAATCAGACATAACTTTACTATGTTCATATATGAATATAAACCAATGACACTCATCATGTTCAACCAAGAATAGGAAGTGATACTCCATGTATGTATGATATGTCAAAATACATTCCACTGTCATGTATAACTAAAAAGAATAAAAAATTAAAAAGATTCTTATAATACTTGAAAATATACGGTGAAAATTAAACAGAACTATTTTATTTTTTTAAATATTTGTGTGTGTGTGTATATCTCTCTGTGTGTGTATTTTAATTGTAGGTGGACATAATACCTTTATTTTATTTTTTATGTGGTGCTAAGGATGGAACCCAGGGTCCACACATGCTAGACAAGCATGCTACCACTGTGCAACAACCCCAGTCCCAGAACTGAGTATTTTAAAAAGAGATTCTAAGTATAGATAAGTTACAAAGCATTACATTACTTCATGCACCACAGACATTTCATATGAAATTCTATTCCAATTACTTGAATTTCTGAAATTAAGGATGTGAAAGCAGAATGCAGGTCAAATATCAGAATAGCATTTTTGTTCAATTTATTAAGAAATATTATTTTATTCTGGAGAACAAAATTATGCAAAATATTTCACCAAAACAATGAACTCACTGACTTACATGAACAAAATACAACTATTTTCTCATTCACTTACAACCTAGTCTTAATTCAAAATTTAAAACGTAGCTACAGACATTCAAATGACCAATCTCAAGTAAAGGCAAATAGATATATACCCTCATAAGGGGTCTGGTACTGAGCTCAATTATACTGTATCCTGAATTCTTTTTTAATAAGCAGACTCAGGGAGTAAGTTTACTACATAGTAAATCATCCTCCATATCAGTGTAAATGCTACAGTTCAGTGAGTCTAAAACCTGAATTGTTTACTGGATGACTTTGTGCTGAAGTACCCACATGTTGGTTTCTGACTTATAAATCTACGGCTGAAGTTGCAGGTGGCACGAGGGGCAAATCAAGACTAAAAGATAAAGTTTTGGTTAGTTTTTCTTACACAAGTCTTATTAATGTTCAATTTTGCAAATTGAAAGTGTCAGTAACATGCCCCTTGACATGACATAAATCCTTAATGTTGGGCTAAATTTTAGATCAGTTTTCCCCATAGGTAAATACCATTTATACCCTTCTAATAAAGGCTAAAACTTGGATTTTCTGATAAGATTCCAACTCAGAAGTACTACATGTGCTCAAATAATGAATCTAGCTAGTTACAGGGTTGATCAAAATAGGGACAATAATTTTGCCTTCTCGAACTCAACTAGATGAAGCCAAAGAGAAAAAAATATATCTAGAATTTAATATCATTTCTTCTAGTTAAGACCCACTCTTCAAGTTCTATAGTTAGAAATAAACATTTCAATCTAATATAAGTTGATGGACTATGTTTGCCAAATAAGTGCTTATATGTTATCTAGACTCAAATTATCTCTGGTGTATAGAAAATCTGGTAAAGAGCACAGCTTTACTACTGAATTAAGATGCCACCATTTATGAAGCTAAAATCTTCATATTAGCTTAACATTAACATTTATTACTAATTATTTTAATATTAACATTTGTCTATATTGCTGAAATACATTTCAAATCTCTCAAGTAATATCTGAGGTTGTACTTCTAAAACAAATTAATGATAATAATATGCTGCTTCTGGAAAATGCAATTTTGGCATACCATTTCCAAATTCCAAAGCAGTATTTCTACCTAAGGCTGGGGTTAACCAGGAAAGGGGAGAGTGTTAGGAAGAGAAAATTCAGCAATTTTCCCATGCAATTATTGCTCATACTTCATTATCTTATTGGTGCATATAGATGCCAAAGCCTTGGTAAGATATCAATCTTAAGCAATCATATTACTCCCAAACAAAATTTTGCACAGCTAAAATATGTTTTTCTTGTTACCCATCCCATACATGAACTTATAGGAATGCAAAATTTGGGTATATGTCAGATAAAAATGAAATTGAAATACTTTTAACTGAGTAGTTTATGGTTTCCCCTTCTGACTTAAGACTTTCTTCCAAGACTTTCAAAGGTATACTGTATTTGAGGCAAACATAAATTACTGTGCAATAAACTGAGGAAGATGAATGCTTAAGATAGTGTAAACTTCACTCTGCCAGAAAGCAATTCTCTTTTCAGTCCCAATTCTAACCACCTGAGCTCTGAGAACAATTCCAAATATCTAGAATGCAAATGTTTTCTTATTTCACTAACTAGATGGCTTCAGAGGAAATGATAAAAATGAAGATGCTTAAAAATTAAAATTGTCAGATGATTTGATTAAAGCGATAATAAAAATTTTAAAAAAACACTAGAATGACATTAACTTTGAGGAAATGACACATCTTTATTGAAAGGATTTATTTGTTCAATATTTATTCATTTAGGTACTGGGGATTGACCACTGAGGTATATCCCCAGTCTTCTTATTTTTTATTTTGAGGCAGGGTCTCACTAAGTTGCTCAGGCTGGCTTTGAATTCTCTATTCTCCTTCCTCACCTTCCTGAGTTGCTGGGATTATAGGCATATGCCACCACACCAGCTTGAAACAATTTATTTTAATATACAGTATCTGATGAGGTATTATCAAAACTCTAGGAGAAAAATCAATTCTATTATGTTCTACCTTGTTATGCCTATATACTTGCTTCAGATAAGCTCTAAGTGTGAGAATCCATGTTTCATCATTATTGATTATCTGCTATCTAAATCTAAGAAATTAACTTTGAACTTTGGTCAAATAGATCAGTACTAAAAAGAACATTAATAGCTCAGCAGCAGCCTTGGTTTTAGTCACAAGGGTTATAAAAGGCTTCCCCATCACTTAATATAAAAATGATCTCAAGTACAAGTTTTAAAAACAAAACAATATAGTAATTTCACTTTCTTCCATTGGGAAAAAATATTACAAGAAAAAAAAAAGAGGTTCACTGAGGATCACTGTTTACACACTCAATTTACATTGTTCTAGTAACTATCATCTCTCAGGAAACTCTTTGGATGAAAAAATTTTAAATTAATTTTGAAATCAAACATTTAAAGGTATTCTTTGAATACCTCTGACCATTAAAGATATGTCAAGAATTTAAGAATTATACTTTGCAGATTCTATGCCAGACACTATGCTAAGAACTTTTACACTTGAATTCTCTAATTCCTCATTGTAACTCTATGAGGCAAGTGATCCTATTATCGGAGAGGTCACAGATAAGAAAATTCATGTTTAGGGAAGTTAAATAAGTAACTCTAGTGATGATATTATAAAGTAGAAAGATAGTCCACGGTTTGACTCCACAGCCCAAGCCATGAACCACATGTTACACTGTATCAACCCCACAGAAACAAACAGGATATCTGTCTTGTTTTCAACTTCTGAAAATATCAATGAGGGCTGAATATTTTGAAGCAAAACTTAGTTCACTTGTAAAACACTAACCTTGGGGCATAACTTGTACCTGCTATCTTTAAGAGGAAAGTCTGAGCCAATGATTGTTAGGTATATAATATTTTTATAATGCCTTCCTTTATTCAAATTACCTTCAATGTACTTTTAAATCTTTTTTGAAATATTCATCACCTCAAGAACATAGTGGTCATTTATACTCTTAGTATATATTAATCTGTAAATGGAAAAACTTTTTATTCAAGTTTCCAATTTCTGAAAATGCATCATGCCAAAGACAAATACACAAAGCAAGAATATTTCTCACACATTCTCAACAACTAAAGATCATCAACAAATGTTTACACTAAGTTGAAAACCTGTTTTGCCAAAAAAGAAGCTACTTGTTCAGAGTAGTTTTTAGAAATTTATCTGTGTAATCTTAAAACTTACTACTAGTGTTTCTGTTAAAGTAATATGAAAAATCAAGTAGGTCTGGAATAAAGTTCTATTTTGTCAAAGTCAATTTCAAATATTGTTTTATGATGAAAAAGCTAAACAGGAAGGTGTTTGAAATGTTATGCTTTCAAATCAACAATGATAAATTAAATGGGTTCAGCTGAACTCAAACTCAAACATAATCTAAAATAAAAATGTACTTAAAGACATCTTAATAGGAATCTATCAACCAAGATATGACATCTTCTTTTGGAGTACTTAATATATTATCATTTCTTTAGTCAGCGTAAATAATCAAATACATGGTGGAACTTGAGAGACTGGAAAGAGACATTGATACTCCTCACAGCAATACAGTAAGTATTTGAAACCATTAATCAGATGCATCTGAAGAACAGCACTCTATGCTATCAGGCCTTTGATTCTGGCCTTTCCACAGGCAACAGAAACTTGGCATGCAAAGAACAAATCTCTGCAAGGAAGCAAGCAAGAGAGGCCTCTTCTATAAGGTTTATTGGCCTTTGGGAGGTTAAACAATTCACACTAGTGTCACTAGAATGAGTGATATTTACAGAACCCCATACAGATTCCCTCACCATTCCAAGAAAAAAAATATTCACAAGATACCCTTAAGAATACAGAATCTGATTTTTAAAAATATCTCAAACTTAATCACTTAAGTTTATTATTTTTATTTAATTTTTTTTTAGTGTACTGGAGACTGAAAGCTGGGGTACTCTACCATTGAGCTACATTCCAGTCCTTTTGATTTTGGGACTGGTTCTCGCTAAGTTGCTGAGGCTCACCTCAAACTTTCAATCCTCCTGCCTCAGCCTCCTGAGTAGCTGGGATTACGTGTGTGTGCCACCAAACCCAGCATTCTATGTATTGATTTCTTTTCTCTCTCTCTTTTTAAGGCAGTCTCACTATATTGCAAAGACTGGTCTAGAATTTGTGGGTTCAAGTGATCCTTCTGCTTCAGTCTCCCAAGTATGTGGGACTACAGGTGCTGAGGATTGAACTCAGGGCCTTCCAAATGCTAGGCAAATGCCCAACCACTGAGCTGTATGTACAGCCCCTTAGGTTACTTTTTATTAAATGACTGTAAAAACTGTAACAGGTATAGGAAAAGACTGATGATACAAAAATATAAGTGCTTCATGAATGTTTGTCCTCCTTGCAAGGGACTATGCTGATCTTCTCTGTATCCAGTTTTAGTGTATGTGCTACTGAAGCAAACACCATAAAACTTGAATTTCAATCATTCATCAACTTTAAGAACATTACCTTCAATAGTGAAAGCTTAAAAAAGACTGGTGCTTTATCATCTACGGTAGTTGATTACTCAATGCAGATTTCAGACTTTCAAGCACTTAACAATTACCATCTCTCTTCTCTATTCCTCTCTAGTATGACTCCGCTCTGAAGCAAGTTACTTTAAATCTTCCAGTCTTAATCCATACAATCACTAAAGAAAAGTGAGTTTTTAAAAGCTGACTTCTACAAATTGTCCTACCATAATTAGAAAGTTGGAAGGGGCTATCCTCAGTGACAGGTGTTAGTATCTCATCTGATTTAACTCTCCTCAGCACTCAGTATAATGTTTATAACATAGCGTTCTAAAATAGTCTTCACAGGATTAGAAACATTGATAGTGAAATCAATAAATTATTTTGACATAATTTTTAAGGTATTTGCTAGTTTGTTTCAGAATAGAGTTAAAAGGCATTGCACCAATAACAGGATGACTGGTCTGGGGACTTGGCATTGGAAGTACTAAAAATAGAGCATTGAAAAAGTTTACTATAAAAAGAAAGAGCACCTGTGGTCTTAGTTATATCCTTATTTGAGCCCAAAGAGGTTTATAATTCAATTTAATTTACGTTTTTATTAAGACGGCCAACCAGCCAGGCAGAGTGGCACATGCCTGTAGTCCCAGTGGCTCAGGAGACTGAGAAAGGAGGATCATAAATCCAAAGCCAGCCTCAGCAACTTAGAAGACCCTAAGCAATGAGACCCTGTCTCAAAATAAAATAAAAAATAAAAAACAGGCCAGGAATGTGGCTCAGTGGTTAAGTGCCTCTGGATTCAATCCCTGGTACCAAAAAAATTAAATTAAATTAAATTTAAAAAAATTTTAAAAGACTGCTAACCAATAAAAATGAAAGGGTAATTTCTTTAATGAATAAACTTTAATAATTTATAAACTACAATTAAAGAGCCCAAGCCTCTGAAGATTGATTTAAAAAGAACTTGTTTGTAGTATCTTTGAAAATCTCCTTTGCCAGCCTACCAATATGATTCTTTCTATCATTTTCTCCATGTGTTTGCTGGCTTTTCCAAGTTAAAGTCACTGATTAACTCAAAAGAGCAAAATAATTGTCTTTCTAAATATCCCATGTGTTTCCTCTTAAGTCACTTTACTGAGCAAAGTGCAACGAAGCAACTGCTTATCTGCATTTACTATGTAAGAAATTTCAAAAGAAAAAAAATCTATCAATTTTTAACTTGTTACTGTTGTCTTTAATTGCTATTACATTTCAAGTAGGAATACAACATCCCAAATAAGACTATGTAAATGCTCCAATTAATGAATTCCTGAAACAATACAGTCACTAAAAGTAATGTTTCTCGACCTTTTGTGAGTGAGACCTTTTGTCGAGAAACACACCTTCACCTTGTGTAAAGCTTTCCCTTTAAATTATGCTGGGTACTATATTCTCAAGGACTTGTGCAGCATTTGAATTGTCATATTAAAGTATGTTAATTTAAAGCGACAGGAACGGAATCATCTGAAAGGAGCAGGGGAAGGACATGGGCATGCACTAAACCTTTATCTCTGAAGCATTACTATGGATTCTGGAGCATTAATTAATTTAAAGCACATGCTGCTGAGTCAGTACCTGCCAGAAATCCTGATCAGAAGATGAGAAAAAGAAAAAAAATTAACATTGTTTAATTATATGAATAAATACTCCCAAATCAAACATATATGTATATATCACAAATCATAACATATAAAAGAGCAATTAAAATCTATACAAATATTGCTGAACACCTGGAAATAAAAACGAGGAAAACAAAAATGTTGTAGATATTACTAGTTAGGCATAATAAAACAAATTACTGCAACAACTCAATTACTAACCTTTCCAATAAGAAACATATTGTTGTAGAAAAGCTTCCCATTTCTATAAAAAGAACCCTAAGTTTTCTATAAGGTGTCTCACATTTCATGGATGTTAATTTTTTTTCACCTCATGACAAACTAATTGCTTTGCCACCCATATAAACCAAATTTGAATGAAATCAGAATTACTACTTAGAAACAGGTATCCTCCAAAATTATGATGTTTTAAATAACTACTATCTACAAGGTAAAAAAAGACCAGTCATCATGGAGGCTGGCATTTGAGAGAACAGTTTAGCTTAGCTAATTTAGTAGAGTACCACTCCAATATATCTTCAAATAGCACATGGTTTTAAAGAATTTTTTCAATAAATAATTCCACTGGCTATGAAATAAAATTTTCCCAGAACTTACCATAATTTTCAAACCAAGCTTAGTAGCCTTATTAAGTTCTTGACAAAGAAAAATAGATGCTTTTATCAATTTACAAGTCATCAGCTGGTATTGACGTGACAGAGACCCAAAGGATTTTATAACATGTGAGTGAGATGAATTGCTGTGAACACAGGACAGCTCAGATACAAGAAATCAAACCAGAGGTCTCTCTTTGGTTAATGGACTAGCTGTTTAAGCAGGCAAATCAGTCACTACGGACATAGCACAAAGAGATTTTTATAGCTGATTGAAATTGGAAGGAAAAAACCAGGAAGAGAACAATTGTGCATTGGGTATGATGTTCTGTAGCATTTCATATAAACCAAGAAAGAAGACAGTTCACATGTTAGCAGATAATTCCTTTCATAAAGTGAGTAAAGGGTTCAAAATCATACAAAACAGCTACAATTTGTAGAGCTAGATGCTTTACATACTGTCCCAATTTTACAAGGTGTAACTGACATTCAAAGGTTAACTGGTCTCTTTCTTGCCCAAGATTACTCATCAGCTATGCAGGAAGGCCCATATTTGAATGAATACATGATTATCTAAAGTCCACACTTTTCATACTGCTCTACTAAACAATAAGTACTACAGCAATGCACAAGGTTGTATTTTTCACACCCAATTCAGCATGCTTTATAATATCTACTAATCATTCACACATGGCTGTCAAATACTGAGATGCTCAAAATGAAATGCCTTGGAAAATATTCCAGATGCCAAAGCTAGATTTTGGGGCTACTGTGTGGAAAAAAGAACTAAAGTTGTTAATTTGTCAGAAGAGAGAAAACTGAGAAAATGTTTTAAAAGTACTTCAAAGAACTGGGTGAGAAAGAAAATGGGAAAATCTATGATTAATAGTAAAACATAAAATTCCAGTAGGCTGTTGAAGGACTAATTTTTTTCTGTTGGGGACTGAACTCAGGACCTCAGTGCTAAGCATGAGCTCTACCACTGAGTTACACTCCCAGCTCAAAGAACTTACCGAAATGTTGAATCAGACCCAAATTTACTATGGTAATCTCATTATATTCTAAACTTTTGCTCCCATAAAGACTGACTATAATGAGCAGCACCATGTTTAATGTATCTGAAAGAGTAAATATGTGGTCTTGTTTACAACAGGAACATGACATTTTCTATTTGTCTGCTTACAATCAGCAGAGATCCCATTTTTCAAGTATAGAAGGCACTGCTCACTTGAAGAGTGAAGGCTTTTGGGTGAGGATGTAGCTCAGTGGCAGACTGCTTGCCTAACATGCTTGAATCCCCAGCACTATCAAATAAATAAACAAAAAGAGTGATGGCTTCAATTAAAATAGCACAGCACTTTTCAAAACACCAGTTGAGGCTCATGGTATGTGAAAAAATAATGGAACAAATAACAGAGAAGTTGACATTCTTATCTCTAAATTCAGGTATTAAAATATGTATATCTCTTATTTCTTTCTTTAAAATGACATGTTATGCTTTTCATTTATTATGGGTTTCCATCTGTACTTTACCAAAACAGAAAAAAATTGGGAGCTGGGTGTGCTGGTACACACCTAGAGTACCAGTTACACAGGCCGCTGAGGCAGGACAATCACTTCAGCACCCAAGGTTCAGACCAGTCTAGGCAACACAGCAAAACTCCATCTCAAAAAATGAAAAAAAATTAAAAATTAAGATAAAAACAGACAATTTCAACAACTCATTGAAAATAAAGTGAAATTATCAAGGGTGTCTTTTGTTTTTTAGCAAACAGCATCACATAAGGCAGTACAAATACAAGAACTACTTAAAAGGCTGGGGAGATAGCTCAGTCGGTAGAGTGCTTGCCTTGCAAGTACAAGGCCCTGTGTTCGATCCCCAATACTGCAAAAAAAAAAAAAAAAAAAAAAAAAAAAAAAAAAAAAAAAGGAACTACTTAAATAAGAGAATTTTTTAAATTTGCAAAACAGGTCATAAAGACAAATAGCTTAGATATATGAGAAGTGGTGTTAACTTAGTACTTAGGAGGGTAGACTTTGGAGCCAGGCTTCCACTATTTTCTTTTTCATATTATTAATATTGGTGTTAATTCCCTCCTGAGGTAAAGAGTCAAGCATTTTCCATTTACAGATTTCACTTTAAGCTGGAAAAATAAACCATTGACAATCAATTAATTGACTGGCTGATTGATTTATATTGAGTATTGAATCCAGGGGCACTCCACCACTGAGCTACAAGACAAGGCTGGCCTCGAACTCATGATCCTCCTGTCTCAGGCTTCCTAGTTCCTGGGAGTACAGGCATGTGCCAACTGCACTTGGCTATTGGGAAGGGTTTAAAAAGTACTAAATCAACATCTCCCAAAAAACATGTGAATATGAAATATTCGTGAGGAACTTTTGGCTTCAAGGAATGAATATATGTAATCTCTTAGAATCTGCTTTATTTTTTTTAAAGCAAGGATTTCTCTTTTACTAGAAAAAAAAGAAAAAATAAGTGATATACCCTGCTTTAAAGATGGAATTGATAGGGCAAATGAAAACTTGAATCACAAGCAAAAACAATAAAATTCTATCTATATATTCATATTGAGCAACTAAAAAACCTGAATAAATATATTAACTCAATAAGAATTTGTACTTGTCTGGTTTCAAGTCCCTCAAAGGCAAGAGAGAATAATGGGGGTACGGACGGGACATGGCTATTTAACAATGCAGAATTACCTATCTTATCTGCATTATAAACTACCTAAATCAGACCAAAATTTAAGCAGTTCAACTAAATGTGGAGATTCGTCAAACTCTGCCCCATGCGACTTTCAGTTCCCACATTTGCTCACTTACATTTCCTGGATCTTTGATACACTTCACTCTTAGAAGACAAGAAATTCTTTAATAACTTACTTTTCAAGGAGAAATACTATACTTGACCTTATTCCAGAATCTTAGTTTATCTGTGATGTGAAGTAAATAATCACAGTTCAAACAAAGCACTAATAGTATTATTATATTATAGGAAAAAAATGCTCATATTATCCTTAAAGGAACCAAAAATTTATCCCCAAAGGAATATTTCTAAGTTCATTTATCAATATTTCATAAAGAACATTAAGGGTGGGGAGGTGTTTGTGATAGAGAACATGTTTAGCATGCCTGAGGACCTTGGTTCAATCCCAATCCCCAGCACCAAACCAGAAAGAAAGAAATATGGTGGAATGATAATAATGGACAATTAGTTTCAATGGGCAATTTGTTATAAATATACTTAAAATAGAATGTGAAATTAATTTTTAGAAAACATAAGATGATTACATCAAGGCTCTATAACTGGTATTCTCTATTTAAGAAACAATTTTATCTGAACCACACAGTTTTCTACTGTGGTTTTTAAAGAAAATATGGTGGTGTTTCATTTAGATTAAGTTGCTATTAGATGTAATAAAAGTAGAAAATACAAAACATAATTTTTATATTTGGTTTGATGAATGAAAAAAGTAAGAGAAAATGGGAAAATAAAGGATATAAACCACTTGAAATAAGCCATATCAATAAAAGACAGCAACTAAATGATCAAATGAAATAAATATTTGAAAATAATGTAAAATTTTTTCTCCACTTAGAAATAATTGCTTTGTTTTATGGGCCAATTAGTAGATATTAAAAAAATTAAATGAAGAAAAACTAACAGTTTTCATTTAAAAACTAATCTAAAGCACATGAAATAACTGTGTTAACAAATTGTACATAGACTGTGGATATTATGGGGTGCATTTTTAAAAATTCATGATATATTACATTAAAACAAATGCCAGACTATATTTTGCACTACAATCTCAAAAATAGCATCAATAAGCTATTCATAATGATTTTTAGGACTAGAGGTGCAGTTAGTGGTAGAACACTTTTTTAGCATGTGGGAGGTCCTGGGTTCAATCCCCAGTGCTAGGGGGGAAGGAATACTATAATGATTTTCAAATATTCTAAGAAAAAATATGAACTCTCTCAAGCTTTGAAGTTTTAAAAATGTTTAAACCTAGACTTAATAATTTTTAAAAATTGTACCATTAGGTGACAAAACAGTCTTAAAACAATGGTACCTGTAGCTGTTATCTTTCTTTAGACAAAAGGTCTATGTTAGAAAGTTCTAAAATGCAATAGATGATTTAAGTGCCAGTGATAATGTAGGTTTTACTTTTTTACAAAGGAAATTGTTAATATCCTTAGAGTAAAGAATAAATGTTCATTAACGTAAGATAGTAATGGGCTCTGGAAGATTCTCATCCAAGTTCCATAGGAGGAGAAGGAAAAGGAAAAGACATTTGCACATTTCAAAATCAAAGCAAGTCTAAAAGGAAATTCTTCCAGGGCATTTAGCTTTCTAACTATGTTTCTGGCCATAATGCACAAATTTTCTTTTTTTAAATTTTTAGATGTTTGTTGATAGACCTTTATTTTATTCATTTATTTATATGTGGTGCTAAGAATTGAACCCAGTACCTCATACATGCTATGCAAGGGCTCCACCACTAAGCCACAACCCCAGCCCATAATACACAAAATTTACAATAATTACCATACAAACCCGGCATTTTCAGGAGGAACGTGTTGTAGGATGTATGTATTCTAGAAGGTGCTATTTAAGAACTAATATTTTCTAATTGAGAGAACAAAAAAAGTCATAAGCAATGGCTGAATTCAAGCATTGACCTTTATCATAACCATCAAATAAAGGAGTTCATACATAACAAAAAGCCCTGGAAAAACTTCTAAACTGATCAAATGCTGAATGAATTTTGTACTCATCTTTATATTTTAAAGTATGATAGAAACTACTTTCTGTAATTTCACATGAAATAAATAAAATAATTTGTAAAGATGGAAATCAGAGGTAAATTCAGTAAAAAATCCATTTAAGAAGTCTATCCTTTACAATACCACCTCAAGAATGTGTTTGATGGAAATGAATAAAGGAATTTAATGAATAACCTGGCAAAAGATTTAACGTGCATATTGTAAGGTGGCTGAAAAGGAACTCTGGATTGTTCACTGATTGGTAGGCAATGAGCAAGCTGGCTCAGGGTCACTAGCTGACTTCTACACTTCCAAATGTGAGTCTCCCATTTCTCTTTTCTTATTCAGAACCTGTTATTCTGGTACCATAAAGAGAAATTTCATATGCCTGACTTTTATACAAGTCACACTTTCAAATAGCTATTCCTAAATCTTGCCTGTTTTACTCCAATTTCAGAATTTTATTCTTCAGTGAACAAATAAAATAAACATTTGCAACCAGAACCTGTAAAGTCTGCCTTCCAAACACAGAAGCACTACCATTTTTGTTTCCACAGCAAGGTAGTACTCAAATATTTTTAATGCTTTATTACATTTTACTTTTGCAATTTTATAAAAAAAATCAGTGGAAATTATAAAATTTAAATGGCAAGAAAAGTAGAACTTATCAATTAACACAGTTGAAAAAAACATGATATTCATCAGTCATGCCAAAAGCTGCAATTTGAGGGGGGATTGAACTCAGGCTCAGTGGCCAAGTGCCCCAAGCCACACCCCCAGCCCTATTTTGTATTTTATTTAGAAACAGGGTCTCACTGAGTTGCTTAGTGCCTTGCTTTTGTTGAGGCCGGCTTTGCACTTGCAACCTTCCTGCCTCAGCCTCCTGAGCATCTGGGATTACAGGTGTGCACCACCACACCCGGCCAAAAGCTGCAAATGTTTAACATCAAGTGAATTAAGTAGTTACTGGACTACAACAGGAAAAAAAAATTAAAGAACACATATGCAACATGAGTTATCATTAAGGATTTCATATTTGGGAATTCTCTAGGAATGAAAATTCCCCTCATAGCCTGCCAATCTGTTGTTTAACTTGTACACTTTCAACTTCTTTACATGTATTCAGGTTTACATAGGCAAATGCAAAGAATAAAAAATTCTCACGCTACTCTGTATTCCTTCGGTGGCTAAAAAAGTTATTTGTTAAATTGACTTTGTTTTACTATTGACTTAATGAGTCATGCATTCAAGAAACATGGCAGACTAGTTGATTTTTTGCGAGTTATCCAACATCTATTGGTAGACAGGCCTATGCTGGACTCTGAGGGACACAAAGGCAGGTAGGGCAGAGAAAAGACCTGCTGGAGACTCTGAAATCAGACCCTGATGTCAGTATCTGCAGTAACCTCTCACATGAATATGGTACTTTATTGTACACAAAGCAGAAGCACCAAGAATCAAAGAAAAGATGTGGCTGTCCATAAGAACAATCGGGATTCAACCTAGGTCTCCTAATATCTAGTTCAGTGCCCTTTCTTTTTGATCATTAATATGTGACTTTAACTTATTAAGTCCCAAGTTTTCAGTTCTGTGAATATTACAATAAAACTGACACAGGTACATTGAAATAGATTGGAAATTATAATCCAGAATATAAATACATAATTTAATGAATATATAATTAATTATATAACTATGCCATAAAATTATATATTATATACTATATTTATGTTTTTATAGATGTCCATACCTGGGACAACTGAACAAAACAGGCTAATAAGAAGATACCACAATGGAGGCATTTTAGGCACTGTGCCACTCAATGGGAAAGACACTTTTGAGTTAGGTAGCCTTAGCTAAGATTTCTCCAATCTTTACAGCCACTTATTCTTTGCACTTGTGCAAAAGAGCTAAACATTTATGCTTCCCTTACCGGGGTTTGGAGTTCTACATTAAAGATAAAATAAATGGCACATCCCTGCAAAATTAGTTTTTACTAACCCTGACTCCACCCATCTAGACCCTCTTTTGTGATCCTGCCTTTGCCATCCACTCCATGATTTTCCTTCTCATTTCTTTTCTTTTAGGATTTGTAAGGCCACGCCTGGTTCCTCCTCCTTTCTGAAGTGCTTTCTTCCACCTCTTTAAAAGCGACAGTTTACTTTTTTGTGTGACCCTGGGTAGGGCTTTCTTTTTCTCTTTGGAAAATTTACCCTGGAAGGGAAAAACATATTTAACTGACTACTTTATGAGATTAAAAAACTGAACCTTTCTATACCTAAGAATAATGTAAAATTTATTCAGGTATAAAATAATTGAAAGTAAATATAAGCAAACATGAAAATTTGGAATATTCCTTATAATTACTACTCAAGTACTATAAGGACCTTCAGAATTTTATAGTTAGAATAATTGCTATATACTATCAGAAAGTTTAAGGAAGGTCAAATTAGGTGTGTTGTAAGAAATACAAATGTAACATTGGGGGGCTAAATATTTATCTATCTTCTGGGGATTGAAATCAGGGGCATTCTATTGCTAAGCTATCTCCCAATCCTATTTATTTATTTATTTACTCATTCATTCATTTATTTATTTATTTATTTATTATTTCAAGACAGGGTCTTGCTAAACTGCCAAGGTTGGCCTTGAACTTGCAACCCTCCACCCCACTTCCAGCCTCCAGTTGAGATTACAGGCGTAAATCATGTGCCTGGCTAATAATGGCTTTTTTTTTTTTTTTTAATCCATCTCTTCCTGCCCCCAAGTCCCAGAGACTGTATCACCCCAGGAAAGTGAACATACCTGAAGTCACATGTATGACCTCTGCTCTGACCTCCTTATAACTCAACCCCAAGTCTAACCCATTCAAGTTGAGGGTCTGGAAATGAATTCCTTTTAAAACTGTCTTTGCCCACTAGTTCCTAAAATGTCTTCCTGTACTCCCAGAGGTATAACCCTCTGATTAGAAGATGGCTGACCTCTGTCCTAGTTCTGCACCTCAGGCAGACATCTGTCTAGTATATTCTGGTTGCTGCCCAGGGTGAATGCCAGGCTGGATAGATGTCTGTGGAGCAAAGGGCTTAGGATGGGGCCCTCCTGGAAGTATACTTTAGTAGTGGTGGGTAGGGATGGCTGAGAGGTGAGGAGATGAAACTAGAGAAGCTGGATGGCTATGGAAGACTGCTGAAGCACTGGGGCTTTCAGCACCCACTTCTGCTCTGACCTTGCAGGAGGCTGGTCCCCTTTGTTGGCATTCCCATCTCCAGTTATATCAGCTTCCTCCCCTTGCTCAGAGGCAGCTGCTATTTGTAATCCAGACTGTTTTTTCATTTCCATGTACGTACAATTGTACATCAATTAATGATGGAGCTACATTCTGAGAAATGCATCAAATGATTTCATCATTGTGTGAGCATCCTTGTGTGGAGTTGCCTATTAATGTTTATGATGACGACTGAGTTAATATTTAAAAGTCAACAAACTCTGAATTAGCCCCTTAATATATAGGGCAGCCAACCCATGAAGAGTTACCTCACATGGAAAAATAGAAAAGAACCTACTGCTTGATTCTTTCTGTAGAAGCATTTGAAGGTACAGACCTGCTAACTTAAACATGCTTTCTGATAAAATAACCAGGTATTCAGGGATCTCTCACACATGATTCTAGAGGAACTTGAAAATCTTCTTGGTAAACAACAGCATACATATCAAAGTGTCACAATTTGCTCACCTTTCCATCAAAGCGTTTTATTATATATTGATCGAGGCCCAAGTCTGAAAAAGAAAAAAAAAAAAAAAAAGCCACTGATTATAACTCAACTGAAACATATAAAAGGACAAATCTCAGTTTCATTTCCAAGAACTCAATTAAATGTACTAGACAATTTAGCTACAACATTTACTCAAAGGCCATGAGAATGAATATTCTGTCCCACTTCCAGATTCAAAAGTGCTAAAACATACCAACCTTTTATTTTACATATCAGAAAAGTGAGACAGTGTAAAAGTTGCATGTGCAAACTTATTTAACAATAGAGTCAAATCAGAATTCCTGACTCCTCCAAGGGTGATGTTGTTTCTATTACATTACCTATAATTAAGGTGAAGGATATTGTTTAATCAGAATGTATAATATTTCTGCATCAATTTAAAGAAAGAGTTCAATACCAAAAGAACTTTCGCAACAAAGATCAACAGACACCAATAAACCATCTTAATACAGGGAATTAGGGGGAATAAGGAATACGTAGGTTTGAATTCTGAGCACTGTGAAAGACATAAGTAAATACGTTAAAAGTGTTTGAAGGACAGGTATGTTTTTGTCTTTACACAATGCTTTATTCCCCACATTTGGAACAATACTAGATCAATAACTGCTACAAAAGAATGAATGAGTAACATACAGTCCCTTCCTTGAAGAGTTCTAATTGTTAGAAAGACATATGGATATGATAATTAATATTAAAAGGGAGCATGGTTAGTTCAATAAAAGGGTACTTCATAGGAGTTTTGAAAGTAATCAGTTCCCAAGTATAATTATTTTCTTGTATACTCAGTTCTTTTCTTTCATATTTCATCATATTCATGCTAGTTTAGATATGAATAGTGTTCACAGTGTTACAACCAATACCACTGCTCCCAGCAGATTTTTGCATTTCTACTTCACAAATTTGGTTACACATTCTCCTTACAGGAAATGCGCTTCATCTTCTAGAAGCCTGCCCTGAAGAAAATGAACCAATGATTATAAAAGAAACAGATAATTTAGGAAACAGAAGGAAATTTTAAAATAATTCAAATTCAAAACTTCAGAGATATTCAGAAGATATTAGTAAAAAAGACAAAATAAGC
The DNA here is from genome assembly GCF_902686455.1 of Sciurus vulgaris. Lineage (NCBI taxonomy): Eukaryota > Metazoa > Chordata > Mammalia > Rodentia > Sciuridae > Sciurus > Sciurus vulgaris. The sequence goes on along the minus strand of NC_136464.1, from coordinate 54,942,351 downwards.
TTCTATTATAAAACAGATCAAGAAAGAGTTACAATTCTGCTGATATCACCCTATTTTTTGAATATACTGTCAAAAGAGGAGGATAAGGTAACTTCCTAGACTACTGACAAAAAGCAGGACGGAAAGTAGAAAATATGAGAAAATTATATCCTACAGGACCTTTTCCCACTTCATAAATGGAATAATTTATAAAATATTAGCAGAAACGCTCTCAGAACTGCAGAGACACAAGCTAATACTTTACCAAGGGTTCTAAGCAGAATGAACAAAAACCTACCTACATTCAGTGGACACTTGTGAAATTTTAGAATAGTAAGGATAACTCTGTGAGCCAGGCATAATGGTGCATGCCTGTAATCTCGGAGGCTCAGAAGGCTAAGGTAGGAGGATCGCAAGTTTTGAGGCCAGCCTCAGCAACTTAGGCCCTACACAATTTAGTGAGAGCTGTCTTAAAATAAAAAATAAAAAGAGATGTGAATGGAGCTCAGTGGTAAAACACCCCTGGGCTGAATTCCCAGTACCACCCCTCACCAAAAAAAGGAAACTCTCAATAGGATTTCAGGAAAAGAAACTTCCTAGATACTTTTAAAAGAAATAAGTATTAGACTAGAATTAGATTTCTCAAAAAAGGGTGATAATGCTTATAACTGGAGCAGCACTGTCCAATAGAAACATAAGATCAATAATAAATATAAATCAAGTATAATTTAAGTTTTTCTAACAGCTATTTTTTAAAAGATGTTAAAAGAGTGGGCATGAAAGCACATTCCAGTAATCTCAGCTTCTTGAGAGGCTGAGGCAGCTGGACTGCATGTTTGAGGCCAGCCTGGGCAAACTAGGGAGACACTGTCTCAAAATAAAATTTTAAAAGGGCTGGGGGTGTAGCTCAGTGGTAGAGTACTTGTTTAGCATGTGTAATCTACCAAACAATGTAGTAGTTCTAAACATGATATACCTAATAAGAAAGTTTCAAAATACACAAACCAAAAAACTGATGGAACTGAAAGGATAAGTAGACAAATGCACAATTTAAGTAGAAATTAACAGTCTTCTCCCAACAGTTCATAGAGAAAGTAAACTGACAATCAGTGAAGCTATAGAAAAGAGAAAGCAGATCAGTGAATGCCTGAGACTTGAAGAGCAGGGAAGAGAGGAAAAGAAGAATTACAAATGGGAATGAAGAAGAGGTTTAATATCATACAGTGCCTTTTCCCATTCACAAGTAGGGAAAATTCGTTAATTATATTGGTTGTGGTGATAGTTTCACTTTAATGTGTATGTGTAATATATAAAAATTCATCCATTTGTAAATATGTGATGTTTATTTTATGTTAATTATAATTCAATAAAGCAGTTAAAAAGAGATAGTATAAACCATCAAGGAGAAGACAGATATACATGAAAGTACTAATACTGACAATTTTTGTAAGTAAAAATTACCATAAAATAAAAAATTTCCAGAGTAAAATATATCTGCAATGCAAGTAACAGATTCCAAGAGAATATATAAAATATTTTTACTAATCAAAAAGAAAATCAAATAAAAAATGAGGAGAGAATACAAACAGGCAATTCATAGAAATGATAATGTGAGTAGTCAATAACATGCAGAAATGATAAGCCTCACTTGTTGCTAGTAAAATGTGAAATAAAACCATAAAAATATAATAATTTATTCCCATCAGTCTGCTAAACATTTAAGTCTGACAGTATTAAGTGCTGACAGGAAGGCAGAGAATGAAACTCTCATATATTCTGGGAAAGAATAGAAATTATTATATGTACTTCTAGAAAAAAATTTGACGTCTGGCAAATGTGAAAAGGAAAGTTCCCTAGGGGCCAGCAAGTTCATTTCTGGGTGTATTTTGAAAATAACTTTTATCAAGTATACAAGAAGACTTATAGAAGGCTCATTACTGTATGGTTTATCATAGGGAAAATAGGCATAATAGATTTGACTATTATCTTTGAATATTCACTTCCTTTCCAGTAACCTCCATGTTGACTTAAGGCCTTGTTATGTGACTTGCCCTGGCCACTGCAATGTTAGCAGTTTGGATACAAGCACCCTAAAATGGGTTTTCTCAAGTTGGTTTGTTTTCTTGCTTCTCTGCCACCCCTACGAGGACAAATCCTGGTCAGACTTGTGGTCTTAAAAAAATGATAAAACATACAGAGCAAATTTGACATATCTGCTAACAAAACCATGAAGCAAAGCTACCCAGCCTACATCTGTGAACCTCTAGCATTCTACAGAGCAAAGACAGCTGAGATCAAAAAAGCACAGTTAATGTCATGCTGATTCATGAGCCAAATAAATGCTTTTATGTCACTGAAATTTTGTTGTTATTGTATAGCAACAGCTTACTGATAAAATTAGAAACAAGTTCAACTTCCATCTACAAGAACATGAATAAATATGGCATATTTATACAAATTTATACAACTGATATTCACAACTATTCACAGATTGTCTGTAGCTCTACTGCACATGGTATGTAATCTGGGACCCAGGGTAACAGGGCAGAGCATCTATCTGGAACATAGCAGAGAAAACTTGAATAATGGCTACAAGAGTATTTTCTATTGTGTTTTACTCCTTGTATATTTTGGAAAAAAATTCAATAAAAGTCCAATTTAAAGCTGGTTCCAGCTCTATATAGAAAGATAGAAGAGGGAAAGCAAAAAGGGAAGAAAAATTGTTCATAAAGCATATGTTTTTAGTTAAAACTACTTGTACACTTAAAAATGGTTAAAATGGTAAATTTTATGTGCTTATGACAATTTTTTAAAAAGGACATGAGCAACATGCTGACATAATGGTCTCCCCCATTCCCTCTTTCAAAATATTATGCCTTCCTCATTTCAAATCTCTACCTTCTGTGATCTGCTTAGACAATTAAAACCACTTGAACTCAAGCCATCCCAGTAATTAAAATAAACCATTTTAATGAGAAAACAACTGAGCAACTTAAATCAGTGAACATGCCACTTCTACCTAAATGTGAATCCGGTTCATGCTGCGGCAACTACATGGCAGAAAGAGGTCTTTCCAGACATATTCAGCAAATTAAACCATTTCAGTTTTATTCAAAACATTAAACAAAACTCCAACTGTTGTACATAGCTGTTCAATGAATTCAGAATATATAATTAATGAATGATAAACCCCAAGGCATTTCATAATTGGATGAGGCCCCTTTTCTGTGGCTCATATAAAATATCTTTGTTATGGAACATGTTCTACACAATTAAATTATAATGTATCAAATAATAAGATATTCAGATGACTAAGGGTATATCTTAGTCTTAAGTGTTAAAACATGTTTGTTTTTATACAAAAATTTTAACTTGTTTTAAATAAAATTTATAGTCTATAACCATTCATTTCTTAGCCTTTTCAAGAGTTAATCTTCATATAATCAACGATGGCTCAGTTTCAGATTTCAGCAACATCTCATATATATTTAACTTTTGGGTGTAGTTTAATACTCTGAATGGGTATACAAAGATCAAGAAAATTATGATGGTTGATGAATCCAGGCCACACTGGCTATCAGAAATTTAAGTCTAGTACTTTTCTTTAGATAAAACTTTGATGACTGATCAGTTATTTCTATAGATAGAACAGAACCAAGGAGTAATTTAGTGTGATCTTCCTGTTTGACTTCAACTTATATGATTTCCCCCCAGGGGCTCATTTTCATCAAATGTTTGAAGTCATTTGTATCAGCAGTGTAATCCAAATACAAAAGTAATAGGAGCACTTGCTTTATTTTAGATACTGTTCTTGACATACATTATTATTTCATTCAATCTTCCTTACAAGTATATGGAACAGGAGTTGACGAACTATTGTCCTTAGGTCAAATCCAGGCAATCTACTTTTTCTTTTTTTTCCAATAGCTAAGATGTGTTTACCATTTTGCCTTTTGGCCTGCCAAGCCTTAGATATTTACTGTTTGGTCTTTTAAGATAAAGCCTGCTGTTCTCCAAGGGTATATCAGCTGGTGTCTGATGCCATGAATTTAAAAGTTAGCACTATTTCTGTTTGTTTTATTTTTGCAGTACTAGAGATTGAACCCTGGGGTGCTCTACCATTGAGCCATACCCTGACCTTTTTTTTTTTTTTTTTTTTTTTAAATTTTGAAACAGGGTTTCACTAAATTGCCCAGGCTGGCCTGGAATTAAAGATCCTCCTGCCTCGACCTCCTGAGCAATTGGAACTACAGGTATGAACCACAGTGCCTGGCAAGTCAAAACTGTTTTCAATGTGCTTAGACTTCAGAACTTTTGTTCTAGAAGCTCAAGATGACATGACACATTAATTTTTGGAAAAAGAATACCATAGTCTATATAAATACAGTTCATTGTTAACTCTACACCAGAAGTTATCCAATTTTTCTGCAAAAGGATGGAAAGTAAATATTTCAGGTTTATGGGCCACATTTGGTCTATGTTGCAACTACTGAACTCAGTTATTATAGCTCAAAAGTTGGCATACATAAATAAGTGACCATGGCTATGTTTATAAAATTTCTTGCAAACACTGAAATTTAAATTTCATATAATTTTCAGGTGTCACAAAATATTCTTGTGATTCATTTAAAAATGTACCAACCATTCTGTGCCATGGGCCATATAGAAACAGCAGGTGGTTGTAGTTAGTTATCTCTTACTGCAGGGAAAGTAAATTCTCCAGGGGAGTAAAAACAAAAGTACAACACATAGTAGATAAGTGGAGAAAATATTACTGCAAAAATGTTTTAAAATATATTTATTGTACTATGTAATCAAGTGTAAAATAATGTGTCACTAACTAAAAGTACTCTAGGTAAGAAAATCATTAAAGTCATTAAGGATCATCCTAGGGAGACTATAGGGTACAGGATAACTAAATCACAGTAAGATCTGTTACTCTTTTTCATCTCTCATAAAGAAGATGCATAGGATCTGGCAGTTGGAGGTGAGCAAAGAGAAACAAGGATCCTTTTTACAATAGGGTACACTTTGCTCTGACCAAAGCTCAAGTTTTCTATAAGGAACATTTAAATCTCTCCCCATGCCACAGGTTACAAGACTTCAGGTTTATGGGTCACATTTGCCTAGCTATGCAGAACTGGTTACAAAAACAACAGCCAGAGTCACTCAAAACCTAGCGCTTCAAGCAACCACCCAATTCACTACCCTCAGGGATGGTGATGTCATATAGACTTTAAGGAAAGAGAAATGAAATGCGTTCAAGTCACAGAAAAAAATTTCCCTTTCAATGTGCTTCCTGCTTAACTATGGCTACTCAATTTTTTTTATATTCAGTACAGAAGTATTCTCACTCAACATTTCACTAAAATTCATCAGCTCTATACTCATTTCAAAACAGCTTAATTTTAGGGCTTCATGTAGTCTGTGCTTCATAATTATTTTTGAACAGTTCTAAAACTAAAACTTACAAATTTAGATCTCATGGGTATCCTAGGATACAGTATGTGTGAAGTCATGACAAAACAAAATTGAAATATGAGCTGTTGGCTACAGTCCAGCCATATGATAGAAATACGAACCATAAAAAAACCTATAGACTCACTGTTCTTTATTTCAACTCGTAAGAATAATATACTTTACTTCTGCTACATCAACATTTGTGAGAATTCCAGGTCATAAACAAATGAAAAGAAAATCAATTTTTCAATGAATTTCATTTTTAAAAATATTTTTTAGTTGTCAATGAACCTTTATTTTACTTATTTATATGTGGTGCTGAGAATCGAACCCAGTGCGTTGCACACGCCAGGTAAGTGTGACAACCCCACTTGCCTCAGTTACAACTCCAACTCTGAATTTCATTTTAATGTATCAGAATTTTCCCTCATGATTATAACCTTAGAAGAAGAAATTATTTCTTATTCTGGCTTTTTATGAAAAAGAAAAATGTACTTGGCATCTGAGATATTTAGCAACAATTACAATTACAAAATGCAACTGGGGATGCAGCTTAGTGTAAAGCACTTGCCAAGCATGCACAAGCCCTAGGTTTAATTCCTAACACCACAAAAACAGTCAAACAAACAAAATGCAAGAATATATTGAAGACATGCATAATACATAATGATTTCTAAAGGGATAAAAATAATACTCCTTATGATAAATTAACTTTAGTGGTCTGTCTAAAATGTCTTTTTTTCATTGTCTCAACAGAAACACATTCGTCTTTAAAAGTTACTGATACAAATGAGATTTTATCTAAACAGTTGATTTTTATAGAAACAAAAATATTTTACTATCATAAAAACCAGGAAATATCTTCCAATTCTTTTCTCTACTTAACTCTCTTCCACATCTCACAAAACAAGGCCCTGAAATAAATTTAAAGAATCTAAACCTAAAGTTTAATGTTTATTTTAAAAGACTGGTTACTCTATGACACCAAGAATTAATTACTGCATCCTGGAATCCATAGCAGATGGTTAGTCAACCAACACTTGTAGAATTATTTATTTTTATTTTTATTTTTTGGGTACCAGGGATTGAACTCAGGGGCACTCAATCACTGAGCCACATCCCCAGCCTTATTCTGTATTTTATTTAGAGACAGGGTCTCACTGAGTTGCTTAGTACCTCATTTTTGCTGAGGCTGGCTTTGAACTCTTGATCCACCTGCCTCAGCCTCCAAAGCCACTGGGATTACAGTCGTGTGCCACTGTACCCAGCAACACTTGTAGAATTAATATATGTGAAGTCTATTAGAAAATAAAGGAACATACAAAGAATAATAAAATACTTTCTTATGTCAACATCTAGAGAGTTATCACTTTGGTAGCTTCCTTTTCAGATGCTCTCAATGTATTTTCTACATGGGTGAAATACAAAGGATAGAGGGAATGTTCAACACTACCACAAGAATATGATAAGTAAAATCCAGAACATGGGAAATTCTGTAATACAAATGACCTCTGTTCTTTCACAATAACAGAGTCTAGTTTTTAAAAGGCAGGGAATCATGTGGAAGGACTAGGAAAAGTAAAACAGAGGAGAAAGAAAAGTAAACTGCTGGGTGTGTTATGAGCTGATTATCACTATAGACAAACTGAGTTCCATTCCCCTGGGCCTGAGAATCCAAGTAGTTTTTATATCAGAATTGATCACTCAACACAATGGAGAAGAGAGTACAGTATGAGCATCAAATATATTTATGTTTCATATACACCTTGTACACAGAGCCTGAAGGTAATTTTATATGACATTTGTAGTACATCTGTGTTTTGACTGTAACCCACCATACAAGGTCAAATTTGGAATTTTCTACTTGTGACATGATGTTGGCACTCAAAACATTTTGGAGCATTTTGGAGATTTTAGATTCGGGATGCTTAACCTGCACTGGCTTTTATATTTACCTATGAAGTTACCTTTACTGGTGTTTAATATGTTTTATTTCTTTTTTTGGTTTTTACTGTCTAATGTCCTTTTACTTCAACCTAAAGTACTCCCTGTAATATTTTTTAAGCATTTTTAGTAGGTGAGCTCTATTAGCAACTAACTGTTTATTTGGAAATATCAGAATTTCTCCTCCTGGAACTCCTACTGTACATGTGCTGGTACACAGCATGGTGTCCTACCTGGGCTTCCTCAAGGATGGTTTCTGTCAAGTTATTTTGTTCCTGTTAATGGGTCAAACTTTCTTCTTTATTGATATGATGTGTGTATTTTGAACATTATACTGAGATAACTCTGGAAACCAGGGTCTCTCCATTCTCCACAGTTTGGTGTGTTACTTGTTGAAGACTCCAATCATGAAGTCTTTATAGTGACTTTTCCAAAGTATTCTTATAAAGACAGTATTCTTTGTAATATATCATTCTGCAGTTTCTGTTCTATTATCTAAGAAGTGGGAAGGTGGACTTATAAAGATTTCCTTAAATACTGTAGCAAAAAAGAATGGAAAACAAAAAAAAAAAATCTCAACCAGTATTTGCCGACTGGCTCTTAGCTCAGGTGTAACATTTAGTTAGGCTACCTATAACTCTGACTTGAATTTTACCTTTTCCTTGCATCGAGTCAAATATAAGTAAAAGACACAAACCCACTAAAATCTTTTCCAATTACTTCTGTACCAGAGCATGCATGCTGAACTCCAAATTCTTCAGCATATAACCCTTCAAAAGTTCATCCTTTCCAGGATGTTTAGTATATATGCTGCTTGGCATAGTTGGCTATGGGCAGAATACTGCATATCTTTAATAGGAAGCCACTGAAGTCCTGGATGAGAGAAACAAAGGGCAAGCTTTTGTGCTAGTTAGTATCTCAGGGAACTTCTGAACAAGTCAAAATGTATAATCAAAACTTTTTGAGAACAACTTGTATTGCTCACCTCCCTTCCTCCCAAAGTTAAGCCACACTGGGAACAGAATTGCTGTTCCTATGGCTGCTGATGAACTGAGAAATAGGATGGGAGGCAAAAATGCCACAAAGCTTTGTCACTAAAATTTAGCAGGTTCTTTCCTCAGTGACAACTCCCCCGATTATATACTAATTAGCTGGCAGAATTCCAAAAATGTTGATTTTTGTCTGTTTTCCAGCTTACTGTTTGTTTCAGTAGAAGCAACCTACTTGATCCTTTTTCCTACAGTGTCTCCCAGATACATTCTTAAATTTTTATTTTCTTTCCACACACCTTCTTTATTCAGATTGTTTCCTCTAAATAAGACATCCTTTCCCCTATTGTTTACTTGTCTTTTATTCAAACCTACAAAATTTCTCTAAAGAGCATCCTCCAAACTTCCACATTGAGCTAAGTGGCTCTTCTTTCTACTGCCACAGGACTTCTATATAATATTCTTCTACAAATTCTTGAAATTACCTATTGCTGTCTTTATTTCCCTCACTAAAAAATAAATTAATAGTAGTCACATGTATATTACACTGACCTCAGGGACGTTCTCATTACAGGTAATAAATTTCAGCCAGAAAGGCACAATCTCCTTAGTTCCTACTCCTTACCAGACTGAACTATAGGCTCCCCTGTTTTGTACTTCTAAAGTCCAGTACAATACCTGACATTCAATAATTTCACAGTGAACATAATTATGTCATGGAACTATAAAATTTTGTGCAACACAGATGCAAAATATCCTATAACAAAATAAGTATCACAATCTTATTTTTCACTGTAGCATCTTACGTTCTGGCTGTTTTTCATTGGGTGTTATGGATCGCACAAAATCTTGTGGAGTCATGAACACTTCTGCTTCACCAGGCTCATTGATTACTTTCAAGGTGGCAAAATATCGGAAGATTTTGTCTGGTGTGGAGTAGGCTCGAATCCTATTTTCATATTCCATCACCTAAAATTAGAAATATAAAGTGTTACTATATTTAAGCAATATTCGTATACTCTCATATTTAATGCTCATTAATTTTCATACATATCTTATTTTGGGGAAACTTTTGTTACTTCTCTTTCTGCAATGGGATTTTTTTATATTACAAATAAGCCTGATTTGAAATTTTTAAAATTTTTCTTGTAACATATCATTCATAACCCAGTTGAAGCCATGCTCATGTAACTTTTGTTTAGAACTTTTTTTCAAGAATTGTTTAATTTTTTAAATAATTGAAAACTAGCAAAAATTTAAAACACCGTAAGAATTCAAAAGGTAATATGGTACAACGCCATATATATGATAGTCTATAGTTTCTTTTTTTTTTCTGACGCTTTTTATTATCACAGAACATGCCACCTGTAATGTGTGCAAAAAGGACAGGAGGGGTGGAGGGAGAGGAAGTCAAAGTAGGAAAAGCTGGATGGTCATTTCACTTCTTCTCTTTCTTTTTGTCCTTCTCATTCATAGCCAGGATCATCATGAGTTTTCTGAAGAGAGTAATGAAATCTAAGAAGAGATCAATGTAGTGCCAGATATAATCCTTATCGCCATTTTCAGTCTTTTCAATAATGAATTGAATATCAAAAAGGACAAAGCCACACATGACCACCAGTTCCAAATAAGGTTTGCCTGGAAGAGCCAAATGGATCCAAAGAAAAGATTCCCCAAGGAAGACAAGAGCATCAGGCTCATGGCTGACATCAAGATACCTCCCAGGAAGAGGTAGCTTTGGCGCCTGGCACAGTGCACTCAGGGTAAAGCAGGTGAAGATCATTGCTGTGCCCATGAAAGCAGTGGGAAGGATGCTAGGATTGACAGCAATGCACAACTCCAGAGCAGGGCCCAGGCCAAGTCATAAGGAAAGCAAATCCGGCAAGAAGTCCCAGTCTTTTCTGCTCAGTTTCACGGCTATGAGGTGTTGCCATCAGTCATATCATTAACCCCAGGGAGCCCAAGGCAGAGAGCAGACCAGCCTGAATGAAATGAGTGACCACATGGACACAGGCTCCTGCAGATGCCAGAAACATACAAAGAGCAAAACTGGCATCGACCTTCTTCAAGTGCTTCTGTGTCGAGGGGGTTATATGTGAAAATTTTTAAAGTGCACAAAACTTGATCTGATCAAATATGTTCATGGTTCTAGAATCTGTGTGACACAGCCTCTGCTCTTCTTAACTCACCACTCAGGAGCCTACCAGTTCTTCTAACACCAGATGTGCTCTTCTACAGGTTCTTAAATACCAAGTTTTTGAAAAAGGGATTGAGTTTACTGTTCTAACTTTTATGTAATTTCCTGAATTCTAAAAGAAAACAGACTTGAAAGTTCATGGCTGTGAATAATTATCAGGCCTTAAGAGACAAAGTACATTAAATGATGGCATAGAAAAATAAAATCACATATCATGGAAACTCAAAATTTTAACAGGTCGGAAACAAGAGGCTTTACTTTTTACTACAAGATTAAGCAAACCGCTAGTGATCATACAGTGTTATTTAGAAAGGAATAGAGTTGGGATGCACACAAGCAAATATTTGGCAACAAAATCAAGTATGTCAGGGCTGGGGTTGTAGCTCAGTGGTAAAGCGCTTGCCTAGCAAGTGTGAGGCACTGGGTTCGATCCTCAGCACCACATAAAAAATAAATAAATAAAATAAAGGTATTGTGTTCATCTACAACTAAATTTTTTTTTTAAATCAAATATGTCATACATTTAACTAACAGTGTGTCATGTTACGATGATATTTCGTTCCCTTATGTGGCATACAAGCCCCTATTCTAAGCATGGAGCATATAAAATACTATACTGAATCACATACTACTTTGGTGAATTTTGAACGCTGAGGTGGCCAAAAATAATACTATTTTATACATGGGGTACAGAATGTATCAAGGCAATAAAACCTAAAAAACCCATCAATTCACTAATATTAATAAAAACATTAATGTTCTGTAATTTGTCACATCAACACAGCAAGTTCTGTACAGATCAGCCCTGATTAGATGTCACTTTGGGGTCACTGGGAGTAACTGTTTAACAATTGTTTCAATATCACTACCAGATGTCCTTTTAGCAATTGAGGCAAGACTGCTAATTTATAACTAAATGTCACAAAAATTCAGTGCTTTTTAAAATATATTTTTTAGTTGTTGATGGACCTTTATTTTATTTACTTGTTTATATGTAGTGCTGAAAATCAAACCCAGTGCCTCATATATGCCAGGCAAGTGCTCCACCACTGAGTCACAACGCCAGCCTGCTCACTGCTAACCTGCATTAAAATCTGAATAGATTTCAGAGAAGACTTTATCAAAAGACTGAACACTGGCAAACAATAAGGAACTTTTCAACTCCTTAGAAGTTTAAGGACTTAGTCACATGTCATATAAAAAGCATTTTATATTAAACTACAACTATATGCTGGTAATACTGACTACAGAAGAAATACCTTTCTCTAGGCCATTCATATTTCTTCCTCTGAACAGCAAAAATAACAAGGAGAAAGTCTGAAATGTTTTATGTTATATAAGCTGTAACTATTGCCAAAGAGGACTTTGTGAACTAAAATATTAAGTCAATCATATACAAGGTAGAAAGATAACATGTAAGTTAAGGATCTTAAAATTGAACAATCCAGATTCCTTATTATAAAAGTCACTAAATTATGTTGTTGAAAATTATTAATTTGATCACAATTTGTGCTATTACATGCACATTTTGCTATATCATTAATATAAACCAATGGTTGTAAGTTTTATTTTAAAAAAATAGGTCAAAGAAAGTAAGAGATCTAATGTACTCCCATACTGGTAAAATGAAGTATAGACATACTATACAGTGTGTGTATGTGTGTATGTGTTGGTGTGTACTTAGCGTTTTATCTTGGAGATTGTTTCATATCAAGTTATGTGGAGCTGCCTCCTTTAAGTGACTAAGTTAGATGGAATACTAAAACTAATAAACATTTCACGATACAGGAGCTTGGGTTGTGGCTCAGCAGTTGAGTGAACACCTAGTATATATGAGACACTGGGTTCGATCCTCAGCACCACATAAAAAATAAATAAATAAGATAGAGGTACTATGTCCATCTACAACTAAAAAAATATAAAAAAAATATTTCAGAATACAGCATGTAAAATGAAATAACAAAGGCTTAGAACCAAAAGTAAACTATTGAGGGATTTTGGAACATTCGATCTAGAGAAAAGATAAGGGAATCATGATAGTTCTTTCAATCATTTACCAAATTTTCTTGAGTATCATTATATCAAGACACACATCTTTAATAAAATTGCCCAACTTAGATCAAAATTTGGGCATTATTTTTTTATATGAACTATATTCAAGAGTAGCCAGATAGTAATTACAACCAAACAATAGGTGATGGACAGTTTTTTTAAAAAATATTTTGTAGTTGTCAATGGATCTTTATTTTTTAATTTTAATTGAAAATCATAAATTTACATAGGGCAATATTGTTTGATTCATTCTGTTATTTTTTCCCTTCATCCCCACCCCTACCACCCCTCTTTTCCCTCTATACAGTCCTTCCTTACTCCATTCTTACCACCCAACTTATCCCTAACCCTAAAACTAACCCTAACCCTAACACTAATCCCTCCTACCCCCCCTTATATGTCCTCATCCGCTTATCAGCGAGATCATTCGTCCTTTAGTTTTTTGAGATTGGCTTATCTCACTTAGCATGATATCCTCCAATTTCATCCATTTGCCTGCAAATGCCATGATTTTATCATTCTTCATGGCTGAGCAATATTCCATTGTATATATATGCCACATTTTCTTTATCCATTCATCAACTGAAGGGCATCCAGGTTGGTTCCACAATCTGGCTATAGGGAATTGAGCAGCTATGAACATTGATGTGGCTGTATCTCTGTAGTATGCTAATTTTAAGTCCTTTGGGTATAAGCCAAGGAGTGGGATAGCTGGGTCAAATGGCGGTTCCATTCCAAGCTTTCTGAGGAATCTCCACACTGCTTTCCAGAGTGGCTGCACTAATTTGCAACCCCACCAGCAATGTATGAGTGTACCTTTTTCCCCACATCCTCGCCAACACCTATTGTTGCTTGTGTTCTTGATAATCGCCATTCTAATTGGTGTGAGATGAAATCTTAGGGTAGTTTTGATTTGCATTTCTCTTATTATTAAAGATGGTGAACATTTTTTCATATATATGTTGATTGCTTATACATCTTCTTCTATGAAGTGTCTGTTCATTTCCTTAGCCCATTTGTTGATTGGATTGTTTGTATTCTTGGTGTAGAGTTTTTGAGTTCTTTATAGATTGTGGAAATTAGCGCTCTATCTGAAGTATGAGTGGCAAAGATATTCTCCCACTCTGTAGGCTCTCTGTTCACATTACTGATAGTTTTCTTTGCTGAGAGAAAGCTTTTTAGTTCGAATCTATCCCAGTGGTTGATTCTAGCTTTTATTTCTTGTGCTATGGGAGTCCTGTTAAGGAAGTCTGATCCTAAGCCAACAAGTTGAAGGTTTGAACCTCCTTTTTCTTCTATAAGATGCAGGGTCTCTCATTTGCTTCCAAGGTCCTAATCCATTTTGAGTTGAGTTTCGTGCAGGGTGAGAGATAGGGATTTAGTTTCATTCTGTTGCATATGGATTTCCAGTTTTCCCAGCACCATTTGTTGAAGAGGCTATCTTTTCTCCATTGCATATTTTTGGCCCCTTTGTCTAGAATGAGAAAATTGTATTTATTTGGTTTTGTGTCCATGTCCTCTATTCTGTACCATTGATCTACCTATTTTGGTACCAATACCATGCTGTTTTTGTTACTATTGCTTTGTAATAGAGTAGAAGATCTAGTATTGCGATACCCCCTGCTTCGCTCTTTCTACTGAGGATTGCTTTAGCTATTCTGGGTTTCTTATTCTTCCAGATGAATTTCATAATTGCTTGCTCTATTTCTGTAAGGTACATCATTGGGATTTTAATTGGAATTGCATTGAATCTGTATAGCACTTTTGGTAGTATGACCATTTTGACAATATTTATTCTGCCTATCCAAGAACATGAGAGATCTTTCCATCTCCTAAGGTTTTCTTTAATTTCTTTCTTAATTGTTCTGTAGTTCTCATTGTAGAGGTCTTTCACCTCTTTTGTTAGATTGATTCCCAAGTATTTTATTTTTTTCGATGCTATTGTGAATGGGGTAGTTTTCCTAATTTCTCTTTCTGAAGATTCATCACTTATGTATAAGAATGCATTGGATTTATGAGCATTGATCTTGTAACCTGCTACTTTACTGAATTCATTTATGAGTTCTAAGAGTTTTCTGGTGGAATTTCCAGGTTCCTCTAAATATATAATCATGTCATCAGCGAACAGGGATAGTTTGAGTTCCTCTTTTCCAATTCGTATCCCTTTAATTTCTTTGGTTTGTCTAATTGCTCTGGCTAGAGTCTCAAGAACAATATTGAATAGAAGTGGTGAAAGAGGGCATCCCTGCCTTGTTCCAGTTTTTAGGGGGAATGCTTTCAGTTTTTCACCATTTAGAATGATATTGGCCATGGTCTTAGCGTAGATGGCCTTTACAATGTTAAGGAATGTTCCCACTACCCCAATTTTCTCTAGTGTTTTGAGCATGAAGGGATGCTGTATTTTATCGAATGCTTTTTCTGCATCTATTGAAATAATCATGTGATTCTTAACTTTTAGTCTGTTGATATGGTGAATGACATTTATTGATTTCCAGATGTTGAACCAACCTTGCATCCCTGGGATGAAACCCACTTGATCATGGTGCACTATCTTTTTAATATATTTTTGTATGCGATTTGCTAAAATTTTGTTGAGAATTTTTGCATCGATATTCATTAAGGATATTGGTCTGAAATTTTCTTTCCTCGATGTGTCTCTGTCTGGTTTAGGTATCAGGGTGATATTGGCTTCATAGAATGAGTTTGGGAGGGTTCCCTCCTCTTCTATTTTATGGAATACTTTGAGAAGTATTGGAATGAGCTCTTCTTTAAAGGTTTTGTAGAACTCGGCTGAGAACCCATCTGGTCCCGGACTTTTCTTTGTTGGTAGGCTTTTGATGACCTCTTCTATTTCATTGCTTGAAATTGATTTATTTAAGTTGTGTATGTCCTCCTCGTTCAGTTTAGGTAATTCATATGTCTCTAGAAACTTCTTGATGTCTTCAAGGTTTTCTGTTCTGTTGGGAGTATAGATTTTCAAAATAGCTTCTAATTATGTTTTGTATTTCACTCGTGTCTGTTGTGATATTTCCTTGTTCATTCTGAATTTTAGTAATTTGAGTTTTCTCCCTCTTTCTCTTTGTTAGTGTGGCTAAGGGTTTATCAATTTTGTTTATTTTTTCAAAGAACCAACTATTTATTTTGTTAATTTTTCCAATTGTTTCTTTTGTTTCAATTTCGTTGATTTCGGCTCTGATTTTAACTATTTCCTGTCTTCTAGTACTTTTGGTGTTAGTCTGCTCTTCTTTTTCTAGGGTTTTGAGCTGTAGTGTTAAGTTGTTTATTTGTTGATTTCTACTTCTTTTGTTGAATGCGCCCCATGAAATAAATCTTCCTCTAAGTACTGCTTTCACAGTGTCCCAGAGATTTTGATATGATGTGTCTTTGTTCTCGTTTACTTCTAAGAATGTTTTTATTTCCCTCCTGATGTCTTCTGTTATCCATTCACCATATAATAGTGAATTATTTAATCTCCAGTTATTGGAGAAGTTTCTGTTTTTTATTCTGTCATTTATTTCTAATTTCAATCCATTATGATCTGATAGAGTACAAGGTAGTATCTCTATCTTCTTGTATTTGCTAACAGTAGCTTTGTGGCATAAGACATGGTCTATTTTAGAGAAGGATCCATGTGCTGCTGAGAAGAAAGTGTATTCTTTCTTTGTTGGATGGTATATTCTATATAAGTCGGTTAAGTCTAAATTGTTGATTTTGTTATTGAGATCTATGGTTTCTTTATTCAAGTTTTGTTTGGACGATCTATCCAGTGGTGAGAGAGGTGTGTTAAAATCACCTAGTATTATTGTGTTGTGGTCTATTTGATTTCTGGAATTGAGAAGGATTTGTTTGATGTACATGGATGAGCCAATGTTCGGGGCATAGATATTTATGATTGTTATGTCTTGCTGATTTATGCTTCCCTTAAGCAGTATGTAATGTCCTTCTTTATCCCTTCTGACTAGTTTTGGCTTAAAGTCCACATTATCTGAAATGAGGATGGATACTCCAGCTTTTTTGCTGTGTCCGTGTGCATGGTATGTTTTTTCCCATCCTTTCACCTTAGTCTATGGTATCTCTTTCTATGAGATGAGTCTCTTGCAGGCAGCAAACTGTTGGATTTTTCTTTTTAATCCATTCTGCCAGTCTATGTCTTTTGATTGATGAGTTCAGGCCATTAACATTCAGGGTTATTATTGTGATATGATTTGTATTCCCAGTCATTTGACTCATTTTTGTTTTTTTGACATGATTTGGTTTCCCCTTTATTTGGCTATTCCTTTAGACTAGTTCCTCCCGTTGCTGATTTGCATTGTTGTTTTTCTTCTCTTCCTCATGGAATATTTTGCTGAGAATGTTCTGCAATGCTGGCTTTCTTTTTGTAAATTCCTTTAGCTTTTGTTTATCATGGAAGGATCTTATTTCATCGTCAAATCTGAAAGTAAGTTTTGCTGGGTATAAGATTCTTGGTTGGCATCCATTTTCTTTCAGGGCTTGCAAAATGTTGTTCCAGGCCCTTCTAGCTTTTAGGGTCTGGATTGAAAAACCTGCTGATATTCTTATTGGTTTCCCCCTGAATGTAATTTGATTCTTTTCTCTCGCGGCCTTTAAAATTCTGTCTTTATTTTGTATGTTAGGTATCTTCATAATAATGTGCCTTGGTGTGGGTCTGTTGTAATTTTGTATATTTGGAGTCCTATAAGCCTCCTGTACTTGGTTTTCCATTTAATTCTTCAGATCTGGGAAATTTTCTGATATTACTTCATTGAATAGATTGTTCATTCCTTTGGTTTGTTTCTCTAAGCCTTCCTCAATCCCAATAATTCTTAAATTTGGCCTTTTCATGATATCCCATAATTCTTGTAGATTCTGTTCAAGATTTCTTACCATCTTTTCTGTTTGGTCAACCTTGTTTTCAAGAGTAAATATTTTGTCTTCAATATGTGAGGTTCTGTCTTCCAGGTGTTCTATCCTATTGGGTATGCTTTCTATGGAGTTTTTAACTTGGTTTATTGTTTCCTTCATTTCAAGGATTTCTGTTTGGTTTTTCTTCAATATCTCTAACTCTTTATTGAAATGATATCTTGTTTCCCGTATTTGCTCCTTTAACTGTTGATTGGTGCGATCATTTAATGCCTGCATTTGTTCTTTCATCTCCTCGTTTGCTTCCCTGATTGTTTTAATTATGTACATTCTAAACTCCCTTTCTGACATTTCTTCTGCTGTGCTGTCATTGGGTTTTATTGATGTAGTATCTAGGTTTGTTTGGGACATTTTCTTCCCTTGTTTTCTCATATTGGTCAGATGTCAGTGGGACTTTGTGATATTGCAGAATTCTTCCATTGGTTTATAGTGTCCCTGTAGATTTCCAGTGTCTCACCTTCCTGCCTTCAGTAGCCTGAAGTCTTGGAGTAACTTGATAATGCAGTGCTTCCAAGGAAAGCTGCCCCTAGCCCGCTACTGGTTCCAGGACTTGGAGCTGGCTCTGTGTGGAAAGGCT
The DNA here is from genome assembly GCF_902686455.1 of Sciurus vulgaris. NCBI lineage: Eukaryota > Metazoa > Chordata > Mammalia > Rodentia > Sciuridae > Sciurus > Sciurus vulgaris. The sequence goes on along the minus strand of NC_136464.1, from coordinate 54,924,233 downwards.
CTCACTGGGGGGCCTGCTCCGAGAAGCTAGCCTGGAAAGGCGCTTCCCGCGGGATGGGGCCGGGCTGCGGGCTGCTTGTGGAAGACCCTGGCTGCCCTGTCCTGGTCCCTGAAGCAACCTGCAGGCAGGAACTCACCACCCTGGTTCAGGGACTTGAAGCTTGGTTCTGTGCAGAAAGGCTCTCACTGGGGGGCCTGCTCCGAGATGCTGGAGAATCTGGCCCTGTGGGAGAAGCCCACGGCCGAAGTGCACACAGCTGCCTGGGGAAGACTCTAGCTGCCCTGCCCTACTCTAGTAAGCCACCCGAATCTGGGCCTGCCACCCAGGCAGCGCTTCACTGGGTGGGGGAGTCTCACCCTGTGGCTCTGTTTTAGTCCGAGTCTCTCAATGCCTCCCCTTCTCGAATCCTGTGTTCTGGAGCGACTGGAGATGCAGTCACCCTCTAGTCCGCCATCTTGGATCGCCCCGTGGAAAAAGACTGTGGTGGGGGGGTGGGGGGGAGGGCAGGGGGCAGGTCCGCCTGGAGAGGTCTCTGGCTGCCTTGCCCTGGTCCCAAAGGCTGCTTGTGGGCCGGAGGTCACCGCTGGCTTGGGGACTTGTGGCTGGCTCTGTGTAGAGGCTCTCACTGGGCAGTCTGCTCCGAGAAGCTAGCCTGGAAAGGCGCTTCCCGCCGGATGGGGCCGGGCTGCGGGCTGCTTGGGGAAGTCCCTGGCTGCCATGTCCTGGTCCCTGAAGCAACCCGCAGACAGGAACTTGCCGCCCTGGTTCAGGGACTTGAAGCTTGGTTCTGTGCAGAAAGGCTGGATCTTTATTTTACTTACTTACATGTGGTGCTGAGAACTGAACCCAGTGCCTCACACATGCCAGTCAAGTGCTCTACCACTGAGCTACAACCCCACCCCCCCACATGGACAGTCTTTTTAGAAAAATATTTCAATTAATATATGAAAAATATTTGATAACATTAGAATATCACCATTTGTAACCACAATGAATTAACAGATCTAACATTAAACATCAATAGCTGCTAATATCACAAAATGAAAACTAATGAGATATTAGTTGTCTCCTGATTAAAAAAAAAATCACCACTGATATTGCTACATGTATAAAATGTGTCTGACTGAGCTGCAAAATCTGCTGATATTGCTACATGTATCAAACGTGTCTGACTGAGCTGCAAAATCTAATTACTAATACTCACGTACAACAGAGAATAGAGCAACACGCTGAAATGAAGTAATAAGCATCAGTAAAATCTAGACCTCAGGGAATTTTATAGGTTAAATGATCTGGATTCTGTCACTTGGAGATTTTTATTGAACTCAGCGTTAAAACTGAGCTACACCTGCAACCCTTTTTTATTTTAAGAGGTCTCACTAAGTTGCCTGGAGCCTTGATTAATTGCTGAGGCTAGCCTCAAACTTGCAATCCACCTGCCTCAGCCTCTGATTCACTGGGATTACAGGTGTGCACCAACATGCTCAGTTCACTTGTAGATTAAGAGAATTAAAAGACATGTAAAAGACATACCATCAAAACAAAATGCGCTTGGTTGGGGTTATGGCTCAGTGGTAGAGTGCTTGCCTAGCATGCATGAGGCACTGGGTTTGATCCTCAGCACCACATAAAAATAATAAATAAAGGCTTGTGTCCCATCTGCAACTAAAAAAATAAATATATATATTTTTTTTAAAGAAAGGCAAGATTACTTTGTAAGTTCAAGGATGAACATTTGGGTGATAAAACTGTAATAATGAAAAGTCTGTTTTCTAGCTGTTCAAGATGTCCAAAGGAAAGAAGGCCAAGGGGAAGAAGCGAGGGCTGTTATGAAGAAGTAGAAGGCCAAGAAGGTGGAAAATCCTTTAAGAAAGGGCCTAACAATTTTGGCACAGGTCAGGATATCCAAAATGGACCACATTTGCTTTGTCAAATGGTCCCATTCCATCTGACTACAACAGCAAGGGGCCCTCCTCTATACTTAGCTGAAAGTTGCTCCTAAAATTAACCAGGTCACCCAGGTCTTGCACTGCCAAACAGGTACCCAGCAGTTTAAGCAGGCCCACAGATACAGACCAAAGGCAAAGTAAGAGAAAGAGCAGAAAATATTGGCCTGGACTGATAAAAAGAGCTGCTGGAAGGGCAGATGTTCCCACTAAGAGAAGGCCTGTCCTTTGAGCAGGGGTTAACACTATTACCACCTTGATAGAGAACAAGGACCCAAGTTACTGTACATGATGTGGATCCCATTGAGCCGGTTGTCTTCCTGCCTGCCTTTGTCATAAAATGAAAAAAAAAAAATCTGAGTTATTTTAACTCTGCTTTGTAAAACGTAAAGTATGGCTGTAAATGAAACTGCTAGCACAAGGTCGAGTTGAGCTTTCTTTGAATTCACTCAGGGCAAAAGAATACATAAATTTATCTTTATAGGAAAGCAGTAAAGTTGAAATAAAAAGTATTACAAAGAGTATATATGATAACATAAAGCACTGAGAAGATTCAGAAACCAAGAATCACTTGTTCAAATTCACCTCAATCAGAAATGGCTTTGGGGGCTAGAGGCATAGCTTAGTGATAAAATGCTTGCCTAGCATTAGTAAGGCCCTGGGTTTTTAATCACCAGCACTTCCCAACACCCCCAAAATTGGTGGGAATTGACAAGACATATTAAATAATTTTATCTAAATGAAAAAAAATTAGAAAAGAAGCTCTAAATTTCCCCAAGGATATTCTTGCAAATACATGTAACACAGGAAAGAAATAACCCAAGATTATTCTTGTCATATTAGTAGCTATAGTTCAACAACTGAAGCCAACTACCTGAATTTTAAGCTAAATGTCTCAGAAATTCATCTTACTGATTGTTCATCAAGAGTGTATGCTGAACTCAAATGCCTAATATCATAGGTATTATTATAATGGAACTGAAATTTTGGGGGGGAAAAGCTATATAATAGTAGGTTGTGTTAATTACACAAAATCTTGACAGCAATTTGAAGTTTATGCCATCCTCAAAGTTACTTGATTTTTGGAAGTTATTTTTCTAAAGAGAATTTATTCTCCCTTTACAACTTGATATCATAAATCAGAAATACTACAAAGAACATATGATAAGATACGCACTGAACAGAAAGCAAGAATCACTTTAGGTAGTTTAATTGAAAGAACTAAGGAAGGATATACTATCCTTATTACTCCTTTAACTTCACATTCATAAGTACCTTTGGCTTAGAACATATGGAAAATAGTAAAGAGGTAAATAGCTCAGAAGTGAATATAAACCATTTAAAATATACAATAAAACTACATTACTTTAAGATAAGGATCTAATTAACTTATAAGATTTTGTTTCATACTTTTCTGTCTCTGAATCCAGACCGTTTCTTCTTTTTGTCTTCTGGATAAGGCTCAAGACAATTATCAGCAGACTTTTTTTCATGGTTACCAACTTCCCCTTCATCTTTATTCTTTCCTTTATCACCAACGTCATTCTTTAAGTTGTTTACAAATGATGGAGATTCTGCATGGGCCCTGAATGTGCAAAAGAGAAATCCAGATTAATCATGAAGGTCTGTTTATTAGCACAACAGGCACTCACAGATACAATTCAGCAGGAATAACAGCAATGAAATTTGTCAAAAATTCTATATGAAGAAGAGACTCAAGAAACTAACAGTAGAGCTACCACACGACCCAGCAATTCTATTTCTGGTTATATATCCAAAACAACCAAAAGCAGGATCTCAAGCAATATTTGTACACCCCGGTTCACAGCAGCACTACTCAGAGTAGTTAAAACATGGCAACAACCCAACTGTCTACTACTAGATGAATGGATAAATAAAATGTGTGTGTGTGTGTGTAATGGACTATTATTCAGTCTTAAAAAGAAAAACAAAAAGACAATGTACATCCACTTTTATAAGAGTTACTTAGAGTAGTTAAATTCATAGAAATGGAAAGTAGAATGGTGGTTACAGGGGCTGAGGGAGAATAGGAAAGTTTTTTTTTTTTAAACATTTTATATATATATATATATATATATATATATACACTTTTTTTTTTTTAGTTGTAGGTGGATACAATACCTTTATTTTATTTTTATGTAGTGCTGAGTATTGAACCCAGGGCCTCACTCATGCTAGGTGGGTACTCTACCACTGAGCCCCAGCCCCAGCCCCAGGAAAGATTTTTTAATGAGTACAATGTTTACTTTTTGCAAGATGAAAAACAGGTTCTAGAGACCTGTTTCACAATGAACAAACTTATAATCAAAGTACACACTTAAAAATGGTTCTGTGATGGTATATTTTATGTTAATCTGTCTCTTACTATAATTATAAAAGTACATAAATAAAGAAGAAACAGAAACCCACAAGAATGAAAAGCATGTATTCCTTCCCTCCCTCCCTCTCTCTCTCTCTCTCTCTCTCTCTCTCTCTCTCTCTCACACACACACACACACACACGCACACACAATTCTATATGAAGATCTGCTGGGTTTTCCAGATTCATTCAATCATCAACAGCAAACAAAAACCACCATCATAGCTTATAAAGCTTTTCCAGACAACCTTAGCCAAGGTAATGATGCCTTTATTCCTTCAAACTCATACTCTTCTTAATGTTTGAATAACATATAAACTAGTGTTATATATAGTTACTTATGTTTTTTTAGACTCTATCTTGCTCTTCAACTATTAGGTGAAATCGAAAGACACTGGTTTTACAAATCAAAAATTGTCAAGTATCAGCAATTTGATATGGTTCACCCTAACAGATAACATCATTAATAAGAGACTAGCTATCTTTTTCTTTTTAGTTGCCCAGTGCTTTACACAAAGAAAGCAGGCAATGTGAGTGACTGATTAAGGAATACCAATTTAAGTCCTCAGTATGAAGACCAGAAAGGGAGGTGAAGAACAGTAAACTGGGAATAAAGTACTGGAACAGAAGAAAATTCTTACTGTATTATTCAGAGAAGGTTTAAATTAACAATTCTTATTTTATTTACTTCCAAATAATATTTTCTAAACACTAACAAAGACAAAGGATTATTTGAATTCCCAAGCAAAAACAATCATTGATTTTTAAAAATTTAGCCAAAGGCTAAAGAGAAGCAAATTTTTAAGAAGTCACAATAAACTACCACATTTACTTAAGCTTCTTTCAAACATGGTTCTAAGGCAACCTTTTGAACTTTAAATTTCTTTTCAACCTTGACCAAGTGATGCTGGGTCATATAACTGTTTTATTTCCCTCTGAAGAGACTCCTGTAACTAAAAGTTGATGGATAGGCCATTAAAGCAGAGAACCAAGCTATTTATACATGGAGGCAAGAGATGCACTCATTCAATTTATCCTTCAAGAGATTAAGAGCTACACTATTTGCTAAAGTTATAAGACTGTCTTTGTCCTCAAGAAGTTTACTGTCAGAGAAAACAGACAAGTAAACCAATAAAGGAACATGTAGGGACAGAAAAGAGGGTAAAGAAAAACTTCTTGGAATGAGTGATTCATTAAATGCCTTCTAAAGAAAATTTAAATTCTACCAAAAAGTTGGGAGGCAATGGCTATTAAAAATCATCTGGAAAATGAGAAATTATACTCCATATATGTATGCTTTATCAAAATACATACATGCATTCTACTGTCATGTATAACTAATAAGAACAAATAAAAAATTTAAAAATCATCTGGGGCTGGGGAGATACCTCAGCTGGTAGGGTGCTTGCCTTGCAAGCACAAGGCCCTGAGTTCAATCCCCAGTAGCACAAAAAAAAAAAAAAAAAAAAAAAAAAAAAAAAAAAAAAAAAAATAATCTAGTATAATAGAATCTCCTAATCGCAATGGCTTTAATCACTTCAGTTAATTAACCAGTCTTAATAATATCTTCTGAAAAACTTACAATCTAATGTCCAAGCCACCCTGAAAGTTAATGTTACCCATGCAATTCTTCCCACCTTAGGAATGAATGCTTACAAGAGTCATTTTCACCCCCAGAATTATTCCCAATAGTTGAAGTCACTGCTATACTGATAAAAAAATAAAATAAGTATTACAGAACTGATAAAATGCAATGGTGTATAAAAAGAAAGCCTTTGCTTCTGGCCAGATGAATGGATAAACAAAATGTGGCACGCACATACAATGGAATACGATAAGGAAGAAAATCTTCTCACATGCTATAACCATGGCTAAACTGTGAAAACATGCTAAACGAAATAAAACAGACAAAAAAAGAATAAATATTGAATAGACGTTACATAGATAGGTACCTAGAGTAGTTGAATACAACACAGATACCTAGAATAGACAGAACATAGAATACCAGCAGGGAGAGGGACTAAAGAATTATTGTTTCATGGGTACAGAGTTTCAATTTGGGATTATTAAAAAAAAAAAAAAAAAAAACCAGGACATGGATAGTTGTAATGGCTACACAGCAACGCGAACGTACTTAATGTCACTGAGACAGACATAGTTAAAATGATAAATTATATGTAATGTATATTCTAACATAATAAAAAATATAGTACTTGAATATAATGAGGAAACAAAACTGAAAGAAAAAGTTGATGACAACTTAAGTGACAAAAAGAAGGGGTCAACCTAAAATTCTGTATCTAGTAAAAATATCCTTCAAAAGCAAAAGCAAATAAAGATATGTTCAGACAAAAGCTGACAGAATCCTTCACCAGCAAACATTCCTAGAAATACTAAAGGAAGTACTTCAGGATGAGGAAGACACTAGACAGAAATTTAGGGAGGTGAACTGCATAAAGATCTCAGCCCTGAATTCATGGGGCAGAGTCAGCAGAAAGGCCAGAGCTGCCACCCAGTGCAGGGGATATTTCCCAATCTCCAAGAAGGCGTTCAGCTTGCAGAAGGCAAATCTTCAGTCTGCTCCTTTTCAACTGAGAGCAACTTAGGACTGGACTAGAAGGAAGATGGGTTCCATCAATGAAACCCCATTGGCCCTGGTTGATATCCGCTGTTCCTACAGAAAGATGGTAACCTGTGTCTCCATGTCCTTGTTCTTCGATGGTGAGATCTCATTTCCTTGCATGATAAATCAATCACTGATTGCCAAAAGAGCTTTGAAATATAAAAATAACTTTTCAGCTTCAGAAAGATTATCTCTAAAAGTTTAGAAAGCTGAATTGATATAGAGGTCAAAGATCAGAAACTGCTTTTACTCAAAACCAGCCTGAAGTGTTATAATTAATTTTGATTATAACATGATATATTTTATCTTTAGGCACTTTTAGATTCAATAAAGGCCTTTCCTATACGTTTTAACAGATATTTTCAGAAAAGCTAGCTATTTGTAAGCAAGCAAAACTGATTTAATAAATTAGTACACTAAAGTCAGTAAATTTACACTTGTGACTGCACAAGCTAGATTCCAATTTACAAACTATTTCAAGTAAAATAATCTAAGAATGAAGGTGGGAGCTGGGTGCAGTCGGTGCATGCCTGTAATCCTAGTGTCTCAGGAGGCTGAGGCAGGAGGATCACGAGTTCAAAACCAGCCTCAGCAAAAGCAAGGTACTAAGCAACTCAGTGAGACCCTGTCTCTAAATAAAAAATACAAAATAGAGCTGGGGATGTGGCTCAGTGGTCAAGGGCCCCTGAGTTCAATCCCCAGTACTAAAAAAACAAACAAAAAAACCATGAAGGTGTGATTTATTTTAATCAGCTTCCTGCAAACACTGTGAAACATGATTACACTTCACTATATTGTTTATGATTTATTTGTGAATCTTTATTTTCTATTGATTTATGACATAAAGCTGTGGAAAGTTCCCACCATATATCAAAACAACTTCTTACAGCATGCCAGCATCAATTTTTTTTTTAAGCAAAGTCATACTAAAATAGAAATATAAAAGCATTAACAGTCATAGTCACAGCACAGGTACTATACTGCACTACAGAAGTAAGCTACAGGAATAAGCTATATGGAAGGGAGGTGGAGAAAACAGATTAGTACAACCACTATGGAAATCAGTATGGAGGTTCCTCACAACTCTAGAAGTGGATCCATCATATGACCCAGCTATACCATTCCCTCAGTGTGTATCCTAAAGAATTAAAGTCAACATACTATAGCAATATATGTACATCCATGTTTATAAACAGCAAATTTATAATAGCCAAATTATGGAACCAGCCTAGCTGTCCATCAGTGGATGAATACATAAATACACAGTACAGTTTTATCCAGCCATAAAGAATGAAACTATAGGGGCTGGGGCTGCAGCTCAGTGGTAGAGTACTTGCTTGGCAGGTGTGAGGCACTGTAATTAATAAAATAAAGATATGTATCCATCTACAACGAAAACTTTTTAAAAAAGAACAAAATTACATCGTTTGTAGAAAAATGAATAGAGTTTATGACCATTATGTTAAATGTAATAAGTCAAACTCAGAAGATCAAGGGTCTTGTGTTTCATATATAGAAGCTAGAGAGAAAAAAAAGAGGGGGAAGGTGGGGTGGCACCTCATGAAAATACAAGGGAGACCAGTAGAAAAGGGGAAGGGAACCAGAGGGAGGCAAAGAAGAAAGAGGAGGAAATGGAGAACGAAACTGACAAATTATATTGTTATATTTGTGCATGTATGAACATGTATCAGTGAATTCTACTATTATAAATAAATACAATCTACCATAAAAAATAAGGTGTAAACAAATGCAAAAAAAGGAAGGGAGGGGGTTTTCAAGATGGTGGACTAGAGGGTGGCTGCATTTCATGTTGCTCTAGGACTCAGGATTTAAGAAGAGGAGATATTGAGAGACGTGGGACCAACTCAAAGTGGCCAGGTGAGTCTCTCCCGTTTGGGAGGCGTCCCAGATGGGGTGGTAGTCCCGGAACGCAGGGAACATTGTGAAGTAGAGTTGCCCAACGAGACACCCCTCCCCCTGCTGGAGCAGTGAACTCGGACAACTGGGAGCACTGGAGAGGAGGCCACTCAGCACAATGCTTGGACTCGGAGCAACCCACAGGGGCTCCGGGCAGCTGCCCAGAGGAGGAGGCGGCGTACGGCGGGTCACTTGGACTCAGAGCAACTGCTCCTCAACTCCAGGCGACTGCCTGGAGGAGGAGAAGGAACGTGGCGGGTCACTTGGACTCGGAGGGACTGCACCAGGGCTAAGGGCGGCTGTTGGGGGGGAAGGCAGTGAGTTTCTTGGACTCGTAGCGACTGCACTGAAACTCAGGGTGGCTGCCGGGAGGAAGAGGCGTATGGTGGGTCGCTGGGATTCGGAGCGACTGTACGGGGCTCCAGGTGGCTGCTCAGAGGAGGGGCCGCATAGCCAGGCGATTAGGTGCAGAGCACGGTCCCAGGACCTAGGAGGCTTCATGGAGGAAGAGCCACACAGAGACAAGCTGAGGGGCGGAACAAAGGTTCCAGGACTGCGGGCAGCTTCTCTGAGGAGAGGCAGCCTAAGGAGACTCGTCTGCGAACGGTGAGACTCCCAGGCCCAGGAGGTAGGTCCGGGCCCCTGGGAACGTTGCAGAGGAAGGCTGCCCAGCCCAGGTAGTAGTTGTGGATTGAGTGGAACCTCTAGGAGGGAAACTGACCACTGAGACCTTCCCACCGGGTGAGTCTTCTCTGCCGGGTGAGGTTTTCCCACAAGGACAGTAAAACCAGAGACACAGGCCCAAACAGGCCTTGCCTCAGCCCGCAGCCTAGTTCCCCTTTGGATGACCATTGGTCAACAAGTGGAGGCACCTCTGCCCACTAGCAGGGAATATGCCCCACCTGAAGGCCACCACCCCTAGAGAGGCAGCTTCCTCGTGGAGCACCGCATTATCAACTTCCTCCAAGACTTCAGCCTACTGAAGGCTAAGAGGGGATATACTAGAAATCTTCAGGGACATTATAAGTCAATAGAGAAAATCTGCACTATCTCAGCAGTCCACTGATACCTGAACAATATGAGAAAACAAGGGGAAAAAATGCCCCAAACAAATCTAGATGTTACATCAATAAAATCCAATGACAGCATGGCAGAAGAAATGACAGAAAGGGACTTCAGAATGTAAATAATTAAAATGATCAGGGAAGCAAACGATGAGATGAAAGAGCAAATGCACTCACTGAATGATGAGATGAAAGAGCAAATGCAGGCACTGAATTAACAAAATAAATAGTTGGTTCTTTGAAAAAATAAACAAAATTGATAAACCCTTAGCCACGCTAACAAAGAGAAAAAGGGAGAAAACTCAAATTACTAAAATTCGGAATGAACAAGGAAATATCACAACAGACACGAGTGAAATACAAAACATAATTAGAAGCTATTTTGAAAATCTATACTCCATCGAAACAGAAAACCTCGACGACATCAACAGGTTTCTAGAGACATATGAATTGCCTAAACCGAACGAGGAGGACATAAACAATTTAAATAGACCAATTTCAAGTACTGAAATAGAAGAAGTCATCAAAAGCCTACCAAAAAAGAAAAGTCTGGGACCAGATGGGTTCTCAGCCGAGTTCTACAAAACCTTTAAAGAAGAGCTCATTCCAATACTTCTCAAAGTATTCCATAAAATAGAAGAGGAGGGAACCCTCCCAAACTCATTCTATGAAGCCAATATCACCCTGATACCTAAACCAGACAGAGACACATCGAGGAAAGAAAATTTCAGACCAATATCCTTAATGAACATTGATGCAAAAATTCTCAACAAAATTTTAGCAAATCGCATACAAAAACATATTAAAAAGATAGTGCACCATGATCAAGTGGGTTTCATCCCAGGGATGCAAGGTTGGTTCAACATCTGGAAATCAATAAATGTAATTTACCATATCAAAAGACTTAAAGTCAAGAATCACAGGATTATTTCAATAGATGCAGAAAAAGAATTCGATAAAATACAGCACCCCTTCATGCTCAAAACACTAGAAAAAATAGGGATAGTGGGAACACTCCTTAACATTGTACAGGCTATCTATGGCTAAGCCCATGGCTATTATCATTCTAAATGGTGAAAAACTGAAAGCATTCCCTCTAAAAACTGGAACAAGGCAGAGATGCCCCCTTTCACCACTTCTATTGAATATCATCCTTGAAACTCTAGCCAGAGCAATTAGACAAACCAAAGAAATTAAAGGGATACCAATAGGAAAAGAAGAACTCAAACTATCCCTATTTGCTGATGATATGATTATATACTTAGAGGAACCAGGAAATTCCACCAGAAAACTTTTAGAACTCATAAGTGAAAACAGTAAAGAGCAGGACATAAGATCAATGCTCATAAATCTAATGCATTTTTATACATAAGTTATGACTCTTTGGAAAGAAAAATTAGGAAAACTACCCCATTCACAATAGCGTTGAAAAAAATAAAATACTTGGGAATCAATCTAACAAAAGAGGTGAAAGACCTCTACAATGAGAACTACAGAACACTAAAGAAGGAAATTAAAGAACACCTTAGAAGATGGAAAGATCTCCCATGTTGTTGGATAGGCAGAATTAATATTGTCAAAATGGCCATACTACCAAAAGTGCTATACAGATTCAATGCAATTCCAATTAAAATCCCATGACATAACTTACACAAATAGAGCAAGCAATCATGAAATTCATCTGGCAGAATAAGAAACCCAGAATAGCTAAAGCAATCCTTAGAGGGAAGAATGAAACAGGGGGTATCGCAATGTCAGAACTTCAACTATACTACACAGCAATAGTAACAAAAACAGCATGATATTGGCACCAAAATAGACAGGTAGATCAATGGTACAGAATAGAGGACATGGACACAAAACCAAATAAATACAATTTTCTCATACTAGACAAAGGTGCCAAAAATATGCAATGGAGAAAAGATAGCCTCTTCAACAAATGGTGCTAGGAAAATTGGAAATCCATATGCAACAGAATGAAACTAAATCCTTATCTCTCACCCTGCACGAAACTCAACTCAAAATGGATTAGGACCTTGGAAGCAAACCAGAGACCCTGCATCTTATAGAAGAAAAAGTAGGTTCAAACCTTCACCTTGTTGGCTTAGGATCAGACTTCCTCAACAGGACTCCCATAGCACAAGAAATAAAAGCAAGAATCAATAACTGGGATAGATTCAAACTAAAAAGCTTTCTCTCAGCAAAGGAAACTATCAGCAATGTGAAGAAAGAGCCTACAGAGTGGGAGAAAATCTTTGCCAATCATACTTCAGATAGAGCACTAATCTCCAGAATATATAAAGAACTCAAAAAACTCTACACCAAGAATATGAATAACCCAATCGAAAAATGGGCTAAGGAAATGAACAGACACTTCACAGAAGAAGATCTACAAGCAATCAACAAACATATGAAAAAAACGTTCAACATCTCTACTAATGAGAGAAATGCAAATCAAAACCACCCTAAGAGTCCATCTCATCCCAATTAGAATGGCGATTATCAAGAATACAAGCAACAATAGGTGTTGGTGATGATGTGCGGAGAAAGGTACACTCATACATTGCTGGTGGGGATGCAAATTAGTGCAGCCACTCTGGAAAGCAGTGTGGAGATTCCTTAGAAAACTTGGAATGGAGCCACCATTTGACCCAGCTATCCCACTCCTTGGCCTATACCCAAAGGACTTAAAATTAGCATACTACAGAGATCCAGCCACATCAATGTTCATAGCTGCTCAATTTACAATAGCCAGAATGTGGAACCAACCTAGATGTCCTTCAATTGATGAATGGATAAAGAAACTGTGGTATATATACACAATGGAATATGACTCAGCCATAAAGAATGATAAAATTGGTCCATCGCCTGCCTTACTCCTATCCATCACCCAACACTTGAAGTTCACCTCCCAATCGTCCGACAACAGTCAGCAAACTGATCACCAACCGCCAGTGGAGGATCAGCTGCCTGCTGCTGCCTGGAAGTTCACTGTCACAGTACCTGAAGGTTTGATTACACGTGGCTGCCGCAATTTTGAGACAACAGCCAGGCCCCATAGGACCCTTGGCTGGACTGACTGAGCCCCATCTCCAGGATCCCTCAGCCCATCCGATCACTCGCTGCCTCTGGGGCCCTCACATCGTCTGACTCCTCCCTACTGCCAGGACCCCCAGACCAAAGGACTGCGCCCTATCACTGGGACCCCAGACCAACTGATTGCACCCGGCCTCCAGGATCCCACAACCACACCAAACACACAGGACCTCTAGGACCCCTGCCGGACCAACTGCATCCCATCTCCAGGACCTCCAGCTGAGCACGTCCACCCCTGAGCTGCTGCTCCCCATTTGCCAACACATTTCGAAGCCAGAGCGGCCATCTTGGATAATCCTGGAAGCCGTAGCTCCGATCTTTGGGTGGGGCAAATCCCATCCTGATGCCTGCTGGAGGCTTGAAGCTCATTGTCAGGTACCTCTCATGCATCAGGCTACTGAACACTGGGAGGTTTCATTAGTATATGACTGCTATACAGTAGATTTTTTTTTCTCCTTTTTAAAAAAATTTAAGTTTTTATTTCTTTATTTTTCTTGCTCTATTTTCCTTTTGTTTACCTGTTCCCTCAGAGTCTCTTTCTCCCTTTTTTGCATGCTAACATCTGATTTCTTTTGATTACACTCTCACCCTTTCCATTTTCTAGAACTTCTGTATATTCTTTTCTGATCCCATTAACAGCCACATTCTACATCCCTCTGCATCTTCTTTGTCCTCCATTAGAAACTGCAGACCTTATTACAAACCTGTTTGTTTTACCGAAGATAATATTTGAACTCATTTTGTTTATTATGACAATTTTGTTATTGTCCTCATAGGGGCTATTTGGTCTAGGATGGCATAGTGTCTGATTTGGGCACTGCTAATATTGATCTCCCCTTAGAGAAAGGGTTTTGGAAACCTATAGGGCCAATATAAGCCTATAGGGGGAAATCTGCAATACCCCAGATCTGCACTGCCAGAGGGGAAGATACATGAACAACATGAAAAAACAAGGGAAGAAAACGATCCAAACAAATCTAGATTCTATAGTAATAGAATCCAATGACAGTATGTTAGAAGAAATGTCAGAAAAGGACTTCAGATTATACATGATTAAGATGATTCGCGAAGCAAAGGATGAGATAAGAGACCAGATGCAGGAAATGAATGATAATACCAATAAGCTGAAAGAGCACCTGCAGGAAGCAAAAGATCATTAACAAAGATATAGAGATTCTAAAACAAAACCAAATGGAAATCCTTGAAATGAAGGAGACAATAAACCACATAAAAAACTCAATGGAAAGCATCACCAACAGACTAGACCACTTGGAAGACAGAACCTCAGAAACGAAGACAAAATAATCCTGAAAATAAAGCTGCCCAAACAGAAAAGATAGTAAGAAATCATGAACAGAATCTCCAAGAACTATGGAACATCATGAAAAGACCAAATTTAAGAATTATTGGGATTGAGGAAGGCACAGAGATACAAACCAAAGGAATGAACAACCTATTCAATGAAATAATATCAGAAAATTTCCCAAACTTGAAGAATGAAATGGAAAATGAAATACAAGAGGCTTACAGAACACCAAATGCACAAAATCACAACAGATCCACACCAAGACACATTATAATGAAAGTGCCTAACATTCAAAATAAATATAGGATTTTGAAGGCCGCAAAAGAAAAGCATCAGATTACATATCGGGGGAGACCAATACGGATAGTAGCTGACTTCTCAACCCAGACTCTAAAATTAAAAGGGCCTGGATCAACATATTTCAAGGTCTGAACGAACATGGTTGCCAACCAAGAATTCTATACCCAGCAAAACTAACCTTCAGATTTGAAGATGAAATAAAATCCTTCCATGATAAACAAAAGTTAAAAGAATTTACAAATAAAAAGCCTGCGCTACAGAATGTTCTCAACAAAATATTCCATGAGGAGGAAATGAAAAACAACAATGGAGGTCAGCAAAGGGAGGAACTACCTTAAAGAAAAAGCACTCAAAGGAGAAACCAAGCCAACTTAAAAACCAAAAATAAGCCAAATGACTGGGAATACAAATTATTTCAAAATAATAACCCTGAACGTTAATGGGCTGAACTCATCAATTAAAAAACATAGACTGGCAGAATGGATTCAAAAGAAAGACCCAACAATATGCTGCCTGCAAGAGATTCATCTCATAGAAAAAAGACATCCACAGACTAAAGGTGAAAGAATGGGAAAAAACCTACCACACACATGGACTCAGTAAAAAAGCGGGGGTTTCCATCCTTATATCAGATAAAGTGGTCTTCAAGCCAAAGTTAGTCAGAAGGGATAAAGAAGGACATTTCATACTGCTTAAGGGAACCATAAATCAGGAAGACATAATGATAGTAAATATTTATGCCCCAAACAATGGTGCATCCCTGTACATCAAACAAATCCTTCTCAATTTCAAGAATCACATAGACCACAACACAATAATTCAGGGCGACTTTAACGCACCGCTGTCACCACTAGATAGATCCTCCAAACAAAATCCAACCAAAGAAACCATAGAACTCAATAACACAATCAATAACGTAGACTTAATAGACATATATAGAATATTCCATCCATCAACGAGCGGATACACTTTCTTCTCAGCAGCACATGGGACCTTCTCAAAAATGGACCATATGTTATGCAACAAAACAGCCTTAGGAAATGCAAAAAAATAGAGATACTGCCTTGTGTTCTATCAGATCATAATGGACTGAGAGTACAAATCAATGACAAAATAAAAAAGGGAAATTACTCCAACACTTGGCGACTAAATAATATGCTATTGAATGAAACATGGATAACAAAAAACATCAGGGAGGAGATTAAAAAATTCCTAGACGTCAATGAGAATGATGATACAACATATCAAAATCTCTGGGACACTATGAAAGTGGTACTAAGAGGAAAATTCATTGCATGGAGTGCATTCCAGAAAAGAATGAAAAGTCAACAACTAAATGACCTAACATTACAGCTCAAAGCCCTGGAAAAAGAAGAACAGAATAACAGCAAAAGTAGTAGAAGACAGGAAATAATTAAAATCAGAGCTGAAATCAATAAAATTGAAACAAAAGAAACTATTCAAAAAATTGACATAACAAAAAGTTGGTTCTTTGAGAAAGTGAACAAAATAGACAAGTCTTTAGCCACACTAACAAAGAGAAAGAGAAGACTCAAATTACTAAAATTCATGATGCAAAAGGAAATATCACGACAGACACCACTGAGATACAGAACATAATGAGAAGCTACTTTGAAAATCTGTATTCCAACAAAATACAAAGTACTGAAGACATTGACAAATTTCTAGAGACATATGCTCCTCCCAAACTGAACCAGGAGGACATACACGATTTAAACAGATCAATATCAAGCAATGAAATAGAAGAAGCCATTAAAAATCTACCATCCAAGAAAAGCCCAGGACCAGACGGATTCTCAGCCGAGTTCTACAAGACCTTCAAAGAAGAACTCGTTCCGATACTTCTCAAAGTATTCCAGGAAATAGAAAAGGAGGGTACCCTACCGAACTCATTCTATGAAGCTAATATCACCATCATACCCAAACCAGGAAAAGAGACATCAAGGAAGGAAAATTTTAGACCAATATCCTTGATGAATATAGATGCAAAGATCCTTAACAAAATATTGGCAAACCGTTATCCAAAAACATATTAAGAAAATTGTGCACCACGATCAAGTGGGGTTCATCCCTGGAATGCAAGGATGGTTCAACATTCGTAAATCAATAAACGTAATCCATCATGTCAATAGACTTAAGGATAAGAATCATATGGTTATTTCAATTGACACAGAAAAAGCGTTTGACAAAATACAACATCCTTTCATGCTCAAAACACTAGAAAAAATAGGGATAGTAGGAACATACCTGAACATTGTAAAGGCTATTTATGCTAAGCCCATGGCCAACATCATTCTTAATGGAGAAAAACTGAAACCATTCCCTTTAAAAACAGGAACAAGACAGGGATGTCTTCTTTCACCATTTCTATTCAACACTGTCCTCCAAACTCTAGCCAGAGCAATTAGGCAGACTAAAGAAATTAAAGGGATACGAATAGGAAAAGAGGAACTTAAGCTGTCACTATTTGCTGATGACATGATTCTATATTTAGAGGATCCAAAAACCTTCTCCAGAAAACTTCTAGACCTCATCAATGAATTCAGCAAAACAGCAGGCTATAAAGTCAACACACATAAATCTAAAGCATTTTTATATGTAAGCGATGAAACAGCTGAAAGGCAAATGAGAAAAAAACTGCATTTGCAATAGCCTCCAAAAAAAAAAATAAAATACTTGGGCATCCATCTAACCAAAGAGGTAAAAGATCTCTACGATGAAAACTACAAAACATTGAAGAAAGAAATTAAGGAAGACCTTAGAAGATGGAAAGATCTCCCATGTTCTTGGATAGGTAGAATTAATATTGTCAAAATGGCCATACTACCAAAAGTGCTATTCAATGCAATTCCGATTAAAATCCCAATGATGTACCTTACAGAAATAGAGCAAGCAGTCATGAAATTCATCTGGAAGAATAAGAAACCCAGAATAGCTAAAGCAATCCTTAGCAGGAAGAATGAAACAGGGGTATTGCAATACCAGAACTTCAACTATACTACAAAGCAATAGTAAAAAAAAAAAAAGCATGGTATTGGCACCAAAAATAGACAGGTAGATCAATGGTACAGAATAGAGGACACGGACACAAACCCAAATAAATACAATTTTCTCATACTAGACAAAGGTGCCAAAAATATGCAATGGAGAAAAGATAGCCTCTTCAACAAATGGTGCTGGGAAAATTGGAAATCCAACAGAATCAAACTAAATCCCTATTTCTCACCCTGCACAAAACTCAACTCACAATGGATCAAGGACCTCGGAATCAGACCAGAGACCCTGCATCTTATAGAAGAAAAAGTAGGTCCAAATCTTCACCTTGTTGGCTTAGGATCAGACTTCCTCAACAGGACTCCCATAGCACAAGAAATAAAAGCTAGAATCAACCACTGGGATAGATTCAAACTAAATAGCTTTCTCTCAGTGAAGGAAACTATCAGCAATGTGAAGAGAGAGCCTACAGAGTGGGAGAATATCTTTGCCACTCATACTTCAGATAGAGCGCTAATTTCCAGAATATATAAAGAACTCAAAAAACTCTACACCAAGAATACAAATAACCCAATCGAAAAATGGGCTAAGGAAATGAACAGACACTTCACCAAAGAAGATCTACAAGCAATCAACAAACATATGAAAAAATGTTCACCATCTTTAGTAATAAGAGAAATGCAAATCAAAACTACACCAAGATTCCATCTCACTCCAATTAGAATGGTGATTATCAAGAATACAAGCAACAATAGGTGTTGGAGAGGATGTGGGGAAAAAGGTACACTCATACATTGCTGGTGGGGATGCAAATTAGTGCAGCTACTCTGGAAAGCAGTGTGGAGATTCCTTAGAAAACTTGGAATGGACCTACCATTTGACCCAGCTATCCCACTCCTCGGCCTATACCCAAAGGTCTTAAAATCAGCCTACTACAGAGATCCAGCCACATCAATGTTCATAATTGCTCAATTCAAAATAGGCAGACTATGGAACCAACCTAGATGCCCTTCAATTGATGAATGGATAAAGAAACTGTGGTATATATATATATATACAATGGAATGTTACTCAGCCATAAAGAATAATAAAATTATGGCATTTGCAGGCAAATGGATGAAATTGGAGAATATCATGCTAAGTGAGATAAGCCAATCTCAAAAAACCAAAAGACGAATGATCTCACTGATAAGTGGATGATGACACATAATGGGGGTGGGAGGGGGCAAGAATGGAGGAAGGAGGGATTTTATAGAGGGAAAAGAGAGGCGGGAGGGATGGGGGGAAGGAAAAAAATAATAGAATGAATCAAACATCATTACTCTATGTAAATGTATGAATATGCAAATGGTATGCTGTTACTCCATGTACAAACAGAAACAACATGTATCCCATTTGTTTACAATAAAAAACTATTAGATAAATGCATATAAAATATGCATTTCTTTGAAAAAAATAAATAAAATTGATAAGTCCTAAAAAAAAAAAGTGATAAAATTATGGCATTTGCAGGCAAATGGATGAAATTGGAGAATATCATGCTAAGTGACATAAGCCAATTCCAAAAAACCAAAGGACGAATGATCTCGCTGTTAAGTGGATGATGACACGTAATGGGGGGTGGGAGGGGTTAGTGTTAGGGTTAGAGTTAGGGTTAGGGAGGGGGGCAAGAATGGAGAAAGGAAGGACTGTATAGAGGGAAAAGAGGGGTGGGAGGGGGGGGAAGGGAAAAGTAACAGAATGAATCCAACATTACCCTATGTAAATTTATGATTACACAAATGGTACACCTTTACTCCATGTACAAACAGAGAAACAACATGTATCCCATGTGTTTACAATAAAAAATAAATAAATAAAAGGAAGGGAGGGAAGAAGTGTAGGAGGGAGGAAGGAAGAAGGAAACAGAGGAAAACACTTGGACTGAAACAAAGAGCACCAGAAATGAAACGTGTGGGTAAATATAAGAAAATTTTTTCTCTTCTTAGAATTTCTTTAAGATACAACTCACTCTTTAAAGCAAAAGTAACAACAACAACAATGTACTATGAAGTATATAGAAAATACAGTTATAACATTTACAACGATAATGGAACACAGAAAGAAAATAAAAATTATATTATTGAGCTTACATATATGGGAAGTTGTAACTTTCAAAATTTGTTGTTTTTAGATATGCATGACAGTAGAGTGTATTTTGACATATACATACATGGAGTATAACCTATTCTAATTAGGATTTCAGACTTGTGGTTCTACATGATATGGAGTTATACTGGTGGTGTATTATTTATATATGAACATAGGAAAGTTATGTCTGATTCATTCTACTCTCTGTCCTATTGCCATGCCCCCTGCATTCCCTCCATTACCCTTTGTCTTATCTAATAAACTTCTATTCTCCCTACTCCCTTATTGTATGTTAGCAACTGCATATCAGAAAGAACATTCGGCCTTTGTTTTTTTGGGACTGGCTAGTCTCCAGTTCCATCCATTTACCAGCAAATGCCATAATTTCATTCTTCTTTGTGGCTAAATGATACTCCAGTGTGTATATATACCACATTTTCTTGTACACTCATTTGTTGGTTCCATAGCTTAGCTATTGTGAAATAATTGCCCAGGCTGGCCTTGAATGTACCATTCTCCTGCCTTAGCCTTCTAAGGAGCTGACTACAGGCACACACCACCACATCTGGCTCATTCATTTCTGTGTTGTCTCTGGCTGCTTTTGCACCATTATAGCTGTGGCAACAGAGACTTTATAAACTGTGCCATCTAAAACATTCACTATTTGATCCCTATGGAAAGTATTTGCCTAGCTTGCTTTAGAATAATCATAAGGAAGGGCAGCAAGGGAGAGGGTATAAGGGGGGGAGAAGAAAAAAGAATGATAAGGGCATACTGTATACATGTATGGAAATAATAAACTGGGTCTAGTGGTGTACCCTTATAATCCCAGTTTTTCAGGAGATTGAGGCAGAAGACTATGAATTCAAAATCAGCCTAGGCAATAGAGTGAGACACTGTCTCAATAAATAAATAAACAAATAAACAAATAAATAAAATGAATAAAAGATTTTTCCAAAAAAGGAGAGATAAATAAAAAATAAAAGAGGTATATCTTAAAATCCATTAGCCATAAAAAATTAAGCAAAAGAAATGAAGAGTAGATGCAACAAATAAAAAACAAAACCCAGGATGGTAGATTTAAACAAAACCATTTCATTAATTACATTACATGAAAATGGTCTAAATACTTCAAGTAAAAGACAGACCCAAAAAATAAGACCCATTTTAAGCTGTTTTTGAGAAAGTTTAAACACAAAGACAGAAATGAGATATACCATACAAGCCCAAATCAAAAGAAATCTGGAGTGGTTGGATTAATATGAGACAAAGTAGATTTCAGAAAAAAGAATATTACCAGAAACAAAATGAAACATTTCATAATGCTAATTGGGTCAATTCTTCAAGGAAACACAACAACCTTAAACGGAAATATACATAATAACAGAGCTTCAAAAGAAGTGAAGTAAAAATTTATGAAAACTATATTAGAAGGCTCATAAGTTCTCTCATCCACAAAATTAGAGAAAGCATGTGGAATAAGGCTCTCTCAAGTCAGAAGGAGATCACAAACTGCTGAAGTATTTATTGCATAACCCTACAATTTAAGCCACTCCCTATAGTGGTAGACTTTTCACTTCCAGAAATCTTGGGAAGAACTGCAGTAAAATCCAAAAGTCACACTGCATTACAAGAAGAATTAAGATGAAATGCTGAAGTCCAGGAGCCAAAAGATAGACAAGGATGAAGGGATCATCTTTTAGATAGATGCATTTGAGTCTTTCTTGATTCAAAGAAAGGAAACAGAGCAAACTGAACATGTTATTTTTAATAGCACTGGTGCTAGAGTCTTTGAGTGCTAGACTCTTTGAGTAGCAACTGATATTGAGGGAAAGCCTCCTTCTATACCAAGCCAGTAAGCAAGAAAAATTTGAAATTGTTCTACTTACAAAAAAATTACAGAAACAGAATAAAGTTCCAAAATTTATTAGGGATTGTATGAGTCAGAGTCCTCCAGAGAATCAAAATCAATAGAAGTAGTAAAATTATATATACACAAAATTTTTTTAAATGACTACTTACTAGAAAATTGGCTCATACGATTAACAGAAGCTGAAAAGTTCCATATAACCAACTGCAACAGGAGAACAACAGATGACAGCAACAATGGCTCAGACTAAGAAGCTAGAAGCCTCAGGATCAGGGGGAATGCTAGTACAGCCTCCAGTCCAAGGCTGAAGGCCAAAGAACCTCTGAGGGGCCACTAATGCAGGTCCTAAAATCTAATGGTGTAAGAACCTGTAGTCTGAGGTTCGAGTGACAGCAGGAGAAAATGCACCCAGTTCAAGGAGAAAGAACCAGAGAGTTTTTTACTTTCTTCTGTTCTGTTCCATAAGTTTGGTGCCTGACCACACTGAGGACAAGTCTTCCCCACTTGGTTCACTGACCCACATGCCAATCTTATCTGAAAATACCTTCACACAACCAGAAGTGCTACTTTTCCATTTCTCAATTCAGTGAAGTTGAGACCCACAATTATCATAATGGGGCTGAAACAGATAATGAGGAATAATTCTGATGAAAATAATCAAACATGATTTTTGTTAAACAAAATCGTTTAATCTTGATTACATATTTTGGTATATAAGCCATCTTTCCTTCAAAAGTTTGCCCCTCTGAACAGATTCAGCTCATGTTTCATATTAAGTTAAAATACCAGACTGAATCAAATTTTAAAATAAAATAAACTTAGGGTCTTCTTACTTGGCTATGTAACAGTTTTTATTATTTATTTTCCATTGTACCTGAAATGATCTCTCTCAGCTAGCACACAACTGCTTTTGTTTACTTGGGTTGAGGTGGGGGTGGGGATAAAGTTATAGTACTAAAAGGATAAATGGACAAATCAACAGTTATAATTAAAGATTTCAACCCTCTTCTCTCAGTAATTGATAGAACAAGTTAGATAATCAGTAAGAATAAAGAAAACATGAACACTGTTAATGAACTTAACCTAATTACATTTATAGTATACTCCACCTAATAGCAGAACACATTTGTTTCAAATGCACACAGAACATTCATCAAGATATAAAACATTTGGACACATAAGACAAATCTCAAATTTAAGAGAAAGGAAATCATATAAACCATTTATCTGAATTCAACTGAGTTAAACTATAAATAAAAAACAGACATTTGGGAAATCATCAAATATTTGAAAATTTAGCAAAAAGTCTTTTGCTAAATAACTAATTAATGAAATAAAGACCACAAGAGAAACTAGGAAATAATTTAAATTGAGTAAAAACAAGCACAACTTATTAAAGTTAGGCCCTAGAGTTAAAGCATTTCTAGAGGAAAATTTGTAGCATTAAATGCCTATATTAGAAAAGAAGAAAATTCTCTATTTAATGATGTCATACTCTACCTCAAAGTACTAAAAATTGAGTAAAACCCACTATAAACAACATTAAATAGAGAAAGATCAATGAATCAAAAAACTTGATCCTTAAAAAGTTAGATAAATTTCTTTGCACAGTAAAGAGAGCACACATACAAATTATCAACAGTATTAGCTTTTTGAAGTATTAAAACATTCACTTTAGAAACAAGAAATTCCAAAACTCTCAGATAATAGTTTACCCAACTTCATACAGTGAGGGTTCGAACCCAGATATTCAGACTCCAAACCCTGAATCCTAACTACGTCAAAGTATCTTTTTAGAGATTGAGTAAAAACAAAGCAAAAATGTAGAACATGTGGCTTCACTAAAAGTACTGATATGATTTCCAACAATCATATTTATGCCAATTCATGACACATCTTTAAATTGTCTAACCTAGAACACATTCATTTGTTGCATGCAAACATTCCAAACTGTATGCTTGGTTATTCAACCATATATTTGAAGCTGTCTATATCAACACACACAAAATACATATTTATTGTTAAATAACAGGATTGAAGATGGGAGATTTTTATTCTTTACTGTACATTAGACATTTTTAGATCAAACATCTTGCTCTTTTGTAATTTAAATTATAAGTTT
The DNA here is from genome assembly GCF_902686455.1 of Sciurus vulgaris. Taxonomy (NCBI): domain Eukaryota; kingdom Metazoa; phylum Chordata; class Mammalia; order Rodentia; family Sciuridae; genus Sciurus; species Sciurus vulgaris. Next base: position 54,900,464 of record NC_136464.1, on the reverse strand, counting down.
AAAAAGTAAAAAATTACATGGTACACTTTTATTTTTATTTATTTAAATTTTTTTTTTTAGTTGTCAGTGGACCTTTATTTTATTTATATGAGGTGCTAAGAATCAAACCCAGTGCCTCACACATGCGAGGCAAGCGTTCTACCATTGAGCAACAACCCTAGTTCCGATATAGTACTCTTTTAAAAAAAGAACTTTGAATCTAACTTCTTAGGGAAAAAAATAATTCCTACCCTTAGTATCTATATGGCATAACAGAGGCACAAGACTAACAATCTTACAGTAATAAAATGTTGGCACTAGATATATTTATGATTTTGAAACATTTATAAAGTTACAATCTGTAACAAAGACATAGGTATTAGAAAAGTTCTAATACTGGCAATACATTGTCAACATGCACATGTTTTGCTTTGGGATATTTTAAAATCAGAAATTACAAATACTGTACTAACAAAAACATGAATTTGTTTCCTTTATGTAACATTACAAACTACTTTTTTTTTTTCTGGAGGCAGTATTTCAAAAACTTTTTCAAAAACACAAATTAGGAAAAATAAAACAATCTGTTCATCAGCATTTAGCACAAAATCAGGGTGAGAGAAAGGGGAAGAGCATGAACTTTTCAACATTGAAACCATCAAAAAATTTCCCAACTTCTTCAAGCAGTTTGTCATCTTCTTTACTAAAGTAGGATGAAAGGCAATTCTAAATGCATTACCTGCACAGGGCCCTATATTTCCACTATAAGAAAGCATCCCTGAAGAAATTTCAAAATGTTTGCCATTTATGACAGTTAAAAGGCAAAAATGCATTTCCTGCTTCTACTTTCCTCCTCTTTACTTCACTACTTTCTCTTCTTTGTCCATCAGTCTGTATGTCTTCCTGTGAATTTTATCTAGGAAATTTTCTAAAACCCATTCAACTCCCTTCTAAGGATCCTGTAGACACGGCATTATTTCCAATTGGTATTAGGGTCATTCAGTAGTTTCTCCCCACTTTAGCTATTCCCACTGTTGTTGCTATGGGATCTCTCTTAAAACTTGGCTATCATCTATCGCTTCAAAACCTCTTGGGTCACAACTACCTAGAGATTAAAATCTCAACTCTTGAAAAAAAATAAACAATAAAAAAGTGCCTCCTTAAAAAAAGTATCTCAACTCTAGCAGTACAGAAAATATTTTATATCTTGGCTCCAAAATTTTTGGAAAGCTAGTCATTTCTGCCAACAGTCTCCTTTCCTTAACATCACCCACCCTCATTTACATTCAATAATAGTAACATACATTGTTAGGTTATTAAGTGCCAAACCCTTTCTACAAAAGACATGTATATCACAAAGTGGTGTATCAGGCACTATTCTAAGCATTTAAGAAATAATAACTCATTTAATCTTTATCACTGTGAGACAGATTTTATTATCCAATTATACAGATAAGGAAAACTAAGCATGGCATGCATGTGTGTGTGTGTGTGTGTGTGTGTGTGTGTGTGCACGCACACACACACACACACACACACACACACAATTGATGGCAATGAAAAACAGATTGGTAGTTCCTCAAAATGTTAAACAGGGCTGGGGAGATAGCTCAGTTGGTAGAGTGCTTGCCTGTCAAGCACAAAGTCCTGGTTTCTATCCCCAGCACCACACAAAAAAAAAAAAAAAAAGTTAAACACAGGGTTACCTTGATCCAGCTAGGTATATACCCATGAAAAATAAAACATATTTCCCCAAAAAACTTGCACATGAATGTTCATGAAAGTATTATTAAAAGATCAAAAGTAGAAGCAACACATCCATCAACATATAAATGGGTAAATAAAATATGATTATAAATACAGTGGAATATTATTTGGCCATAAAAGGACCAACATAATCCAGTGGTAAGAGGATGTTCTTCCAATAAATGTGAGAATAACTAGATATGCTTTATGTGAAAAAGAGGGAAAAAAAAAAAAAAAAAAAAACCAAAACACCCTTAATCTCTACCTCACCGAACACACCAAACACAAAATAGAAGTTGATCTAAACATGAAAGCTAAAACTATAAAACTCAGGAAACACAGAAGAAAGTCTTCATAGCTGGGGACAAGCAAAGATTTTCTAGACAGGAAACAAAAAGAACGAACCACATAAGAAAATAATTATAAACTGGTCTTAGTTAAAATTAAAAGCTTCTGCTCTTTGAAAGTCATCATGAAGGAAATGAAAATGCAAACCATTCACTATAAGAACATGTTTATAATAAATACCTATCTGCCAAGCATAGTGTCCAAACTATATAAAGATTTTAGAGCTCAATAAAAAGGAAAACCATTTAATTTTTTAGTGGGCAATTTAAAAAGACACTTTACAAAAGAGGACAACAGAAATGACGAGTAATTCCAAGAAAAGATGCTCAGCATCATTAGCCACTGGGGAAAATAAATTCAAACCATGATGAATTGCTACAACATTCTCTCTCTAGAAGGGTTAAAAGACAGATAACACCAAAGGCTGGTGAACAAATTTTTCTCATGAATTGCTGGTAAGCAGTGTATAAAAGTACCAAACCAACAGCAGTTTTGAATGAAGTTCAATATATATTTGCCATATGACCTAGCAATTTGACTCATAAGTATTTAATTAAAAGAAATGAAGACTTATAAATGAGTTTCAATACTATTTTACTAATGAGAGCAAAATGCTGGAAACAACCCAAACAGCCTTCAACTGGTAAATGGATAACAAGTGGTAGCACAAAGAAACAGTGTTCAATTATAATGAAGATTCAAATTTCTGATACATATGGATAAATTTCAAAAACATTAGGTTAAGTGAAAGAAGTCAGACCCAAAAGATACATTTTTTTATGATTTTACCCATATTAAGTTCTAGAAATGCAGAACTGATCTATAAAAATCAGATAAGAAGTTACTTAAAATCGTGCATAGTGTGAGACTAGGAAAAGGCATGAGAGGAAGTTATGGGTTAATAGAAATGTTTTCTTTGTATTTGAGAGTACGTGTGTGTTGCTAGGGATGAAACCCAGGGCCTTGTGCATGCTAAAACAAGCACTCTACCACTGAACTACATCCCCAATCCCTAGAAATGTTTTATATCCTGATTTGGGGGTAGTTACACAAGTGTATGCATTTGTCAAAAATTACTGAACTGAGCCTGGTGTGGTGGTGCACACCTATAATCCCAGTGGTTTGGAAGGCTGAGGTAGGAGGACTGTGAGTTCAAAGCCAGTCTCAGCAACTTAGTGAGGTCCTAAGCAACTTACTAAGACCCTGTCTCTAACTTTAAAAGAAAATTTATTTAACTGGCTAGACATGGTGGTACACACCTGTTATCTCAGTTCTTAGGAGGCTAAAGCAGAAGAATATTAAGTTCAAGGGTAGTCTGGGCAACATAGCAAAACTCTCTCAAAAAAAGGACTGGGGATGTAGCTCAATGGTAAGAGTGCTTCCTTAGCATGTATGAGACCCTGAGTTTATCCTTAGTACCACACTCACACATTACTGAACTGTGTATCTAAAATGAGTAGATTTTATTGTATACATTTTCATTCAACAGAGTTAATAAAAAATAATAAAAATGAAATCTTTTTGAGAAAGCATACATTTTCATTCAATAGAGTTAATAAAAAATAATAAAATGTAATCTTTTTGAGGAAGCTAATCATAATTATAGCAACTTTAAGACAGGGTAAAGTGGATAAAAGATAAAAAACAGGAGTTGGTAGAGACAGAAAAATAGTACCTATATATTTTAAGAGAAAACTGTACTATATTTTCTCTTTCCTCCAGTGAAGTTTCAATAACTAGAAAGGAAATGTATCAGGTGACACAAATACTGAGGTTCATTATTAATTTCATATGGTCACTAGATTTTGAAGGCTCTGAAAGCATTCATTTTCTACAGCAACTTCTGACATCCCTACACCATTATGAAACATGTTCGGCACGGGAGACAAACAGATCTGAAAGCATTATGTTTTCTGTTTATTGCATGTCTCTTTTTTTAACATATTTAGTTGCCAATGGACATTTATTTTATTTGTTTTTATTTTTATGTGGTGTTGAGGACTGAACCCAATGCCTCCACATGCTAGGCAAGCGCTGTACCACTGAGCCACAACCCCATTCCTCACTGCCATGTCTTTATGGCTCCATTCTTTAAAACATCTTATTTCATAGACAAATACTATTAATGCCAAATGATTTGGGCAATAACTTTTGATATAAAGTTAATTCAGAAATTAACTTCATTCTGCTAACAGAGACATGTGGAAAAATAAAAGTTCATGTAGGAACAAGATAGTCGAATATCATTTACCTTTTCCACAAGAGACCAGTACTTGCAGTTACTGCAGATGCTCCCAGGAAAGCCACCATCATTAGTCTTCGCCTTGTCTGTGTGGGCTGTGATGCTCCATGATACCATCGGGACCCCACAGCCAGTTCTGCCAATGCAGAAAGTGAGTTAAGACGAAACATCCTATAAACAAAAAGTAGAAATGTTGCTCTTAGTAGATGATAATGATAGTATCAACACACCAAAAAACAGTGGTTAAGTACTTATTCTATGGTAGACACTATTCTAAACACTTTGCATGTATTATCTGGTTAATCTTCAGGCCAATCTTACAGGAAAAAAAACCCAAATATCAAAGTATAATTAGAAGGCAGAAATCATACAATAATTTGACAGTGAAAAGTTTAATATAAAACACTGTTAATTATAATAGGAGATTAACTTCTCAGGAGCAGAGAAAGTAAGCAGCCCCTACTTTTAGGGCTGACACACAGAACCAAGAAAAAAAATAACTCTGCAAAAGGGCCACTCCTACCAAGGGTGAGATCATCATCTTGTGGAGAGGACACAATCATGGATGTTTGAGAAATTTACTAAGACACCGGGCCAACAGAATTCACTAGAAAGTTACTCTCTATGATACTGGAACAAGACCTACTGGGAGAACTCATGTCAGCAGGATGTGTTGGGAAGGTTCCTTTTGGGTTTGGGGGAAGCCATGGGGAGATGCTACAATACGTAATCACTGGAAAACTGCACATGGAAATGATGCCACTAAAACTCTCACTGAATGTTCCACTAGTGCTTGCATGCCACAGGAGCAAGCAGCCACAAAGAATGCTTGAAAGTATGTAGCTAGGAAGCGGTGGATCCACAATTTGAATCTAAAATGGACTGGCTCCAGAGTCCCAGTTTTTAATGAACTTTACTTTTATAATGCTGATATTGCTTTTGTTAAAAGGAATTTTTAATTAAATCTTTCTCATTTCCAGGCCTTTGGAAGCCCTCCTCCACCAGATTCTTTCATTTCATATTTAAAATTTCAGTAAAAGAAAAAATCCTTTAGTATTTTGTTTTATATCAGAAACAACTGAGATGTTTCCCCAAGATGGCAACAAAAGTCAAGGGAGGGAGGGAAATGGGAATAGGAAAGACAGTAGAATGAATCTGACATAATTTTCCTATGTTCATGTATGAATATACAACTAGTAAAACTCCACATCATGTACAACCACAAGAATGGGGTCCTACTTAGAGTAAGTTATATGTGTTTGTCAAAATACACTCTACTGGCATGTATATCAAAGAACAACAAATTTTTTTTTTTTTTTTTTTTTTTATTGTAAACAAATGGGATACATGTTGTTTCTCTGTTTGTACATGGCGTAAAGGCATACCATTTGTGTAATCATAAATTTACATAGAGCAATGTTGTTTGATTCATTCTGTTATTTTTTCCCCTTCCCCCCACCCCTCCCACCCCTCTTTACCCTCTATACAGTAGTTCCTTCCTCCATACTTGCCCCCCTCCCTAACCGAAACTCTAACCCTTCCCTCCCCCCCATTGTGTGTCAACCTCCACTTATTAGCGATATCATTCGTCCTTTGGCTTTTTGAGATTGGCTTATCTCACTTAGCATGATATTCTCCAATTTCATCCATTTGCCTGCAAATGTCATAATTTTATCATTCTTTATGGCTGAGTAATATTCCATAGTATATATATACCACAGTTTCTTTATCCACTCATCAATTGAAGGGCATCTAGGTTGGTTCCACAATCTGGCTATTGTGAATTGAGCAGCTATGAACATTGATGTGGCTGTATTTCTGTAGTATGCAGATTTTAAGTCCTTTGGGTATAGGCCAAGGAGTGGGATAGCTGGGTCAAATGGTGGTTCCATTCCAAGTTTTCTAAGGAATCTCCACACTGCTTTCCATAGCGGCTGCACTAATTTGCAGCCCCACCAGCAGTGTATGAGTGTACCTTTCTCCCCACATCCTCGCCAACACCTGTTGTTGCTCGTATTCTTGATAATCGCCATTCTAATTGGGGTGAGATGGAACCTTAGGGTGGTTTTGATTTGCATTTCTCTTATTACTAGAGATGTTGAACATTTTTCCATATGTTTGTTGATTGCTTGTAGATCTTCTTCTGTGAAGTGTCTATTCATTTCCTTAGCCCATTTGTTGACTGGACTGTTTGAATTCTTGGAGTAGAGTTTTTTGAGTTCTTTATAGATTCTGGAGATTAGTGCTCTATCTGAAGTATGATTGGCAAAGATTTTCTCCCACTCTGTAGGCTCTTTCTTCGCGTTGCTGATAGTTTCCTTTGCTGAGAGAAAGCTTTTTAGTTTGAATCTATCCCAGTGGTTGATTCTAGCTTTTATTTCTTGTGCTATGGGAGTCCTGTTAAGGAAGTCTGGTCCTAGACCAACAAGATGAAGATTTGGGCCTACTTTTTCTTCTATAATCTGCAGGGTCTCTGGTCTGATTCCGAGGTCCTTAATCCATTTTGAGTTTAGTTTCGTGCATGGTGAGAGATATGGGTTTAGTTTCATTCTGTTGCATATGGATTTCCAATTCTCCCAGCACCATTTGTTGAAGAGGCTATCTTTTCTCCATTGCATATTTTTGGCACCTTTGTCTAGTATGAGAAAATTGTATTTATTTGGGTTTGTGTCCGTGTCCTCTATTCTGTACCATTGATCTACCTTTCTATTTTGGTACCAATACCATGCCGTTTTTGTTACTATTGCTTTGTAGTAGAGTTGAAGATCTGGTATTGCAATACCCCCTGTTTCACTCTTCCTGCTAAGGATTGCTTTAGCTATTCTGGGTTTCTTATTCTTCCAGATGAATTTCATAATTGCCTGCTCTATTTCTGTAAGGTACGTCATTGGGATTTTAATTGGAATTGCACTGAATTTGTATAGCACTTTAGGTAGTATGGCCATTTTGACAATATTAATTCTTCCTATCCAAGAACATGGAAGATCTTTCCATCTTCTAAGGTGTTCTTTAATTTCTTTCTTTAGTGTTGTATAGTTCTCATTGTAGAGGTCTTTCACCTCTTTTGTGAGATTGATTCCCAAGTATTTTATTTTTTTCGAGGCTATTGTGAATGGGGTAGTTTTCCTAATTTCTCTTTCTGAAGATTCATCACTTATGTATAAAAATGCGTTGGATTTATGGGCATTGATCTTGTAACCTGCTACTTTACTGAAATCACTTATGAGTTCTAAGAGTTTTCTGGCGGAATTTCCAGGTTCCTCTAAATATATAATCATGTCATCAGCGAACAGGGATAGTTTGAGTTCTTCTTTTCCAATTCGTATCCCTTTAATTTCTTTGGTTTGTCTAATTGCTCTGGCCAGAGTCTCAAGAACGATGTTGAATAGAAGTGGTGAAAGAGGGCATCCCTGCCTTGTTCCAGTTTTTAGGGGGAATGCTTTCAGTTTTTCACCATTTAGAATGATATTAGCCATGGGCTTAGCATAAATGGCCTTTACAATATTAAGGAATGTTCCCACAATCCCTATTTTTTCTAGTGTTTTGAGCATGAAGGGGTGCTGTATTTTATCAAATGCTTTTTCTGCATCTATTGAAATAATCATGTGATTCTTGACTTTAAGTCTATTAATATGGTGAATTACGTTTATTGATTTCCTGATGTTGAACCAACCTTGCATCCCTGGGATGAAACCCACTTGATCATGGTGCACTATCTTTTTAATATGTTTTTGTATGCGATTTGCTAAAATTTTGTTGAGAATTTTTGCGTCGATGTTCATTAAGGATATTGGTCTGAAATTTTCTTTCCTTGATGAGTCTCTGTCTGGTTTAGGTATCAGTGTGATATTGGCTTCATAGAATGAGTTTGGGAGGGTTCCCTCCTCTTCTATTTTATGGAATACTTTGAGAAGTATTGGAATGAGCTCTTCCTTAAAGGTTTTGTAGAACTCGGCTGAGAACCCATCTGGTCCCGGACTTTTCTTTGTTGGTAGGCTTTTGATGACTTCTTCTATTTCAGTACTTGAAATTGGTCTATTTAAATTGTTTATGTCCTCCTCATTCAGTTTAGGCAATTCATATGTCTCTAGAAACCTGTTGATGTATTCGAAATTTTCTATTTTGTTGGAGTATAGATTTTCAAAATAGCTTCTAATTATGTTTTGTATTTCCATCCTGTCTGTAGTGATATTTCCTTGTTCATTCCGAATTTTAGTGATTTGGGTTTTCTCTCGTCTTCTCTTTGTTAGTGTGGCTAAAGGTTTATCAATTTTGTTTATTTTTTCGAAGAACCAACTATTTATTTTGTCAATTTTTTGTATTGTTTCTTTTGTTTCAATTTCATTGATTTCAGCTCTGAGTTTAACAATTTCCTGTCTTCTACTACTTTTGGTGCTGTAAAGAACAACAAATTTTTTTAAAAAAAATTTTTAAGTGAAGGAAGCTCCTACCCCTTCCAAAGACAAAGACAAATCAAGGGTTTTAAAGGCCAAGAAGGCAGTGCTGTCCATGGCCACATACAAACACAAATCCACAGGTCAGCTGCCTTTTGGCAGCCCAAGACGCCACATCCTCTGAGGCAGCCCAGATGTTCTCTGAGGAACACCTCTAGGAGAAGCACTCAAGCTTGATTACTATGCCATCCTCCTGTTCTCCCTGACTAGTGGGTCTTTCAAGAAGAAGACAGAAGATATTACAACTTGTGCTTACTGTGGATGTCAAGGTCAACGAGTGGCAGAAGTTCTATGATACTGATGTGGCCAAGACCAACACTGTGATGGCACAAAGGCATATATTCAGCTGGCTCCTGAATATGTTGCTTTGGATGTTGCCAACAAAATTGGGATCATCTAAAATGAATACAGCTGACTAATTCACAATATCCACTTTTTTCATCATTAAAAAAAGTCTGCATTAGTTCCTATTATTCAATAAACATTTACTCTCCCATCCACCATCTCATAGGCAGACTTTTTTCCTATTGGGAAAGTGTGGAACTGCAGGAGCAGGCCACCACCACTTCCAGCAAGATTTTCTTCATTTGCGGTGCTAGGGATCAAACCCAGGACCTCGCATGTGCTACGTAAGTGCTCTCCCACCCAACCCCTAGAATAGTATATAAAACGTGATCAAGTGACATAAACATCAGGAGTACTCCCCCAAAGCCTTAGGATCATCCAGAGAGTTAATGGAAAATGATTTTTTTTTCCCCTAGACAATTACCTTGAGGCTACAGTATGGTCTTTCATTCTTATATTCCACCAGGTAGACTAAAGAAGAAAGGGGCATTTTTTTTTTTTTTTCTGGTTCCATAATCTTTTTGTAGAAATAATTTATTCAAACTATACAAAGTATCTATGACCTCCCACACTTTCATTTTTCTCAAAGTACAGTAGTAGTGTATTGCTTCCTATTTTAAATCACCTTGGTATCTATCTTCCTGACAAAATATTTGTTCAGACATAAGTTTTTCTCTCACATTTGCCTTTTTTTTTTTCTTTTTTTTTTTTGGTGGTGCTGGGGATGAACCCAGGGCCTTGTGCTTGCAAGGCAAGCACTCTACCAACTGAGCTATATCCCCAGCCCTCATACTTGTCTTTGAACTTCCTTAAAACTAATTTTTTTCTTCTTTGTAAACACATAGTCAAGCACAGGGCTTATTACATTATAGGTTGTTTTAGTCAACTATTTTGCTACTCTGATTAAAGCACTCCATCAGAACAATTGCTGAGGAGGAAAAGTTCATCTGAGGGCTGTTTCAGAGTTTCAATCCACAGACAGCCAGTTCCATTCCTCCAGGCTCCAGGTGAGACAGGAACAACACGGCGTAAGAGTGTGGCAGAGGGAAACAGCTCCAACGATGATCAGAAAACAGAGACTCCACTCTCCACATGCAAAATATACACTCCATAGCCACGCCCCCAATTAACCACTTCCTCCAGCCACACCCCACTCCAATTACCTCTCAGTCAATTCCATCAGGGACTAATTTCTGATTAGTTTAAGGCTCTCACAAACCAATCATTTCTCCTCTGAACCTTCTTGCATTGTCTCACATGTGAGCTTTTGAGGGCCACGTCATATCCAAACCATAACACAGGTACTTATTATCTGTTTAACTATTTTATTTTCACATGAAAAAGGTCTGGGTCCAAATACACATGTACGGCCATTTATGTACTTCTCAGTCCCTAATTTGCTAAGAAAACTATGTCTTTTATTAAGATTCAAGTCAGGCTTAACTACTTAGCTGTTTCTGATTATCAATGATCTGGTTACTGACTCCTCCTTGGTACCTATATCTATTACCTCTTAATTAAATCTTGCTCCTAGTCACCATCATCCAACCTAGTTCAATTTCAAAGTTGCCCTCAAAAAGAAAGTGGAAAAATGATTAATTTTTTTCCTATTTACTATGATTTAAGCTTTTGCAATAGAGTTGGAGGGGGTGCTGAGGATTGAATCCAGAAGCACTTAACCACTGAGCTATATTCCTAGCCTTTTAAATATTTTGAAAGCTCTTGCTGAATTGCCCAGATGGGCCTCAAATTTGTGATTCTCCTGACTCAGCCTTCTGAATTACAGGGATTACAGGTGTGGGCCTCTGTGATATAATTCTTACATTCCTCCCCAATCCCAGAAATAATCTCACTTCATTTCACAAACTCTGGTAAAATCCAGCACCAAGGAGGCTGGCTGTTCCTTATATTTTCTTCCTATCTGACTTCTGATTTACTAATTTTTTTCACTTCTTTCCCCCCCACCACACTGGAGATTTAACCCTGGGTACTTAACCCCTGTGTCACATTTCCAGCCCTTTCATTTTTAATTGTGAGACAGGGTCTCCCAAAGTTGCTTAGGGTCTCACTAAGTTGCTAAGGTTGGCTTTGAACTTTCAATCCTCCTACCTCTGCCTCCCCAGTCGCTGGGATTACGGGCATGTTGCCTGGTTCATTTTTAAATTAACTTTTCCCAAATCCACACATGCATTCACATAAATAGCACTGCTTTTGGCTACAGCAAAAATGAGCACAACTAAAACATACATGTCTGGAGGAAACATTATTCATCACCAACAACAGAAAGAAAAAGGCACTTGGAGGTTTTCATTGTGAAAACATAACCCAATTCAAAAGCTGGAATAAACAAAGTAGTATGTGAGGCTGAAAGTTTACAAAATCTGATCAGATATGGACATATGATCAAATAGGTAAGCCCGATCACTAGAGAAGATCCTTTGAATGCCAAACTGAAAAATTTTTTTATCACATATCTAATAGGAAGACACTCAAGCTCTTAAACAGGAAAATAACACAGCAAAACACTATTTAAAGAATATTGGGGGGCTGGAGTTGTGGCTCAGCAGTGGAGCACTTGCCTACCATGCTTGAGGCACTGGGTTCGAGTCTCAGCACCACATATAAATAAAGGTCCATTGACAACTAAAAAAAAAATATTTAAAAAAGAATATTAGGACTAGGGCTGTAGTTCAGTGGTAAAGCACATGTGAGGCACTGGGTTTGATCCTCAACGCCACATAAAAAAAATGAATAAAGATACTGTGTTCATCTACAACTAAAAGTATCTCCACATAAAAGAATGAATAAAGATATTGTGTTCATCTACAACTAAAATATCTTTTAAAAAGAATATCAATGTAGGGATTAGAGGTGTAGCTCAGTGGTGTGAGGCCCTGAGTTTAATGCGCAGCACTGAAAAATAAAATAAAATAACCAATCCACCAGCAGTGTAGGGAATAAACTGCAAAGAACCAAAGGCAGAAAGCTATGAAATGGTAAACACAGTCAGAAGGCAACTAATAACCTAGATATTAGATGATGTGTGCCTAGATAAGGATAGTAAAGAAATCAAAAATAGAATTGAACAAAAAATTTCCAAAGAGAAAATAAATACCGCTATTTAACATGAACTAATATCTAACTTCATAGGAGCTATGGAATATACAAGGAAGATTTTAAAAGAGATTAAAAAGTAAGGGCAACACTAAACAGTATGGGAGCAATTGAAACAGACTAGGAATCCAGTTACCTAAATCTAGTCTCAAATCATAGTACTAAACAGCTGTACACAAAGGAAAGCTCATCTCCCTTCCTTGGGAGAAAATTCACCCATTGTTCCAATTGAAGAATTGCCTACATGAGTTTAGATTCCTTTTACTGCTTTAATGCTGTCATGAAAAACACTGTGGGGTTCTTTTGATGGTGAAAAAGACTATAGCAAAACAATCTGTTTCACAGGGAGAGGGATTTAATATTATATATTCAAAATTATTAGTTTTGAAAACCCATTTCTGTGTTATGGCTCTATGGGGTTTCAGACTTCACAAATTCTGTTTTACTAACATTCCACTTAAATTTTGATATTATAATTGAAATGCTGGTATCTATACTTCATTTCACTGCTTGGTTTTAATCTCATTCCCCAAAGTATACATCAAAAGATGTATCTAATCATCTTCTCTAGTGGAATTTTCATAGATGTCAAGTAAATAAAACTTCACTGAATAGAGGCTCTATTATAATTTAATCCCTAGCTCTGTGGAGAAAAAAAAAAAAGCAGGACTAGTTAGTGTGTTAAGTTTTGATGACAAACAGATTTAAGGATATCAGCTTTCCAACTGAGTCTGGAAAACTGAATAGGCCAATTCACAGTCGTTATAAAGTAATGAAGATTAACATGCACATTTAATGATGAGGTAAAAATGTACAAGCAGTACGTTTTTCTTTCCTAACACCTTGCTGCCCCACTGCTAAAAAAGGCATGCCTCTTCAGAAATATCTTTGATGTGAACTGAAAAAAGATGAAGAGGTATTTCTAACCAAGAAATGTCAAGGGAAAAACTGAAAGGTAATTTTGTTATCAAAGAAAAGCATTGTCTAACCAATAAGAAACTGCTGGATCAAGACTGTTAGAAACCTGTAACATTACGTCATTGCTGTTTTTCATTATCCATCACATTAAGACTTTTAAGTCTAATGCATTCACCGTTTTTAGTACATTTTAAAGGTGCACAGAACTGGAAATAACTTAATTCAATATAAGTAAAGAAAGTAATGTCTGAGTAAGGTTATGGTTTACTCAAAGCTACTTAGTACAAAAACCAATAACAGATCTGAGAATTTTTGACTGCCACTGAGCTACATCAACAGCTCTTATTCTCTTTTTATTTTGAAACAAGTCCTAAGTTGCTGAGGCTGGCCTCAATCTTGTGATCCTCCTGACTCAGCCTCCTGAGTCACTGAGATTACAGGCATTCACCACTGTGACCAGCTTAGAAAAAACTTTTAGTAACTACCATTGGCAGAATAACTAACCACATTCTAAAAGGAGATCAAATGACCAACTATAAAAAGTTAAACAATGATATAATAACATAATGGTATCTAAATACTAAAAAGTGATAAACATAAAATATTAAAACATCTCTTAACAAACCAACAGAAGACTCGGCTAAACATAAAAAAAGCTGAAAAAGAAGTATAAAGGGCTCTAAAAACTCTGAAAAGATACTTAATCTTACTCATTATAGGAGAAAGCAAATTACAACTATCCTGAGGTGCTATTTTTTTAACCTGTTAAGCTGGCAGTGTATGAACATTCCTGTTCCTGTATGAGATATTATTCATCATTTTCATTTATATAAGGTCAAAAATTACATCTAAATTAATTTATATATTCTCTATAAGTGAGTTTGATGATCATTATTTTTCAAAAGTTGACCACTGTTATTTTGAGCGCTATTAAAATATTAAGCTATTATTTACTACATTTTGTTCCATTCTATTACCCTTCTTGAGGTTACATCTTTTCTCCCCTGCAAAAAAAAAGGGGGGGGCATTCTTTTCATCTAGATTTGTTTTAGATATAAAATAATATTTTTAAGTATGATGTAATACTCACTATTCTATCTCCATGCCATCTTTTAGTGGAATGTTATTTTTATTAAACAACCCCACACTACCTGACAGAAAAGTTTAAAACGTTTCCAACTTAAACCATTTCAATTCTTTTCCAAATGAATCTGATTAAGTGAATAAGCAATACTACTGCTAAAAGGGAAAATTTTTTCCATATAAAATTTTGTTTTCTAATAGCTGATTGTATTTCAAAATAGATTATCCATTCATTACATTACGGAAAAAGAACGATTTACTGTAAATAGCAAAAAACTTCTCAAAAATATCCCACAAGTATTTCATCTTCACACACAACAAAAAATAAAATTACATGATTATTTTGCCACATTTACCTTTGACAACAGAAAAAAAAAAAGACATCTGAAAAGGTAAAGGAAATATAATGGTAAACAAAGTGCCAACCTCTATTGCTAAAAATTACAGTACCCAATTCATTTTACATATCATGACATAATTACCTTGGTGTTTCCCATAACACAAACTGATGCACTTTTTCTTAACAGTTTTTTCCTAAAGTTGCAACCTAGAACAACTTATTAAATACACACAGGGTAGTACACCAAATATAAACAAGTGCATTTCTTTTGCTGATATTTGCAATGCTGCTTCTTCATAGAGGGTATGTGTTACCTCCCAAACATGTGTGTCCTATAAAGACAATAGTTGCCATGAACCTAGGAAGAATAAATGACAGAAAAAAAATGTATTTCTGCTATGGCTATATTCAAGATTTATGAAACTTATAAGAGCAGATTAAGGAGTTTTTGATTAGTAAGCCTAGTTATTCCTTGTGCAGACTACAAGAGTTATTTTAACTAGTAATTTCATAAATTATTTCATAATCAGTTTACATATCTATCCAGCACACTAAACAAGGCTTTGTGACTGCAAGAAGGCTGACATATGAGTACTGTAGAAAGGCACAAATATATATTTCAGGCATCAAACATATTCAAATGTTTAATACTTCAGGCAATTAAACATATTCAAATCTTTGTTGACTTAAATAGAAATATGGCAAGATGAATAATGCTAAATAATTTTAAATATAACTATATAACAGGCTATTAATCTGGAAATTAGTATAGTCAAGTTTCTGGCTTGGTTTTACAACTGTTTCTAGTTGTCTAACTTAGTCATAACAAACAAATTTAACATAACAAACTTTTTTTTTCTATACTATTCCTAGGAACAGTCTTTCTTAAGGCTGAGTTGAAATCCCACCTCATCCATAAAACGATATATTTATATGTATATATAATTATATGTTATATATAAAATCATTACCACTTTTGATTTTTTTCTCTGAATTCCTATACAATTAATATTCTGTACCACTATTATGGTACCTTTTTTATGAAATCTTTTCTTTTTAGAATTTATTTTTTGTTGTACTGGGGATTCAACTGAGCACACTCTGTCACTGAGTTATGTCCCCAGTCCTTTTTATTTTTTATTTTGAGACAGGATCCTGCCAAGTTGCACAGGCTGGCCTCAAACTTGCCAACCTCCCTGCCTCAGTCTTTCAAGTAGCTGGGAGTACAGGCATGTTTCACTGCCCCCAACTAATTTGCTTTAGGGTGTTGACAATAATCTTTTAGGACAGTTCCTCCAAAACATACAAAATAGGTTTACATTTTGTTTCTCTGATATAAACTATCATAACCAGAAAAGGTTTAGAAATAGGTACCACTAAGGCCCTGCATCTTCCACAATACCATTACAGAAAGAATAAGAAATCTACTGGTCACACATCTGGCCAATAGTAGAGCTAGAAGGAGAACCTAAGCTTTTTATGTATACTCTACTATAATTGAACAGTATTACTTATTATTACTGTTGGGGATATAACTTGAAATGCACCAACTGACACTGGGGATATTTTAAGCTTAAAACATACCTCATATCTTCAGATTTGCAGTTTCCTTTGAAATTGGCAGGTATATATAAAATGACCTCATAAAGCCAGGCAATGTGGCACATACCTATAATTGTAGCTGCTCAGGGGGCTAAGGCAGAAGGATTGCAAAGTAGAGGCCAGCCTGGGCAAATTAGGGGGATCCTTTCTCAAAATACAAAATAAAAAGAACGTGCTAGGTGCAATGATGTACCCTTGTAATCCAAGTTACTCAGAAGACTAAAGGAAGAGGATTCCAAGTTCAAAGCCAACTCTGCCAACTTCCTAAGATGGTTTCAAAATAAAAAATAAAAAGGACCAGAGACATAGCTGAGTGGCAGATCACCCCTGGGTTCATTTCCCAGTACTGCAAAATTAATTAATTAATTAATTAATTAAAATAAAATGTACAAGTGCCATTCTTTCATTCAGGTCATTAACTATATAATGAGTAAACTATTATGAGGACACTACAAGAGGCACGAAGACAAGCAAGACATAGTCTCTGCCTCCAAATACTAATTTGGCAGTGGAGATAAAGAAAAAAAAAAAAAAACTATTAAAATAACCATCACATAAGGGAGGAAAAAATGCAAAAGTTACAAGAACATATTAACAGGGATTCAATTACATTAGGTTGGGAAGTGAAAAGATCTCAAGAAAGTCTTCCAGAAAGAAGATTTAATTATATATGGTAGAAAAAAAAAAAAAGGCATTCTTTTTTAAAAAAAATTTCTAGTTATAGGTGGACACAATACCTTTATTTAATTCATTTATTTTTATGTGGTGCTGAGGATCGAACACAGTGTCTCACATGTGCTAGGCAAACACTCCACCACTGAGTTACAAACCCCAGCCCAAGATAAGCATTCTTTACTAAAGAATTTGGCTGCATGCATTATTCTAGATGCCACTTTCATTTTATCACTAGATGATAATGCACTCATGAAATTATCTGAAGAATAATAAGTTACCATAAATATACTGCACAGTGATGATGATGCTCAAAATGCAACACTATATCAGACTTTAATCATGCCAAATAATATTTAAAATATCTTCATATATTTCTTTCAGACAAAATGAATCAGATTGAAAGTTCTGCATTGAAGACACCAGAATGACTGCCAAAATATAGTAGAGATTAATGTTCACATCAAGAAAAGATGCATTTTCATACCTCACAGTGACAATACTGACGGAATAAATGAGGAAAGCTCACACTTCAGCTGTGCCTCTTCTCAGAAGTATTTTCCAACAGCAGAGAAAGAGCTGTTTTAAATTATCTGGATGAGAATGTAAAGTTAATTTAAGTCATAAAAGTCTCTAACAGTATAAAACAATACTTGTAGAAACATGAATCACCTCACAGAAATGTTAGGTCTGATAGAGAACTTCTGCACATATTCTTGCTAGAAGAGGATGCTACTGAAAATTAGGTCAACATTCTAAGGCACACTTCACCTTCCAATACTCTCTGAAATAGTTCTTTATCCATCAAGTACCTCCACGGTTCACTTTGTCTTTTCTCTTTTTATTTTTGGGGGGAGTGGGGTACCAGGGATTGAACTCAGGGGCACTCAACCACTGAGCCACACCCCCAGCCCCATTTTGTATTTTATTTAGAGACAGGGTCTCACTGAGTTGCTTAGCTCTCTGCTTTTGCTGAGGCTGGCTTTGAACTTGCAATCTTCATGCCTCAGCTTCCCAAGCCACTGGGATTACAGGTGTGTACCACCGCACCTGGCTTGGTTCACTGTCTTAAAACAAACACACACACACACACACACACACACACACACACACACACACACACACACCACAGAGCCTTTTTGCTGCAATAAAATTTAGAACTATGTCTGACAAAGGAAGAACTAAAGAGTGACAATTTCCCCTTCCAAATAACTACACAGATAAAGTGAGAAGATGGAACAGCAAATATAAATCAAACAAAGAAGCAGTCTATTTAAAACAAAAACAAACCAAGCATCCAGAAAATTACAAAAACAATCATGACCACTAGAAGTTTTCTGAAACCTCCAGAAGGTACTAATATGTTGAGATCATGAGTATGCATTCAATACCTAAAATTCCCATCAACATGATCTCCAATGCAATTTTTCAACTCGTCTTAGAAATTAGACAGCTAGAGATTTTATGATTGATAATTTTTTAATCATCAATGGACCTTTATTTTATTTATTTATATGTGGTGCTGAGAATGGGACCCAGTGCCTCACACATGCTAGGCAAGTGCTCTGCCACTGGGCCACAACCCCAACCTAGAAAATATTTTTAATGTACTTCAGAGTCATTAGAAAAATACGGGATTAAAAAAAAAAAAAAACCCTCAAGTATCAAATAAGGAAATTTTAAACACTGCTCCAAAGGAAATTAACATCAAGAAAGTAATGATTGTATAAGACAGAGGTTACATGGAAATGAAACAGAAGAGGAATAAGTCTAGAAGCATTGATAGAAATCCATGTTTTGCTTTCTACCTCTCCCAAACATCAGTGGCTTATGTTCATTTTCCATCTAAAATTAAGATACATTTTAATTTCAAGCCCTAAGCTTCAAACATTTCCTGATCACATTGCTATACTTTGTAGTAAAATTGGCAGTTTAGCAAAATTTTAGTTCATAACACAAATTTTCATTTAAAATGTTTGTTCAAATAATTTTTTGCAGGGGTAGGTTAATAGGGCTTGAACCCGTGCAGGCATTTTTATTTTTTATTTTGAGACAGGGTCTAAGATGCTGAGGGCCTTGCTAAATTGTCAAGTCTGGCTTCTAACTCAGAATCCTCCTGCCTCAGCCTTCCAAGTTGCTGGGATGACAGCATGTGCCACCATGCCCAGCTAAACAACTCTTAACATAGGCTCAATCTAACTGGATACTTAATGCTAACCAGCATTTAATTATTCACATGGGATTTCCTAAACCTTATTCTCCCAGAATATTAACCTTGATCTTTATTACCAAACCAAAACATGAAGTCAATTTGTTGACTGATATTTTCTAAGGTATGTGTGGATAGATCAGAGCAAAGGCTACAAAGGAAGGGATCTGATACTTAAAGTACATGTGATTTGAAAAGGCTATCTTTAAAAAGTTGCGATTTTTAAGGAAGAAAATCTGAACAATATAATCGGTAAGGTATACCCTATGACTATAAACCTGATAATACAAAATGCACCCTTTTTCAAGTGTTCATGGAATATTAACAAAAACAGAGTAAATAGTAGGACACAGGAAATAACTACAAACAACACTTTCTGAAAACAATAAAATAAAACCAGAAATTAACAACAAAAGTGTTCTACCACACCACCTAGAAATAAAAAGGGCAACTATTAACAATACTACAGAAAAAGGAGAAACATAAACTAAAATTTAAGAATTTATATTTAAAATGGTAATGAAGACAATTATCAGAATCCACTGAATACATGTGAAGCAATGATCAGAGAAAAATACACAGAACTTAATACTTGAAACAGTAAAACTGAAATAATACTAAACATTAATGAATTTAATTCCATGCTTAAAAGAAAATGGAAAAAAAGAGAAAAGAAAAAAGGAACAATGAAAGAACCAAGAAATGGTGTAAGGAAAGGAATATGAAGATAAAAGCTGAAATAAATGAGGTCAAGAAGACAAAAGCAGTAAGCTTAATTTAACATATTAAGTGTCGCCGCTGGCGGCAACAATCTCGCGGTAATTTGTTACCGCCTGCAGCAACAATTGCACAGGTATTTATTGGAGGTGGACTGGAAATTGAGCTACTTCTATTATCTTTTTCTTTAGTGCGCTACTTTCTTGCTTGTTCATTAGTTTATAGAGAGAGAGAGGCTTACTTGCTTTTAGAGGAAGTTATAGAGGAAGACAGGCTTTGCTTAGAGCTTAGAGGAAGAGAGACTTTGCTTATTAGGAAAAGAGACTTGCTACACTTTCAGAGAGGCTACTATTATCAGGGAGGGGTAGACAACACAGACATATGAATGAAGAATACCCTCTGAAAGAGAAGAAAATTTAAATTCCATAAGAGTCATGGGTGGCATGCGCTTTTAGTTCCAACTACTTGGGAGGCTAAGGCAGGCACTTGAGCCCAAGGAGTTCAAAGCCAGGCTGGGCAATAGAATAAGACCCCCATCTCATTCATAAATAAATAAATATCACCAACACTACCTTGCATATCTCTATGCAAATAAAATTTAAAAGGCAAATGAAAGGAAATTACCTGAAAAAACAAAGATGAACAAATTTAACCTCATTAGAGTTTAAAAAAAACCTAGAAAAATTTTCATAGAAAAAATAAACAGTCATTACAGAATTACCCCATTAAGAAAAAGTACAAAGTCCTTATGGTTTCACAGTCAATTCAAACAAATCTTTAAAGAAGAAATACAACTAAAAGCGCCTGAAAAAAGACCTTCATAATTCCTTCTATAAAGCAAATATAATATTAACACCATACCCTGATAAACACAGTAGAAAAAGAGAAGAATTATGTAACAAAGTCAATCATGAATATTAATGCAAAGATATGAAATAAAATATCTGCAAACAGAATCTAACATCAAAATTTTAAAACTAATTAACACAATGGGATTTTTTTCAGGAATATTCTTCAAAATAAGAACATTGTTAATAACATATCACATTAACAGGTCTAAGAAGAGAACCATGATTATCTCCAAAGATGCTGAAAAAGACCTCAAAATTGAACACTTATTCATTCAACACAGGTAAAAGCAATTGGATAGTCATGTGCAAATAATGAATCTTGACCCTGGCCACACACTACATATAAAAATTTACTTGAAATGGAACACAGACATAAATGTAATACCTAACATTTTAAAATTTCCAGAAGAAAAACAGTAAACTCACTCTTGTCAGGTATTCCTTGACTATGACACAAGAACAAATGAAAAAAAAAAAAAAAAAAAGAACAAACAATAAGAAAAAAATTAACAAATTGGATTATGTCAAAATTTATATCTTTTGAGGACTGGGGTTGTGGTTCAGTGGAAGAGTGCTTGCCTAGCATGTGTGAGGCACTGGGTTCAATTCTTGGCACCACATGTAAATAAATAAAAATCCATCAACAACTAAAAAAAAATTTTTTTAAATTGTAAACAAATGGGATTCATGTTGTTTCTCTGTACATGGCATAAAGGTATACCATTTGTGTAATCATAAATTTACATAGGGTAATGTTGTTTGATTCATTCTGTTATTTTTTCCCTTCCCCCCACCCCTCCCACCCCTCTTTTCCCTCTATACAGTCCTTCCTTCCTCCATTCTTGCCCCCCTCCTTAACCCTAACTCTAACTCTAACACTAACCCCTCCCTCCCCCCATTATGTGTCATCATCCACTTATTAGCGATACCATTCGTCCTTTGGTTTTTTGAGATTGGCTTATCTCACTTGGCATGATATTCTCCAATTTCCTGCAAATTCTCCATTTGCCTGCAAATGCCATAATTTTATCATTCTTTATGGCTGAGTAATATTCCATTGTATATATATACCACAGTTTCTTTATCCATTCATCAACTGAAGGACATCTAGGTTGGTTCCACAATCTGGCTATTGTGAATTGAGCAGCTATGAACATTGATGTGGTATCAATGTAGTATGCTGATTTTAAATCCTTTGGGTATAGGCCAAGGAGTGGGATAGCTGGGTGAAATGGTGGGTCCATTCCAGGTTTTCTAAGGAATCTCCACACTGCTTTGTTGTTGTAGATTTTTAATACCATATATCAACTTATATATATGCATGTATGTATATATATATATGTGTATATACATATTTTTAAAATTTTTTTAGTTGTAGGTGGACACAATACCTTTATTTTTATTTTTTTTATGTGGTGCTGAGGATCGAACCCAGGGCCTCTCATGTGCTAAGCAAGTGCTCTACCGCTGAGCCACAACCCCAGTGGTAGAGAGTTGTTTCTCTTCACATTTTATTCTCTTTAACAAGCTCCAGTGAGATTTCCAGCCTCATTAATTTACTGAATCTACTCTTGGTGTAAACACAGTAATTTTCATATTGCCAGGTCCTGGTCAGTTTTCCATCCTGACCTTACCTGCTTTTAAGCAGAATGAAAAAACAGTTACTCCTTCATCCTCAATATGCAGTCATGCACAGCATAACAACATTTGGTCAAGGACTGACCAGGTACATAAGGGTGATTCTGAGATATTTAGAGATACAGAAAGAAAACTGAGTCTCTAAAAGAAAAATGGTCCTGTTGGAATGTGGAATGGGTGGCTTGTGAACTACTCACAAGTCAGACAAAGAGGCTTAAGGAACAAAAAAGAATGAAAATGTATGAATGCCTTAAACAATCCATAAGTATTTTGTAACTTTCCAGTTCCCTGTACGTTTTCAGGAATGAAGCAAAGCAGGAACAAGAACTCAGTAGAAAAAGACCATTAACTTCATGAAGCCAGAAGCCAACATTTGACTAAGCCATGACTCTGTGACTCTATCATCTGATCAATCTCCCCAATATAGGAGATGTTGTTGTAAGATGAAGCCTACATATCAGAAGAGACCACCTAAAGGGGAAACACTATTTTGCTCATTATTTTCCAATTCCCAAGTATAGCCCCTTTGGATCATATATGTTCTACCTAATTATGTACTCTAGTAGAATTTTAAGCCTTGACAGGAACATGTCACTCTTAGACGGCCCACATTCTATTCTGACAATGCATATCTTTGCCTTTTACTTTCTGATAAAGCTCTTCTTTTCTCTGCTAAAACCTGACTAATCCTTAAATTATTTTCCACATCATGGTCAAGAGCCTGGAAGGTTGGAGAGAGGTCCCTTCTGCCTTTAAAGAGATTGACTATGGTAACAGTTCCATTTCCATAAAACTACTTGGCTTAACAAAATCACAGCTCTTAGTTTGTTTAAGTATATACTATGGTGTTCACACAATTGCAAATGACATATATCTCAGAATGTATCCGCGTAGCTAAGAGAGGCATGATTATACTTTTTACATATGCTTGCTATGAAACTACATTCTCTTGATTTTATACCTATTTCTCTGGAATTCTTTCCTGAGTACCCTCCAAATGTTAGAATGCCCCAGAACTGTCCCAGGAATTATAATCTTCCCTTTTTACCCTCTCATCCTAGACAATCTCCTCATATCCTACGGTTTCAAATGCCATTTACATGCTAATAATTCCCAAAAAGATATCTCCAACTTGTGCTTTCCACACAGAACTAAACATATATATAACTCCATATTCAACAATAGTCTCAAATTTAGCTTAGCCCGAAACAGAAATTTCGATTTTTATCAATCCATACCTGTTCCATGCATCTCATTAAATCATACAGCAATCTAGTTATTCAAGCCCAAAATTAGGAGTTTCTTCCTGCCTAAACTCTCAAGCAGAATCTATCAGAAAACACTTCGGGGTCTCTTTCAAATAGGCATGTCAATCCAGAAACCTCTATTTCCACTTTAACAAACAAGTCCATACCACAATCCAATCAAGTTTAGATTCTTGCAATTGCTTCCTAAGTGGTCTCCTTGTTTTCATTCTCTACAGTAGTCAGAGTAATCTTTTTAAAATAGAAAATTGGACATGTAGAGAACAGGCAGATTTACAGTCAGAAAGTGGATTAATGGTTACATAGGGTAGGCAGGTGTTAAATTAACAGAAAATGAGTAGTAAGTGCTAATGAGTTCTAGGTTTCTTTTTGAGGTAATGAAAATGTTCTAAAATTGATTCTGGTGATTGGTTACACACCTCTGTGAATCTACTAAAAATTAGTGAGATATACTTTTGGTGAATTCTATCTCAGTAAAGCTGTATATGATTTTTCTAATAAGCAATTTAATTGTGATTAAAAAACAACTGACACTGAATCTACAATCCATAAAAGGTAGGTCAGAATTTGCAGCTTGAACCTAACTAGGTCAACTGCCTACTAAATAGAAAAAGGAAGGAAAAAAAAAAAAAAAAAAAACAACTTCCTAGGGTTTATATAATATCTTCGGTGTCAAAATATGATATTCTAGGAGAATTCTTTGTCCAGGGACCTGTCCTTTAAAAAGGAAAACAAAAAATGTTTAAGGTTCTTCAGATCGAATTACCACATAGGAGGGAAACCTGGAAATTCAGAAATAAAGAAAGAGCAACAGAGTTTCATCAATTCTTAGAATTTTGCTATAATTTTAATTTTTGTTCCTCTAGGGGAAGAAAATAATTTTCTCTACCTTTCAAGAATTCTTGGATTGAACAACAGAAAAGCAAATAAAAGTTTAATAACATGTATACCCCTGTATACATGGTAAATAACCCAAAGATGAGTAAATCTCTAAAGCAAATCTCAAAGATTTGCCTTAGATTTCAGGAGAACAAAGAAGGAGGAATGTTGTGGGGAGATATCCAGTGAAGATGGGACAGTCAGGGCTGAGGCCCTGGGTTCAATTCCCAGCACCTGAAATACAAACAAGCAAAGGCTGGGGGGAACGGTCAGGAAAAACACAAGGGTAAAGTTTAGTGCAGACTTTACCCTGGATGCTTTCTCCACTGATAACAGTCTCCAATGAATTAGCCATCTTTGTTTTCCTGGTGCATCCCTAATAAATGGAGATTTCCTTTCAAAATGTAAATTTCTAAAGGTTTAATTTTCAGAACTTCTTGTATGTCTATGGTTTTTTGTTGTTTCTTTTTTCTTCAAAATAATCCTTATGACAAAAGGGCATATTTTGAAGTGACATTCTGGTCTCCTACAGTCATATTTTGTCCTGAATCTAATCATTTCTCTATATGTGATATGTCATTTTCCCTCTGAGTGCTTATTACTTGGCATATACTAGCCTGGTAGTAAGGAGTGGGAAGGGTTTTGGGTTGTCCTGGTACAGTCTCATTTTTAGCAGGGACACCGTATCACTGATTCTGGTGATGGCACTTTCTCAGTGGCCCTCCCTCTCCCTGCAATGTAGATTTCTGATGATCTGGGCTTCCTGCCTCTCCCCCAGGGGTAGAAGATTTATTTTTCTTTTGTCTTCTAATCTCAAAGGATCTTCATCTTTCTCTGAGATGACAGTTTTCTATCTTTCCTGAGTGACTTAAGGTTTTTGTTATTTAAGGGAAAGCTCTGAAAAGAGCTCATTGTTTTTCTCATTGTGGTGGATGTTCCCCTCCCATGGGCTGACTCCTTTAGAAAAGCTTTGTTTCCTTCTCTTCCCTCAATCTTTTCTAAAATTACATATACTTATGGTGTGTAACATCATATTTCAGCACACTTACACACAGTGAAATGATCCCCAATCTCACTGGTGAGTTCCTGGTTGAGGAGCATTGAAAAGAACCTGTGAATGGGTGTGAACTCTCCTTGTGTAGGGTTCCAGAAATTCTGTACTCTAAATCTACTTCGTATTGGGCACGGTGGCTCTGGGTTCGATCCTTAGCACCACATAAAAATAAAATAAAGGTATTGTGTCCACCTACAACCAAAAAAAAATTTTTTTAAAAGTCAGTCTCAAAAGTTACACCTGTGTGATTCCATGTTCCCACATTCTTAAAAAGTTACAATAATGGAGAATATTTAAGTGATTGCCAAAGAAGAGTGGTGGTGGAGTGTGTGACTACAAAGAGATAACATAAGGAAGTTATTTAGAAACTCTTCTGAATCCTAACTATGATAGTAGAAAGAAGAACCTGAATTATTAAAATGCATGTATTAAAATAAATGGAACTGTATAGCAAAAGAAAAAAATAAGTCAATTTTACTCGCTGATCATTTTAAAACAGTTTTAAAGTCAGGCTATATACTCTGATTCCATTTATGTTGTGTACAAGAAAAGGCAACAAAAAAATAAGATCAATGAATGCCAGGGGTTAAGGAAAGGGCATGAGGGACTTTCTAGAGGTAAAGGATCTACTCTACGCCTTGATTATTCTGGTGATTACACGATTACATTTGTAAAAACAAAAATAATGACAACTTTTATGCAAGTGAATTATATTACTGGGGTTAAAGAAATGGTCTTTTGGGTCCAGGATGATGGTTTTATTCCAGTTTCACTTCTGAAGATGAATATATGATGTGTATTTCATTGTTATGGTTTAGATATTGGTAGCCCACAAAAGCTCATGTTTAGGGGTGAAATGATGGGTTTATGAAAGCCTTAAACTAATCAGAGCATTTATCCCCTGATAGGGATTAACTGAATGATAACTACAGGCAGGCAGGGTATGGCTGGAGGAGATGGGTCATTGGTAGGTGTGCCCTTGGGGTTTATATAGTGCCCTTGTTGAACAGAGTACTCTCTCTGCTTCCTGGTACCATGTCTCCAGCTGCTTTCCTCCACCACACACTTCCACCATGATGTTTCAACTCACCTCAGTCCCCAGGGAATGGAGTTGGCCAACTATGGACTAAGACCTCTGAAACAGTGAGCCCCCAAATAAACTTTTTCTCCTTAAAATTGTTCTTGTCAGGTCTTTTGGCCACAGCAGTAAAAAAGTTGACTGGAACTATAGGCATGTGCCACCATGCCCAGATTATATAGACTCTTTTTATACATATATATGTGGAGGAAGAAAGATACCTCTTCCTCACCAATCCTAGGTTCATGGCTAAGTCCCCTATAATAAAAAGAGAAATTAATAAGGAAAAAAAGCATTTAAACTTATATAATTAATATAAGTTTTATGTGACACAGGAACCTTCGTTTCGTTTCCTTCATTTCATAAGGAAACTGAAGACCAAAAAACCAGGTAAACTTGTGTACTTTTAATGCTTGAGTTTGATAAACAGCAGACAATCATGAAGAAAAGTGGTCCCACATGATATATACAATATATAATGACAATCAACCATCCAATAGTTAGACTGAGCTAAACTAATCATTTAACAACAAAACTAAATGGCCCATGCATACCAACAGCCATATCCTCATTTGTATTTGTTAATTAGGTAATTCACTCATTGGAATGTCTGGAATGTGATAGTGTCCATAAAGCTTTAACATGGGAACATACAGCAAAAGCGCTCACTAAAACCAAGCACTTCAAAACACTGAGAAAGACCCTAGGCAGAATAAGTTTTTAAGAAATAAGGAAAATACAAAATATTGGTCAATAATAATGCATTACAGCCTGGTGTGGTGGTACGCACCTAAAATCCCAACTACTTGAGAGGCTGAGAGGCAGGATGATTGTAAATTTGAGGTCAGCATGGGCAACTTAGTGAGGCCCTGTCTAATTTTTAAAAAGGTGTGTGTGTTGGGGGGGGCGGTCTGCTGGGAATGTAGCTTAGTGATCACAGAGTTATAATACCCTATGGGCTATCTAATTCAATTAAAAGCTCCAAATCCTACTATAGTACAAAAATGACATGTAAAGACAGAATGAAGAAATCAATACTCAATAAGAATGCCACCTTGCATTTGTAAGAACTCTATACTTTTTACTTTTTAAGTACTCCTGTGAATCCTTTCTAATTTGCACTATTTTCAGTTTCCAGACAAGGGAAATGGGGAACATGCATTAAAATATAAAGCACTGCTGGAGGGAATGTTAAACTGTACACCACTGTGAAAAACAGTTTGGTAGCTCCTTAAGAACTAGAACATAAACCAAACATGGTGGCACACACCTGGAATCCCAGCTACTTAAGAGGATGAGGCAGAAAGATCACAAGTTCAAGAACAGCCTGGGTAACTTAGTGAGAAACTGTTTCAAAATAAAAAGAGCCAGGAGGCGGTCGCATGCACAAGGCTCTGGGTTCAATTCTTGGAGCCACAAAAAATGAAAACAAAAAGTAGAATATAGAATTACTATATGATCCTACAATTCCACTTCTAGGTACATACCTAAAAGAACTAAAAGCAGGGACTCAAATGGACAATTGTACATCAATTTTCATAGCAGCATTACAACAGCCAAAAAGTGGTTACAGCCCAAGTATCCACCAACAAGAGAATGGATAAACAAAATGTGGCATGTACATAAAACAATATTATCAAGCCTTAAAAAGGAAGGAAACTGTGACATGCTACAACATGGATGAACCCTGAGAACATGATTCTAAGTGAAGTCAGATACAAAAGGACAATTATATGATTCCACTTATGTGAGGTAACTAAAATAGTCAAATTCATGGAAACAGAAAGTATTATTATTACCAAGGACTAAGAGGAGGGGTCATGAGAAGTTACTGTTTAAAGGGTAGAGGTTCTACTAGGAATGATGAAAAAGTTCTAAGAATGGATAGTGGCGATGGTTGGTGAATAACTACTAAAGCTACAGAATTGTATACTTAAGTGGTCAAGATGATAAATTTTACATTATGCACACTCTACTGCAATTTAAAAAAGAAAATCCAGGGGTTGAAGTTGTGGCTCAGTGGTAGAGTGAACGCCTAGCACATGTGAGGCCCTGGGTTCAATCCTCAACACCACATAAAATAAATAAATAAATAAATAAATAAATAAATAAATGTCTTGTGTCTACCTACAATTAAAAAAAAAAAAGATTATCCAATCTAGTCTAAAAACTTATTATGAGAAATACAGTAATTGATTGGGCAGAAATTGCCCAAAAGTAGTGTAATTAGAATTTAATAACAGGGCTGTTTTAAAAAAGATATTGGCAGAATAAAAACCAACAGTAGACAGCGAAGCACCCTGGACATAATACCAGTGGGAAGTCACTATGCTTGAATGGGTCAGGGAAAGTGTAGTTAATTAAAACTCAATCACAGCTATAGTTTCCGGAGAGGACCACCTGACAAGCATTATGTGACCTTCAGCAGAGGAATACAAATATTATCAACCAAACAAGAGGGAGTCAGGTAAATAAATATCCAGACTTCGCTCTCTTCCCACCTTCTCTCCTGGTCAAACTCTACTGGACATAGAGAAAGGAAGGAAAAGAGTTTGTGGGCTGGGATTTGGCTCAGTGGTAGAGCACTTGCCTAGCATGTGTGAGGCACTAGGTTTGATCCTTAGCACCACATAGAAATAAATTTTAAAAAGGTACTGTATCCACCTACAACTAAAAGTACTAAAAGAAAAAAAAAAAGGAGGGGGACTCATGGTGGTATAAAGCCAAGTAGAGAAAATTGAGAGAATATAGTGGGGCAAGTACAGAATATCTAGTACAACATGCTGTTTAAATTTTTCTATTTTACTACTCAAAGAAAGAATTATAATAAATATATTTCTCAGCACAAAGAAAAATTTTCGTTGCCACAAAAAAAGAAGTTGCCGGGTTAAGAAGACAAAAGTTTATTGTTTTAATTTAAAAAAACAAAAACAAAAACAAAAAAACAAAGAAAAGAAACCCAAACACTTTTGTCAAAAGAATTCAGTACATGGTGTGCCCCAAATACTTTCAAACATTGATTAAAATATAAAGGAAAAAAGGGTATACTAGAGCTGAAAGAGATTTTCAAAGTTTCAAAATATCAACATGAAAATAAACAGGTCAGAGAGGATGATATTTTGGGCAACTTCGCCAAGAGATAAAGTTGGGCTAGGTATGTAACTCAGTGGTAGAAACTGGGTTCAAGCCCCAGTATGATCAAAATCAAACAAACAACAACAAATATAGCATGATGAAACCTATTATCCTGTGTGTGTGTGTGTGTGTGTGTATGTATTTATTTATTTTGCAATACTAGGAATTGTAGTACTAGTTACACTTCCAGTCCTTTTTATTTTGAAACAGGCTCTCACAGAGTTGCCTGGGCTGGCCTCAAACTTGCAATTCTCCTACCTTGGCCTCCAGAGTTGCTAGGATTACAGACATGTGTCAAAGCACTCAGCCATTATTCTGTATATTAGAATGCACTAATAAAAAACAAAGATCACAGAAGGGGGGAAGAAAGGAACACAAAGCTAGGTAAGTGGAAAAGTGGGAAAGAGAAACCACATCTAGTAACTTCTTATTTGATTGTGTTCTATCATTCTATGCTACAGAAATAAATTTGGATATGCTTAATTAGGAAAAGCAACTAGTAAATAGGCTTAAACAAATTTACAAACCACAGTCCATAGTAATAAAGTTAGAATGTTTAATTTCTTGTGCTAGAATCCCAGACTTCACACAATAACACTAAAGATTCTGCCATCTACCTTCTTAACCAAAAAATAATAACACTTCATTAATCTTAATATAGAATACATAGTACTCAGGAGTTCACCAGAGACTTTAATCTGAGTCTAAAGAAAATATGCAGTCAGTAAAGAAATTATTAATGAGTTAGAAACATTTTTCTATAGAGCATGAAATTAAAACCTCTAGGCTAAAAGAGTGGGAGTCCTGCCAAAGCTTTGACAGTTAAATTGCTTCTTCAAAACCTGAGATACACATGAAGACTACACTCTACTGGTCAAGTTGACTCAAAACTCACTTCTTAAAATGCAATCTAGGGCTGGGGAGATAGCTCAGTTGGCAGAGTGCTTGCCTTGCAAGCACAAGGCCCTGGGTTCAATCCCCAGCACTGAAAAAAAAAAAAAAAAAAATGCAATCTAACTAAATACAAAGAATAGAAAACTAGGTATGGTGGTATACACCTATAATCCCAGTAATTTGGGCAACTTTGTAAGGAGAATGGAAAGTTTGAAGCCAGTCTGAACAATTTAGTGGGAGCCTGTTTCAAAATAAAAATTAAAAAAACAAAACAAAAACAGCTGGGATGTAGCCCAGAAGCAGAACACCCCTAGGCTCAATACTCAGTAATACGCATGCACATACAAATTTAAAAAATCAGGGCTGGGGAGATAGCTCAGTTGGTAAAGTGCTTGCCTTACAAGCACAGGGTCCTGGGTTCGATCCCCAGCACCGCAAAAAAAAAAAAAAAAAAAAAAAAAGGAAAACAAAATCCATAGATAAATTATAAAAAGAAGAAACTAGCAGTGGTAATGATCAAATTTTTAAAAACTGCTAAATAATTTAAAACTTCTAAACAAATTACAAATATTATTATGAACACCAAATGCACATTATCAAATTAACATTTCACCTATTTGCTTCAGTTATTTCTCTATTAAGCTTCTTTTTATGTTGAATCCTTTTAAAGTAAGTTACAGATATCACACCACTTGTCCCTAAGTATTTTTATATTTTCCTGTATGACAGCAGAACTATTAACAAACATATTCAAATTAACAATAATTTTCTAAAAGCTTCTAATGCCAGGATATATTCAAACTCCCCAAAGTGTACTGCTGATTTTTCAAATCAGAATCTACACAAATATTGTGTATTATCTTTGGTTTTGTCCCTCTTAATCTGTAACAGTTGCTCCATATACAACCTTTCTCTACCTTCCCTCACAACCTTAGGGGGTTTTGTATGTTAAAATATATCTAACATAAATTGACCCAATCCATAAGAACTACTATTAAAAACAAAAGGCACTGACAAGAATGAGGAGAAACTGAAACTCTGTATATTGCTACTGGGAATGTACAATGGTGCAGTCACTATGGAAAAAGTATGGCAATTTCTCAAAAAAAAAAAAATTAAACACACAGCTACAATATGATCTACCAATTTCACTTATATTCAAAGGAATTAAACACAGGGACTAGAAAAGATACATAACCAGCCATGCTCAAAGCAGCATTATTTACAATGGCTAAAAGGTAAAGGCAACTCAACGAACAAAGGGATAAGCGAAATGTGGTATGTGGTGTGTGTGTGTTAAATATTATTCAGCCTTTAAAAAGAAGGAAATTCTGGCCTATGTTACAAAATGGATGAACTCTGAAGACATTATACTAAGTGAAAAAAGCCAGTAACAAAAAATATAAATACTGTGTGGTTTCCTTTATATGAAGTACTTAAGTGTAGTCAAATCATACAGAAAGAAAGTAGATTGGAGGTTGTCAGAGGTTGGAAGAAGAGGGAAGTGGGGAGTTAGTGTTTAATCAGTTTGGAGTTTCAGTTTGGGAAAAAGAAATTTCTGGAAATTATTGGCAATGATAGTTATATGATAGCATGAATGTACTTAATGCCGTTGTACATTAATTATTTAACAGGTAAAGTTTTAAATTATGGTAAAATATGCATAAAATTTACCATTTTAACTACTTTGCATATGCATGCAGTACTGGGGATTGAACCCAGGAATGCTGAGCTACATCCCCAATCCTTTCTTTTATTTTTTGTTTTAAAACAGGGTCTTGCTAAATTGCCAATGTTGGCTCAAACCTGTGATCATCTTGCCTAGGCCAATCAAATCACTGGGATTACAGGCATGCACCACCATGTCCAGCTCATTTTAACCACATTTAAGCATACAATTCAGTGGCATTATATGTTGCACAAGAACAGTACAACCCTAAGTTCTGCAGAGAAGAGGGCGATTACACTATAGTCTTTCTCGAATTCCGGATTTGTCTGATTGCTTCCTTATAGTAAAGTTAAAATTGTTTCTCTGTTTCTTTTACTTTCTGCAAGTAAGAAGTTACATATAGACTGGGTGTGGTGGTGCCCACCTGTAATACCAGCGGCTTGGAGGCGGAGACAGGAGGACTGCAAATTCAAGCCAGCTCAACAATTTAGGGAGGCTCTGAGCAATTCAGAGAAATCCTGTCTCTAAATAAAATACAAAAAGGGCTGGGGACTAGACTTCCTTAACAAGACCCCCACAGCGCAAGAAATAAATGCAAGAATCAATAAATGGGATAGATCTAAACTAAAAAGCTTTTTCTCAACACAGGAAACAATCAATAATGTGAAAAGAGAGCCTACAGAGTGGGAGAAAATCTTTTCCACACACACTTCAGACAGAGCACTCATCGCCAAAGTTTATGAAGAACTTAAAAAATTTTACACCAAAAATACAAAGAACCCAGTCAATAAGTGGGCTAAGGAACTGGGCAGATACTTCACAAAGAAAATATACAGGTGATCAACAAATATATGAAAAAGTGCTCATTGCCCCTAGTAATTAGAGAAATGCAAATTAAAACCACCCTAAGATTTCATCTAACTCCAATTAGAACAGCTATTATCAAGAAGCAATAATAAGTGTTGGCATGGACATGGGGAAAAAGGCACACTCATACATTGCTGGTGGAGTTGCAAATTGGTGCAGCCACTCTGGAAAGCAGTGTGGAGATTCCTCAGAAAACTTGGAATGGACCCACCATTTGACCCAGCTGTCCCACTCCTCAGTTTATATCCAAATGACTTTCAGCATACTACAGTGATGCAGCCACATCAATGTTCATAGAAGCTCAATTCACAATAGCTAGATTGTGGAACCAACCTAGATGCCTTTCTATTGATGAATGGATAAAGAAACTGGAATATTATTCTGCCATAAAGAAGAATAAAATTATGGCATTTGCTGGTAAATGGATGAAGTTGGAAAATATCATGCTAAGTGAAATGGGCCAAGCCCAATAAACTGAAAGCCAAATGTTTTCTCTGATAAGTGGATGACGATATATAATGACGGGGGGTGGTGGGGGGGAGAGAAGAATGAAGGAACTTTAGATGGTATATAAGAAAATGGGGTGGGAGGGGGTGGGGGACAGAAAGATGATAGAATGAAACAGACAGTATTACCCTATGTATATTTATGATTACATGAATGGTGTGAATCTACATTGTGTACAACCAAAGAAATGAAAAGTTGTACCCCATTTGTGTACAATGAATCAAAATGCAGTCTGTAAAAATTAAAAAGATTTTAATAAAAAAAAAAACCCTAAAAAATAAAGTTTTTTTTAAAAAATCATCTCTTAGTGGCCAGAAAAAAAAAGGACTGGGGTTGTAATTAGTTGTTGAGTGTCCCTTGGTTTAATCCCTGGTACCAAAAATCAAAAATAAAAAGTTACAGCTAAAGGTTCCATGAAAGTTTAAGTGATTTGGTTAGAATTCTGCAAAGAGTATTTTGTATACTTCTTGAGCCTTGGTTTAGGTTTTCTTCTCTAATATCTAATCTGCCATTAATTCCATCAAATATACTTTTCATCACAAATACTATAGTTTCCATCTCAGTAAATCCAGTGTGGGTCTTTTCATACCTTCTCTGTCTCTACTTAGCATGTTTAATCTTTTTCCTGGTTACCTACGCATATGCAATACACTGTTTTAAAAAACAATCATTCTAATGAGTGTGGGTAAATTTTATTATGTTCTATAACTATTTAATGCCCATTTCCACTAATCTTATCTTCTTTGTCACTTCATAATTTGTTTTTTTTTTCCCTCATTATGTCATATTTTCCTGCTTCTTTGTACACCTAGTAATTTCTGATTGGATGCCAGGCAATGTGAATTTAACCTTGTATGCTGGACATTTCTGTCTTCCTATAACTATAATTGAGCTTTCTTCTGGGACATGATTAAGTTACCTGGAGACAGTTTGACCCTTGGATCTTGCTTTACAGACGAGGCCAGAGTAGCATTTAGTTTATAGCTAATTTACCATACCTACGAAGGCAAACATCCTTCAGAGACTACATAGTCAGCAGACACCCTCAATTAAGGGAAACCATCATGCTTTGCCTGGGTTCTCCCTTCCTGCTCTGCAGCTGATACACTCTTCTAGGCAGCAAGCCAGAGCAATCACAAAGCTCATCTTGTTTGTTTCTCAACTCTCCGGCATCATTCTCCTTTTTGTATGATGTCCAATGTCTAGAAAACCTCTGCTTTCCTCTGGTTGGTTTTATTGTTGTTTTGGACAGTACGGGGGATTGAACCCAGGATCCAGGATGCTAAGCCACACCCCTATCATTTATTTTATTTTAAGACAGGATCTCACTAAGTTACCCAGCTGGGCTCAAATTTTGTGATCTTCCTGACTCAGCCTTCTGAGTAGTTGGGACGAGAGGTGTTCACTAGTGTCCCTTATTTTTATCTGCTTTTTTCACTATTTCACACAGGAAATAGCTGAAAATTGAGAAAATTAACAATACTTCTTATTTGAAATGCATTACAATAGAATCCATCTGATAATTTGTTTTGTTTGGTTTCTGAGGTGGGGGCCCCACTTTGTTGCCAATAGGCCTCAAATTCCTAGGCTCAAGGAATATTCCTATCTCAGCCTCCTAAGTGCAAGGACTTTGGGTATGCATCACCATGTCCCACCTAACTGGACAATTTTTAAAAATATGATTTCCAAATATGGCTGAAATACAAATTTACTATTGCCTTGATCTAGAGAATGCAAATTCATTTATAATGTTCTACAACAGCTGTCAAATAGAATATGCTACAATGACAGAAAATATATCTTACATCTATGCTATAGTCAGTAGCCATATGTGACTACTGAGTACCAGAAACAAATCTAGTGAATTGAAACAATTTTTTAAAAATTTAAACTGGCTTAAATTTAATTATCAATTGATCTGTTTCCTCCACTAGACTGTAAGTTCCCCGGAAAATGAAATTTACTTTTCATCTCTCCCTCCAGTGCCCCAGTACCTGTTAAGATACATGTTGTAAATGTGTGGTAGAATATGGAGACAGAATTTCCTAAATCTATCCAGTAAGTTCTCTCAATGCCAAAGAGCGATAAAGGTTACAGAGTACAGACTTAATCTATTAGACTGTATCCTTATTCTACTTAAAGCAGATGAAATATTTTGTCTACTCATTTGTTCACCAAACACATTCTGACTTCTTTATATGCCAAATTGCAGAATACTGACTCAATCCTATTAGTAGGAGAGTGAAGTACTACCTTTATTTCTTAAAAGTGAAAAAAAAAAAAAAAAAAAAAAAAAAGACTGGGGGGTGAGGATGGAGCTCAGGAGATGGAGCTCAGGGTTAGAGTACTTTCCTAACATTCATAAGGCCCCAATCGCCAGTACAAAACAAGACTGGTGCTAAACATTCTGAAATTGGGAATGTTTATTGGGAAAATAAAATTACTAATGCATTATTTCTGTTATTACTAACAAAAACATTTAAGGAGAACCTCTACATCCCAGACACTTGGTGTACACAAAATTAACTTAATGTTCACAAGACCCCTATGAAACAGTCATCATTTCCATTTTGCAAATGGAGCAACCTCAAATTCACAGAGATTAAGTATCTTCCTCAATGTTAAAAAGTGATAGAAAAAGAAATAACAAAATAAAAAAACCAACAAAAATAAAGACAAAATAAATAAAAAATAAATATAAGAAGTAATGGAGTTATGTTTTAGAATATATATCTATCTAAACTGAAGACTGTGCTGCCAATGTTAGCAATTAAAGTTCAAATGTCCACTGAATATAGAGATGCTGACATTTCTTCCCATCAAAAATACAGTGGAGGAAACAATATTACTTTAATTATATTTTCTCTTAAAATACAATGAACCATCAGAAGAATGCATAATGATAAAAAACAGACATTAACATTAACATTAACTATGGTTTTAAAGTTAATACCCCGTAATGACAATTACTGTCAGCACAGTGATTTTTATTATAATGCTCAAAATGAAGTGGTTTCTACAAAAATATTTATATTTACTGTTCATTAACCATGGTACCTCAGTCAAATTTACTCACTGTAATAAAAATATCAATATTCATGGAACTAAGGTTGTAGTTCAGTGATAGAAAGTGTGCTTAGCACGCACTAGTCCTTGGGTTCATCACCCAGCACCAAAAACAAAAAAACCCAATAATCAATTTTACCAACTGGTCAAATATACAATATATTTAAAGTTATAAAACTGACTACTCCACAGCAAAGGTACTAGACATGTGATGACAATAAATATCCACAGGAGAAAAATTTAAATTGCAAGGATCCTATACATATAATAACAATACAAATATACACTGGAAGCATTGAAATTTCAAGGTCTATGGACCTTCATAGGCATTTTAAAAAGGAAAAAAATCATTGCACAAACTATAGATACAACTGCAAAAGGAAAGCAGGTTCTCTTAAAAATACAAATACAAGCTAAATACAAGTGTAAAACAAGCTGAGGCAGGAGAAATGCAAGTTAGAGGCCAGCCTGGGCAATTTAATCAGACTTTGTCTCAAAATAAAAAATAAAAGGAATGAGGATGTAGCTCAGTGCTACAGCACTTGCCTATTATGCATAAAACTCTGAATTCAATCCCCAGTACAGAGAAAACACACACACACACACACACACACACACACACACACACAAAACCAAATACAAATACCTCTCATTTTTACCTATCCAGCAACCATTCTCCTTCTCTGGGAAATAACACCTCAATCTACCCTTGGGAACGAAATATTCCCCAATTCTAATTCATGTGATGTGATTTAAAACTATGTTCCCTATTTTCCTAATCCACAGTAGAAATAAAATTGAAACCTGGTCACACAAAGCATTATACCACCTGGCCACACCAACTGGCCTCTCTAGGATGAGTGAGAAGACACAAGTCGGTCCAATAAGACTACCAGACAGCAGTTTGCTAGAACAGCAGAGAAAAGTAAGTTCTCTTTCTTCTGTGGTTCCTAAGATTGCAGGGTATAAGCCCAGTGCTATTACTACTATCTTTCTCAGGGAGCCTGACTCCACAGTCTCAACTACTTTTCCACCTTGATCCCCAAATATACAAAGGGAACTAGGGATCTGCTACTAAGGAAAAAGATCAATGTTTAAATGTTATATTTTCTATAATGTTTTCATTTTTCAAATATAAGCACACATTATTCATTTATTTATTTTGGTTCTGGGTACTGAACCCAGGGGCACTCAACCACTGATCTACCTCCCCAGCTCTTTTTATATTTTATTTTCAGACAGGGTCTCACTAAATTGCTGAGGTTGACTTCAAATTCAGGTTCTCCTGCCTCAGCCTCCTGAGTTGCTGTGATTGCACGCACGAACCACGACAGGTTTATCAAACTTTGTTTTTATGATAGGAAAAATAAAACACTTAAAGCACACCGTTCCTCTGTTTTCTTCTCAAATATGATCAGATATTTATAATTAATGGCTTAAAAGCATTAACAGCCACACTGTGGCACACACCTGTAACCCCACCAGCTCAGGAGTGAGGCAGGAGGATTGAAAATTCAAAGACAGCCGAAGCAATTCAGCAAGGCTCTAAGCAAATTAGCAAGACCCTGTCTCAAAATAAAAAGGGTTGGGGATGTGGATGTGGCTTAGTGGTTAAGTGCCCCTGGGTACAATTCTAGAGGTCAGGGGGAGCTTTAACAATTTTCTCATAATTTACCAGAACAAATAAAACATGTACCTAGAAAGAACAATATTTTTCCCCCCTTTGGCACAAAATAAAGCAACTTTCATTTTCAACAGGAGTGGAGGGTTGTGAGTGGTAAACCTTTTTTTAAAACCTGGTTCACTGAGCCAGGTGCAGTGGTGCACACCTACAATCCCAGGGACTTGGGAGGCTGGAACAAGAGGATCATGAGTTCCAGGACAGCCTCAGCAACACAGTGAGGCCCTGAACAAGTTAGCAAGACCCTGGCTCAAACTTAAAAAAGGATAGGGATATAGTTCAGTGGCAGAGCACCCCTAGGTTCAATCCCCAGCACCAAATAATAATAATAATAATAATAATAATAATAAAATTTGTTCCCAGGGAAACCATTAGAGGACAGGAAGTAGATCTGGGAAAGAGAAGGGGAGAACAGTGGAGGAGGGGGGGATATAATCAAAGAATTTTTTTTCTTTTGGTTTTGTTTTTTACATTAAGAAAAATTTTACTATGGAGGAAATATAATCAGGCAATAGAAAATAAAAATATTCTGAAATAAAGCAAACAGAAGCAGTCAGGTCCCCTTCATACCTATCAAATTGACAAATTAAAATATTAATAGCAATAATAAAAATAAGTTGTGGCAAAAGCACATTGACATGAATAAGTCACATTTCATCAATGCATAGAGCATCTTAGAAATCAACTCAGTAACATTTGCCAAGAACCTTAAAAATTATTATATGATTTAAACTAATAAGCTTATCTATGCAAAGGTATCCTGAACTATGTTTATACTAGAGAACATTTGAAAACATTAAGTCTTTTACAAAGGGAGAATAAGGAAGTCTAAGGTGTAGAATTTGAATTATTAAAATAATAGTCTCAAAGAATTTTTGACATTAGGGAAATTAGTCCAGATTTAATGAAAGGTTAAGTGGAGGATAGAAATGTCACATAGCTCATCATATCAAATATTTGAAAAAAGACACATGCACACACACATGCATTAAAACACACTGGAAGGAAATCCACCAAAAATTAGCAATAATTATTTGTTTTTGAAATTATTAACTATTTTCATTTTATTTTTTGCAATTTTCTATGATTTTTCATCAGATGCCAATATTACTTTATAAGTACATGTGTACTGAAGTATCACAATGTACCCCATAAATATGTAAAATTACTGAGTCAATTAAAAATAAACTAGTACTTCAAAAAAGAATGAAAGAATTTTAAATTTGTGACTAATTTCAGCCACCATGACAGTGAAGTCCCTGTATCCCACCCTCTCATGGGACACCTACTCAAAGAATGTTAGTTGCATGTACAAACGTGCCACAATGAAACTCATTATTCTGTATACTTAAGATGCACTAATAAAAATGGCTCTCATGTTAAAAAGGAATATATTAAACAACTCTGTATGGAACAATCATTAATATTTAGCAAGTGCTACAGCTACTGTAAAAATTGCTCAAGAAGTGAAACTAACTTTGAAGTTTAAAAGTTGAAAAATTACGTTTAAATAAGGTTTTACCAATTACACTGCTGCAAATATTTATTGTCATTACAGGGCTAGTACCTTTGCTCTGGGATATTCAGGTTTTGTAACTTTAAATATATTATGTATTTGCCAGTTTGCTACGTAATTATTGCAGTACTATAATTCTAAATACTGTAAGACCTGAAGAAGCTGGTCAGTTAAGTATCTGTTACAATTATTTAACATAATATCAAATTATGAGAGTAATCACATACCGTTAAGTTTTTTCTTAAATAAAGGAAAATGAGTCACACGACAAACCCTTTGGGAATATAAAAAATCCACTCAACAAAGCTGGGAGAAGTGGTAGGCATTAGTAATCCGTCTTACTTGGGAGGCTGAGGCAGAGGATCACTTGAGCCCAACAGCTGGAGACCAGCCTGGGCAACAGAGTGAACAACTATATTAAAAAAAAAAAAAAAAAAAAAAAAAAAAAAAAAGGAAAAGGAAAAAAGAGTATACAGGAAGACAGCTAAAAAGGCTTTTGTTAGCTTCTATCACTTTTTCCCATTTTCCCCAGGCACAGAAGCCATCTTCACTTTTTGTTAATATTATTTGGCGTTTTATGATCCTCAGTAAGGACACTCAGGTGTCAATAACACTTTCTTGACATAAAGAGGTGGGCAGAGTGAGATCCTCTAAATGGAAAAGATAATAAAAGATTTATCAAGAGTGGGAACAAACATAAGCCGGAGGCCACAACTTCTCAGAGACAAGTAGTAGAAAGTTCTGAAATTTTTAGGATAAGGCATTCTTCTACACTCATTACCTTGTCCACAGACAGCCAGCAGGTTGGTTAATTTGACATATGGTTCAAAGACCTAAACTCTCCTACAGTTATCAACTCCAAACCTGTTTAACCTTATGCAAACGCCTAAAACTGCTAGATCACTTCCACACTTGACCCAAAGGGAAGCTTTGACATAACAAAAGTGTATCAAAGAAGCCACTGAAAAAGCGTGATAGAAACATCTATTTATGAAAGAACTGAAAGAGGGCTGGGGCAGTGGCTCAGTGGTAGAGCACTTGCCTAGCATGTGTGAGGCACTGGGTTCCATCCTCAGCACCACATGAATAAAGGTATTACGTCCATGTACAACTAAAACAAAACAAAAAGAACTGGAAGAAAATGTGGGTTTTCCAAGATATCACAGGGAGAGTATTTAAATCTCTTAGATATAAAATGTTTATTCTACTTCTATTAACAATGTTTCAGATATCTAAATGAGAGGTAAAGATTACAGAGATGACAACTTAAAGAACAGTCCGTCCGAAGCTCCTGTCTCAACACAGTGTGTCAGTAACACCCGGCTCGTTCTCAAAACATCGTTTGAATTGTCTACCATTTTTAAATGGAAATATTTAGAATGGAAATTATTAAATGTGAGAGATGGATTAAGGCTGTACTTCATTTTTTAAATTTTTAAATAATGTATAGTTTTTTAAGAAAAAAAAAAAAAAATCGTACGGTGTACCAGGATGGGATGGTGAGAAGGAAACGAGAGACACTGGAGCGCTCTGGGGTGGGGGCGGGCAGAGATGGGCACAGACGGAATGAGATCTCAAAGGCGCTGCAAAAGATAAACTGGACAGCGAGAAGCACTATACTTTGTTTTCTTCCCTTAAGGCGACGATGACTTTCCACTTCTTTTTTCGACTCAGTGATTAATATATTTCCCTATCAGAGATCCAAGTGTAAACTCCCGCACCCACTTCCGACCACATCCACAAATTCCAGGAGAACCGGTCAAGGCTACCTGTGCCTACTGGGCGCCGCTAAGAGGGGCGCCGACACCCAAGTGAAGCCTGCGTGTGGGAACCGACACCGGGAGAAGTTCTCCAGGGACAGCGATAAAGGACCGGGTGGGATGAAGGAAAGTGAAGCAGGGGAAGCAGGCAGGACTAAGGACTCCTTTCAGCACCCTGAGCTGAGCGCATCGAGAAACCTATCCCGCCTAAGTCGCCCGAGCCCAAAGGCTGGCCCCGAAGCCCGGGTCCCTAAAAGCTGTTCGGCTACCCTCTTCGCCTTCCTTAAACAGCTGTGTCTCCTTACCCTCTTCAGAGTCCTGCACTCACCTGTCCACGCTCGAGCTTTAGCAGCTCCAGGGTCAAAGCCGCCCACCTCTGGCAACCATAGAGACCCAGAAGCAGTCGAGACAAGCCGCTCCCTCCAACGCCCACACTCACGTGACTCCCTTAGCCGCTGGGCCTGTCGGGATCTCGGCGAAATGAGTGGGCGGGGAAAACAC
The DNA here is from genome assembly GCF_902686455.1 of Sciurus vulgaris. Taxonomy (NCBI): domain Eukaryota; kingdom Metazoa; phylum Chordata; class Mammalia; order Rodentia; family Sciuridae; genus Sciurus; species Sciurus vulgaris. The sequence goes on along the minus strand of NC_136464.1, from coordinate 54,858,334 downwards.
GGGAAAGGGGCGGGGAGAGGAGAGGCCGGGGGAGCAACTCGCCCCGCCCCGCCCTCGGGCCCCGCCCACTCATCTTTTAGGCGGGAAGGCCGCGGCCGCCCAGAAGCTCTCGATCATTTCTTCTGGTTTTCCCCTCAGCAAGGGGCCTAGGAGTCTGATAAGGAGTGAGTTGTGAGTTTCCGTTTTCGCGTTGGGTGGGCAAAAAGGAGTCCATGAAAAAAACAAAAACAAAACTGGACCACAGGGAGGTGGAAATTGGTTCTTTCGAACTGCCTTTAAGGTTCAGGTAAAATGTGCCCTATTTCATGATCTTGAAGCTTCTATTGAATTTAGAAATTTCCTCGCCACTTCCTTTACTGTATGAGTTGTTCAAGTGTTTTATTTGCAAACTAATTTTATTACAGAATTTAGCCCCTACTCTTCTAATAACATGTTTTTCTCTCTAAGAAAGTGTTTCTATTAGAAATGGGACGAGGAACAATCCTCTCTTGTGCTATGGAAATAAAATGAAAATATTATGATCCTACCATAGAACTTTAAGTTTCCAAAATAAATAAATCAATAAAAATTTGTTCTGTTTTGCAGAGCTGTAGAAAAACCAACCATTGAGCCCAATGTAGTAGGAGAAAGGAAGAAAGATGAGAGAAAAAGAAAAGGCAACAACCCTAGAAACAGAGGATGACAGACAAAACTATCACTGGTTTTCATTTGTAAAGTAGGCAAAATCATATTTTCTTCATTTCTCCTCAAAGATCCCTCCCTCCCTAGTAACCTAAGAACGATTTACCTGTTCATGGCATTGCGCTAGGCCTTCAACTACAGCCCAAAGTTGGTTTACCACCAGCCTGAGGCATAGATACTATTTTTATTCATTTGCAAGTGGGGAAGCAAGCTAAGATCCCTAGTGAATGCTCTAAGTGCTGTGACTAGGCACCCATGTTCTGAAGGACTCCAAGGTCTGGACTCAGTATTCTTCAATCTGTTGTCCCCTAGATATACCCTCCACAGGAGTTAACAATCTTTGGTGATTTGCTTTGAGTCTCTTTCCATCTAGAACCTGTTCTCTGTTAAGTGAAAAATCTGATAAAGTCCTTCCTATATATTAATAGACACACCATATCCTTCTCAGGTAGCATGTCCAATAACGCTGATGATGGGAATTTCAAGTTGTGTCACAAATTACTATAGAACACTTTGGAGACTCATGAAACCTTAAGTAGTAACCAAATTAACTTTCTCAGAGCAAGGAAAAAAGAAAGTTAAATCATGAATATAAGTTGAACAAAGGCAATTTTTAAGAATTGGTGAAATTCAATACTAATTTTAGGCACTACTTAAGTAACCAGTTGAACTAATTATTAAATAGCATGTAAAAACAAATCACTAGTTCTCAAATTCTCAAGAATGTCTTTACACTCCTAAAAATTGAGAACTTGCCATGCGTTGTAGTGTAGGCCTGTAATCCCAGCAGCTCCAGAAGCTGAGGCAGTAGGATTGCAAGTTCAAGACCAGCAACAGCAATTTAGCAAAGCTCTAAGCTACTTAGTAAGACCCTGTCTCAAGATAAAAAATTAAAAAGGGCTGGGGATGTGGCACCCTTGGGTTCAATTCCTAGTACCAAAAAAAAAAAAAAATTATTGAGGACTCCAAATAACTTTTGTTTATGTGTTATAATTTACCCTGTTCAAAATTAAAATAAAAATTATTAATGTTTGATCATTTTAAAATAGTCGGTTATATGTTGATATAACATTTTTATGAAAAATAACTTTTTAAAAAGCATGGTTTTACCCTCTTACAACTTTCTTTAATGACTGGCTTAATAGAATATAGTTAATTGTCTCTTCTGCTTTAATTGCTGCACGCTTACACATTATTCGCAAGATGAAATGAGAGTGATAAACACAAATAACAGTGCTTTATTAGAACAGGCTTGACCTTTCAGATCACCAGAAAGGGTTTCAGAGACCCTCTCCCTCGGAGTTCTCCAACCACAATTTCAGAGTCACTTTTTAAACTATACAAATGTTAGCTACTATTGTAATTTAGGACATTTAGGGGAAAGCAAAACAAAACAGATAATTTATAGATTAGACCAATCTCATAAAATGTTCGTATTCTTCATTACTCAAGAACATAGAAGATAGCAGAATTCAGTCATGACTTGAACACAACCACATTCTACATTAGAAATTAGCGAACTCACTATTTCAGTATTGTCTTTCAGTCTGTGCGCAATGTGTTTTTCTCACATGTGGGTGTATAATGTAACTAACTAGGATTTGTATCCTCTGAACCAACTAATAGGACTCCTTTGGTGACCAATAAAAATTGAAGTCAAAATTCTCTTCACAAATACATATTCAGTGCCTACTATTCATATAACAGGTACTGGATTTGTTAAAATTTATGAGCTCAGTTCCTGCCCTTGGGCAACTTGTATGTGGTCTTCTCTCAGTATTCCTTAGAGGGATCCAGAAAATATGGATTATATCCATATATTATTATATTCATGAAGTAATACTACAGATTTTATTATAAGATGAATATCCTCCCAGATGCCTTAAACATCTCCAAAATACTTAGTACAATGTAAATACTATATAAATAATTGTTATACTGTATTGTTTAGGGAATAATGACAAAAAAGTGTGTATGTTCAGTACAGACAATTTTTTAAAAAATTTTTTTAGTTGCTGATGGACCTTTATTTATCTGTGGTGCTGAGGAGCAAACTCAGTGTCTCACACATGCTAGGCAAGCATTCCACCACTGAGCCACAACCCCAGCCCCAGACACAATTTTTTATAAATATTTATGATCCTTGGTTGGTTGAATCTGCAGAAGTGGAACCCACAGATACAGTGTGATGACTATGTAAGGAGACTACCATCAAGAATAAACGTATTTTTCTGCCAAGTCTAATAACTCCCAAACCAGTTTCATGATCAAATGCCTCAGAATTATCTGGGGAAAATTTTTAAATAGATTCCTGGATCATGAGATATACTGTTTCAGTGAACAAGGGTGGTGTGCAGAAATCTGGATTTTTAAGTCCCAGGTGATTTCCATGCAATGATGGGATTGGGAGTAAATACTAAATACCATATGTGCAACAAAGAAATGGATTTGGTCTTTGCCACCAGTATTAATTTCATCTTCAGTATTTGAAAACTGTTTGAGTTGAAAGAGCTGTGATATCAAGAAACAGTATTTTTATTTCATTCAGTTAAAACAGAAATCAATGTACTTATTTCAAACATTTTCTAGTTGATTTCTCTCTATCACATACATAAAAATAATACTATGAGATGTTAGCTACACAGCAGTTCCCAATAATCACATTACTGTAAAAAGTAAAATCTCTTTTGCAACAGGCATCTGATTACATGAAGTATAATTTCATAAAGCTTTGATTCAATTTCTTTAAAATGAATTCAACAAGATGTCCCATGTTTCATTATACTTTATACTTATCTTCAAGATTCTGTAGATTATAAACTTTCAAAACCTATGCAACCACCAGGCATGGTGGCTCATGCCTGTAAGGTCAGTGACTTGGGAGACTGAGGCAGGAGGACCACAAATTCAAAGCCAGCCTCAGCAGTTTAGCAAAACCCTAAGCAATATAGCAAGACCCTGTCTCTAAGTAGAAAATATAAAAAGGACCGGGGGTGTGACTCAGTGGTTAAGTGCCCCTGGGTTCAATCCCTGGTACAGAAAACAAACAAACAAACAAAAAACCTACACAATCTTCCATCAAGAATATCTTTTTGTTTTGTCATGCTGGAGTTGGAACTATAGGCCTTGGTCATGTTACACAAGTACTCTACAACTGAGCTACATCCACAGCCCACAATTTTTTTATGAAGATATTATTAGGCTAGATGCAGTGGCACATCTATAATCCCAGCAGCTCAGGAGGCTGAGGCAGGAGGATCACAAGTTCAAATCCAAACTCAGCATCTTGGCAAAGCCCTAAGCAACTCAACAAGACCATGTCTCCAAATAAAATGTAAAAAAGGGCTAGGGATGTGACTCAGTTGTTAAACACCCTGGGTTCAATCCCTGGTACACACTCCCTCAAAAAAAAAGTTATTTATATTCCAGTAGTTATCTAGACACAGGATCCAAGGTTGCTGTTGAAGAAAATATTCATTTCTAATAGTTATGACCACAATTAATTATATTCAAGTAAATAACACTACCACCAACCCCAGAAAAACCTCAAACTTAAATATTTCCTTTCATTTTATCACAAAGGAAATGGAGAAAACTGCTAAATCATATATAAATGTTGATTTTAAAAATTTTTGTGATTGAAACTAACTTCAAAATTAAAGAATTCCCCTCTCAGATTTTGATTTCTATGTACATTTCTCCACAAAAATTAACCAGGACTTCATGGAGGAATGACTGGTTTAAGAAGTAAGATCGCTACAAGAGGACCTGAAACATCTTGTGCCAGAAAGTAAGGCTGCACCCAGGAAATAAAAAGGAAGCATGTCAAAAGGAACCGGCCTGAAGGACTTCTCACTGACTAAATCTGGGATAATTGAGTTATAAGAAATAAGAATATCTATGAATTATAACCCACTGAGTAAAGTAAGGATCAATAAGTGAGAATATACTAAAGTGAGAAAGTTATCAAGGGGGGAAAGGGAAATGCTATTTTCCTTAAAGTAAAATTCCCGCTGGTAAGTTCAAAGAGAGTGGTGGAGTTAGAAAATCACCATTTTGCAACAATCATAGGAAAGATTGAGCAAACATCATCAATGGATATTAAATCAGAGAGGGACAAAGTTTTATGAGAAGCAGGATATTTTCATGAAAGAAAAAAAAGGCTGAAGAACTAAGGGGACTTGATAACTAACATCTTTATGATTCTGAAATGAAACCCATGCCAAAGGGAGATATACTCAGAAAGATTAAATTGAACAATTGACAAAACTGGAAAAGCGATCACAGATTAGATAAAAAGAGCTCCTACAGTTGATGACTGAATAGTGATTATATGAAAGGAACATCTTTTTCCCCAGTAAATTAACACTAAGTATGAAGAGGTAAAGGGGCATGATGTATGAAACCTGCTCTCAAAAGGGTAAGCAGAAATAAATAAAACATCTAAGGCTATTTGGTTGAGGGCGGGGCATCAGACCCAGGAAACAGATTTGGGATTCCTGCAGGTTGAAGAAGATGTAAGATACAGTTAGGATAGTAGACATGCATTATTCAGAGGTGGCCACAGCCTCCAGTCTCCAGCTTCAGCTTTAGAGCCCCCAGCCAGTTCCAGTTAGCCCCCAACAGTTTTTAATTTTTCCCCAATCTTTTCCACGGGCCTTTTTATATGTAGTACATCAAAGGCGCACTGCCTATAGGTTACATAAGTGAGCACATGCTCACAATCAAATGTTGTATGACCTTGAGTATATACACTGAATCGGAGTGTTTCTGACCTTGACTACACACTGACCATAACATAGCCAACTCATGACCTTGGTTACATACTAAAAACGTAACATAACTGGCCGGAAGTCTCCCTAAGGGAAACAATTATAGCGATTTGGGGCCTGCTCCAGCACAGGCATAGGGTGCATAACTATAATCCCAGCAATTTAGAAGCCTGAGGCAGGAGGACTGCAGCCTGTGTAACTTAGTGAGACCCTGTATCAAAATACTAAAAAGGGGACTGAAATTGTAGCTCAGTAGTAGTGCACTTGTCTTGTGCGTGTGAGGCGTTGGGTTTGTGCCTCAACATCATATAAAAATAAATAAAATAAAAGTATTTTGTCCATCTACAGCAATAAAATTATTTAAAAAATTTAAACATGAAGATAAAAAGGACTGGAGATGTATCTCAGCGATAAAGTGCCCTAGGTTCAATCCCCAGTTACAAAACAAATTAAAAAAAATCAAAAGAGAAAGGAAGAGAATGACAAAGCAAATGCATTAAAATGTTAAAGGTGAATCTGAATAAGTTATATTCAGACTATTGTATTATTCATATTACTGCAATTTTTCTGAAAATTTGTTTCTATAAAGAAAAAAGTTAAGGGTTCCCCAGTTCTCTTACACTTCATTCTAAAGTGGAAGAGAACATTCATCATTATTTTAATTATTTTTAATCATTTTATTTCCAATTTTATTATTAGAATCAGATAGTAGTTTTCTTTTACAATTGTAGTTGATTTTTTAAGTTAGTTGAAAAGCAGTAGAATTTTCAAACAGCCCAAAAGTTTCCTAGTCCCAATTCAGGAATTTTTCACATTTGCCACTAAAATTTCATTCTGGAAGTTTTAAAAAATCGACTAATTGGGCCAGTTATCTGGATGAATCAGAGTTAAACAAGGGAGAAATAGTAAATTTAGTATACTTGTTTTAATAGATTTTTAGTCTTCTATGTGCATCACCTAAATCTTCCTGTAAAATACTTGCTGTTTACTCGGTAGTAGAGCATTTGCCTAGTACATCTGAGGCCCTGGGTTTAATCTCCAGTACCACAAAGAATAAAAAGTAAAATGATTATTATTAATTTTTTCCCTATTTTAACTTTTAACTTATAATCTTAAACATTTTTATTACAAAAGTATGCATATCCTTAAATTAATTGAGAAGCATTAAAATTTTTTAAAAAATCCTCTTCTTTAGTTTAAAGCTGCCCACTGTGATAGGCTGACAGATCTGACTCTATGAGAATGTTATAAGCCAGACTCTAAGGGAAATGACTACATGAACTCCATTTTGCTCTGAGACTCCATAGTATGTAGGAAATAAGCTTCTCCCATGGGAACACCCCACCTCTGTGCCCATCATCAGTTACTTGGTGTGACATATTTAATAATATACAATGGCAACTCCTATGTAGTAAAGAATTGCTCTCTTTTGATCCTTATTGCTCCTAAACAATGTACCATGTAAACAGTGATTGTGTGGATGTTAGTAACCATTCTTTAGTTTGTACCTAGGTAAGGGTCATTTTGACCCACTTCCCCCTCTGTTGATGATCTCATGATGTTAATGTGTAATTTCAAATCATAGCAACAGACACTTATGATTAATGTGATTTTTGGTATAAGAACCCCTACAACCCTGTGGTCGGGGCTGTTCTCCCAATAGTCATTTTTCAGGGCATTGTGTGAGACAGCCAGCCGGCTTAATAAAGACTCTCAAATTTGGACTTCTCAGTGGTGATCAGTCTGTTCTTAAATTGCACCCCATAACATTTGGAGGCCCCATCGAGATCCTCCATGCCTGGTGGGCAACCACCAGTCACCACTGACCTGGGAACTCCTGTGGAGGGGAGAGGCCACAGCATTGCTCCTAGGGGAAGGCCTCTGAGACGTTCCTCAGCCCCAGGCTGCACGGTCTGTGGAGCCCCACCCCAGGACTGAACTAAATTCTCCGAGAGAGTCACCTGTTTCTGCACCCCTGGGGGACCTGTAAGTCTGTTTCTGGAGGATCCGCATCTGGGGACTCTGAGGAAGGCTGGACGCAGCATTACTTCCCGAGTCCGGGGCGGGCAAGACGTTGCTCAGTTCCTCTGGTCTGGAATCTGGAGTGCCACTTGTCCGTGTCTTTGGTGTTTTATCTGTTCTGTTTGTTTGTCCTTTTCTGTTTTTTTGTTGTCCTTAAGTGTAAGCGTGGGTCAGTCTCCCTCACGTCAGTCATGGATTCCCCTCCAGTGCATGTTAACTAATTTCCAGGAATTCCAGAAGAGAGCCAGCGACTACGGAACCCGCTGCGATGTCTTTTCTCTCTCTAAATTCTGTGAGAGAGGATGACCAACTTTCAAGGTCAGATGGCTCCCTGAGGGGACCACCAAATTGTCTTTGGGCAGCCTGAACATCTTGATCAAATGTTTTATAGTTAAATTTGGGGGGGAAATGGTTAAAAGGGTTTTTAACCATGTTTGCTGAAGCTTACATTAAAATGTAAACTTCTGCCAACAGGAACTTCCAACTATTGAATTTGGTCCACGAAAATGCCAGGCTAAAATTTTGATGGCTGCTATCCAGGAGACCAGAAAAACTGGTTTAGAACAAGACCCCAACCTGAGAGGGCTCTCCCAAGGAGACCAATGGAAGCAGCTCCTTGCTGTCTCTTCGGGAAACTCCTTCAGGGAGGGATAGGGCATAACCTTTGTCTATATTCTCTTAATTCCTTTTCATCTCTGACGAGAAGGACCACATCAGGATGGAGGCCAAAGACTTTTAAAAATTCTATTTTTTGAGTTCATAATTTCGATCTGGTGTGCCTAAGTTAATTTTTTATCAGACCTATTTTATCCAATTATAAAGTTTTCTTAATGCTCTATTTCATTCAGAGGCCAGTTTACAAGAGTTAACTCTCAATCTAAAGGGTTTTAAAAAAGAAGCTATAAGATCTTTGTCCATCTGTTTATTTTATGTATATGTACACTGGTGTATTGTCATGTCTACATATATTTGGTACCAAAATTGACATACGAGCTCATAAATTAAAATTTTAAAAAATGGATCCAAATACTTTTGATTTACATGATTTAAAAGTTTTTTTAAATTGGGTAAACAAAAATATGTCTAACACAGTTTTGTTTCCAGGTGGTTGAAAAATAAATAAAATGTTAATTTTATAAAATGTCTAATATCCATTTTTTCTAGGTTTTTCTTCAGCAGGAAAGAAATGACTGATATGGCTCAATACAGTTCTCTGATATCTTGGTTTAAAAAAAAATAACTAAATTAGATTTAACATATATGGGATTGATCATGGATGTGTTTGTAAGAGACATCTGATTGGTTTAAAAAGTTAAAATGCTAACTGTTAAATATAACATCAAGTACTCTTAACTCCTTAAATTCCACAGGGTAACATACTTAAAACATGTTTGCTGTTTTCATAAATTGGTAAATAAAAAAAGGGTTTAAATTTACTTTGTGTTATCACTGAAAACATGGTTACTAAAAGTCTTAACAGATATTATTCTATATAAAGGGTCCAAAAGTTTCAACTGTATTTAAATAGAGTTCTGTAAGTAACAAAGTATTTCATTGGATTAAAATGGAGTAATTTATCTGAATTCAGAAATTTATAAGGGTTGTTTCAGAATATAAATTTTAAAAAGGGTATCAATAGATTAAAACATTACAAGGTTTAAGATATAAAACTATATTTAGTAAAAAATGTTTCTAGGTAAAAATGTCTATGTGATAAAATAAAGCTGTAATACATCTAAGTAAATAGCACGAGGGTCTAATTAAGAGATTAAAAATGTGTAAATTAAGGTTAAATTTTAAAAGGTTTATGTGTATATATAAGTAACACAACAGTTGAAACTATTCAAAGTTTTTTCCTAAGGTCAAATATTAATGTACTGAATTATGATTCTATTATTAAATGTGTTCGTATCTTCCAGGTATACAAGTCTTTAAAAGATTTAAAAGAACATTTTATCAAGTTGGTGTTCTCCAACCTAAAGTTGTAATGGTAATTTTAAACTTATCAAAATAAGAAATTTTATTGGGGATTCATCTATATCATTTAGTGTTCTGTAACTGGACCTGAACCTTATGTTACCTTCTGCACTGGGATAAAAATGTAAATGTATTTCTAAAAGGAAACGAGAGTCTGATCTATTTAAAAGTTAATATCATGAAACAGGAAAACATTTTTGCCACTTTACTACACAAAAGGAAAGCTAAAAGCTCTCTCAGCTTTCTTTGATTCATATTTTAGGTGTAATATCATACTGTATTAAGTAACATTTATATAAACTTAATAAACAATATATGTAAACTTTATAAAATGATATTTTAAAAAAAGATAAAGATCAGCTTCAGAACTAGACTTCTTTACCTAAGATTTATGAAGAGCCCCGCCTTACCTGAGATAAGGCTCTGCTTCCTACCTTACTACATGTTACAATGGCTCCAAAAAACTGAGACTTCAGCTCATAAGTTATACTCTAGAGATTGATTTTTTGTTATAAAATTACTGTGATCTCAAACAGGGAATATAATATATAGCTTAGCCAAAATTTAAGATAGCTATTACACAACTAAATATGTTTTTACTGTTGTTAATTTCATTTTGTATTTTCCTTGTAAACTCTGTAACTGTTGACTGATTAATGTTTTACAGAGGTACTGCTTCAAGAACAATCTAAATTAATTTGAGATAATCAGTCAAATAACTATAAAGTCATAGACATTAAAGTTAAAACCCAGTACTCTTACTGTATGACTGGTGAAACTGACTTGCTGGATGTTTAAGATCAAAACTTAAAGATTGAGATTAAAATAAATGGGCCAAAAAATCAGTATTTGGCTCTTGCTCTCAGAGTCAGCCTGAACCCAAGGAACAAGAGGACTTCTCTAAGGAGCTTTGCAACTCTGGGCCACACAACCTTCTGATCAGGGAGACTGATGAGACCACTAGAGGATGAAAAGCCAATCAGTGCACCTGCTGCAGAGGAGGGTCCTTGGGAAAGGGAGCCATCCCTAATGCTTCCAAAGGAAGCCACCTCATCAATGAGACCCTACCAGGTGAATGGCACTAAAGGAGCTAAGAAGCTGCTCTCAAGTTCCCCAAGAGTGACCCCTGTGGGAAGTTAGCTGACTCTTAACAACAGGTAGAAACAAGGTCAATTCGACTAGCTTGGTCTTAAACATCTAGCAAAACAGTTAAAACCAAAACACTGTCATTCCTGGACATTTTAAGTAAAACTAGAGGTAGCAAAAAATATTCTTAGACAAAAATACCTGATAACTATCAAGAGAAACTTCCAGAGTTATAAGTTTTTAGTCAGTTTAAAGCCTACAGATCTTTCTAACCTCTGATACGGGTAGACTTAATCAATGTTTGCTAGTATGATTCTCTAACCCTAAGTAACAAAAGTAAAGGGATCTCTACTAAACAAAGAGATCATGCCAATAAAAAGATATTTTACAAAATTCAGATGACAGTAAGTAACTTAACTAAATGTTGTGTTTACATTCCTGATAACTCTGACAGTGTTAAGATTTACAATTAAGGCCTTATCCTCTCCAGTCTTGTTAGACTTTGTTAGGCCTTTTAATGTGAACGACATCTCAGGTCTTCCACCTCCTGGTAAGAGATTATTGATTTCTATCAGCTTCATGATATTCATTGACATGTTCTAGATGCTATTTATTTTGTACTCATGGTTTTTTGTTTCTTTCATAGAACAAGACTTTTACCCCTAGAAATGAACTTTTTACTGCTTGCCCCACCCCACATTGCCCCCTCTCAGCTCCAAGCAGCAAGAGCGGTCATCGCCCTTTTTCCTTATGGCAGAAAAAGTCCCTAAAATCAGAGGGGTAATAATAAAAATTTTAAAATACAGTCAATATAGGTAGGTAAATTAGGTTAAATCACAAAAATAAGGGCCAGTTTGGGTCCAGAAAGTTGGAGGCAAATGACCTCTGAGAGATTAAAATGTTAATGCTTTCAGAGCCCTTCCTCCACCCTTACCAAGAACCTGCTCCTGTTCTAACCTATTGTTAAGTCTTTCTAACAGGTTCAACTTATGAGAGAACCAGTCCCAAGAGATCACTGATTTCCAACACCCATTTCAGTCAGAAGACCATGTCTATGTCAAAGGGTTCCAGAAAGGACTAACACCCGGCTGAAATGGAAGGGACCTTACTCACAACATGGACTCAACACATCTGAGTTAAGACAACAGAAAAATGGACAGCCCTCAGAGACCCCAACCACCATCTAAAGATAAGACTAAAAAAAATGTTAATCATGTGTTTTTCTCTTGCTTGGACTGTCAGGAATACGAAATATATCAGAGATAGAATCCAGTCTGTTAAGCTAATGGAGTTGCACACTCATTATAATCACCTATACACTACTAATAAATCAATGATTTGATTATGTACAAAAAACCAGTGGGGAATGTGATAAGCTGACAGACCTGACTCCATGAGAATGTTATAGGCCAGACTCTAAGGGAAATGACTAAACAGACTCCATTTTGCTCTGAGACTCCATGTTATGTAGGAAATAAGCTTCTTCCATGGTAACATCCCACCTCTGTGCCCATCATCAGTTACTTGGTGTGACATGTTTAATAATATACAATGGCAACTCCTATGTAGTAAAGAATTGCTCTCTTTTGATTCCTATTGCTCCTAAACAATGTACCATGTGAACAATGATTATGTGGATGTTAGTAACCATTCTTTAGTTTGTACCTAGGTAAGGGTCATTTTGACCCACTTCCCCCTCTGTTGATGATCTCATGATGTTAATGTGTAATTTCAAATCATAGCAACAGACACTTATGATTAATGTGATTTTTGGTATAAGAACCCCTACAACCCTGTGGTCGGGGCTGTTCTCCCAATAGCCATTTTTGGGGGCATTGTGTGAGACAGTTAGCCGGCCAGCTTAATAAAGACTCTCAAATTTGGACTTCTCAGTGGTTATCAGTCTGTTCTTAAATTGCACCCCATAACACCCACAAAGATAGCCACAGTTAATTTTAGTATCCCTCTAGACTTTATTCTATGCTTATGGTAATGTATGTATCTGTATATGTACATTTTTTAAAACTGGAGTTGTAATATAATATAAAGCTGCTCCCCTGCCCTTTATGCTGCAGTCATTTCCCCGCCTCCCAACTTCTTGTCAGTCTGTGAACATCCTAGCTAGCTATTGGTTCATCAGTCAGTTTGCAAGTATCCCTCTCCGTTGTTGGTCCCGTTAACCCACGGAATTTGACTGCTTAAGGATAACTCCCCGCCATTTTCTCTCTCTTCTTCTCCTCACATTCATGCTTTATCTCTCCTACTCACTTTCTTTCTCTCTCCTCACTTTTCACACTCTTGTGTGCACTCTCTCTCTTTTCCTCTCATTTTCTCTCTTACCCTGCAGGGAGACACTCTGTTTGCTTAATAAACCCTCTTATGTGAGTTCCTGTGTCCAGAGTGGTTTCTGGGTTCTTACAGGAGTTAATTCTATACAATAGGAGGTTTTTTTTCTTATTTAACAGATACATTTTTGTTAATTTAATTTTTATTTTATTAAACCTGTGCCAGGTATGATGACACATGCCTGTAATCCCAGCAATAGGACAGGCTAAGGCAGGAGGATCCCAAGTTCTCAGCTGGTCTGGGCAGTGAAGCAGGACTCAGCCTCAAAATAAAAAATTAAAAGGGATTTGGATGTAATTCAGTGGTAAATCACCCCTAAACCCAATCTCCAGGACCACAAATAAATAAAATTTAAAAATAAAATAAATTTAAAAAAATACAAAGATGTCTAAAAATTTCACTTCCAACTTTTGTCTCTCAGACGCCCAAGTCTACTCGTAGGCAACCAGTGACATTTGTTTTTCTGGATCTTACAGTCTTTTCATATCACTATATAAAGGCCTCCCTTAGTTTTTAATACTGTTTCATAGCATTCCATTGTATATATGTATGTATGTGCATATATTTGTGTTTATGTGTATACAATATACATATGTACCTATGAGACTTTATTTCATCCATCACCTGATTTGTGTAATCAGACATTTAGATTGTTTCCAGTTTTTGTTCTTACAAATAATCTGCAGTAAATAACCTTGAAAATACAACATTTTGTCTCTGTGTGAGTCTATGGAATAACTTCCTTGAAGTGGAATTCTGAGGTGAAAATTTTCACAGACTGAATTCTCTGGGAAGCAGATTTGGAACAGAAATTTAGAGTTCAGGATGTTTTCTAGGGGGAGTGCCCTTGGGTTCAACAGCTTTGGAAGAGGAATTAGGCAGAGGGAGAAGTTGACCTGTGATGCACCCAGGGCAGCCTCCATCAACCTCACAGGGAAGCCCGGGAGCCGAAATGACTCATCAGAGATGTCCGGCATTGGGAGGAAATGACAAGGCCTTTATATCAGTTGTAGGATGTGGGCTGTCTGCTTGTATCCTTTGCACACTTTCCTGTTATGCTGAAATGTTTAAGTGATATGTAGCAACTCTTTATGTTAGGCAAATTAGCCATATTCTCAGCTTAAACCCTCCCAATATAGCTGTTGATAGTATTTTGTTAAATTAGCATTTTGTGTTTACACAACTATGACTCTGTAAATGTTACAAAGGAGTCATATGGTTTGCCATACTTATACCATTTTGTATTTTACTTCAGTTCATAATTGACACTTGACTCATTACATTACTTAAACTCTTTTTTTGTCACAAATTCTTCCTTCAACTTTTCAATAGATTTACCCCTATAGTCTGTACTACCATCATCTCTTGCCTAAATTATTAGGATAATTGCTTCCTTATTAAGCAAAACAATTGTTTCCTTATTATCTCCAGAGCTCTTTCCACCATTATCTGCTAATAGTTTATTCTCAAATGGCAATAAATGATCCTTTAAAAATGTAAGCCAGTGTTTTCACTCCTACCATGACTTTCAATTTTCCTAAGGGTCAAAGCCAGTTATCATAGTATATCCATAAGGCCCTACCAGATCTAACATATCACCCCAACCTGTGACAACCTCTGACCCCAACCTCTGACCACCCCACCTCTGACCTTATCTCCTACTGCTCCTGCATCTCTGCCTCTCACACTTCTCCACCCGAACTGTGGGATCCTTCTACCTGGAGAGGTTTTTCATATTCCCACATGACTAATTCCCTGGTCTTGGCTGAAATAAATGTCACAATGAAGTCTACCCTGATTATCCTATTTGAAATACATACTTTACCTGTTTCTCAGCAATTTTAACCCTCCTTTCCCTAATTAACTTTCTTTCTTTTTCTTTTCCTTTTGCCAGATGGGGGTAGAAATGAGAGGAATCTTGTTAAGTTACCCAGGCTGACCTCGAACTTGCAATCCTCCTGCCTCAGTCTTCTGTGTAGCAGCTATTATATGCATGCACTACCACACACAGCCCCTAGGTAGCTTTTCCTTTTTGCCTAGTCTTCATTGCCTTCTAATATATTATACAGTTTTTTTTTGTTTGTTTGTTTGTTTTTTAATCTTCCTCTGCTGGAATGAAGACTCCATGAAAGTGACTCCATACCTGTTACTCAAAGCAAGTACTCAATACGCATTTATTGTGGATGAATATATTTTTCTCTTAAAATTCTGAAACTCTTCAGAAAAGCTTTCATTTCCAAATTTTGTCCCTCTTGGAGTCCCCTCTTTTTGTTCCACTCTCTACCATTTGTTTTCTTTGTCTACCTTATAGTTCTTGTTAGGTCGGATTTGAGCGGCTGCATGGGAGGGAGCAGGACAACTGGCAACCCACTGCAAGTGCAGAGAGGAAGGCAGCGCGCCAGAGTGACCCATCAAACTCAAGACAGATAAACCCCACTGACCCTTAGGTCCACCTATCACTCACAGGACCAACTGGCCTATTTCAGCCTGTAAAGATCCTGGGCAGCGAGGGCCATGTGCGACTTTCTCAGGCTCTCCACCCTGACCTTTACCCCAGAAGGCTGGGAATTTCACCCCAGAGCCAAATTCCAATAAAATTTGGTTCAGCGGCTTTTGTCCGACTCCAGTTTGGCCACTCGCCCTCGAGCTTACATTTCTCATCCATGAACTTGCTTTTGTCACAGGAAAGCGGGAAGCTGAAACTCTGAACCTCGATTCTTTAGTTTTGACTAAAGAAAATTTAAAGTCAGACACCAAAAGTCATGCAAGAGAACTTTAATATAAGTGAAAGTAAAGTAAAATCAAAGTGAGGCTTAAGCAGAGAACACGCACAAGACAGAGTGGGCCATTTCTGAGCACAGGATGACAAAGGGGACGATGCTGTCTCCAAATTTATTACCAAGAGAACTGGGGAACACCTTCTGTATTCTTTGCCAATCATGTGTTCAACTCCTCCTTCACATCAGGTTTTTGACCTCAGTCGGTCCTCTCCAGAACTGTTATGGCAGCCATCCTATTAAGGGAGTTTTCAGCTACAAGTCAATCCCATGTTAATGTGGGCACTGGGCTCAGTGGCCAGTCAGAAATTATCTTAGTGTGCCTGCACTACTAAAGGAATTTTCCTTCCCAGACAAATGGAGACACCTATAGACATAATTCCTAGCCTCTCTCCAACCTCAATGGACCCTGTCAAGAGTTAGTTCTGTTAATCCTTTTCCTTTGACATATTTTCCCATTAGTTCCTTTGCTTCTATTTATTTTCTACAAATTAACTACCACACTTTGCTTTCTCAGTCACTTCGAAAGTAGTTTAGCTAAGACCCTAAAGTAATTTAAAGAGCCTTGTCATGCTCATTGCTAACTACTACCTAACACTTCCATTGATGTGAGAATTCCTTTCACCTCTTTTCTGTGGTTCTCCTTGTATCTGGACTCTTTGTCTTTCTTGTTCTTGCTTTTTTCCCTTGGTTTTCAAAGAGCATTTCTTTTTTTTTTTTTTTTTTTTTTTTTTTTTTTTTTTTTTTTTTAATCCTTCCTTTTCAGTGGTAGTCCATTAAGAAAGAATGCAAGGTTTTTGCAATGTTGTATGTCTGAAATTGTGTTTAGTTCATTCACCTGTATGTTTAATTGATAGTATGATTTGGTATAGAAGTCTCAATTAGAAATACTTTTCTGCTGGACGTAATCCTAGTGACTCGGGAGGCTGAGGCAGGGACATCGAGAGTTCAAAGCCAGTATCAGCAAAAGTGAGGTGCTAAGCAACTCAATGAGACTCTGTCTCTACATAAAAAAATTAAAAAAAAAAAAAATAGGACTAGGGATGTGGCTCAGTGGTCCAGGGCCCCTGAGTTCAATCCCTGGTGTCCCCTAACCCCCCCCAAAAAAAGAAATACTTTTTCTTGAGGATTTTTTTTTTTTTCCAGGAAGCAGGGCTTTATTCTGCAACACGGAGGAAACATGCTTTGCCCACCTGCCCCAGACATAAATTGTTATGACTCAGGTACTGGCCAGCAATGCCCCTTGTGGACCCCAGACAGGGTTCTAAAGACAAACCAGAGCAACTGTGCTACTGTCTTCTAGCTTCCAGCATTGAGCTCAAGAAATACAATGTAATTTTGATTCTTGATTGTGGGAGGGGGTTGTTTGCTTATTTGTCTTTCCCTAAGTAAATTCTTAGAGGACTGGGAATGCAGCTTGGTGGGAGAGCACACAATTAGCATGCACAAGGCCAGGGGTTTAATCCCCAGCAACACCACACACATATACATACACACACACACAGGAAGAAAAGAAGAAAAAGGAGAAAAAGAAAGAAAAGGAAAGTTCTTCGTCTTCTCATTTTATTCCCCAGCATATGATGTGCCATGTGTAAACACAGCATTGTCTTTAGACATTCCCTTATTTTTATCCCTAAAATAATTAAAATTTAATGTTTACATTTTTGTCACATTTCTTTCTCTGTCAACCTGGAATCACAACTCACAGTCACAGGGGAAAAGGGAACTATTTTGTAATACTGTTTGTCTTCTTTCGCAGTACTATGGATTGAATTCAGGAGGGCTCTGTCATTGAGCTACAGCCCCATCCTTTTTATTTATTTATTTTTAAATATTTTTTTAGTTGTAGGTGGACACAACACCTTTATTTTGTTTTCTTTTTATGTGGTGCTGAGGATTGAACTCACACATGCTAGGCAAGCGCTCTACCACTGAGCTACAACCACAGCCCTATTTTTTTTTTTAAAGAGACAATAAAAGAGGGTTTTTTCTTTTATTCAAAGGTATAACTGGATAAGTAAATTTGTTTACAACCATTTTTGTGAAATACTTTTTTAAAAATATGACCAATTTCTTTGTAAACAGCAGACACATACCTCAACAACGATGACCTAATTTTTGGTGGATAATGTACATGATGAGGCAGAAATAGGCAAGCTCACACTGGTAGATTAACTGTCAAATGCTCAGTCAAAACTCCGTTTATGGCCCCCGCTTCTTGATCAATTTCTCTTTCTACTTCGTCTTCTACCATCTTATTGACTTCCTGACCGACTCCCCTGTGGACTCTGTCTACCTGACCGGCCAGACCTGCAACTTGACCAGACTCTTTTGTCTGGAATTAGAAGATGTATTTCCATCATAATATTCTTCAATTTCAGGTAATTTGACTGACACTAAGAGTATCTAATCTGAACCATGTCACTCTGCCTGTAACCTTTCTGACCTGGTTGTAGGAACATCAAAGCAAACACCCATATTTCCTTTTAGGAGGCACATTCTTGTAATTTGGGACATAGCATTACTACTTAGCTTTCTGTTAAGTTCTTTCCAAGCACAGCTGACATCTTGTATTTCTTCAGGGCTTTCCAGAGTCATAGTCACAAATCCCTCATCAGAGGTGATCAAAGACCTTGGTTCGAAGCTTGATGCAGCAGAAGTGCGGGCTAATGCTGCAGCCAATGCATCCACTGCCCCTTTCTCTTCTATCTCCGAGCTGATGGTCGGAAAAAATCAACAGCAGCAAAAGAAACAGAAGCCAGAGAACTGATGGCATCCATGCTTTTAGATTTAACTAAATCCATTGTGGAAGGAACACCTACACGTTTAAAAGTAATTCCTGTTTTTTGTTCCATGTATCTTGATTGACCTCTTTCTCTTGGTTGATAAAAACATATGCAAATCCTGTCCGGCCAGCTCTACATGCATCCAGAGTGATGGATATAGGACTCAACATCCTGTGGAGGAAAATTTTGAATCACCAGGTCAACCTCAGGAATGTCCAAACCACAGGCAGTCACATAGGTTGCCTCCAAAACTTTAAAACTACCTTCTCTGAAGTCTTTTAGTGTATTTTCTCTTTGAGACTGTGCAATGTCCCCATGCAAACACTGGACATTCTGTTTTATGTGTGGATTCCTTGCCATTTCAATTACATTCTTCTTGGTCTCACAGAAGATAATTGCCCTCCCTTCAGACTCTACTATAGACTTGAAGGACATCTCCAATAACTGCTGGTCTCTGAGACCAGTGATGCTGGATAGCCAAATGTTCCACAGTAGTTGCAGCCTTTTGAGACATTTTTTCCAACAAGGTCAACCTGTTCGTATCTGGATTTCATGTATTTTTTTGCAACCTTGTATACCCACTGTGGGCAAGTTGCAGAAAAAAGTAAAGTCTGAGGATTGTCTTCAGAATCAGTTTTGTAGGATTCGTGGATAAAGTCTGAGGATTGTCTTCAGAATCAATTTTGTAGGATTCGTGGATAATATCTTCAACTTGTTCAGCAAAACCTAAATCTAACATTTGATCCACTTCATCAAGCACAACATGGTGCAGTTTAGAAAGATCCAAACGGCCGCTCTGCAAATGGTCTTTGATATGACCAGGAGTCCCAACCAAGATGTCAATACCATTTCGAATATGATTAATTTGCTTTTGATATGATGTACCACCATGAAAACACGCCACACTGAGTTTCCTAGTTAAAGTCTTTAAAGTCTTTGGCTACTTGATTTACCAGTTCCCTTGTTGGAGCCAAAAGAATTATCTTTGGTGAGTGACTTTTTAAAAATTATTTCTTGATTTCTTTGGAGTCTTCCAATCAAGGGTATGGCAAAAGAGAATGTCTTTCCTGTTCCTGTCCGGGCTTGTGCAATTAAATCTTTTCCTTCATATACAGGACCAAAGGTTTTAACTTGAATAGGAAAGAGGTATGTTACCCCTCGACCTTTCAGAAGCTTTATAGTTTCCTCAGAAATAGAGAAATTAGAAAAGTCTCCTTCTTTCTGTTCACATGTTAGGGACTCCTCTAATTTATTATCACTTGATTTATGAATAGAACTTTCTAAGGATGATACTCACTTTGATTTTTTTTTTCATAGTCATCAATATTTCTGTTTGGAAGAACTTTTCTTCTTGACTTATAAGATGTAGAAAATTCATCTGAAAGTCTGTTAAATCCTTCTTCAGTTTTTTGGGCTTGGGAGCATCATCCTGGTCATCTGTAACACCATTTTCTTTTGTTTCTGTTTTCTTATCTGAGTCACGATGGCACCTGGACTTCCTCCTATCACTCCAGCATTGTGTAATGTGTTTTTGGCTTATCTTATTTAAATCTTCATAACAACCCTATGAGTGAAGCGCAGCCAAATTCCTTATCCGAAATTCCAAAATCCTCAAAGCTCTTTTGGTTTTCCTTCCTCTGGCTCTCAGACTCTTCCAAGGGTGCTTCCAGCTCCATAATGTTCCCCCAGAGGAGTTTCCCAAGTATTACTGGCGGCCACCAACTCCCTCAGGGCACGGTGACCACTACTACCTATGGGCAGTGACAGTGTGACAGGAAGTGGGGGCAGGACAGCTGCCCTGCCAGGGCCACGTGTCCCAGTGCCTTATTTTTAATATTGACACAGAGTCTTGCTAAATTGTGGAGAAACTTACAATCCTCCTGCCTCAGCCACCTGAATAGCTGGTGTGCACCGCCATGCCTTGCTTAAAAGTATCATTTTGGATATCATAATGTTTAACAGTTTGATGTCATTAACAATGTAATGAAGGGGAATCTTTTTCTGATTGTGCTAGATATTTTACACAGCAAGGGAGTTAAAAGTATTAACCCCCCCTAAATTCAAAATGGTGGCCACATTTGGACATAACCATAATCCCATTGCCTGTAAGAGAAACTTAAGCTATCCTGAGTACTCCAAAATGCCAGCTCTAAATATAAATAAAATATAAGCTTCTCTTTTTTGACAGCATGATTTGACCAAATTGAACCAATCAGCTACAGAAAAATAAACTTATATAGCTCTACTTGCCCTAAAAAGAGTGTACATTTATAATAGCCATTCACAATAAAGATCAATGCCATTGCACATTTATGTTTTATAAGCTACACTATTGCCACTGTGAGTCAAACTTCTTACTACATTTAGTTTGAATTCTCCCCATTTGTAAACTTGCAAAACAAACTTTAAAATTTTTCAATATGATATGCCTGATTTTTCTGACAGTTTAGTGGCAGAAATGGGAACCCCAAAAGAATCTTCCTGAACCCTGAGACCAGATGGATCCCATTGTGCATACTGCTTTCTTTCTGCACAGAGTTCTGGTTGTGCCTTTCTTAGATCCAAGCTCTGCAATGTTTGCATTTTAAGCTTCTTGGCTTTATTGTGATACCTATGTTTCTTGATAAGTCACTCTTCTATTTATTAAAGGGAGTAAAGCTCTGATTCCCTGGGTTCCTAAACAGCAATAGAACTACTGGGCCTCCATTAACTAGAGGTGCTGTAAGGAACCTAAAGCAAAGATGGGTTCCACTTTGTCCAAGACATTTTCTCCACCTTTCTCGAAAACCCCCTGCTTCTTGCACGTATCCAGCTACTATGGAGGCTGAGGCAGTTTGATTTCAAGCTGCAGGCCAGCCTTTCTTAAAATTTGAAATTAAAAAAAAAAAAAAAGAAGAAGAAAAGAGCTGAAGATGTAGCTCAGCAGTAGAGGGCCCCTGGGTTCAATTCCAGTACCACAACAAAAAAAAACTTTGTCCTATACATATTTCCACTACAGATCAGGAATTTGTGCCTTTTTGGGAAAATGGATAAACTTCACAAAGGATTATTTGGAATTGCAGTGGCCACTGTAAGCAAACTTCAATTTAGACATAATACTTCAATTTAGAATAGCCTCAGAACCTCTCAGAGACAATGTGATATATTCTCTGGTAGGAAGGAACTTCCAAAGACAGAGTAACTCAAAATAATCTCTCTAAAAAAGAATCTTTGCAGCACATTAATAAAAAACTAAAGGCTACAACTTAGATTGACTATAGTGCCTTCTGCTAACCTCTTCATTGCTCTCTATCCTCTGCTACTTTATGGTTCTGAATCTACTAAATCCTTTGATCTCTCACCCTTCCCACCTGAGCCTCCTCAATACTGCCTTACCCTAAAAATTAGAACCTCAAATAAACTTCAAATTTTGCAGTGCCTGCAACAGCTGAATGTAAACATTGTGTCTTCTCCAGAATTCTGAACCATCTTAAGGACTTCCTTGACCCTACAAAGGGCCAAGCAAATTTACAGAAAATTTTAAATGGTTACAAGAGCTTATGACTTGGAGTTCCAGGATTTATATCAATCTGTTCATATGATAGTGAACACAGGGGCTGTTTGAAAGTAGCTAGGAAAAAAAAAATCCTAGGAATAATCCAACTAGAAACCTTGAAGATCTTACTAAACACGTCTCAAAAGAATGAATACACAGGTCAAGAGAAATGGGCCAACTATTATTATAAGCTACCCTGAAATATTTCCCATAAATAGACTGGGTCATAATCAAATCCTCAAACCAAAAAAGGATGAATCTTCTGCAGACTATTACATTTGTCTAGAAGTTTAAAAAAAAAAAAAAAACATTCTGGCCTTAAAAATCAAGATGATGAAGTGGCTTTTTCAGCACATTTTATTAATGGACTGTACACAGAAATAAATAACTCACTGAAGAAACAGAATGGATAGTAACTCCCCTAACAGAACTGCAGCACGTAGTAGAAAAATTTGAAAGGACATTAGAACATCAAGGGCCCCTGGGTTTAATCCCAGTACCCACTGAACAAATTAATGGCCCTACAATTACAACCGTTGCAGGAACCTTGACTTAACTTTTAAAAACCCGGGCAGAGGATATAGCTCAGTGGTAGAGTGCTTGCCTAGCATATGCAAGGCCCTGAATTCAATCCCTAGTAGTGCTAAAACCTAATAATAATCAACAGTATTCCTGGACAGTAATGCCTCAGGGACACTCATACTTTTTGCAATTTATACACCAAGATTTCAAAACCCAGAAATTTCCCAGAAATTCTACCTTGCTTTTAATATAGAGACAATTTGCTTCTTTGTATTGCATCTAAAAAAGACTCAGAATTCAACTTCATATATCTGTTACAACAACTAGTTTACAAGGACTATAAGGTAGGATAATCTTCAATGCTCACAAGAGATACTACATTATCTCCATCACAAATTATCTGCAAAAGGAATGTTTCTGTCTTCAAAAATGTTAAATACTATCCAAAATTACTCTGGACTTGTGACTAAGAAATTACTCAGAGGATAACTTTTATTTTTCAGTAGTCCTGGGTTCCTAATTTTTCTTTGTTTCTCCACTCTAGGAACATAAAATAAAATTAAAAGAGCACTCAGGAAACTTGTTCTTGGAAAACCAAACATGAAGAGGCCCTTACTTGATTACATTGGTTTTAAAAATCTACCACCACCACATAAAAATATACCCACATTAGGATACCACAACTATCCTAAATCTTCACATTGTCCCCATGAAAAAATATTCAGGTTTTGGTTATCCTCTCTCAAGGACATAGAAGAAAACAGTAGACCTGATCGGACCTGTGATTGGACCTGATAGCCAAATTGTTCAAAAGTAGTAGCGACAGCTACCAAAATTGTAGAACCTTCCTTGGAACTTGTTCAGGGAAATGAATTATATCTGCAAGTTCTTCAGGCTATAGACGGTATACAAAAGATTGAATATCAACATTTTTCAGGCAGCAGACTTACATCATGTAAGATTCTCCTCCTCGCTCTCTCAAGTCTATGTATTCTTCCATAATTCTCTGAACCTGCTACCCTTTTATGAATTTGTTGTTGTTGTTTCATTTGTTTTGTTTACAGTACTGGAGATGAAACCCAGGCCTTGCACATGCTAGGCAATAGTACCGGGTTATATCCCCAGGTCTTTTTACATTTAAAAAAATTTTTGAGACAGTATAACACTAAATTGTACAGGCTGGCTTTGAATTTGCAGTCCTTCTGTCTCAACCTCCTAAGTAATTGGGATTACAGGTATGTTATCATCCATGCTTTTGTTTTTGCATTTGTTTACCTTCATTTGCCTGATGAAAGGGAGACTCACAACTGTGTCAAATTGGTTTCCCAGAATTTGACTCCTAGACTACATTTATAAGAAATATAATTTACTACCCCAGAATTGGTGCTCTATATTGATGCTTCCTTGGCTGAAAACTCTGAAGGAAATAACTGAAGATGGGTATGTAGTTACAACTCAACACAAATTACTAGAAAAAAAGTGCTCCCTCATTTTAACTCAACTCAACCAGCAGAATTACTCAAGCCTATAAAATAGCTAAAGACTATCAGTATACATACTGAGAGCAATATGAATTTATAGTTTTTGATTTGGGTATATTGTGGAAACAAAAGGTTTTCTAGCATCAAATGGTATACCTATAAAAAAGTTGCTGATCTCCTCTCTGCCTTGCTATTGCCTTCACAAATAATTATTATAAAAATTGAAGCTAGGCACATTGGCACAAGCCTATAATCCCAGCTACTCAGAAGACTGAAGCAGAAGGATTGCAAGTTTGAGGCTAGCTTCAGCAACTTAATAAAAAAGACTGGGATGTAGCTCAGTGACAGAATGTCCCTGGGTTCAAGCCCTAATATCCAAAAAAGAAAAAAAAAAGAAAAGAAAGAAAACTTTACTCATAAAACTAACCCTAAATATCAATAGTTTGTGGTTGGTTTTCATGATAAGGCTGCCACCTCTAAAATTACCCCATCAAGTAAATTGTGTGCCCTGAATAAGGTTCATCTGAAAGACATAAAGAAATCCAACATGCGTCAGATATAGTAGCATTCACCTGTAGTCCCAGCTATTCAGGAGGGTAAATCAGGAGAATCATGAGTTCAAGACCAAACTGGGGCAACTCTCCAATGAGACTCCCAACCACCATCATCAAAAAAAAAAAAAAAAAAAAAAAAAAAAAAAAAAGCCCCAGAATGACAAAAATAAGCCCCAGAAATTGAAAAACAAGATTGGATAAGTAAAGAATACAAGACCACTGAGGGATTCTGGGAGGACCCAAAAGGCCACTTCTTGCTTCCAGAATCCCTACAAGTATCCCTCCTCTGAGTATTCCATTCTCTTACTCACCATGAGGTTTATAAAATGATTCTATACAGCACTTTTGGTAATATGGGTATTTTGATAATATTAATTCTGCCTTTCCATGAACATGGGAGATCTTTGCATCTACTAAGGTCGCCTTCAATTTCTTTCTTTAGTGTTCTGTAGTTTTCATTGTAGAAGTCTTTCACCTCTTTTGTTAGCTTGATTCCCAAGTTTTTTTTTTTTTTTTTTTGAGGCTATTTTGAAGGGGATAGTTTTCCTAATTTCTCTTTCAGTTGATTCATCCTTGGTGTATAGGAACACAATTTATTTATGGGGGTTAATTTTATATCCTATACTTTGCTGAATTTGTATATGAGTTCTAGAAGTTTTCTGGTGGAATTTCTTAGATCTTCTAAATACAGAATCATGTCATCAGCCAATAGGGATAGTTTGAACTCTTCTTTTTCTATTCATATGACTTTAATTCCTTTCTTTTGCCTAATTGGTCTGGCTAGAGTTTCAAGGACTATATTGAATAGAAGTCATGAAAGAGGGCTTCCTTGTCTTCCTCCAGTTTTTAGAGGGAAGGCTTTCAATTTTTCTCCATTTAGAATGATGTTGGCCTTGGGTTTAACATATATAGCTTTTACAATGTTGAGGTATATTCCTACTATCCCTAGTTTTTCTAGTATTTTGATGAATGGACGCTGTACTTTGTCAAGTGCTTTTTCTGCATCTATTGAGATAATCATATGGTTCTTGTGTTTAAGTCTGTTGATGTGATGAATTATATTCATTGATTTCTGTACACTGAACCATCTTCGCATCCCTGGGATTAACCCCAGTTGATTGTTGTGCACTCTTTTTTATATGCTTTTGTATGCAGTTTGCCAGTATTTTATTATGAATTTTAGCATCTATGTTCATCAGGGATATTGGTCTGAAATTTTCTTTCCCTGATGGGTCTTTGTCTGTTTTCAGCATCAGGGTAATAGTATCTTCATAGAATGATGTTCTTCATAGAAATAGAAAAAGCAATCATGAAATTCATTTGGAAAAAATAAGAGACCCAGAATAGATAAAGCAATCCTTAATGAGAAAAGTGAAGCAGGAGGCGTCACAATACCAGAACTTATACTACAAAGCTATAATAACAAAAATGGCATAGTATAGGCACAAAAACAGACATGAAGACCAATGGAACAGAATAGAAGACACAGAGATAAAACCACATAAATACAGTTATCTCATACTGGACACAGATGCCATGAACATACACTGGAGAAAAAATAGCCTCTTCAACAAATGGTGCTGGGAAAACTGGAAATCCACATGTAGCAGAATGAAACTGAACCCCTATCTTTCAAACTGCACAAAACTCAACTCAAAGTGAATCAGGGACCTAGGCATTAGACTAGAGACCCCATGCCTACTAGAAAAAAATGTAGGTCCAAATCTTCATTATGTCAGCTTAGGACCTGACTTCCTTAACAAGACTCCTGAAGCACAAGAAGTAAAATCAAGAATCAATAAATGGGATGGTATCAAACTAAAAATCTTCACAGCAAAAGAAACAATCAAGAATGTGAATAGAGAGCCTACAGAATGGGAGAAAATCTTTGCCACCTACACCTCAGATAGAGCATTAATCTCCAGGATATATAAAGAACTTAAGAGGGCTGGGTTTGCGGTTCAGTGGTAGAGTGATCTCCTAGCATGCATAAGGCCCTGGGTTCGATGCTCAGCACCACATAAAAATAAAATAAAGATTAAAAAAATAACTTGAGAAACTTAACACCAAAAAAAACCCCCTAGATAATCCAATCAATAAATGGGCAATGGAACTGAACTGGCACTTCAGAGAAGAAGAAATATGAATGATCAACAAATATGTGAAAAAAAATTCAACATCTCTAGCAATTAGAGAAATGCAAACTAAAACTACACTGAGGGCTGGGTTGTGGTTTAGTGGTAGAGCACGTACCTCACATGTGTAAGACATTGGGTTCAATTCTCAGCAACACATAAATAATGAATAAAATAAAGGTCCATCAGCAACTAAAAAACAAAACAAAACAAAAAAACACACAAAAAAACTACACTGAGATTCCATTTCACTCCAGTCTGAATAGCAATTATCAAGAATACAAGTAAAAATAAATGTTGGCAAAGATGTGGGGGGAAGATACATTCATACATTGCTGGTGGGACTGCAAATTGGTGCAGCCACTCTGGAAAGCAGTATGTAGATTCCACAGAAAACTTGGAATGGAACCACCATTTGACTCAGTTATCCCACTCCTCTATATATGCCCAAAGTACTTAAAATCAGCACACTACAGAGATGCAGCCACATCAAAGTTTATAGCAGCTCAATTCACAATAGCTAAACTATGGAATCAACCTAGGTGCCCTTCGACAGATGAAGTGATCAAGAAACTGTGGTATATATACACAGTGGAATATTACTCAGCCATAAAGAAGAATGAAATTATGGTATTTACTGATAAATGGATAGAACTGGAGACTACCACACTAAGTGAAATAAACCAATGCCCCCCAAAACAAAGGCCAAATGTTCCCTCTGATATATGGATGCTAACACACAATAAGGGTTGGGGAAGGAAGAATAGAAGTGCACTGGATTATACAAAGGGGAATGAGGGGATGGGAATAGCAAAGATGGTAGAATGAATCAGACAGAACTTTCCTATGTTCGTATATGAATACTCGACCAGTGAAACTCCACATCATGTACAACTGCACGATGGGATCCTAATTAGAATAAGTCATACTGCAGGCATGTATAATATGTCAAAATACAGTCTACCATCATGTATGTCTAAAAAGAACAAATAAAAAATGATCCTGGTTCTAACAAAACATTGGTGAGGAAACTTCAAAAGTGATCACCCAAATCTATAATCAATGTCTGCCTTGTCATACCCATAATCCTGGGGAAAAAAAAAAAAAAAACAGTGAAAGTGGTTACAGCAATAATCTCCCTACCATGAGGGCTGTTTGAACATAGATGAACTTCATTCAGTTGCCCACATCTACAGGTTATCAATATAGACTTGTAATAGTTTGCATGTTCTCAGGATAGGTAGAATCTTTTCCCTGCCAAAAGGATGATGTAATTATTATAGCCAAAAAATTGCTAGAGAATATTTTTCTACTTTGGAGAACTCCCAGTGAAATATAAATTGAGGAACACACTCTACTGAATAAGTGATAAAATAATTAAATAATTTCCTTCAAACATTGTTATTACCATTGTCCTTATCACTCCCAACCCTTCTAGAAAGGCAGAAAGAACCAATGGTATTTCAAAATTAAAATTAGCAAAACTAATGGAGAACACAGGATGATTCTTGATCTTCAATACTTTATTTAACTGTCAGTAAGATCTACACCTTTTAGAAAATGACTCAATGAAATTGTCACTGGACAATTTCCTTAATGATAGAACCCTATGTTCATCCAGGTCTCATAAATTGACATTACCCAATATGGTACAACACTAATGATGTATTTAAAAATTTATTTCCATCAGCTTTCAGAGATGCTTCACATGATGAGGACCTTTTATCCCTCATTTTGGAACCAGATAACTGGTTTGAAAAAACATCAATGGGGCTGGGACTGGGGCTCAGTGGTAGAGTGCTTGCCTAGCATGCATGAGGCACCAGGTTCAATTCTTAACACTGCATATAAATAAGTAAATAAATAAAATAAAAGTTCCATCAACAACTACAAAATATTTTTTAAAAAATCAATGGAGGGGTATGAAAAATGGTGGAATGAGACAGACATCATTACCCTATGTACGTGTATGACTACACAAATGGTATGAATCTACATCGTGCACAACCATAGAAATGAAAAGATATACCCCATTTGTGTACAATGAATCAAAATGTAGTTTGTAAAAATAAAAAAATAATATAAAAAAATCAATGGAAAACTAAACTCAAGTCTTGCTGGAAGAGACCATATCAAATTCTTTTAACCTTGCATACAGCAGTCAAGTTGCAGGACACTGAATCTTAATTTCATGTTTCTCAATTAAAAAGAGCTCCCCATGCTGGTGTGTGGCACATGCCTATAATCCCAATGGCTCCGGAGGTTGAGGCAGGAGGATTGCGAGTTCAAAGCCAGCCTCAGCAACAGTGAGGTGCTAAGCAACTCCATGAGACTCTGTCTCTAAATAAAATACAAAATAGGGCTGGGGATGTGGCTCAGTGGTCAAGTGTACTTCAGTTCAATCCCTGGTACCCAAGAAAAATAGAGAGAGAGAGAGAGAGAGAGAGAGAGAGAGAGAGAGAGAGAGAGAGAGAGAGAGAGAGCTCTCCCCAAGCCAGGTGCAGTGATTCACGCCTGTAATCCTAGCAACTTGGAAGGCTACAGTAGGAGGATCTCAAGTTCAAGTCCACATTGACAACTTAGTGAGACCCTGTCTTAAAATTAAAAATAAAGATGGTCTGGGGTGTAGTTCAGTAGTAAAGTACCCCTGGATTCAATCCCCAGACTGAAAAAAAAATCAAAAGCTCCCCCAAACTCCTGGATCAACCCATAGCCAACTTAAAAATTAAGTATATCTAGGGAAATGCTTTCCCCAGAAACAGATGACAGCATGAAGTAGACAGGTTCCACCCAACAAACAAATCAAGAATCCACTGGGTTTCCTTTTATTTTGCCAGGAAATAATATTCATAGTCCTGCTACTTTCCAAACTAATGCAAAATGTTGAGTTTCATATTCCTACTCCCATTAAGGACCTTCATTGCATAGACTGAATATCCATTAAAGTCTAGTATTTAACATATAGACTCCCTTACTAACCATAGTGATTACTGGGTACATAGCCATTTAAATGCCTGGAAAGAATTTCAATTAACAAAAGAAGGGAACCAAACTATGTGAAATGCATTTATAAGTATGTCAAAATAAACCCCACTGTTGTGTATAACTATAACACACCAAAAAAATTAAAAAATATATTGGAACAAGCTCCCCCACATACTTGGATGACCAACTCAGGAAAATACATTTATGAGGAATTTTGGCATCCTTTCCCTGGGAAACCAAATCATTCAGCTAATACTGTTTTGACATTGGGAGGAAACACTGGAAGCCAAAGGATGACCTATAACCACTATAAAATTTGTTAGTGGTAACTTCTCTCTATGCATAGAAAATCTTAACAGTTCTAGACCTGACTTAGGTGAGAGCCAGAGTCACTCCGTAATCAAACCCTTTGGTTTGACTCAAATGATAGAGGCTGGAATCCTAGATTTAATGACACAGATCTAAAAACAAAGTGACATACTTTTAAAGACCTTGTTGGAACCAGACATTGGTTTAATGGAAACTCTAGGAAAGTGGAATGCCTCTATGATACCATTATATAAGTTTAATGACAATTTTGAACATTGGATAGATCAAAATTCAGGCATATCTGGAAAGGTAACTAGTCTTACCTAATTGGTAATAGTACACATGAATTACTTTAGCAAATCCATAGAATTACTATCTGCTCTTGTCCTGGTTTAAATCGTAGTCATTCAAATTGGCAGTATATAGCTGGCCCTGGGTTCAATCCCAGCATTGAAAAAAAATAATCTAAAGAAAGAAAAGAAAAAGACATGCAGATCTTGAAGTGAAAAAATGGGACTTGAATTCTAAACTGCTTTGTAATAAAAGTTCATGAGTTTTAGAAGGCAATTTCTGCTGGGCATAACCACACCATCCCCAAACCAGAGAATGGCACTCATATAGTGGATAGAATTACTTTCTATTGTCACTTTAAGGGAGTCCATGGAGGTTTCTCCAGAGACAGAGAAGACCTCTAATCGAACCTTCCTGGCTCTTGACATAACCAAGAAAAGAATTTAAGGACACATGAGTTAT
This sequence comes from Sciurus vulgaris, assembly GCF_902686455.1. Classification (NCBI taxonomy): domain Eukaryota; kingdom Metazoa; phylum Chordata; class Mammalia; order Rodentia; family Sciuridae; genus Sciurus; species Sciurus vulgaris. The sequence continues at coordinate 54,827,613 of NC_136464.1, read as the reverse complement.
GAGCAGCAGAGCAAGAGATTTATTATAAAGGAGAGTGGGAGTGGGGGTGATTACAGAGAGAGAGAGTGAGTGAGTGGCGCCTGTCTAAGTCTGGGGTTCTATTATTTATAGAATAGCTGGGGACTTGACTAGAGGTGGAGTCAGGTCAGGGTTACACAATTTCCCATCAGTTTCCTGTGAGCTTGCACATTACCCTTGTGAGTTTTAATTCTGCTACTTAGTTCCTCCAGATGCCTTGTGGTTATCTTGTGGATTTGTTGCTTTTTCCTCAGTCATTGGCAGGCTAAAGACAAGTGTATGGACTAGGTTCCTTTCCAGTTGTTTGTTTTACATTTCAATGGTTCATGGGGCTTTCTCTTTTGAGTCGGTGTTTTTTTCTGTATTCCTAAATTTCTATCTCACTGTGACCAATGACCCAGGAGATATTTTGATCACTGAAACAAGACCTTAAAACTATACAATAATTTACATGCAAATTTTCAGTAATATTATTTCAAAGTACATATTCTAATCTTAATCATCCATTGATCTAATTTTCTACAAATTGTTTATATTTGCTGTCATCAGTTGAGTGGTTAGGCTGGTAGAGTTTAGAGTACATTCTTTAATTATATCAGTTTGAATGCAACAAGAAGCAGACCCCAAGATGGGAGTAGATGTGCAAGAGATTTATTGGAGGAAATACTTGTGAAAAATAAAGGGGAAAGGAGCAGAGTAAAAGGAAAGAGTGATGCAGGTCCTATAACTAGATTTCTAGGCCAGAGGCCAAACTCCAGGTCCCAATGGATCAGTATGGCCACCCATCCCAAGAGGTCAATTGACAGATGAAGAGACATGATGTGAAGGCAGGAAAAAAATTTATTCTCAATGTGGCCATACAGGGGAGAAAAAACCCAAAGGTCTAGTGACTGAGAGTCTGTCTTTTTTTTCAAGGGGCTAATAGCAGTCTTGGGTTATATAGCAAGGATTAGGGGCTTGCATAGCTGGTGATCTTGGTCAGGCCCTTGTCTGTTTGAGCTTTATCTTGGGATCAGTCAGGCAGGGCCTTGTCAGGAACAAGAAAGCTGCTACCACGTGGATGATACCTTTGTCTCTTGTCCAAGATGTTTATCCATTATGCCTGTTGTTCCTAGAATCCAAGGTAACAGCAGGAGAGAATGATACAAAAAAAGAACAAATCACAAGGGCAAGATGGAGACATTTACATGCTGAGTTGAGAAGGAATCTGACCCCAAGTTGAAGGTCATGCAGTATGAAAGCAGAGAAGCCAAGCTTTTATCCTGTTTTTAGTTACCCATCAGACATCTGCAGTCCTGAGTAAAGAGTCAGGGCTTTTAATCAAAAGCAGCCTTTAAGTTCCTGTTACACACCTGTGACAGGAGAAAGGGAGGGAAGATTGGCTGGGAAGTGCTCCAGATCACAAAGCAATTCAGAGAAAATATCACCCAGGTCAATGAGAAATCCCCAAGAGGAAGCTGACAATCAAAGGAATCCTCTTTTGCTGGTGAATGAACTGGTATTTGTTTGCAGTACTAGGGATTGATCCCAGAGGCACTTTACCATTGAGCTACATCCCCAGCCCTTTTTATTTTTTATTTTGAGATAAGAGTCTCACTAAGTCACTGAAACTGACCTGGAACTTGCAATCCTCCTTCCTCAGCATTGCAAGACTCTGAAATTACAAACATACACCACCACACTGGGCCTGAACTGGTTGTTCTATCCTGTTGTTCTCAGTTTAGGGCCAGGAGCAGCCCAGGGAAAACACTAAACACTGCCTAGTGTGAGCACACATGAGTGTGTCAGTTGTAATGAGCTGTGCCCCCTTCTGCAAGTTCTCCTGAAGGGAGACCCAAGTTGGGCACCTCCATGACTATCACAGCCTATCTCTTGCTTTGCACTGATCCATTTCTCATCATATGTACTGGGAGCAGATTTTTCATGGTTTCGTGAGTTTATTTTCCTAAGTGGAAACGTATTAGTGGGATGAACTACCAGCTTCCCATTACAGCTGTTGGTTTCAGGTTATAACTTATACTCATTTCACTTATTTTCTATCAGTTCAAAGGTTCTCTTACTCTCAACTAATACCCCCACAGGTCTTTTGCATGAATCAGATGAATCTAGCCTGTTCTATTAAGTATATGTCCCAAATTTGGGAACATTCTTTCTGATAATATGTTCATGAGGTAGATAATATAAAAAGTTCCTTCTAAGACTAGCCAAAGACTCCATCTTGCATGCCCGCTAAAATTTTGGATCATGCTTTCTAAACACTGGTATTGAAATTTGAGAATAAGAAAAGTAGATAATGAATTAGGGAATATTTTGTTAATAGATCCCAAGAGGCTACTATTTTAGTCAGCTTTTGCATCACTATGACCAAAAGACCCAGTTAGAGAAGGAAAAATTCATTTTGGCTCACCATTTCGGGGGTTCAGTCAATGGTTAGCCAGCTCCTTAACTCTGGATCCAAGGTGAGACAGAACATCATGGTGGAAGGGCATGGCAACAGGGAAATAGCTCAGCTCACCAGGGATAAAATATATAACCCAAAAGCATGCCCCCAGTGATCTACCTCCTCCAGCTGCACCCTACCTACCTATAGTTACCACCCAGCTAATCCATACCAGTAAATAGTCCATCGATTAGGTCATAACTCTCATAATCTAATCATTTTACCTCTGAACATTCTCGCATTGTCTCACACATGCACTTTTGGGGGGAGATCACATATCTAAACCATAATAGCTAGTGTATTGGAAACGATTTTTGACTAACTAGTAGGTATTTTACTAGTAGGTATTTTATTGTTTTCTATTATTAAACTCAAATTCCTGAGAGGAAGAAATCTCTGAAATAAAAGTATTTATTTAACCATTGCCTATGCTGGCCAGAAAAGAACCATGCCCTAGGACAAATTCCTGAAACTACCAGCTATCTAGCCAGCAGGGTTTGATAACAATTGGAGGTGTGCTTTCATGATCTATAAGCCAAAAGCATTTTTATAATGAAAATTTGGAGAAGGAAATCATACGTTGCTTATATTGAACCTACATTGGCAACAGATAGTAGGGCAGCATAATGGGAAGTTGGGAAAGTTTGGGAATAGGAGGACAAGCTATTAAAGAAAAATACTTGCTGCTTTTGGATTGGTTGGGTTTGCATCAAGTTGTGATGGTGCCTGGGGGTCGGCCATCTGAGATCCTGAGTCAAGGTTTTAACACACGTTCAGGAATGTGGAATTATCTTTTGTTGGTTTGACTCTCTAGAAACTTAACTGAGCAGCTGTTTCCTTATCTTCTCTCCCCTCCTTCCTGAGCCCTTAAAATTCAATTGGGACATCTCAGAATTTTTCTCTTATCACTATGGTGTTATGTAATTTTCTACTAAAAGAATATTATTTGCCCATGTGGATTGTAGTTGGGAGAAGGAAAACAATTGACGTGCCATACTTTTATAAAAGGGGCTCTGTTCTCTTCCATCTTTATTGCAAGTTCTCTTTAATAGACCTGCCTATTTAAATTACTTAGTTCCTTTAGGCTACTTCCTCTAACTGCATGGGTCTTAGTTCCTCAACTGTAAGCTGTTATGGCCCTGGTACACTATGCAAATTAATCAGGAATACTATTTATTATAACTAAGTTTTAGAAAGCTATGAGGACGAGTTGTCAGTATCAGTTAAATGACTAAAAGTTTTTGGCCCACACAAATATTGTGTAATGACAATGACTACTTAGAGGGAGATTGTGTAGAAAAAACAAACTTGGTTTCTTCTACTATGCTCTCATGATACCACAATCAACGCAGAACACTTCTGTGAGCCCAGATATATATATGTGTTTCTCCACACCATGCAATTTTCCACAGATTCTTCACCAGACAATAGCTGAGTATCCTCTAATTTAAATCAATTCTGACTTCTCTGCCTAGAGATAGCATCAGATCCCACAGGAGAAAGGCTCAGTCTTACAAGACCGTCCCCCACTTCGGATGCCAGTCACAAGCCCCAGGTTGTTTTACCTACACTTTTGACCAACCAGCTATAAACTGAATTTCTCGCACCCCCTCTTAGGCTTGTTGAATTTGCTAGAGTGGTTCCCAGTCAGGTAGAATAGAAGAAATAAAAATATTGGTAGAAAGGAGACAAAAGAAAGGACAAGGAAGTATAATTTTAATTCTAAAGTTCTGCCATGCCTTTTGAGGCCTGTCACTCCAAAGTTAGTTTTTCTTGCAGGCCTGTCGCTCCCAAATTTCTGGGAAATATGTAAAATTTAAAGTTACCTTTAATTTGCTCACTTAGAAAAATTTTCTTGTGCACTGTTAATTAGCTCATGGAATAAATGGATTAAGCAAAAAGTGATACAACATTTTAAGAAATCTATAATTTAGGGGCCTTTCAACATTATCTACTGAATGGAGACCAAGTCAACCTAAGGATCCTGAGAATTGCCAGATTGCCATAAATTTTTTTGATCATCAGACTGATGTCATCCTCACATACCTTCATGTCTGCCCCTCACCAAGTTTTATGGAGGCTTAATTACATAGGAATGGTTGATTAAATCATTAGCCATTGGTGATCAGCTTAACCTTCAATCCTTCTCTTCACCCCCAGATATTAGAGGGATGAGACTAATCATAATTTGGTCTTTCCTGTAACCAGCATTCATTCTAAAGCTATCTAGGGCTTCCAGCCATCAACTGCCTTATTAGAATACAAAGAATATTCATATTATTCTGGAGACCTCAAGATTTTTAGGAAATGGGGCAAAACCCAAATATGTAATTTTCAATATCACAGAGATGAAAGCCATACCTTTGATTAGCAAAATAAAACATTTTCTTTATACTATTGTGAAAATAATTTTAAAAGCTAAAAGTACTTATAATTTCTCACACACAAACCACATTGGTATAGTAGAATCATTAACTTTTAAAACTATTAAAATCTATGCAAAATAAATGGTATGATAATTCAAGAGAAAGAACTGTGTTGGATAAGTCAAGCTAATAACTACAGAAGAAACCATAGAATTTTAAAAATCATGACTTTGCAATTTCTAATGAAATAATGGACCTAAGCAATGATTATCAATAGATGCTGAAACCATTAAGAGACATTTTTGTAGAGAACTTAAAATATGCTCATCTACCTGAAAAGAACCCACTGGTCAAAATTAACACCAGTAAAAGTGAGACAGCCGGACAAGGTGGCACACGCCTATAATCCCAGAGGCACAGGAGGTTCAGACAGGAGGACTGAAAATTCAAGGCCAGTCTCAGCAAATTAGCAAGACCCTAAGCAATTTAATCTCAAAATAAAAAACAAAAAGGGCTGGGGATGTAGCAAAGTGGTAAAGCATTCCTGTCTGGGTTCAATTCACATACCTGCCCACCCCCTCAAAAAAAGAAAAGTGAGATAGTCCTGATATCCTGGTTGGGATCCTAGAACAGAAAAAAAAACTAAGTAAAATCAAAGGAATCTGAATAAGCAAGCTATAATGATAATGTATCAATATTGATTTATTAATTGTAATGAACATACCACACTCATGGAAGATGTTTGTAATAGAGTGGCAGGACAGAGGGCAATTTGGGAGTTGCGTTGCCTGCTGCTTTTTCTGTAAATCTAAAACTATTTTCAAATATTAATAAAGATCAGAAAACTAGATATTATGTTCCTCCCAATGTAATTAACTAGGAAGTACGTAGAACCACCTACAAAGTATTTATTTGAAAAGGGTTGAACTTGAATCTACAACAGTTAAATGAAGTGACTGGTTTAGAGGAAATATGTTGAGTAGATGATTATGTTAATGCCACCAGGTTGGGACTGATCCTAGCTCACTGCTAGTGATGCTGGAGATGGGAACTTCTGACCTGGTGTCAACAGAAATGAAAGCAAGTCAGCCAGGGGTACCAAGGCACAGGCAAAGCTTTAATTGAGGAGTTTTACCTCAAGGAGATAGGAGACAGCATTCAGAGAGAAAGAGATCAGGTTGTCCCCAATAAGGGAAGGGACAGACCTTTTATTGGATTGCTAGGATGGGCTAGGGGCTGGTTGATCATTTTCTCAGTTCTAGTTTTGCCAGGTTGTTCTGGAAAAGTCCTTGTCATTTGAGGGGGCAATCTCCATTTGTTTTACAGGCCATTTAGCTATCAGATGTGTGATCCTGGGGTCAGGTGCAATTCAGTTTCCCTGAGCATTTGCTACTGCTTAAGAGGACAGTCTCAGCATGGGGTGATCTGCCGGCAAGATCACTGCCGGCAAGTTCCTGGAAGGGATAGGACAGTGATTGAAGACTTCCAGGTGCCACTCTGGGAGTCTGGAACAAGAAGTTGCACAAGCTGGTAGTTGACTATCCCTGCAGATCTAAAAAGTATCTCAGTTACTGTTATCTTAGTGTCTTCAGCCTTGTGGGGGGATGAGACAGGTTAGATAAATTTGGTTCTAATAACCTTGTATTACCAATTTTTAGACACTCTTAAGAGATTAACATGCCTATGTGTAGAGTTGAGCAAGAGTCTGACCCAAATTTAAGGCAAAAGGGACAGACACAAAGTGAAGGGAGTTGCCAGCCCTTTATCCTTGCTTTAGTTATCCATCACCCATCAGCAGGCCCATGTGAAGTCAGTGCTTTTTGTTGTTGTTGTTTTCTTTTCCATTCCTTTTTTTTTTTTTTTTAGCAAAGGCATCCTCTTTTTTTTTTTTTTTTTTTTTTTATTGTCAACAGATGAGATACAACTTGTTTCTCTGGTTGTACATGAAGAAGAGGCATACCATTTGTGTAATCATACGTTTACATAGGGTAATGATGTTTGATTTATTCTGTTATTTTTCCTCCTCCCCTCCCCCCCCCCCCCCAAAGGCATCCTCTTTAAATCTGTTATCATTAGAGCTTGGGCTTGTCCAGTTTTTGTGGTACTTTTAATGGGTATGGGTCAGGAGTTGAGACCTCAGTAGTGCATCTGCCCTGTAGTGGCTCTGGACTGTCTCAGTATGATACTGAAAGCTCCAGCCTTGTCTCCATTGCTAATCCATTAAAGAGGACAAGGTTTTGAGAAAAAGGGAAAAAAGTGTTATTGATTTGCTAGCAAATGAGAAATACAAGGGACTCCTGTCCCAAAGGCTGTGATTCCAACTGGCAGGGGAAATAGTAGGCCTTTAAAGAGGGGATGCAAAGGCTAGAAATCTCCAGCTGTGCCCCATAGAAGTCATAATTCATATTCAACAGTAGCCTTAAGAGATAGCCATTTCTTAGATCTGCTGGTGTCAGCTCCCCAGTCTGGATTCCTTCATTCCTGTGGTCAGTGAGCTGAAGGGCAGATAAACTAGCCTAGAATGGGCAGAAGGTTAATCTTGCTTCTCCTGTGGCCAGGAAGGGGGAGAAGGAGAAGAGAAAGAGGAAAGTGTCAATTTAAAAACAAGCCACCAGTGGTCAAGCAGCAAGGTTTATATTCAAAGCATGCAGCAGACCTGTTACAAGTAAACACTTGTCTACCATGTACAAAGCCCAAAGTTTCGATCCCCGGCAGCACAATCAATAGATCAATCAATAAATACCTCAAGGATATAATCAACCAAATGCAGGATTTTTCATAAATGACCCAGTTTCTTAAATAAATGGCACAAAAGGTTGGGAGAGGAAAAACTGTAACAGAAAAGAGATTTAGTAACCAGTTGTAATGTGTTGACCTTGCCTGAATCTTTTTTTTTTTTTTTTTTTTTTTGGTACCAGGGTACCAGGGATTGAACCCTGGGGTGTTTAACCACTGAACCACATCCCCATCCATTTTTATGTTTTATTTTAGAAACAGGGTCTTGCTAAGTTGCTTAGAGCCTCCCTAAGTTGCTGAGGCTGGCTTTGAACTTGCAATCTTCCTACCTCAGCCTCCCTAGCTGCTGGGATCACAGGCAAGCACCACCATGCCTGGCCCCTTGCCTGAATCTTGATTCAAAGAAGTCTACATAAATAGATACTTGGGAAAATTTTAACACGGATGAGGGATTAGATAATATAAAGGAATTATCCAGGCATGGGTGCACACACCTGTAATTTCAGTGACTCAGGGGACTGAGACAAGAGGGTCATGAGTTCAAAACTAGACTCATCAACTTATTGAGACCTGTCTCAAAATAAAAAATGAAAAGAACCAGGGATGAAGTTCCGTGGTAAAACTCCCCTGGGATCATTCTTCAGTATTACCAAAAAAAAGAGATGTGGCATTGTGGTTATTTTTTTAAGTCCTTACATCCTAGATGCCTATCTGAAGTATTTCAGTTTAATGTAGAAGAAACAGAAACTTTTTATAGTTTTTCCACATGGAAAAAAAGATAAAATTAGATCCCTACCTCATAGCATACACAAAAATAAATCCCAACTAGATTAAAGATCCAAAGTAAAAATTTCTATCCTGCAAAAATTATTCTAAACTACATGAAAAGGCAAACCACTTCCGTATATATGCTATCAAGAAAATTGAATAGTCAAGCATTTTTAAAACTATCAAACATTAGAAATCACTGATCTGTACCATTATAAGAATGCAGTCACCAGTCACCATGATTTATTCATACAATAGAAATTATACAATGTTAAATGCAAAAATATAAACCTCTAAAATATGTTGTATTTTTAAAAATTAATTTTCAAGTGTATGATAATGCCAGTTATATAAAATTTGAAAACACAAATACTATCTTGTTAATGAATACAAGTAAGATAGAAGTCTGATAGCATAAGAATGGAAAGAATATATGCCACTTTGAAGGTAGTAATTATCATGAGGAAAATGGGAAAGAGGAAAAGAGACAAAGGGGAAGCACTTTTGCTTATCCAGAACTTTTTGTTTATTTACAAAAAATAAATAAATTAAAAAAAATAAAGACCCTGGGTTCAATCCTTGGTACCCACACAAACAAAACTTAAAGTAAATATAAAATCTGCATGGTGAATTTATAGGTATCAGTTATATTATTTTCTGTTTGATATATTTCATAATGTAAAAAAGTAAGAAATGTTCAAAGTAAAAATAAAAGAAGAACACACACTTCAATATTTTCCCATAAATCTGATTGACATGGTAAAGTGATGCTGAAATGTGATCCAGGATCATAAAGGGTCTAGAATAGTAACAAGTATCAAATAGAGGTGGTGAAGCTGAATGGGTGTGACTCTCAGTCAACAAAGTTGTGGCCTCAAGAAATGACACATTGGTTTTTAAAATAAAATTAAAGTGGGTCTGGGGTTGTGGCTCAGTCGTAGAGCACTTACCTGGCACGCGTGAGGCCCTGGATTCGATCCTCAGCACCGCATATAAAGAAATAAAAAAATAAACAAATAGATAAAGGTCCACTGACAACTAAAAACATTTTAAAAAATAAAATAAAGCTATAACCCTATTCTGAAAGGTGGTGAGCACTTTAGTCTTGTCTCCTGATGCCTCTTTCCCGTTTCTATTACTGCAGTAACTGTCTTGATAATACCCCCTCCATTCACGGCCTTCCTTTGCCTTACTTCCCCCTTTCCCTAACTCTCCCAAAATTAACTACTTGCACTCCAGTCTTTGTCTCAGGGTTTGCTTAGAGAGGAAATTCAAATAAAAGCAATTAATGAGAGCAAACTCACCTCAACTCATCTCTTTGTTCATCAACTTAAGAGATGCTTAGTCCATGATGGACTCCCTGGATTTGCATGGAAGAACACATACCAAAACAGTGTTACAGTAATGACTCTTAGATCAAAAGTGGATATGGTGTTAGGATATAACTTAAGGGTGTGTCGTACTTAATGAGGTTTTCAGCTCCCATTCAGATGTTTGGGAAATCTGCTTACAAAGTAGACAGGACACTAGTTTTGTTTGTTTTATAGTGCTAGGAATGGAACCCAGGTCCTCACATATGCTAGGCAAGTACTCTACCACTAAGCATCAATCCCTGCCCCAGAAGGAAGTTTTATTAAAAAAATAAACTAACAAACTTAGGTACTATGGACACCTTGTGTATTAGAGTTTACCCCACTCCCACTTCTTTTCCCCCTGGTGCTGGGGATTGAACCCCGGGGGGATAGAACCTAAGGAAGAGTTTACCGCTAAGCTATATTCCCATACGACCAGCCCCTCCTTCCTTCCTTCCTTCCTTCCTTCCTTCCTTCCTTCCTTCCTTCCTTCCTTCCTTCCCTCCCTCCCTCCCTCCCTCCCTCCCTCCCTCCCTCCCTCCCTCCCTCCCTCCTTCCTTCCTTCCTTCCCTCCCTCCCTCCCTCCCTCCCTCCCTCCTTCCTTCCTTCCTTCCTTCCTTCCTTCCTTCCTTCCTTCCTTCCTTCTTTCCTTCCTTCCTTCCTTTCTTTTTCTTGAGACAGTCTGCCCAGGATGGCCTCTAACTGGTGATCCTCCTGCCTCAGCCTCCAGAGGGGCTGAGATTACAGGTGTGTACTCAGCAAATGTTGCCTTTTCAATCTAGCAAGTGTTGTAGCTTCCTGTCTACCTCCTTCTACCTACTTTTTCCCCCCAGGCTTATTTTTTAATTCAAATGGCTTTGGATTCATTGGGATGGGCCCAGTATTATATATCATTATGTATTCTTCTCTCAATTTGATAGAAAATTGCTAAATGTTCACTATGTACAAAATACTGTCTTAGGACACTTAGGACTCTTCAAAACTTGATTTCTTTCTAAGCTAAAGCATGTAGGCAGCAGTATTAACTACGTACAGATGAAGACCCCACTTCTTGCATATCTGATTTCTCCATGTGAGCATTAAATATTTATTTTCCAAGGGACTAGTACTACTTGACCAGGGACTGTCAAAGCACCTGTGTTTGTCCTGCTTACCACCATGACACGGGAAGAGTTCACTTGCTTTAGTTTCTTAGTAAGTTCTTTTTTTTTTTTTTTTAATAGATGCATACAATACCTTCATTTTATTTATTTTTATGTAGTGGTGAGGATTGAAGCCAGTGCTTCACACGCACTAGGTAAGCACTCCAGCACTGAGCCACAACCCCAGCCCTCTTAGTAAGTTTTAATGAATCTAACTCCACAGCCCAGTAATTCTTGGGAAGTTGAATACCACTAGCAGTCTTAATTAATGGAACTTTTAGTTTTAAACCAGTCAAAAATTAATATTAGTTTTAAAGCATTTCTAGATTTTGAGAAAAACTTAACACATTATCAATCTTGTTATAAACTCAGACTCTCCATAAAATATTGAATTTCATTTATAGGAAAGTGAATAGAAAAATACTGAATGCTTTATGTTTTTTTTTAAGTCTCTCTTTAACAATGCGCTTTTATTAGAAAAGGATCCAGGATTAACATAATCCAGTTACTTTAAGTCTCTCTTTATAAATAAGTACTTTTTATATTTTCAAAATAAGAATTTGGAGTAATAAGATCCAGAAGAACAACTTAGCTTATCACCTATCAGGTGCATTTGCTAAGCTCTTTTTCATGTGCTAACCATAAAAAGTACCAGTTTAGGACCTTTGAGATAATACCTAATTTAAGACCAAGCAATAATAATGACTGATTACCTAAGAAGGGCCCCACTCTTTTTTTACGTCCCCAGACACCCCATCCCCAGAACCTGGGATTAAACCCAGAGGTACTCTACCACTGAACTACAACCCTAGCCTTATTTTTAAATTTCATTTTGAGATAGGGTCTCATAAAATTGCCCAGGCTTGCCTTGAGCTTGTGATCCTGCCTCAGCCTCCTGTGTAGCTGTGATTATAGACCTGTGCGACTGCACTCAACTATAATAGGTTTTAAAACTGTTCTGAGTAAGATTAGAAAAGGAGAAAAGAAAAAGTGGGAAATAATCCTAAAGCAATATTTAGTTAAATCAGAAACAATATGTAAGAAAGAAACTACTTGTAGCTGATATGGAGTACGTGTAGTAAAGTTAAATTCTTTTTTTTGCTCAGAATTGTATTTAGGAGGAAGGAGAGTAATGGTTATATCCATTCCAAATTTTACAAATAAAGTCCTAAAATCCTGAAATTTTCGGATTTCCTGTGGTTCTCTGATAAAGTATGCATTGTAGTATACAAAATGTTACCACCTGTTTTAGTTTCCTAAAAATAAAGTTTTGCTTTATCCTGCAAAGATGGTACATATTAGTACTAGCTGGAGGCTGAAGCATCTACCTGAATCCTGTCATGAACAGAGGGACAGGACTCTGAGCTGGCATTTGAAGAGCTGGGTTATTTTATCAATGAGTTTGTAAACTCTCTGAGCCTTGGTTTCTTTATTCAATAATGGGGATAATTCCCTGGGGAAATTGGAAAGTCAGACTGAGATAATGTATTTGAAAATGCACTGTAATTTATAGAATGCTACACAAGTACTTATTGTTGTATCCATAAATATTCATGGAGTACCTGATAAAAGAATAACATATTAAGCTATATGAAAATCAAGGAAAAGAAATTGAACTTGAGCTTAAGAAGAAAGAGACGTTGACCAACATTTTTTAAAAAATTAAACTATTAATTATTTTTTTTGTGGGACTGGGGATCAAACTCAGAGTCTCATGCATGCTAAGCAAATTCTCTACTACTCAGCTACACTCCCAACCCAATATATTTTATCTTTTAGCTCGGAGTCATGATATTTGATGGGACCTTTTGGGCTTCATTATAGGGGTCCATAGTAGGCACAGAAAAATAATGAAGGTTCCGGTATGGACTGAATTGTGGCCCTACCACCAGCAAATTCATATGTTGAATTTGTCCCAGTATGAGTCATTTGTATATGGGGGTCTTTAAGAGGTAATTAGGTTTAGGTGAAGTCTTGTGGGTAGGGCCCTTAAGAAGGGATTAGTGCCCTTATAAAAAGGGACATCAGAAGGCAAGCTTGCTAGGCCTCCCTCTCTCTGCCATGTGAGGTCACAGAAGGCATCCATCCGCAAGCCTGGAAGAGAGTCCTCACTAGAGAACAACACTGGCGCCCTGTTCTTGAACTTCCAAGTCCCCAAACTATGAGAGATGCATTTCTATTGTTTAAGCCACATAGTTAATGGTGTTGGTTATTGCAGTCCAAACTAAGGCAGACTAACTTCTCAATGCTCTCTCCCCTATTTCCATAGTAATAATAGCTAATATTTGAATGAAAGTTAATTATACGCATTGTCTTATTTAATCCTCATAATAATCTTGGGGTGCAGGTATTTAATATTTATACATGTTAAATATTTGTACATACTTATGATTTACACTATGATAATTTGATACGTGTATACAATGTATAATGATCAAATAAGTATAATTAGCATTTCCATCTCCTCAAATTTTTATCATTTTTTTAAAAAAATTTTTGTAGTTGTAGATGGACAGTATACTTTTTTTTAAGTATTTTTTTTAGTTATAAGTGAACACAATACCTTTATTTTATTTTTATGTAGCGCTGAGTATAGAACCCAGGGCCTCATGCAAGCTAGGCCAGTGCACTACCAATGAGCCACAACCCCTAACCCAGCATGCCTTTATTTTATGTTTATTTAATGCAGTGCTAAGGATTGAACCCAGAGCCTCACACATGCTAGGCAAGCGCTCTGTCACTGAGCTACAGCCCCAGTCCCAAATTTTTATCATTTCTATGTACTAAGAACATTTGAACTCTTCTAGTTACTTTGAAGTACATTGTATATTGTCATAGGCTATATTTACACTATTGCGCTGTAAAAAAAAAAAGAAAGAAAGAAAGAACTAATTCCTCCTATCTAACTGTACTTTGGTACCATTATCCTATTATCCCTATTCTTCCTAGTCCTTAGTGACCACTGATGTACTAGCTTCTCTGAGATTGATTTCATTTTTGTTTAAGCTTCCACAAATAAGTGAGAAGCAGTATTTGTCCATCTGTGCCTGATTTGTTTTACTTAGATAATGTCTATAGTTTGTGCATACTGCTACAGATGACAGGATTTCATCTTTTTAAGGCCAAATAATATTTTGTTGGGTATATATACCACATTTTCTTTATCCGCTCATGCATTAAGGGACACCTCAATTGATTCCATATTTTAGTTATTGTGAATAGTGCTGCAATAAAGGGAAAAGACAGGTAATATTAATCTTTTACACATAAAGGAATCGAGACTCAGCAGGTGTCAAGTTATTGGCCTTGAGTCCCACAGTCAGTAAAGACCAACCCAGATCGTTGGAGTCTAGGTGTAGTGCTTTTAATTTCCATTTAGTGAAGCTGTCTGCTTCTGACATTTCTTGGTCATTCAGAAAAATCTCATTCCTGTTTCCATCTTAAAATTCACAGTTGTGTAATAGCCCAAACTGGAAACAATCCAAATGTCTATTCATATGTAGACAGACAAACCAATTGGGGTCTATTCATTCCTACAAGGAATACTACTCAGTAATAAAAAAAAAAAAAAGAACTATTAATACATTCAACAACATACATTAATCTCAAAATAATCCAACTGAGTGGGGAAAAAATAGGCAAAAAAGAATATATCCTATGTGGCCCACTTACAGAAAATTCTATAAAGTGCAAACTAACCTGTAGTGACTAATGAGGATCATGCTTTCATGGTTACTTACAGGAAGAAGTGATTAAAATATGGTACAAAGAAATTTTTGGAACATAAGGAAATCTTATTTTGTTTGTGGTCATGAATTCTTATGTCAAAACTGATCAAATTGTACACTTTAAATGTGTGCAATCTCATATATTAATAAATTAATATAGTTGGGGAGGGTGGAGGACAATTAAAGAAAAAATGTACTACTGTCTTAATTTCCTGTAGAATGGTCTGTGATTCTTTCAAAGAGTAGCCTATGTTTTCCATAATCCAAGAAAACCCATTTAATTAGGTCAGTTTTATAATTTCTCAATTTTGACAGTAGGTGGTTTTCATGACACTGGCACCTTTATTTTTAAACGTGGACACTTTACAAAAAGCTGAGGAGAGTGTTATAATTCATTTTCAGTAAGTGGCCTACCTGTCTCAAATGTCTTTATTTGCAGTATTTCTAAAGAGGAATAAAGTCTTCTAATTGTACCCAATATTTTCGTAGGCTTTTGGAGTTGCAGGAAACAGAGAATTACGTATGGAATATTATAAAGGAAAAGTGTCTATTGTAAAGTCCACCAAGGCTAAAGCTGGCACAGGACCTCAAAGTGGAAAGTCATCAGGATCTGAGGCAGGTGGAGGGGGCAGCCGCTCTCCCGTCTCTTGTCAATAGCATGTTCTCTTTCTCTTACATGGCAACTCTTCCTGCCTACGAGTCTGCTGTGTTCTCCATCTACTCATTGCTTTATTTCTGTTTATCTTGCTATGCCCAGAATATCTTCACTGTGCCCCACCAGATTCCCTCTTTGCCCTTTCCCACCCTGCTCTGTTTCCTGGAAACTTGGCCTGTATGGATCAGATTAACAGAATGAGGTCGATATATTTATTCTCCTTGGCCCCTTCTTAGAACGTCCCTTTAGGCAGCTGTAATCCTCATTCAAAGGCCTCTGCTTCTCTCAAAATGGCTCACTCTCAACACGTTCCCTTCCTAACCTCCCCTGCATTTCATCCCTATAAGTCTCCCTTGCCGGGGAGATTGGACTGGGTTTCTCCACAATCCCTGACTTTCTGCTGTGTGCTGTGCTCTGCCCACGCATTTGTAATTAGTTCTTGTGCAGATAAATTCTCCTCAAATTATCCTAATTTCCATATGCCATTTTTCTTAGTACCCTCAGTTATAGAATGCTCCTGGACTTAATAAACCCATCGTAGCTTGAAAATATCACAAGTTAAGCTGCATTTAATATACCTATCATATCAAACACCATACATAACTTATCTTCGTATATCATTTGTTAAAAGAATTTTAACCTTTATTTACCTAATTTTTTTTTTTTAATATGGTGCTGAGGATCAAACCCGGTGCCTCATCCATGTTAGGCAAGCACTGTACCACTGAGCTACACCCCGAGCCCTAGCCTATCTTAAAGATGCTCAAAACAGGGGCTGGAGTTATAACTCAGTGGGAGAGCGCTTGCCTAACATGGGTGAGGCACTGGATTCGATTCTCAGCAACACATAAAAATAAATAAATAAAACAAATTTATTTAAAAAATTAAGAAGATTGTTTTCTTAAAAAAAAGGGGGGGAGGGGCGTGGAACAGGGCCAGGCTCTGTTCAACAGGGACATGGAGTCGGAGGCTGGCGCTGCGGCCTCTTCGACTGCGGATCTGGCCATCCCCGAGGAGCTTCACTCCTAAAGGATTTAAAACATGCAAACATAGTAACCTTACAAGACATCATTTACACAGATAAATCTTTGACTCCGGTCCGTGAGTATCTGATGTTTCTATACCAAATTTTACATGGATTAACTTGTTGCCACAGAAGAATGGTGTTGCATGAGACTTGAAACCACAGAACCTTCTCATTAATAAAGAAGGGAAGACTGATCCTGGGCCAACAGGGTGAAGATGTGGACCTACATTTTCTTCTATAAGATGAAGGGTCTCTGGTCTGATTTCAAGGTCCTTGATCCATTTTGAGTTTAGTTTTGTACAGGGTGAGAGATAGGGGTTTAGTTTCATTCTGTTGCATATGGATTTCCAGTTTTCCCAGCACCATTTGTTGAAGAGGCTATCTTTTCTCCATTGCATATTTTTGGCCCCTTTGTCTAGTATGAGAAAATTGTATTTATTTGGGTTTGTGTTCATGTCCTCTATTCTGTACCATTGATCTACCTGTCTATTTTGGTGCCAATACCATGATGTTTTTGTTAGTATTGCTTTGTAGTATAGATGAAGTTCTGGTATTGCGATATCCCCTGCTTTGCTGTTCCTGCTAAGGATTGCTTTAGCTATTCTGGGTTTCTTATTCTTCCAGATGAATTTCATGTTTTCTTGCTCTATTTCAGTGAGGTACGTCAATTGGGATTTTAATTGGAATTGCATTGAATCTGTATAGCACTTTTGGTAGTATGGCCATAGACTTCCTTAACAGGACTCTCATAGCACAAGAAATAAAAGCAAGAACCAATAACTGGGATAGATTCAAACTAAAAAGCTTTCTCTCAGTGAAGGAAACTATCAGCAATGTGAAGAGAGAGCCTACAGAGTGGGAGAAAATCTTTGCCCCTCATACTTCAGATACAGCACTGATTTCCAGAATATATAAAGGACACAAAAAACTCTACACCAAGAATACAAAAAATCCAGTCAACAAATGGGCTAAGGAAATGAACAGACACTTCACAGAAGATCATCTACAAGCAATCAAGAGACATATAAAAAAAAGTTCAACTTCTCTAGTAATAAGAGAAATGCAAATCAAAACTACCCTAAGATTCCATCTCACCCCAATTAGAATGGCGATTATCAAGAATACAAGCAACAATAGGTGTTGGAGAGGATGTGGGGAAAAAGGTACACTTGTACATTGCTGGCAGGTTTGCAAATTAGTGCAGCCACTCTGGAAGGCAGTGTGGAGATTCCTTAGAAAACTTGGAATGGAACCACCATTTGACCCAGCTATCCCACTCCTTGGCCTATACCCAAAGGACTTAAAATCAGCATACTACAGAGATGCAGCCACATCAGTGTTCATAGCTGCTCAATACACAATAGCCAGATTGTGGAATCAACCTAGATGTCCTTCAATTGATGAATGGATAAAGAAACTGTGGCATATATATACAATGGAATATTACTGAGCCATAAAGAATAAAATTATGGCATTTGCAGGCAAATGGATGAAATTTGAGAATATCATGCTAAGTGAGATAAGCCAATCTCAAAAAACCAAAGGAAGAATGATCTCACTGATAAGTAGATGATGACACATAATGGGGGTGGGAGGGGGCAAGAATGGAGGAAGGAGGGACTGTAAAGAGGGCAAAGTGGGGTGGGAGGGGTGGGTGGAGGGAAAAAATAACAATGAATCAAACAACATTTCCCTATGTTAATGTATGATTACACAAATGGTATGCCTTTACTCCATGTACAAATAGAGAAACAACATGTATCCCATTTTGTTTATAATAAAAATAAATTTTAAAAAATAAATAAAAATAAAAAAGGGAAATTAAAGGTAAAAAAAAAAAGATGCTCAAAACATTAGTCTAGATTTGGGCAAAGTCATTTCGCACCAAGTCCATTTTATAATAAAGTGTTAAACTCATATAATTTGTTGAATACTGTAATGAAAGTGAACACCAGAATGGTTGTATGGGTATGCTTTTGTACAATCATAAAGTCCAAAAAGTCTAAACTGAACCATGGTAGGTCAAGAACTACCTACATACATTTTCACCTGGATTTTGTTGTTGTTGCTTGGTTTGGTTTCTTTCTTTCTTTTTTTTTTTTTTTTTAATACTTTTTAGATGTCAATAGACCTTTATTTTATTCCTTTATTTATACGTGGTGCTGAGAATCAAATCTAGTGCCTCACACATGCTAGGCAAGCGCTCTACCACTGAGCCACAACCCCAGCCCCTTGGTTTGGTTTTTTGTTGCTTTGTTCTGGTTTTTGGCAGTGCTGAGGGTTGAACCCAGGACCTCATGCATGCTAGTAAAGTACTCTACCAATGAGCTACAACTCCAGCCCCTATCCAAACGCTGTTGTGTTTGTTTGTTTTACTTCATAACTTATGCTTTAGATTCACCATGGATTTATTTTACCCCGTTATTTGATATTCTCTGAGTAACAATTCCAATATCTGTGTGAAAAAAAAAAAAATCTCAGGCAGTTGGTTCACTTCGTTTTGTCATTCCAGGCTTTGTGAGAGGTTACCAGCTAGCCTAAGGACTGGCAATTCTTAAAACAGGTGCTTTTCTCTGGGGTACACATCTGGTAAAGAGTCATTCTGAAACAGAAAAGTAACGTAGTAAAAGACATAGATTCCCCTGCCACCAGAAACCATGAATGAGATGACTTAGAAAGTACTCTAAATATGGCAGGTATAATCATTGACATGAATAAAAAGTAAAGATTAATAAAATAGTCTGGTTTTTAAAATAACTTTATTTAATTTATTTATTTCTGTGTGGTGCTGAGGATCAAACCCAGTGCCTCACACATGCCAGGCAAGTGATCTACCACTGAGCCACAACCCCAGCTCTTTTCTTGTTATTTTAACTAAGCAAATGTTTGTTAATATGCTAATATATTTTCTCTTAAAGCCTTTATACATTAAACTTGCTTGTCCTCATCATTTATGATGACCCTAAGGAATTCAAGACTTGAGGACGATTGAAATCATGGTCTTAATAGGGTAACATAGGTAACTGATATATTAGAAATGATACAGGTTTTAGAGTCAAATAAGCTTGAATCAAAACCTTGAAGCTGCAACTTATTTGCTTTATTTCTCTAAATTTTCATTTCCTTATATGTAAAGTATAATTATATCTACGTTATAGAGCTATGTAGATAAATGAAAACATATCTAAGGCATAAAACAGAGTAGATACTGAGTAAATGTTAGCTATTGTGATCTCTTGTGCTTATTTTAGTTAAGTATTCTCAGCAAAGTCTTTTTTTTTTTAATATAGAAAGTTTTTTAAAAAGGGGGAGAAGAGAATAAGAAAAACAGTCATTGTTCCTTTCCCTATCTTGTTCTGGTCAGCTGCAGGTACATAAGACCTTCTAACTGTTGTGAGTTCAGTAGTGCCCAAAATGAGTCAGCCCTCCCCATGCCTAAGAGTACCTTAGAATATCATGTCCACCAGCATGAGTCTGAAATCAATCTTGCTTTCCTAAACATATCCTATATGTACACTGTATGCCTTATCCTCATTTTTCATTGTTTTGACCAGTCAGTACAATTTTTACTTTGATTGCTGATTTGCATTCCTACTTTCTCTCTTAGGATCAGAGTCCTAACTTGAACCCTAGGCTGGCTATCTCGGGCCAAAAAAAAAAAAAAAAAAAAAAAAAAAAGTCTGCTTAGTCTAGCACTTGGCAGGCCCTTCTCCCTGGGAGCAGATCCAATCTCAGTATCCCCAGTTGATGGATAGATGCTAACTTCAAACTAGAAAGACCCTACCAACCCTGCTAGTTCTAATTCTTATTTGATTAGAACCAGTTTGACAAATAGGTTTCATACCAGGTAACAGTAATTTACTGGTAGTGCTTGGAGCACTATGTTGAGAAGAGACTTCTATGAGTGAAGTAGAAAAGACCTAGAGCTGTCCCATCTTGGGGACAGCCAGGTTGGGGAGTGTGGAAGGGAAGAATAATGGTAAATACATTTGCCAGCCTTGGCTCAGAGACTCCTGCTACTTGATCCCTGTACTAGATTAGAATCCTTATATATTAATGCCAACTATTTAAGTCGGAGGGTTTCTACTTTGAAACACTGTGATTTGGACTGAGGTTACCCTTATAGAGGTGAGTGGCCTTTCTAGCAGTCAGGTGGCTGTAACTGATAGTCTTCTCAAGATAGGGCAGTCTGCTCTGCAAAACTTCTCCTCCCTTTAGACCTAGGGCAGAGGTAACAAATTCTCACTGTTACAAGCCCCATGTTCCTTTGTTATCATTTGAGGTTCCCCTACAACCTTGTAAATGGTCTCTCCTCAAATTTCCCTATTTTGAGTGTGCCATCTGTTTCCTGTCGGTACCCTGAGTAACACAAGCACTTACTACGTATGAGACACTGAGGATGCCACAGTAAACGAATAAAAATTTCTGCTTTCTGGAGACTACGTTTTAGCTAGTTTCAAAATACCTTGCATGTTGATAACCTTGCCTGTCTGAGTTTATATGTCTTTCATGTCACTGGTCACAATAAAAAACAATGCACACATGTGCCTGCAGGTATGTTTTTGTGTATACTTTCATTATTAGGACTTCAGGAAATCCTAAGGGTAGGAACTTTCTTAGACTTCCTCAAATGTCTCATGTGTTGTCTTCATTTATTCCGTAAATATTTATTAAGTACCTAAGTATTCAATACATGTTAGCTGGCTGTTGCTGTGTTCTGGATATCAGACTATATGCTGAGGGTTTGGGGGTGGGTAGAGACAGAGAGGGTAAAAGTAAGAATAATTGTGTGAGAAGTAGACTCATAAACAATCACTGCACAATATAAAAAAGGTTATCATGGAGGAGGTCTGTGGGAGTATAGAGGGAGAACCATGTTGGGGACTGGGGGACCTTCTTGGGGCTGATGTTTGTCCTGAGCTTGGGGTGGGTGAGACATACTTTGCCAGAAAGAGGAAAAGGAAAGGATGTTTAGAACGAGGAAAGGATTTGTGAAATGTCCTAAAGGATCGCTAATAAGTGGATGAGGACACATAATGGGGGCAGGGAGGGGTTAGTGTTAGGATTAGAGTTAGGGTTAGGGAGGGGGGCAAGAATGGAGGAAGGAAGGACTGTATAGAGGGAAAAGAGGGGTGGGAGGGGTCGGGGGAAGGGAAAAAATAACAGAGTGAATCAAACAACATTACCCTATGTAAATTTATGATTACACAAATGGTATGCCTTTACGCCATGTACAAACAGAGAAATAACATGTATCCCATTTGT
The DNA here is from genome assembly GCF_902686455.1 of Sciurus vulgaris. Taxonomy (NCBI): domain Eukaryota; kingdom Metazoa; phylum Chordata; class Mammalia; order Rodentia; family Sciuridae; genus Sciurus; species Sciurus vulgaris. The sequence goes on along the minus strand of NC_136464.1, from coordinate 54,806,116 downwards.
TTACAATAAAAAAAAAAATGAAAAAAAAATGTCCTAAAGGTATCCGAAAATGACAAATGGATTGCTTTGTTGTAACTGGAGTACCACATTGGGAATGATGGCAAGAAATGAGACTAGAAAAGGCATGGGGGCTCCAGATTCTGAAGGGGAGCCAGTCATGGAGAGTTGGGAATTTATTCTAGTAACAGGAAGTCCCGTGAAAGAGTTTTAGATAAAGAAGTGAAAAAATCAGTTTTATGTTTTAGAAAGCAAAGTTTAGAAGATGGAGGTAGATAAAGCAGTGGGGGTGTTTAAAGTTTAAAAATAGGATAGAAGGGCTGGGGATATAGCTCAGTTGGTAGAGCGCTTGCCTCGAATGCACAAGGGCCTGGGTTCAGTCCCCAGCACCACACACACACACACACACACACACACACACACACACACACACACAGCAGGATAGAGGAGCTGGGGTTGTAGCTCAGTTGTAGCATGTGTGAGGCACTGGGTTTGATCCTTAGCACCACAAAAAAATAAATAAATAAAATAAGAGTATTATGTTCCTCTAAAACACACACACACACACACACACACACACACACACACACACACACAGGACAGAGAAAGAATAAGGACCTCAACTAAAGCAATGGTAATGGGAACAGGAAGGGGAACAATTTCATTGGTGTTTAGAAGACTAGGTAAGTGTGAACTTTAGTTAATAGCAATGTGTTCACTAACTACAACAAATACACCATATTAATGCAATATGTTAATAACAGGAGAAGCTGGGTGTGGAGTGCAGGAGAACGCTCTGCACTATTTTCACAATTCTGTCTCTGGGTAGCTGGTTTGGGAGAAAATATTGGGAGAGGAGGGGCGATGTTCCACCATTTTTTGTTACAATCTTTTAGCATTGTTGGCCTTTTAAAAAGTTATATAATGAGTTGCTTTGACATTTGAAAACTATTTTTTTTTTTAGCAGTACCGGAAATGGAACCCAGGTACTCCAGCATGCTAGGCAACCACTCTACCACTGAGTTACATGCCCTGCCTAATAATAAAAGTAAAATTTTTTAAAGGATAGAAAATGTTTAGACTGAAATACTAAAATGAGGAAAGAATGATATTGACACTAATAATCCAATAGATAAACTATGGTAGTTAAGAGAAGGCAAATGAAATGTCTCTTAAAAAGGAAGGAAAGAAGGAAGGGAGGAAGGAAGGAAGGGAGGAAGGAAGGAAGGAAGGAAGGAAGGGAGGGAGGGAGGGAGGGAGGGAGGAAGGAAGGAAGGAAGGAAGGAAGGAAATAAATTTGCTGGATTTGGTAGTATGCTTCTGTTTCACCCAGGGAGGCTAAGACAGGCAGATCATTTGAGCTAAGGAGTTCAAGACCAGCCTAGACAATGGAGAGGTCCTGTCTCTTTAAAAAGTCATAAATAAATATATAAGGATTTGGGTGTATAGCTCAGTAATAGAGCACTTGCCTACGTGTAAGGTCACAGGTTCAATCACCAGCACCAAAAAAAAAGAAAGAAAGAAAGAAAAAGAAATTACATTGCCTCTGAGAGTCTACATAAATAATAACCATGGATTGGAGCAGAGACATGTAAAAAGATACATAAAAGATATAAACTTAAAAGATTTGACATGCTAACTAAATGTACTCATGGTTAAAGAAAGATTCAATGAGTGTGGATCATTCAGCTGAAAAGGTCTAGGAAACGGGTCCTTAGAGGCAGATGTTAGTGAACCCCATCTAATGTTGGCCAAGGGAAAAGGTTCCCTTTAGTAGGTCAATTTTCTGTTATGGAAATGATCCATAAACCTTCCAAATATTTAATGAACTTCACTTTCTCCATGCTTACCCAGCAATGTCATAATTATTATTTACCTTCCCATATATAATTTTCTATAGGAAGAGAAAGGACACAAGTCTGAGGACACAGTGTCAATTCTCTTGGCAGTTAGACTTTTCATGATAAAATAAACAATCCAATCTAGCATTCTTATTTTGTGTAGTAGTCTCTGTAAGCTAGGTAAATGTCAGTCAGTGCTCTGAGACTCTTGGCACCATTTTGTGGCTGACATATGAGGCCTCTGAGCTTGCATGATCCTAGTCTATGAATTCACAAAGGTAGGGGTCAGACAACTTTTTTTTTTTTTTTTTGATCCTGGGGATTGAACCCAGGAGTGCTTAACCACTGAGCCACATCTCCAGCCCTTTTTAACATTTTATTTGGAGACGGGGTCTCATTGAGTTGTTAAGTGCCTCGCTAAATTGCTGAGGCTGACCTTGAACTCACAATCCTCCCACCTCAGCCTCCCAAGCTACTGGGATTACAGGCCTGCACCACCACACCCAGCTAGTCAACCAGCTTTGCTCTGGGAACACCCTGACCTATGTACCATTTCTTTGAACTTCCTCACCTACATATGAAGGGATATTTTAATAATGGGACACAAGACGCACATCTCATCATTCTAGAACTATAGTTCTATATAATGTCAGGTTTTTGTTTTTTTTTTTAATTTTTTCAATTCTGATACTCAAGAGTGAAAAAGGCTACCCTACTCCAGGACCCATGATTAAATCAGATGGGTGATAGATAAAAATCTCCTTTTGAGTTCCCATGAATGCACTAATCTGACAAGATCTGCTGAAAATCAGTGTCTGCTTACACCCACATAGGTTGAGTGTTTGAATTCTATAAGTAGGGCAGGTCAGGACAGAATAATATCCTAGTATAATTGCAATTTCTTTCTTTTTTAAAAAATTTGTTTTAGTTATAGGTGGACACAATACCTTTATTTTTATGTGGTTCTGAGGATTGAACCCAGTGCCTCACATATGCTACATGAGTGCTCTAACACTGAGCCACAACCCCAGATGCTAATTGCTATTTGTTTTAAAGTGCACAATTATAAAGAGAGTTAGGCTCTTGAAAGGGGGCAGCATCAGGTTTGCTGTCATCTCTTTGAACTCTTTATGGTCCTGGCCTTGCTATTAGAAGTGTAATAAATGGATGAGCGGCATTAACAACACTTGGAAGTTTGTTAGAAATGCAGAATCTTAAGCCTCGGCCCACCCTAGTCTTACTAAATTAGAATCTGTAAATGCACTGTAAAATTTGAGAGGCGATGATCCAGGGCGTGTTTTTTCAAGTTGTAACCCATTAGTTGTCATGAAATCAATTCAGTAATTCTGCCATGAGCACTTTTCTTTCTTTTCTTTTCTTTTTTTTTTTTTTTTTTGGTGCCCAAGGCCTTGCACACGCTAGGTAAGTGCTCTGTCATTGAGCTATAACACCGCAAGCCCAAACACCAGCATTTTAAAAAAAGAAATAGAACAGAAAACACCAGAATTCATTGCATGTATGAGATTCAGTTATTGTTTTGTGAAACACTTATTTATTATAAATATTATTTTATTTCATGAGTTCCGATATAACATGTGGGTCCTGGTCAAAAAAATTTGAACACCTCTGGTTTAAGGCAGTGTTTTAAACATTAAAAAAATGTCTACATTGGAATTCCCAAAAGTACTTAAAAGTTAGACCCACACTGAGGAAGGAATAAGAATTCATTTTTCAAACAAATACTACCAGGTAGTTGTGATTCTGTGTGCTACATCTGAGAACTACTAGTATGGCAGTGATCACAGACTTAACATGCATTTGAATCACATGGAGGTTTATTAAAACATAGGTTGATGGGCTTCACTGCCAGAATTTCTAATTCAGTAGGTCTGGGTGGGGTGGCGCCAAGGATTTCATTTCTATTGAATTCCTAGGTGATGCTGGTGTTGTTGGTTTAGTGACATCTAATTACAACTATGCAGGACTTAGAGAATCAGGACATTTACTTCAAGATGAATTATTTCTCTAATCTATGCCTAAACCCATCAATCTAACAAACACTCCTATTAATTTCTGAGTATATCACTTACTGTGGTTTGAATGTGTCCTCCAGAGTTCATGTGTTATGAACTTAATCTCCAATGCAACAGTTTCAAAAGGTGGGACCTATATGAGCCCTCATGAGGTGGCACATGTCTGTAATCCAAGCTACTTGGGAGGCTGAGGTCGGAGGATTACAAGTTTGAGGTCAGCATGGGCAACAAAACAACATCAATCTCAAAAGAAACAAAACAAAACAAACAAAAAACAGGTGGGGTGTAACTCAGTAGGAGAGTGCTAACTTGTGCAAGGTCCTGGGTTCAATCCCTAGTACTAGACAAATAAATGAATAAATAAAATTAAAACCCCTCATGAATAGAATGCCCTCATTGCAGGAATTGGTTTATTATAATGAAAGTTGCAAGTGGCATCCTTATGAAGGATAAGTTCTGCCCACTCTTAAGAATCCAGCCAAAAGATATACACCTTTTGCCAATTTTTATTTTCTGCAGAGTCTACCTTCCACAGCCCATCAAATGTACTCAGACAGAAATGTGATAAAAATTCAGAATTTGTGAATTTTTTGGAGTAGGGTACTAGGACTGAACTCAGGGGACCTTAACTGAGCAACATTTCCAGCCCGTTTTTTTTGTTTTTGTTTTTTGTTGTTGTTGTAGATGGACACAATACCTTTATTTTATATATTTATTTTTATGTGGTATTGAGGATTGAACCCAGTGCTTCACACATGCTAGGCAAGCACTCTACCACTGAGGCACAAACCCAGCCCCAGCCCTTTTTCATATTTTATTTAGAGACAGGGTCTTGCTGAGTTGCTTAGGGCCTTACAAAGTTACTGAGGAGGACCTGCAATCCTCCTGCCTCAGCCTTCTGAATTGAGATCACAGGCATGCACCACCTTGCCCAGCAGAATTTATGAACTTTTAAATTCACTGTTACTTTTAGACCAGTGCTACTCAGAGTGTGGTCCCTGGATAGACAGCTTCAGTCTCAAGCTTGTCAGAGATTCAAATTTCCCCACATCACCACAGACTTCTGAATAAGAACCTCTGAAACCAGCGCTGCTGTTCCGCTTTAATAAGCTCTCCATAAGGTTCTTATGCACTATGTAGAGTGAGGAGCTCTGTGCTAGATCATTTGCAGTTGTTGGAGGTCCAACTAATACCCCTACCCATCACACTGAGTTTTAGCTACACAACTGGGGAACCCAGCAGCAATATCAACTTTGGGGGTATCAGCAATATCAACTTTGGGGGTATGACCATTGAATTTCTGACATCATGCCTACCACAGAAAATGCACCCCTTAACTTTCTTTTGGTAATAATTTACTTAAAATTTTTTTTTCTTAGTTGTAGATGGACACAATATGCTTATTTTATTTATTTATATGTGGTGCTGAGAATCGAACCCAGTGCCTCACAGGTGCCAGGCTCTACCACTGAGCCACAATCCCAGCCGCTGTTTCACTTTTTTCTACCATTGAGTTGCAGCTCCAGCCCTTTTTGTTTTGAGACAGTGTCTCCCCAAGTTTCCCAGGCTGGCCTCAAACTTACCATCCTGCCTCAGCCTTTGTAGCATCTGGGATGACAGGTGTACCACCATGCCTAGCAGTCCTCAACTATTAACAAGTTACCCATACAGTATTTGCTAGAAATGTCTGTGTATATGTATTACAGAAGTTTCCAAAGCAAGTTACACATCTGCATATTTATAGCTCTTGACGCTTATTACCAAAAATTCTTTTCCTCTTTTCCTGATTCCATGATTTTTTTTTTAACCTTCCAATACATGCCTGGAAGTTAAATATCATGGAAATCTGTTCAACCCAAGGTTGTGAGTGGTGAATCTTAAAATAGAATAAGTGTTTTTAAAATCAGAGTTTCAATGGAGACCTACACTGGATGTATATTGACTCATGCTGAAGTCGACTCATTCCATTTGGTTGCTGGAGAACTTTCGTTTTAAAAAATATTCCTGAAAATAAATTATTTCCCTATCCCATTACTACATAATTTCCCCTAATAGAGGGTGCTTCAGCATAACACCTAACATCCCATTAAGCTAACAACACCCAAGACAATCTGAACATGTGTATGTGGGCGTGTTTACTGCCTTTTTTTTTTTTTCCCCCCTTCGGGGCTGGGGATCTGAGGCAGGAACCACCATCATAGGACAAAAGTTTGGGGCACTGAAATAAACCCCTGGGCACAATAAACTTACCTTTTGTAGCATGGCACGTTGTGTTCTTTTTAACAGATCCGTCATGAGTCCTTGATAAGACATCAGAAAAAGAATTTTTGCATAAGATGAAATTGTCATGGGGGCGTATCCTAAATAAACCCTCTAACTTCACTTGTTCTTAGTCAACTTAAAAATCACTAATTTTGGAGGTCACACAGTTGAGCAAAACATTCTTAGGTTCTCACTGACTTTGCTGTAGATAACACCTCTGGTGTGTGTGTGCTGTGGTGATAATAGCTGCCTAGGTTACTTTTCAAGGTCCTGAAGGCTACCGTTGTGTTGAAAACACTGACTTTTCACTTGACCTAAAGATGTCTGGTGCTTGACTGCAGGACATCTGTCTGATGTCTGTCCCCATTGCAGCCTCAACTTTTGGTTCAGAGTCCACTAGCCCTGCATGCACACTGGCTGATTGCCAGCTGGTGCTGGTATGTATTTTCTTCTAGACCACCCTTTTGCTTTTTCAACGGCTATAGCAGCCCCCTAAAATCCTTCAGGCCTGTCAGAGACACAAGGTCAGATGTCTGCACAATGACATCAACCGCAAGACTTGTCAAACAGTTCCTGGGACAAGTTGACTGTGACCACCTGGTGGCCCAAGCTTTGAACAAGAAGAAACATCTTTTGGAATGTTCCCCTGGCCAGTGGAAAATTACTGGATGTGAGCCCACCCTAGGAAATCAATGAAAAGCTTACATCTCCGTTTGTTCAGGGAACAGCCTGACCCCTCCATCAGTGCTGTCTCCCCACAGCTGAAGCCCCAATTAAAATCTTACCGGTGTGTACTCCCAAAACTTGGCTCAGTTTTGTTTCTTCTGTCACTTAGTCAGAAGTTCCTGTCTCCCATAACAGATCAAACCCAGGGCTTGTGCATGGCAGGCAAGTCCTATACCACCGACCTATATCCCAACCTTATTTATTGCTTTTCAATGCAAGAGGAAAACAAATAGTCTTTTAAAACCCATAACATTTGTTTTTTTTTTTTGCCTTTAATGAGGAGAAATTAGTCTTGGCAATATTCTTTCTTGTAATTTGTTACCACAATCTATATTGATGAATTTTGCTTTCTACACCCAATTAGAGCATTGTAACCCCTAACTCTGCAGTGCATACTCAGCAGCTACAAATTGCTTCTTATTTGCAACTACCTGCCAGTGTGTTATATCACCATTAAAGTGTTTGACATTATTGGTGACAGATACATCACAAAAGGCCCAGAGTTGTTGCAAAAAGCATAGAAATCTTAAAATACTGTGAGCCCCTCTGAGCCAGATGGCTGTAGCTCTACAGTCTCTGGTTGTTAAATTAGCAATGAATTGTGTTATGGTTAAAAGCATGGACTTTGCCATTAGGCAAATCTATGTTTCAAATCCCAGCCTAAGTATTGATAAGCTGTGTTACTTTAATCAAGTCACTTAAATTCTCCATCTTCATTGTTCTCATTGGGGAAAATGGGAACAGTAGTAATTAGGGTTATTGTGAAGAGTAAATGATATAGTGCATATGAAGCATTGATAGTGTCTTGCCTAAAATAAGTGCTTAATAGTTGTCCGCTATTATTACTCTTAATAATAATGTTATTATGTCTCAGACCACAATGATTTATCCATGGATGGTACTAAATGTTTCTAAATCTCCAAATGTAAATCCATCTGCCCCGCTATCTTAGTTCAGACTGCTATAACATATTACCATAGACTGGGTGGCTTATAAACAACAGACATTTATTTCTGTTCTGGAGGCTGAATTTCTGAGGTCAAAGTGCTAGCTAGCATAGTCAGGTTCCAGTAGGGCCCCCTTCCAGATTGCAGACTGCCATCTTCTTGTATTTTCATGTAGTGAAACAGAGAAAAGCAAGCTCATGTGGGACTCTTATAAGTACACTAACTTCATTCAGAGCCCTTGTGACTTCATCTAATCCTAACTACCCCCTAGAACCATCACATTGGGAAGATATGTTTCAACATAAGAATTTTCAAGGGACACAAAGATTCAGATCACAGAACCTTCAGACCTAGAACTACTTTATTCTTTTTATGCTGATTCTTCTTCTCCTTCCATTGCATTTTTATCCTTGTGGAAAAATTCACACTTCATAATGTTTATAATTATATGATAGTAACAATATAAAACTCCTGGCTACAGGGAACTTTATGCTATGGATAAGGCTTGTTCTCTTGTAACCTGGCTAGCTTTAAATCTGTTTTTGACAGAAATATTGTCCTCTCTTCATACCCTCCTGCTGTTTCCCTCCTGTTGGTTTTACTTCAAAATATTTCTCTCTTATGCTTTGGTTTTAGGTGGGTGCAGTAGTGCATCAGAAATGATTGTGGAATTTTTGTGGGTGAGATGAACTTACATTTATTCCTTGTTTTAAATACATCAGTAACTGCTTCCATAGTATGATAATGTCCAACACCCCAGGAGTGATCTAGCAACTCTAGTCTTGGAGTTGGCCTTTGAAGTTGATTTCGTTTTGGTGCTGGATATTGAAGCTTGTGCATGCAAAGTACACACTCCACCACTGAGCTACATCCCCAGCTCCCTGAAGCTCTTTGAAAATATGACTTTTTAAACAGCTGTTGAGCTACAACTTGAAACTTAAAAAAATAGGAGAGAATGACATGAACATCAGAGAAAAAGGTCTGCCTACCCATAAGTAATGTTGAGTTCTGCCTTTACCTACAAAATAACCTGATTTGAAAATTGAACTGGAACTAAATATCAAAGTATTTTGCTGGATTCTCTGAGAAGAATTTGGTATATTCAAAATAACAACTTCACAAAATATTCCAAAGACATTTGAAGAGTCTTAAATTAAAATAACTCCTAAAGATGATAACATATCTGAATCTTTTCTTATATGTAACCTAATGAATAACATGCATTTGTATTCTTTCATTCAATATATAAAAGATTAAAAATTACATGGTGGCAGATGGGTAGCTTACTACATGAATCATTGAAAGCACAATAAGTCAGGAATGTTGACGTTTGCCTAACAGAACAACTCAAATCCTACACAATTTTTTAATAAAATAAATCCAGCAGAGGAAAAGTAATGTGTAATTTTTGTAGCTTTTTTTAAAAATTGAACTTTACTGAGACTCTCAGGATGATGAATTTATATGTGCTACCTTGTTAATTTTGTGATACTTGAATGAAAGGATGACTTATTTCTGTATCCTTATTACCAAGCACAATACTCTCATTAAATACTCATGAGTGATTAGATGAATGAATGAGAAAGAGAAAAGGAAAGGAAGAAACAACGAAGGAAAGGAAAATTAATGAGTGAATGGATATGAAATCATTTATACTTTTAAAACTGGATAAATAGCTGGGCATGATGATGCATGCCTGTAATCCCAGCTACTCAGGAGGCTGAGGCAAGAGGATTGTAAGTTAGAGGCCAGCCTGAGCAACTCAGCAAGACCCTGTCTCAAATTTTTAAAGAATTTTAGAAAGGACAGGGGATATAGCTCAGTGGTAAAGTGCCCCTATTTTCAATCCCCAGCATTGGAAAATAAGTAAATAAGTAAATTAAAGTAGATAAATGATAAGAATTAAAGTGATTTCACTGGTGAAAATCAGGTCACTATAAAATGCATATTACAAGTGTTCTATACTCAAAATATCCACTTTCCCCAAAACTGATACTGAGCATGTTCTATTCTTTAGGCCTTTCTCAACCCTAGCTACTGTTTCTGTTTGTTGTTTTGGTGCTGGGGATTAAACCCAGGCCTTCTGTACACTGAGCTACACTCCTAATCCCAAATATGATCTCCCTATGTTGCTCATAGTTCCTATGTTGGAACTCCTGGGCTCAAGTGATTCTCCTATTTCAGCTTCCTGTACCTGCGTACAGTGTTTTTTTGTTTGATTTGTTTTTGTGGTACTGGGGATTGCACCTAGAATTATTTTGCCACTAGGCTACTTCCCCAGTCAGTCCTATTTAATTTTTAGTTTAAGACAGGGTCTCACAAAGTTGCTTAGGGCCTCATTGAGGCTGGTTTTGAACTTGCGATCCTCCTACTTCAGCCTCCCAAAGCACTGGGGTTTTTTAATTTGTTTTTTGTTTTAAAAGTTAATGGAAGAAACAACATGTATCCCATTTGTTTACAATAAAAATAAATTTTAAAAAAAGGTAATGGAATTGAACCCAGGGCCTCAGGTATGCTAAGCAGGCACCCTAATATTGAGCTACATCCCTAGCCCTACAATTATTTTTGTGTTGTTTTGTTTTAAATTGTTTTTTAGTTGTATGTGGACACAATACCTTTATTTTACTTATTTTTATGTGGTGCTGAGGATTGAACCCAGTGCCTCACATATGCTAGACAAGTGCTCTACCACTGAGCTATAGCCCCTTCCCCACCTACAATGCTTTTTAAATGATATCAATACCCTGTCTCACCCTTCATCCCCTGCCAGTTTTTGTTTTTAAAGGTGATTCTTATGTGTAGCCAAAGTTGAGATCACCATATTAGGGGCTGGGGTTATGACTCAGTGGTAGAGTGCTTGCCTAGCATGTGTGAGGCACTGGATTTGATCTTCAGCACCACAAAAATATAAACAAATAAAATAAAGGCATTGTGTCCATCTACAACTAAAAAAAGATTAGAAAAAAGAATCACCATGTTAGGAAATTATAATTACTATATTCGTTTCTTTTTTCTTTCTTTTCTATTTTTTTTTTTTCAATAGTGGGAGTTAAACCCAGGACCTTAAGCATTCTATGCAAACTCTACCACTAATCTATAACCTTAGTCCTTTTTATTCTTTTATTTTGAGACAGGGTCTAGCTAAGTTGTTGGGTTGGCCTTGAACTTGTGATCCTCCTGCCTCAGGCTCCCAAATAGCTGGATTTTTAAGTGTGTGCCACTATGCCCAATGCTATGTTATTGATGGTTAAAAAAAATAGCTTAAAGATACATCAGCCAGGGCTGGGGTTATGGCTCAGTGGTAGAGTGCTAGCCTAGCACATGTGAGGCACTGGATTCAATCCTCAGCAACATGTAAAAATAAATAATAAAATAAAGGTATTGTGTCCTTCTTCAACTAAAAAATATATTTAAAAAATATATACATTAGTCCAAATTTGGTTTACAGTCTCCTCACAAAACTTTAAACTCAGTGGTAGCTGTTTTCTATACCAAAGATAAACACTAATAAGACACAGAATTAATATATTTTTAAAAAATTGTTTTAGTTGTCAATGGACCTTTATTTAATTAATTTATATGCAGTGCTGAGAATCAAACTCAGTGCTAGGCTCTACCACTGAGCCGCAACCCCAGCCCCACAAAGTGAATAACTTGTCTCGATCGATGGACTGAATCTACTGACATACAACAAGAGTTTGTTCGTTGCTAAGTGAACTGTAAAAAGAGTTTTACTTGAAATTAAAATATGTACCGAGATTGGTTTGCCCAGTGTTTACTGTAAGGGCAAGTTAAATAATACAGTTTAAAGCTCAAGAATGCTGTAGAACACCTTCAGTGTGTCTAGGTAATACAGTTTTCTGTTAATATCAAGTCATAGATATTAGTACTCTTCTCTACTTGCCTGCAAATCTCATGACTCATCTCAGTTGGTTTCTTTCAAGAATAGGAGCTTACTATGGTGTTCACAGAAAAATGAAACAAGAATTTTGTGAAAGTCAATTCATTTTCTTTAGTCTCAATTACTGCAAAAAAATTTCCAACCAGAGGATGACTCCAGACTCACATTTTAGAGTTGTTGTTGATGCCTGAAGATGTAAGATCCATGAGGCTATGTTTGCTTGCTTTTTGTTTCCTGCTCATCCCGGTAGGATATAGGCTACTGGGCACAGGAGAGATACTTGATGAGTATTTATTGAGTGAATAAGTATTGTGGTTTAGATATTGAATAGTGACTTCCAGTTCCCAAACAGTGAAAAACCCTGTGCTAGCTCCTTTTAAAATTCATTATTCCTATTACGAGAGTCCAGAGTGAATATTGTAATTGATATGTTATTTTAGTCTCTTTAGAATCTTTCCCTCCCTTCTTCAGATGATAAAATTCCTTTTTCCTATTGGGAAATGTGCTAGTCACCTTTCTATCACTATAGTAAAATACCCGAGATAATCAAAAGGGGAAAAAGTTTATTTAGACTCACAGTTTGGAGATTCCTCCTCATCATCCGTGGTGCTATTGCTTTGGGCCTGTGTCGAGGCAGGAGTGTATGGCACAGCTAAACCATTGCTATCGTGACCAGGAAGCAAAAGAGAAACTCCTAAGACCTAAGGACCTCCCTGCAAGGTTGCACCTCCCGAGGGTTTCATTTTGGGGACCAAGCTTTAATACATGGGCCTTTGGGGACACTCAAGGTCCAAGCTATAGCAGAAACCAACTCAGTATAGATTCTCTCTCCTCCCTGACTGTCTCCTAACTCAGACCTGCCCCATCAGAAAATTACATTCCTTGTTGGTTGCTGATCCAAGTCAGACAGTCTGCTCTGTGACTTCTCTGCTGGAGCTAATGAAGAAGATTGGCTCTATCTGCTGGAGTTCAAGGTGGTTTGGGTTTTATTAGAATCTGGATCCAGGGGCAGTTCTTTCCCACACTGAGACAGAACCCATATATAGTAGAGGGCAATAAGTGCTAAGCAGAACTGAAAGACAGAGAGTGAGAGAATGAGACTTTTTACTCCTTACAGGATATTTACTCTTTTTTTTTTTCTTTAACAATAGAAATATCCCCTTTGTTTTTGTCTGATTATGAAAGTGAAAAATGCTCATTATAAAAAATGAAGAAATACAAAAAGTATGGAAAAAAAAAGGTATCTTGGATTCAACACCCAGATAGCTTTCTGGTATTTGTCCTTCCATACATACAAAAACTATGTATTTCTCTCACTCTCTCTCTCTCTTTTATTTTAAGCAAAAAGTGAATTCATGTTTTTGTAAACTTCTTTTAACACTTTATTAATTATAAGTATCTTTAGACTTTGCCATGGCTTGAATAAGGGTCCCCAAAAATCCATCTGTTAAGGACCTGGCCCCTAGTTCATGACAATAGTGGGAATTGGAGAAACTTTGAGAGGTGAGGCCTAGTGGGGGGTCTTTAGGTCACTGGGTGTGCAGTCCTCAAAGGAGATAATGGAACCCCAGCCCCTTCTTCTTTTTCACTTCTCAACTATGAGGGGGGTAGTTTGCTCTACCGTATGCTACTGTCATGATACACTGCCACGGGCTCAAAGCAACTGGACCAAACAATCATGGGCTGCAACCTCTAAACTGTGAGCCAAAGTGAAACATTTTTCTCTGTATGTTGATTATCTCAGGTATTCATGACAGTAATGAAAAACTAATACCCATGTCAATAAAGATAAATTTACATTATTGTTTTTAAAGACTATTTAGTACTCCATTGTGTATACTAAATATAGTTTACTCAACCACTTCTGTTATTTCAGATAGTTCTTAAAAGTTCTGGTTTTCTGGAAAAGAAAGCAATAAATCTTAACATTGACTGACTCTTAACATTTTCCCCTGAGAATTTCCTTATTCTAAATTTTCTCTGCATAACATTTGAACATGTGCAGGTGAATGAGAGAGGAAGAAACAAACTTTTATGAGCTGTTGGAAGCATAGAAAATAGTGCGTTTGTAACTTTGAGAGCTTATGAAATTTTAAGCTTATTAATTTTGTAGAGATGAAAAGTACACATCTTGTTTGGTTAATTTCTTGAATAGTTTCCAGATTCACTGAAAAAAAAGTGTTTACATAAATGCCTGTGCCATATTTTGGTGATGACTGTATCATTTTCTGAATGGCAACCAAGCCTCTAATTACGCGGGTGTGGCTATTCAGTTGCATGAGTAAACTCCGTCCTACCACAGACTCCATTTATGCTTTATGAAGATAACAAAGCAAGGCACAGCAACTGGAAATTAAGTAATAAGAGATCTAGAAATGTATAAACATTCCATTTAAAGAAACATGACAAATCAAAAGCTGGAGATATAGGTTTTATCAGCAAGAGGGAAATTATAAAACCAAAATGAGAAAATGAAATCATATCTTAAAATACTTGCTAAATTACAAAAATGATATAAATTAGTAACTCTTGAACACTCAACATTCTTTTCCAATATGGTAGGCTTTTTTATTTTTGTTAACCGAAAGCCAATTATAATGGAAACCAAGACTATAATGAAGTATCTTTGATAGAATCTTATTGAAAAAGAGATGTGGGCCACATGAAGCTGCTCTTTATGAGTTCCCACTCATCTTTAAGCTTCCCATTTACGAAGAACAGCTCTGGTCTTATTGGGCAAGTCCAATTTTTAAATTACTTTTGGAGCGCTAACAACTTTGTTCCATAATAAACTTAGATATTGTTAGGAATAGTTATGGATGGGACTCTAAATCTTTGTCATAGAATTCTAGGAAAACACTCCAAATTGAAAATTCCTGCTGTCTTTCATCTGCAACATACTCATATATGACAGAAAATGAGAGTGGAGACCTTAGAGCTCCATCTAAAGCATGAAAGCTTTGTAGGTCATGTTATAACAATGAAATTTAATTTTCATTTAAGTTCTAAAAAACAATTACCATAAACTATGTAAGCTCTCAATTTCTATGACTTTCAATAATTTTGTCATTTTTGAAGAAAAAATAAATTTGAGAAAGAAAATTGCTCTTTTTTCCTTTTTAAAAAAGCTTCTAGAAGGTTCTAAGTGATTCGTAGGCAAATTAATGCATGTGAAAAATAACTTGAATAGGACAAGAAGCTCTATTGTTAAATTGTTCACAAAGCCTTGGCTTAAATTTCAGGAGCATTTGAAAGGTTTATTGCAAGATATATATAATATACTCAAAGGCATATTAAATTTATATTTTTCAATCCCTTTATGTTTTACAGTCTTGGGGTTTATTTGTTTCAAAGAGAAATCGTTTTTATTCCAAATAATAAAATAGTTTCCCAGGGAGAACTTTGTATAGACATTTTTGTCACTTTTAAATCTTTAAAAATTGTTTCCCATCAGATTCTGAAACATTTCAAGTGTTTCAGATAATATTGCAGAATTCAATAGCACAGGTCAACTGTATATACTTCTTTCCTTACTGTTAACCTAATTAGTAGTTGTTAATATAGTTACTAATATCAGTGAGATAACTATAGTTCTAACGAAAAACAAGGGACTACACTAGACGCCCTGGTGCATGCATGGTAATCCCAGCTACTCTGGAGGCTGAGGTAGAAGGATCACAAGTTTGAGACCAGCCTCAGCAACTTAGTGAAACCCTCTTACAAAACAAAAAATGAAAAGGGTTGGTGGTGTGTAGCTCAGTGATAGAGTGCCCCTGGGTTCAATTCTAGTACCACAACAAAAGAAAAAGAAAAGGATTATAGTTTTATCAAAGTCCTTGTACTATCTATAATGATTCTCAAACTTGATCTGGGAGAATAGGATGCAAATAATAGAAAAGAAAAAACTTTTTAGTTATGAAAAATGATCATACCCTTGGATATAGTAGTATAGCAAGCCTACATTAAATTTAAAAATAAAAATAAAAATAAGAACATAGTACAGACACTGTCCTATTGTTTATATGAATTTGTTGTGTCATACAGTAAAGAAGGAAGGAACATTCTGAAATGCTTATCAATTTGGAAAAAATAGTTTAGACAATCCCTTCATGCATCAAAATAAATTCCAGAAGACTGAAAGTAGATATAAAATATTAAACAATGGAAATATCAGAAGAAAATAGAATTGAATGTGTAGTAAGTCTAAGGAGGGTGATTGATTTTTATACTTAGAAGCAATTTAAAATAACTCAAAGGAGCTGCATATGGTGGTGTACATATGCAGGTGGTGTTCCTCTAATCCCAGCTACTTGGGGGGCTGAGGCAGGAAGTTTGCAAGTTCAATACCAATTTCAGTGAGTCTTGAACTTATCGAGGCTCTAAGCAATTTAGTGAGACCCTGTCTCTAAATAAAAAGGACTGGGGATGTGGTTCAGTGATTAAGCACCCCTCAGGAAAATAGGAGAAAAGTTTTTTAAAGTGACCAAAATAAATATGCAATAGAATGGGAAAATATCTGCAAAAATTATAAAGGACTGATATCTTTCTTATATAAATAACTCATAAGTTGAGTGCTTGCTTAGTTTGCATGAAGCTCTGAGTTCTATCCCAAGTACCATAAAGAAAAAAAAAGAGAAACATTAAAAAATAAAAATAAAAAAGCTTGTTTTTTGCTGAGTGAGGTGGTGCATCCCAATAATTCTGAGTTAGGATGATCCCAAGCAAGAGATCAGCCTGGGCAATCTAATGAGACCCTGTCTTAAAACAAAAAATGTTTTTTAAAAAGGCTGGGGCTGTAGCTCAGTAACACAGAGCTTACCCAGTATGTGCAAGTTCCCTAATTTGAGCACCCTCCCCAACACACACACACACACACACACACACACACACACACACACACAAAGAGTTCATACAAATTGATAAAATTACACTAAGCTCCAAAGAAATGGATAGGGAGGTGCATAATATTAGTGAACAAGCATGTAGGGAAAAAAGGTTCAGTTTTATTAATTGAAGAAATGCCAACTAAGATAATAAAATATCAGATTTCACTTAGGAACTTATTTAATATTTTAAACTGACATATCAAAATAACAAGGGTCTTGTGATACATAGCTAGTCTTTTTAAAATACATTTTTATAACTCTTTATTTATTTATTTATTTATTATGTGGTCATGAGGATCAAACCCAGTGCCTCACATGTACTAGGGAAGTGCTCTACCACTGAACCACAACCCCAGCCCCGTTGCTAGTCTTGATAAGTCTTTACCCTTTGACCCAATAATTTCACATCCCCATAACCATAGATATTTCTGGAGAAATAAGACTGAGGCTTAAACAGAGTGATTCTGCCTAATATGAAGTTCTATTGAGGTATGGAAAACAACTTTATGAAAACATCATAGTTTAAAAAGATTACAGCTTTGAAACAAAAAGTCAGTGAGGACAGATGGAGGATGAATACATTGAGTAAAAGGAAAAAAGATGAGTTTGAGGGAGGGGAGGAAATGCTGGGAGTGATACTGGCCCAATTGTATTGTTATTGTGTGCATGTATGAATATGTAACAACAAATCCCATTACGTAAAACTATAATGTGCCAATAAAAACTGTGGAAAGTGAAAGGAAGGAAGGGAGGGAGGGAGGGAGGAAGATGAACACGTTTGCAAACAGCGAAGTGAAAAAATTTGGGGGAAATTGGAGATTAAAGATTTTTTTGCCATTTGCAAATATTTTTTGGGGGGGTAACTGGGGATTGAACTCAGGGGCACTCAACCACTGAGCCACACCCCCAGAGACAGGGTCCTGCTGGTTGCTTAGTGCCTCGCTTTTTGCTGAGGTTGGCTTTGAACTCGCCATGCTCTTGCCTCAGCCTCCCGAGCCTCTGGGATAACAGCATGCGTCTCCACGCCAAGCAAATTTTTGTTGTTTTAATTACCATGTTTATAATCGATAAACAAATTTTAATCCTGCTTTTCTTGAAAAACGGATCATTAAATGCTGTACTCTTCCACTGTTGTTTATCTTCTAGTGGCCTGGATGTTAGACTTCCTGCTTTCCCTGCTCCAACAGGCAGGATGGCTCACTCCGTCTATTTTCCTCCACTCATTAATAGTCCTTGGACTCTACCAGCCTTTCTTGTAAAATAAAAACAATAACATAAATTGTACTGTTTTTCTAGCTGTCTCACAGGAATAATCAGTGTCTTTAGTATCCTCTGTGCTGCTTATTTTAAAAGGCCTAATAGAAAAGTCTCACTGATATTAACTAGTTCCTGTTTTCTCCTCATTCTGTACAATATCAGACCTACAAAAAAGCAGCCCAAAGCTGTTAATCTTCCCTGTTAACACTTCATAATTTGGTCCAGATTTAATTCTATGAAGGCCTTGATTGAATGTAGATGCTCATCTCTTGGCAATTCCTAGTTTGATGGGTAGGCAAGGCCTTTCTTTTGCTTTGTGGAATTTCTTGCATGTCCCTTTCCTACTGTTTCCTCAGTATTCAACCCCTGCTTACCTGAACATGAAATTACTCCTATATAACCATATTTTAATACTCTGTGTGCAGTGTTTGTCCATGTGTATATTTACAAAATACACAACAGTCCTCTACCATTACCTTCAAAGCTGGGACCACTGCTTCCCCACTCACAGATTTAACTGGCTCTGGGAGTGGGTGTGAAGAACCTTCATTTGTAACATTTTCCAGTTTCTTTATTACAAATACTCATCCCATGGTCAGTTTTTAAGATATTGATCTAACATCAGTGAATACCATTATGTAGTATTTCTACCATACAGATACAATACACGTACATAACTTCAAGAACCTAGATTATAGTAAAATGTAGTGAAATAATTAAGAAGTGATAACTTTTAGCCTGGGGATGTAGCTCAGTGGCAGAGCAGCACTTGGGTTCGATTTTCAGCAAAGAAGAGGAGGAGGAGAAGAAGGAAGAAAAAGAGGAAGAGGAGGAGGAGGAGAGGGAGTAGGGGAGGAGAAGGAGAAGCAGCAATGAGTTTTCAGTATTTTTACCTTTGTTTTAATATGATTTACCAGCTTTAAGTTTATGCAATTTTAATTTAATAATGGCTGTGGTTAATACCTTAGAGTATTCCCAAAATTCAGCAGTTGACTCTCGTATAAGCCAGCACACACTGGTCTTAACTTTGCACGAGATTCTGAAACAAAACCCTAGTTTAGTAATTCTAACAAGTTTATCTTGTATCTAGAACAACTCTGGTTCCAAATAAACAGAAACTAGATTCAGATTAGATTATCAGTACTCACTGAACAGTGCAATGTGCCTGGCATTGTGCCAGGTTATGGGGGTGCAAGGAAAATTAAGAGTCCTCTCACAGTCTTCCCCATGTGAATGAACAGTGCCTCCATTATTCTAGCATCTCAGGCCAAAAATCTTAGTGTCATCTTTGACTCCCCTCTTCCTATTTCAAGACCATTAGCACATCCTGATGGTCCTACCTTCAAAGTATATCAGATTCTAACTACTTCTCGCTCCTCCTCCACTACCAGCCTCTGTGACCTGCCATTCTTTCTTCCTTGGATTATTGCGATTGTTTCCTAAATGGTTTTGCTTACATCCTTGCCCCTCTGTGGTGCAGTCCAAAAACTCAGACAGATCCTTTTAAGCTGAGAGTCATTTTGTGTTTTCCCTCTGCTTTGATAGTTTCTTCTCAAAGTAAAAGCCACAGTCCTCACAGGAGTCTGCAGGGTTAAATATTACTGGTGTCCCTCTGCTTCTCTGACACCATTTACTGCTCTTCCTTTTTCTTCACTCTGCTCTGACTATGCTAGCTTTCCTACTACCCCTCAAATGTGCCAGATAGGATATGGTCTCAAAGTCTTAGCATTTGCTGTATTCTCTGCCTAGAACACTTTTCCTCAGATACCTTCATGACTTTCCCCCATCCTGGTGTCTAAGCCTTTAATATTATTGTTGTTGTTGTTATTATTATTACTTGGGATTGAACCCAGTGCCTTATGCAAGCTAGACAAGCACTCTACCACGGAGCCACACCCCCACACCCTAAGTTTTGTTTGTCTTTTCTGAGAAGCCTTCCCAAGCCATCTTGCTCAAAATCATGCCCCCATCCTTGATCCCCATTATTCCTGCTTAAATTTTCTCCATAGACTTGTTTCTACTGACATACTATTTATTTTACTTGTTCATTGTCTGTCTCACAACTAGAATATGAGCTGCACAGAGTCTGTAACCTTTGTATTGTTCACTGCTGACTCTATACTGTGTAGAATAGTGTTGGGGATATATAGATGTTCAATACATATTTTTTGAATGAATTAAGGTATGTCCTCAAGGAGTTTATAGGTTTTTACAGGAATGTTTTATAATTGAAGTACTTGCATTTCCTGCCTTTTGATTTGAGTTTCCTTGTTACTAATCCCCGATACTTGTTACCAAGCATCTATAGTTCTGCAAGGACCTCTCTTATTTACCAGCCCAGTCCTACATCTTGTGTCTTATTTGGCTGGAATTTTTGTTACTTAGGTCCCTCTATTCCTTTTACCCCATAAATTGATCTTTCAGTTTCAGACCCATCTTTGAATTAATAGCATTTATGTGCGGGTCTGAGGATGTTTTTCTTTAGCTGTCTGATCTCTTCCTTCCTTTCATTCTTTCTTTCAGTACTGGGGATTAAATCCAGGCCCACTAGAGCAGGCTAGGCTGTACCACTGAGTTCTATCCCCAGCCCTGAGCTTCGAATCTGATATACTGTAATGTGTAATGTGACAGATTGTATAACAAATACATTATCATTATAATCTTCAAAAACTAAAACGAAGCTCTTTCAACGAGACCCACCAACATGGGCCATGTTCCTACCAAAACTGAAGAAGTCAGCCCAGTTCATCAGAGAGAAGTACTTCACTTGCCTAGGCAATGACTTCCACACCAACAAGCACTCGTGCAAGGAGATCACCTTTATTCCCAGCAAGAAACTCCACAAGATTGCAGGGTATGTTACACATTTGATGAGAATAGGTCCATCAAGTTGCAGGAGTAGGAGAAGGTAGAAAGGGAGATAGAGGGAATTATGTTCCTGAGGTCTCAGCCCAGGGTCAGAAGATCATTAAAGTAGATCCTGACACTAAGGAAGTTCTGAAGGTTTAGGACTTTGGCAGTCTGTCCAACTTACAGGTCACTCAGCCTACTTTGGGGATGAAATTCAAAATACCACTAGAAAGTGCTAGGGAGTGATATTTGTCAAATTATATTATTATATTGTGTGCATGTATGAATATGTAACAACAAATGTACAATGATAATGCACCAATAAAAATGCACAAAAAACACTACTAAAACTATTAGAATCTTTCTGCTATGCTGTAATATTTTCAGTCAACCTGGGACAACAACAACAAAAAATTAAAATGAAGCTGGACACAGTGGTGCATACCTGAGGATTGCTTGAGCCCACAAGTTCAAGACCAGCTTAGGCAACACAAAAAGACCCTACCTCAAAAAAAAAAAAAAAAAAAAAAAAAAAAAAAAAAAAAAAAATTAAATTGTACAGTGTGAAGATAATAACTCTTTTAGCAATTGAATAGAAAACTTACCTTTCAACCTTCCTGTTATCTACATAAATAGATAAAAATCCTTATAACATTCTTAAGTTAGACGCACAAAAAAACTAAACATATTAGAAGCTGTCAACTATTGTTAGAGTTTAAGATCCCTCTCTACCTACACACCTTTCTCAGGCACTTTGCTAAAATCCTGGAATAGCTAGGATCAACTGAGTGGTATCCTCAATTGTTAGCTGGTATTTGCTACCTAGACAACATGGCTATAGACAGCTCTGAATTAATAAGCTGCCTCTTCACTAGGAATAATAATGTGAATCAGGAGAATTTTTAACTGCCAACAGTCTTATGGAAGAATTTTGTTTTCTTAAAGTGCATTCTGCATAGCCTGTTCTATTTCTGCAAAGGCTTTGCAAAAAATACAGCATAAATAGTACTCTTTTCCAAATAGAAATAAGTTAGTTCAAACCGAGGGAGCACTAAGTACCTAAAAATACCAGTAGAAATAATAAAAAGGATATTTATCTTTCTGTATCAACATTCTAGACAGATCGTAATCTTTTCTAGCCAGGCACATGGTACACTCCTATAATTCCAGCTACTTGGAAGGCTGAGAGGCAGGAGTATTGCAAGTTTGAGACCAGCATTGGCAACTTAATGAGAACCTATTTCAAAATAAAAAATAGAAAGGGATGATTATGTAGCTCAGAGGTAGGGCACTTGCTTATCACATCAAAGTGTTGGGTTCAATCCCCAATACCATCCCCCAAAAATCTTTTATACCATCAATACCATTTCTCCAATCATTGCTCCATTTCTGTAAGTAAACTGAGGGAAAAGAGGAGATATTTTTATTTTATTTGTTTATTTATTTATGCAGTACTGGGGACCAAACCCAGGACTCTCACATGCTAGGCAAGTGCTCTACCATTGAGCTACATGCCCCATCCCTAAGTAAATAATTTATCATGATTTTACAGTTAAAGAAACTGAGGTACCAAATTAGACAGTTTGTATCTAAGACAACAGTGGTATATCAATTACAGAAATACAACTTTAACATCTTTTTTCTTTAGCTCACAGGGTGTTTTTCCCAAATCATTCTGCATTGCTAACATAAAGGAGACTCCAAGTAATAATATAAGATGGTCAGGGCAAAGTAATAGTAATGAGTCAGAGTTAGAATTGAAAATAGAGTCCAATGAACACTTCTTATTCATTATCCTGCCATTATTGACAGGACTAAATTACTGAATTTCATAAAGACAATGTCAGTCTACTGCTATGAGAGTCTAACCAGCATGAATTCAGTTAACTTTTTATAAGAGATGGGCAGAATAATTCCTTTATTTGGCTTATGTAAGGGGGGAAATCCTGAGTTGAAATTCTTTGTGGATTTTGTCTTCATCTATTTCAATATTTACTTGTGTGATATAAAAGGATCTGGGTTGACTGGAGCTCATTAGGAGTCAGGAAAAAAAAGACACTACAAGTTAAAAACAATCATCTCTTTGCTTAAAGACAGTGTGAATCAGCAAGCTGAAGAGCTCAGCTTTTCAGTGGGTTGGCTATTCCATTGTGTCAGTCTGAGGAGTAATGTGGTCCATCCCAAACTCTGAGAATAGACCCGGGGAGGAGAAGAAAAAATAGAAGAGAAGGGGGGGGGGCATCTTTTGTCCTACATTTAAGACATCTGTTGCTTAACCTTGTGGAAATGGATGAACAAGAGTAGTCATAATTCAGAAATCAAGAGGTTTTTTACCAAATGAAAAAGATTCTGAGAGATGCAATAAAGTGAAATGAGTTCTCATTATGTAAGCTGACACATGGTCCTTTTCTCAGGAAGGCATGTGTTTTCAAGGGCATGGGCATTTTGTCCTGCCTAGAAGGACTAGTAAGCTCACATAGTCTTTGTCATTGGTAAAACTTCTCATATGAATCAGAACTCCAGGAAAGTAGGGTCCCAATAAACAAAGATTTCATTTCTTCTTAATTCTTAATATTTTATTTTGTTTTGTTTTGTTTGCTTTACAGCACTGGAGGGTCTCAGGTATGGTAGGAAAGTTGTATAGCTGTACAACCCAAAGCTTTCTTTTCTTTTTTTTTTTTTTTTTTTTTTTTTGTGGTGCTGGGGATCGAACCCAGGCAAGCTCTCTACCAACTGAGCTATCTCCCCAGCCTCTGACTTCTTTTTTTTTTTTTTTTTTTTTATTTCAAATGCCACATAGTATTATGTGCATTGTCTTTGCCTTTCATTTTCTTTTTGGCCTTTACAACAAATAGGAGTTGAGGATTCTCTTTTTGCAGGTGGGGAGGTGATTGAGTGACTGCTCAAGGTCTCACAGATTGCAGAGCAGAAGACTTGAATTTAGAAACTAGGTTTCCAAAACTACTTCCATTATTCCCTTTAGTAGATCACAAGGCTATGGTGATATTTGAATTTTCAGCATTAAGGCAATTTCTAGATAAACCTTAGGTTTCTTGATGGCCTTTTAAAATATTGATATAGGAATATTGGTTTTGCATCCTTATTTTCCTCATTGTGTATTTCTTAAGCAATGTATAGATATCAGACATTAGATTGTGGGTCTTTTTTTGCAATAAGGTAAAATGCAATTCTTCAAGTGTCTAGGTACCACATGCTTGTTTATAGGGGTTCCTCAGGGGTACTATAAGTTGAACTTGATGTTTGCAGGTAGAATTCTGAAGTTAGAACTGTGACTTGCTATAAATAAAGGATTTCCTATACTTCCTTTAAAAAAGGTAGAGGACACAAGTGAATTAACAGGACTACAAATTTCTGATGTTAGTGAAGCCTATTGCTCTCAGTAGGGACAGTCTTTAAAACCTTAGGGGGGAAAAACAAGTACTTTCAACTTATTCCCTAGAAAGTTTATAATTATTGGACATTTCCTACCTACTACTAGTTCATAAATTATGTTAAACCTAGACTTTAACCCAACCTTTATCCAGTAGAATATTATCTCTTGCAATTTGATGATGAAATTATCAAAAGCATTAATGATTAAGTCTTATGGAACTACAACTGGAGAACTTCAGGTAAAGTCTCTGCCTTCTGTAACCAATCATTCAATAAATATTTGAGTGTTCGTCATTATGTGCCATGTTGGGTGTTAGCAAGAGCTCAATATAATTTATTCAACAATGATAGAATAGGTAAAGAAAACAAATTGTCGAAAGACATGGCATTTATCCAAAAGGTATACTGAATCATACTTAAAGAATGAATGTATTAAAGGAAAAACATTTATTTTCTTTGTAGTACTGAAGATGGAACCCAGAGTCTCACACTTGTTATGCATGTTCAACCACTGAGCTACAACCTTAGCCCAAAGAAACTATTTTTAAAAACACAAACTCTTTATTTTTATTTCTGTATTTACCCTGAAACTATCCCCTATGGGCTCACAGTGATTACCTCTGAGCTAATAGTTTAAGGTTCTACAGGATTTACTCTGAGATCTTTGTATTTATTTATTTATTTATTTTTGTGGTCTTGGGAGTTGAATCCAGAGGCACCCTTCCACGAACCTATATCCCCATTTTTTTAATTTTTTTTTTTTTAGTTGTAGATGGACCCAATATGTTTATGTATGTGTGTACGTATGTATGTATGTATTTATTTATTTTCATGTGGTGCTAGCAGTGCCTCACATATGCTAGCCAAGCACTCTACCACTAAGCTATAACCCCTGCCCCATCCCCAGCCTATTTTGTTTTTTTGGAGGTAGGATCTCACTAACTTGCCCAGGCTGACCTCAAACTTGTGATCTTTCTGCCACAGCCTCCCAAGTAACTGGGATTACAGGCGTGTGCCACCTCGCCCTGCTACTCTGAGATCTTCCTCATGTCCTGGAAGTGTTTTGTACCAGGGAAGGTAGTATGAAGTAGTGCTGGCTTCACTGTGTGGACTCTGTCCAACACCCTGAATCCATAATTTGGCCTTACTACTTATCAGTCAGGAGATTTCTAGCATCTTACCTCCCAATGTTACAGTTTTCTCTTTGGAAAAATGGAAATTGGTTTAGTATTTTCCTCATAGGGATATCATAAGGATTTAACAAGATGTTATAAAATTAATTTCTCACCACCCCAATGCCTTGCTAATAGCAAGTACTCAATATTATCACTGACAATATTTCTTTCTTTCAGCTTTTAGAAATTTGTGTGTGTGTGTGTTGTTGGGAATCGAACCCAGGATCTTGCCTGTGCTAGACAAGAGCTCTACCACTGAGTTACATCCCCAGCTTAGAAAAACACTTTGAAATTTAGACTTAATTAACCTTCTTGTGACCTTGTCAAAGGGTCTGATTCCATATGCTGCCTGCCAGATGGCCCACTTACAAATGAGACACCAAGACACCCACAGCTTACCTATGATAAATTAGACCAATGAAGGTCAATTCTGTGTAGTAAAGTATAGGATTGGTATAACTGAGAATGTCCAACTACAAAGAAAAAAAGGATATAGAAAAGAGAAGAAAAAAAAGAAAGAAAAGAGAGAATGTGCTGCTATGCAAACTCTAGGAAACCCTTTTCTGTGAAGGGGTGTGGTATAGTGAGCCGAGATAAACATGAGTCAGAAGGCCACAATTTGACTCAGCTCTGCACTCAGTACTTAGCCTCTTTGAATGCTATCCTAGTTATGTGCCTTAGGGAAATTATTTAAACTCATTTTGTCAGTTTTTTTTTTTTTTTTTTTTTTTTTGCCTCATCTATGAAACTGGAGTAATAGTATCTACTTTGCTGAGTGTTTTGTGATGACAGGGACTGCAGAGAGTAGGAGCTCTGTAAATCCAGTGAGGCCTACAGCAGGCACTGTAGTGTTTCCCTTCTCTTTTTTCTATGATCGTCTTGGGAAAAGAATAGCAACAGCAAGGGTGAGAGGCAGTCATCAACATGATGTGTGTGCTTGACACAGAGTCTGTCACAGCTGGTCCTTCAGCATACAAGTGGGTGGGGCCTAGAAACTGAGTATGTGTTCCATTCTCCAAGATGTTCAGAAGGGACTTCTTTTTCTAATTTGTGCACAGGTGTCCTGTTCTCCCTCCACCCTACCCCCATTTCTGTACCACTTCCTTACTTTCCATTCCTTTCAGTCTTCTGCATGACTTCACATGGCCATCGTCCGGACTGCACTTCCCACTCTAACCTACCTCACGCCTATTAGGACATCCTGTACCACATGACCCTGCCATGCCTAATCTCTCCAGAGTCCTCGAGGACTCCTCCAGTAGATGATTGCTGATTGCATTAATAAATTCCAGCTAAAGTACGGACGAGAGCTTTCTTTAGTTTTACTGTCTGTTGGCATTTCAACAGAGGTTTCCAGTGTTCCCTTCCAAAGGAGGAAACAGTTGAGAGTTTGAGGTATCAAGGCAAAGATAATGTAGAAAAGCAGTTTGAAAACAGAGGGAATTTTTCAGCCCAGTACACAGTACCTGACCATGTATAATTGGCATTGGATACAGATCAGGAAGTACCAGTGTTACACATTTAATGACCAACCCTTCCTGTGCTATCATCAACCCATCCCTTCAGAGTCAACAAGAACTTTGGACCCTATGCTAACACCCACTTTGAAAGAATAGAATGTAGGGGGGGCGGATTTTGTGGTATAGGAAAAAGAGAAGTGCCCTGAGGGCTAGGAAACTCGGGTCACTGCCCTGCCCCCACCACAAAAAGCTTTGTGGCCTTAGGAAAATTGGTTATGATCTTAGACCTCAGTGACTTCGCTGTGCACCTAAAGACTAAATCAGGGAAACTTTCAGGTCTTTTTCAGTTCTAACCTGTTTCTTTTTTCTCACTACAAACTGAATGGCCTGGAGGGGGAGAAACAACAACAACAACAACAAAAACCAAAGCTGGAGCTGGGGATGTAGCTCAGTGGTAGAGTGTGTGCTTAGTATATGTAAGGTGTTGGGTTCGATTCCCAGCAAAACACACACACACACTCACACACACACACACACACAGATCAATGCTGAATTGTAGTCTTGAATTATGTTGGACTGCTTGTGGAGAGTGTGGCTTCCAGAAAGGCAGGGTACTTTCATGATGTTGGTGGTGGGATCCTTTATTCTGAGTGTGGGTAGTGAATATGGACAAATTACTTAACTTCACTTTTCTTATCAGAGGAATACTAAAACCTATGTGGTAATGTTGGCAGGGGGATTAAGTGAGTTAAACCATATAAGTTCTCAGCACAGAGCACAGTGCCTGATACCTGGTTAAGTCCTCAGTACTTGGCAATGGCGTTATTCATCCTAGCTCTGTTGTTAAATTAGTTCTTGTCTGTCCAACTTATTCACTTTATAGGGCCTCCTTCAATTTTTTTGGTCTGATCAGAGAATAGACTACGTTTATTTCCAAGGTGCTATTTCTATCTTTCAATCTGTCTTTTTATGTTTGTAATAGAAACTTCTATTTTAGAAATTTGGCCAATTTTGAATTTATAGTTCACTTATCCCTCTCATATGTACATAGAATAGTTTCTCAGAAAAATTTCCAAGTCTGACTTATTCCCATAATGGATAGGAAAGTTATTGCCAGTTACCAGGATTTAAAAATTATACAATCTTAATCTTAAAACCCTTGTGACTACACATCCACAATTGCGAGAAGCAGCTATAACCTCTAAGGCTGAGAAAGCAAAGGGAATGGTTGGAATTATTTAACCATAGAAACTTAGAAAAGGGACCCTCACTAATAATGATTTATATTAAGTTGCGATTTCTGTCTCCTGGCTGTTCTATGACTGATTACAGTGCTTGTATCAATTTATACTCCCACCAGCACTATGCAAGAATTATGGTTGTCTAATATTATTGCCAAAACTTGGTATTTGTCATCTCTTTAATTTTATTTATTTATTTATTTACATTTCTATTGGTGCATTATAATTACACATACTGGTGGAGTTGGTTGTATTGCTTTCATTTTAGCCATTCTGGTGGTCTTGAAGTGCCATTGAACTGTGGTTTCTAGTTTGTAGTTCATTGACTGATAATGAAATCAAGCTCCTTTCCATTTGTTTACTGGTTGTTCGGATATCCTATTACATGAAGTGTTTGGTGAAGTCTATTGCCTGCTATTCTATTGGGTTGATACCTTTTTCTTATTGAGTTGTATTTCTTTGCGTATTTTGGACATGAGTTTGTTGTTGAATATACCACCCCAGTTATCTGTGGAATGTGTCCAAGCAGCCATACTAGTTCAGAATGTACTTCCTTTGTTTAAGTGGCCCTAGGGACTGAATTACTATGTTGTTCTTATTGAAGTAACTCAATGAACATGAGTAGTATAGTAGAGGCTCTGTAATTTTCCCTATTATGAGGAAATAGGAATATGTATTTTGTTTATGCTTTATTGGTTCATTCCCTAAGTCTCTTTGAGCACATGCTTATTGAGCATTAATTATGTGCAAGGAGTTGGGTCAGGTGTGTCAGCTTGCTTCTTCCTGAAGTAATAGAACTCAGTCTGGGAACTTTGCACACATTGTCATTGTAATAAGACTCTTACAGACAAAATTAAAACATTCTTCAGGAACCTAAAAAAAATTTGAAAACAGAACAACGCATAATCACAAACTATCCAAGGCCAATGAATATCGGTACCTGAAAAAAGTCTTGAGCAAATGTTAAAAGTGGCCTTCTAAACTTTTTTGACTCATGTTTTTATTCATTTAATCAAATCAACTATTTATTAAACATTTATTAATTAAGAAACTAATATCTCAGGGCTTCTTTTCTTCCACATACTCATCCTGGGTGGTATTGTCCACTCCCATGACCTCAGTTACCAACAATCTGTATGCTGATGACTCCCACATCTATTTCTAGAGCCTGGATGTCCTTCAGAGACTTAGAGTCAAACATCTAACTGCCTGATGAGTATTGTTGCTCAGATATCTCAAGGCACCTGATAAACAATATTTTGAAACCTAACTCATCCTCTTTCTCTAACAAATCATTTCTTTCCTCTTGTTTCCTCTTTCAGTGTATGACATCCACCCAGTTGCCCAAGCAAAACACCTAGAAATCTTCCTCCATACTTTACTCTCTTTCATCTACTCCCCCACCATATCCTTATCAATCACCAATACCTTTTTTTTAGTTGACAGATAAAATCATATGTCTTTATTAGGCACAACATGATGTTTTGAAGTATATATAGTGTAGGATGGCTTGATTTAGATAACCAACCTATTTATTACCTCACATAATTATTTTTGTGGTTAGAACACATAACATCCACTCTGCATTTTCAAAAGTACAATATGTTGTTATTAACTATAGTCAGTGTGTTAATCAGTAATACCTTTTGATCTAACTTCGTAATACAATATCTCTCAAATGATTCTATTCTTTATTTTCCCTTAGCCAATGCTACAACTCATACCAGGGGGATTTCATGCCTAGATTTCCTCATCTCTTTCTCTGCCTTTAGTTTTTGCAGTCGCCAGTGTAATATCTCCCTTTTATAAGACCCTTTAAGACTTCTCTTTGGGTAAAGTTCAGATTCCTTAATATAATCCTGTATAACCTGTCTGTTCCTGTTGCATCTCTGGTATCACAACTCAGAAGCCTCCCTTGCCATTTACTCCTCCTGATGGTTCAGCTCTTGACAAATATTGCTTGCCTGGAGGTGATTTCCCTGATCCTCATGTATCAGTTAAGTGCCCTCCAGCTTCTCTAATCTCTTATTATCACATGTTAAGCTGTAATAATGAAATAATAAATTTGCTTTCCCTCTCTCTCTCCCGTTTTTTTTTTTTTTTTTTTTTTTTTTTTTTTTGGTGTGGTACTGAGAATTGAACCCAGGGCCTTGTACATACTAGGCAGGCATCCTAGCTACATCTCCAGCCCTTTTAATTTTGAGACAGGCATCTACTAAGTTGCCCTTACTGGTCTTAAACTTCTGGGCTCAGTGATCCTTCTTCCTCAGTCTCCCTAGTAGTAGGACTATAAGTATGCACCACCACACCCAGCTTCAAATCTTTATAATCTTTCTCACATCCTCTTAATTTGGTTCTATATTATGGGATGAAATAATAATGGTATTTCCAAATTAACTCAGTATTCTGTTAGGACAGTGTCATATGCTATCTTGGCTTTAGAATCCAGTGGTTTTATGTGAAAATTTTCTCTTCTTGTCAGTAAACAAAGGTTTTGATTCAATAGACTACTTCTATTGAACATGCCTAATTGCTTTGGGGCCTTAAAGTAATGGCATCTATTAATGCCATAACTCTACTTAAATTTTGTCAACCTTTTGGGTTATTCCCCCAATGCTGACTAACCCTAAGAACCTGATTTAACCTAAGATATACATTTTAATGAAGCAAGATATGAAAAAAGTAGCACAATGTCTTTTTATAATTTCCTAGGACTGAAGTTTAGTTGACACTCTAGATGGTGAATTATCTAGGAACTATTTAATAGAATTGTACCCTATTACATCTTCTTAGTAATGTTGGATGGGGTAATTATTACATTGGTAGATGTTTAAAATTTATGTTAATTCTCAGAGATTACTCAAAGGAGCTTTCATCCTTTTACATTGTATGTAAATGTTGGTTCATAAAGTTATAGGAAAAATTGATTCCTTTTTTTTTTTTTTTTTTTTTTTTTTTTTTGGTACTGGGGATTGAATCCAGGAAAACTCTATCTCTAAGCTACACCCCCAACCCTTTTTAAAAATTTTTAAAAATTTTGAGACAGGGTCTCACTAAGTTACTGAGCTGGTCTTAAAGTTGTGATCCTCCTGTCTCAACCTCCTAAGTCACAGAAATTACAGGTGTGCACCACTACATCCGATAGATTGATTTCATTTCAAGGTCAGGGTTAGGATGGTTAAATGAATGTTTCAGAAAAAGAAATACATATTATAGGGGATGCAAGTTTTGGAAAATTCCTCCTGTCATGTATTGTCTGGTACCTACTAACCATTCAATATATTTTTTAAAATTGTGTGAATGAATGAATGAATTGTATTCACCTATGTTTTGTCCTTCTACTCTTATCCAAATTCTAAATTAATAGTAATTATTTCTGAGCCTCCACTCAAATTTTAGATAAGTTTGCTCCAAGTTTTGGCAGCTGAATGCCTCTTAAAGTGCTTAATTAAGAACAATTTGTTAATGATTATCATCTCTGAATAATTTCTTCCTCTTTCATTCCTCAAGCTGTCTTTACACTTTCCATATCTTAGGCTAGTTTTATTAAATAAACGAGAACTAGGCTAGTTTTATTAAATAAAAGAGAACTAGGCTAGTTTTATTAAATAAAAGAGAACTAGGCTAGTTTTATTAAATAAAAGAGAACAAAGCTTTTTTTTTTTTCTTTCTGTCGTTTAATAAATAGGACCTTTTCTATCATTCTTTCTTTGATCCTTTCCAAATCAGCAGTGGTTGCCGTAAGTGACGGCTGAGAGACAAGATGCCAAGTGCAGTGGCTAAATTTAAAGAGCAATGTTCGCACCTGTTGTTAACTGGCAATGACCAATCTCCCGCCCACAGTTTCCTCCACCCCCTGCCTCCCGCCAACTGCAACCCATATCCCATAATCTCTATGTGTTCATGTGTAAATAAGTACTGATGAAGCATCTATAAAAATATTGAGAACCCATAAAGCATTTTGACAGTAAATTAGCTTAGTTTCAGAGGAGCTGAAATTTGGGCCCAGTTTAGCATAATATAAAGATGTATCTGACCTTGAAGTAGGCAGACTCATGTGGCTAGGTAACACCTCAAAATTATTCTTTTTAGACTGCCATACTTTGTGAAATTCTTCTATATGTCAGCATCAGAGGCTCCTATAAATGTCTGTATTGTGCAAAAGAGATAATCTAAGGAATAATTGGCATAATCTAGATTTAGCTTCAATTTTTTGCCAAATTGGTAATTCTAATCTAGAAGAGCTCTGTAGGAGAAAGATAGTAACATAAATAATACACTTGGAGTCTTGAGAGAGGGGAGCTGTGGGCCCAGCCCACCAAATTAGGCTGATCAAATAGGTCTAATAATAATCATAGAATGGGACAGATCTCACAGACCGGCTTAGATACAGTAACAAATAAATCTGATGGAAAGTCAAACATCAAATTACCAGAGCATGGGAGGAAAGTTTAATTGTATCTGGACACTGAACACAGAGGAGGCTGAGCTGGTATTCAAAAGCAGAGTAGGACAGATGGTTATAGGGCAGTAAGGAGCAAAAAGTTTGAGGTTGTCAGTTCTGGGGGATGTTTGGGGTATGGAGAATAGAAATCTAGCAAGAGGATTGATGAGAAAGGTGAAGCACTTTACCAATTTGAAATTTTGTTACAGTTCAGTCCTGTTAGGGAAAGTTCTTTTGACACTTTTGAATACTCTGGAATGGGTTGGTGTTGGGTTCCGCAAGAAAGAAGCTGAATTCCTATGCTCTTAGGAGGTATAGTTTGAGTGCAAAATTAGTGTCCTGACTCTTTGGATCATTTCAGATAGTGACAAAAGACTTTCTAGAACCAAAATCCAGTAGATAGCAAAGGCCATACAGGTTTGCTGCTACCACATTTCAGATCTATAAAAACATGAACAAAGACAATCCTACTTAAACAAGCCCTGCCCTTCCCAACTTAGTTTATGCTCTTTACAGAAAAGACTTAAAGATTGGATGTTCTTGTCCTAAACTAATATTAGATTATAAGGTCATCGGGTTATAAGATGAACATGGAATCAGTCATCCTTGGGAAAACCAGACATGTACCTCTTGTTTTAAAGGGAAAATGTAAATGTATCTCTGATCTCAAGTGTTAAGAGAAAATGGGAGTGTTGGAGGAAGAAAAAAAGAGAAATAAAAACATAGAAGGAAAAAATGAGTGCGTGTTTGTGTATTTCATGAAGTGAGAATAGATAAAGATATAGATAGGAAAAGATATGTAGTGGGGTTTAAGAGTAGCTGAGGGCTGGGGTTGTGGTTCAGTGGTAGAGTGCTTGCCTAGCATGCGTGAGGCACTGGGTTTGATCCCCAGCACCACATTAAAAAAAAAAAAAAAAAAAAAAAAAAAACTAAATAAACAAAATAAAGGTATTGTGTTCATCTGCAGCTAAAAATATTTTTTTTTAAAAAAAGAGTACTTGAATTCTTCTCAGCTTCTCAGCCTAGAAATGTTTGTGATGCAGAAAAGCTGACAGAAAGGAGCACAGGAACTAGGAAGTCATGGGAACATGAATGGTAATGATGGAGAGATGGTTGTAGATGGGTAGGTGTAGAGAAATGGGAATAATGACATCTGGAAAAAGAATGTAGGAAGAATAGCCAGCAAACAGGCATAGGCTGTGGTTCACCATAAATATTTGAAAGCTATACCCTTTCCATTTGCCTTCCCCACTCATACACTTTTTTCTTCTTTAAGAACTACTGATCTCGCTTGAAGAATAATTCACATTATCAGTAAACACAGCCCCCAGACCTCTGAGCAAATTCCTTCATGCTTTTTTGCTCACGTCAATGAACTGTGTGCATCACCTACACACCCTAGCTATTCTGGAATGCTTAGGCAAATACTCCATTGAGTTGAGTCATACTTGAGAGCTGACTTCAGTGTACATTTTAGAAGGGAAACTAGTTAAGGTTTCATGCTCCAGGAAATCTTCTCTGATTAGTTTTAGCTTACTTGTGTGTGTGAGAGAGTGCTGGGAATCAAACTCAGAGCTTTGTGCATGCTAGGCAAGTACTTCACTTGAGCTATAGCCCCAGCCCTGAGCAATCTGTTTTTGGTTTGTTTGGTACCAGGGATTGAAACCAGAAGTGCTTAACCTCTAAGTCACATCCCAGCCCTTTATTTATATTTTATTTTGAGACAGGCTCTCACCAAGTTGCTTAGGTCCTTGCTAAGTTGCTGAGGCTGACTTTGAACTTGTCATCCTCCTGTCTCAGCCTCCCAAGCCACTGGAATTACAGGCATGCACCACTGCGCCTGTTGCAAACTGTTTTTAAGAATGGACTCAGAAACAATTATGCAACCATGTGAGTTTTACTGATCATATTTTTATAACCATAAAAATAATATGTAG
This sequence comes from Sciurus vulgaris, assembly GCF_902686455.1. Lineage (NCBI taxonomy): Eukaryota > Metazoa > Chordata > Mammalia > Rodentia > Sciuridae > Sciurus > Sciurus vulgaris. The sequence goes on along the minus strand of NC_136464.1, from coordinate 54,771,766 downwards.
ATAGGAATAATTTAAACTATTCAAGAGGGTAGTGATCCCTTAAAGCTTCCCAGAGATAACATGTTTTCCTATTAATTCTTCCAGAAATCACTATCTAAATTATTTATTTGTATATACATGCACACACAAATATAATATGAATGAAGTAAGAATAAATATAGATAGCAATAGGAAACCATATATAGTGGGATTTAAGAGTAGTTGAGCCCTTCTTAGCTATAATGACTAGAAATATTTGTGATCCAGAAAACCTGAGAAAAATGATAGAAAAGAACACAAGAACTAGGCAAATACAATATATGTATATGTATACACACACACACACATATGTATATACATCTATATATGCTAAGTTGGTGAGGGTTTTGCTAAGTTGCTGAGGCTGGTCTTGAACTTGCAATCTTCCTGCCTCAAGTTCCTGAGTCGCTGGGATTACAGGCATGTACCACTGAACCTGGTGGATAGTTCCTTTTTAAATGGTTGAATAATAAAACAATGATTTAAAATTTTTTTGTGTTTGATTACTTTGCCATTCTTTATGAATATGAATATATTATCTCTAGAATGATCGGTATGTCTGTGGCACATAAATTCCATAATTGGAAAAACAGGAGAAAGACAATTACAGTAAAATTTCTCAAAGCACAAAGTAGGGTTGGAGGGAACAATCTAGGTTCATAACCAGATTGGACAAAGGCACAGAAGACAAAGACAAAACTAAAATCCCTGATGATCTTAGTAAGAAGGTGTGAAGGGGCGAGAGAAGAAAAAAATGGCACAGCATGGATAAATACATAGAATGCAGTTGGGATAAAAATAGGTAGGTGGAAAATGTAACTGAAGTTGCTCCAGGAATGTCAAGGATTTCTAACATGGGGTGGAGCGGAAAGAGGGTGTTATTCTGTGCAGCTGTTGAATGGGGTGCTCATTCCTGAGTTTTCAGTTTCCACTTGTTGGGCAGTAAAGCTTTTTGGGTGAGTGGCATGATAGTTTCACCCAGAGAAGCCAATCATTTTACTGTTCTAGGGCTGGGTTTAAGAATAAAAGGAAAAGTTCCACTTTATTATCTGGTTATTCTTTTTCTAATTTTTTTTTTTTTAGTTGTCAATGGACCTTATTTTATTTATTTATATGTGGTGCTGAGAATCAAACCCAGTACCTCACACATGCTAGGCAAGCACTCTACCACACAGCTATAACCACAGCCCTATTTGGTTATTCTTTTTTAAAAAATATTTTTTAGTTGTAGATGGACACAATATCTTTTTTTTTTAATTTTATTTTTATGTGGTGCTGAGGATTGAACCTAGTGCCTTGCACATTGGAGGTAAGCATTCTACCACTAAGCTATAACCCCAGTCCCCTATTTGGTTATTCTTGACCAATAAATTACCATTTAGGAAAAACTTTGAAGAATATTATTAGAACAAGTGGTAAAATTTTCTTTGTGTGCTTTTGTTGCTAGTTTTGTTTTAATTTCACCTAAGGCTATTTTACAAATTAGTTTTCCAAAATTTAGGATAATACTTGTATTTGCTATCATACCTGTTTTTCTGTTTCAGATTTTAAAAGGAGGTATGATAATTAACCAGATCATAATAATAAGCAGATAGCAAGGAAGTCTCTTCTGAGGAAATTCTGAGTCCATATTATGAACTTGTTTCTTGTGGAAGGAAATATTTTCAAGAGAAAGTAATTAGGAGTTATTCCAAAGACCATCTTAGCAGAATTATGAAACTCCATTTAAAAATCTTTACATGGTTTTTAATACATTATCAACTGGTCCTTTCTATAGTTTAAAAAATGCACACTGGGTCAAGTACGGTAAGATACAGAGTGCTGTTTCTGGAGAGTGTGAGAATATCAGTATAAGGATGCTGTAAAACAGAGTATTCGAAGTGTATGTAATCTGTTGGCATGTACTTATTCTGGGACTTCCGTATTGAAATCATTCTATTCCTCCTGTATTATGCTACACATCACAGTCATTAGACCATTTTATGCTGCAAAGTTAATTTCAGTATATCCAAATACAACCAATTATGAATTCTAACTCTGGCATGTCGTTGAGAGTTACAGCATACCCAGTTAGTGGTTATCAATTTGGTACCCATTTGCTAACTTTGGAAGACTCACAACTCAACTTGGAACAAAGCTTTGCATAGATATCTATTTCCCTAGTTACCCTTATCCTAGCTCTATCTTGTGAACATTAGCCAAATCGAACATGTCATCTCTTATTGCTCTATTATGAGGGGCTCGGGTGCCAATTACCGGTTCCCTAGAATTTGCCTGTAATTGACTATGTCCCACAATAGGTAACTCTGGAAGTGACAGGCAGCCTCAAGTGTGGTTCTCCCGCCAGTCCATTGGGCTTTGCAGGAAGCCCCGCCTCATCAACTCAGTCAAGGGTGGTAGTTGGCCCGGGGTCGGTGAGTGGCGGGTCTTAGCTCCGCCCCAGCCGTCCGCTGCGCTGCCTGGGTCGGCGCCGTTTCCAGTTGAGAGATGGCGGCCGCCGCAGGTAGATCGCTCCTGCTGCTCCTCTCCTCCCGGGGCGGCGGCGGGGGCGCCGGCGGCTGCGGGGCGCTGACTGCCGGCTGCTTCCCCGGACTGGCGGTCAGCCGCCACCGGCAGCAGCAGCACCACCGGACGGTGAGCGAGCGCGCCGGGCGGCTCCGGGGAGGGCGGGGCGGCGCTGGCGTGTCGGAGCCGCGGGCGGGCAGGCCGCCGGGGCAGCGGGCGAGTTACCTCAACTCCCGGCCGTTCCCGAGGTTGCAGGGCACAGTGGAGCCGCCGTGCCCTTCAGGCGCCTGCGGCGGCGACCAGGAAGGGAGGGCGGGCGGGAGGAAGCCAGGAGGAGGAGGAGGGGCGACGGCGGGGATGTTCCCGCAGGACTGGGGACACCAGGGCGGGGAAGGGACGGGACTTGAACCTCTCCCTGACCCGCCTCCGTTCTCGGTCCCTCCTCTCTTCTTTCTTAAGAGCTCTGCCCCAATGCTCCGAACTGAGCCCCATGCAAGTTGTCCCCTTCCTTCCTCCTCTTGGCGGGTTGGGGTGCCCTAAGTTGCCGCGGCTGCCTTGTGTATGTGTCAGAAGAGTGGCAGTGCCATGCTGCTGGAAACTGTCCCCAGAGAGCAACCCAGGACCCCAGCGGGGCTGCTCACTCGTCCTCTCTCGGCCCTAGGGGAACGACCAAGAAGGAAAATCAAACTTTATCCCCCTCTCTGACTTCCTGCATATGTGTGTGCAAGGGGACCAGCTTCCTCGAGATGGATGCTGCATTGCTTCAGGAGACAAGCTCCATCCCCTCGGGTCCTTAAAGGTCCTCAGTGGTTCTTTCCGAGGGCTGGTTTTTAAGCTTCAGGAGTGCCTGAAGAAGGAAGGATGGGCAGCAGGCACAGGGGAAGAGAATATGACAAGTTGTTCCAGAGGCAGAGATTTGGTGGTTGTATTAACCAGTTATTGCTGGGTTTCATTGGCTGGCAATGAAAGGGCGTTTCTATTTGAACAGCCTTGGGGTGTGTGCCGGGAGGGATGGGTAGGAGGGAGAGGGTGAGAGATTTCTGTTTTCATTTGCGAGAGATCGACTTGGCATGGAGTTCATGACCTAACAAGTCAGCAGGTTCCCTTCCTTTGGACTTTCTAGACCCATATGTGTTGGGCTCTGGCCAACTCTGAGAGAATGAGTGTAGATTTTATGTCCTAGGGCTAAGTTGTGTAGTGTGGTAGTTAAAAAAGAAGATCACTGCAGACAGCTTAATGGGAGGAACTAGTGCCTTTAGCTCTCAACAAACACATCACCTGTCTTGTTCTGATCACATAGCTCTTAAGAGGACAAAACTGGATGTTTTCAAAGAGGAAATCCTTAGACCCACGATAGCATAAATTGTCTGAAAGAGCTATGAAAAGAACTGATGCTCTGCAAATGCAAGAGAGTATTGCCATTATTAGTCATAGTTATGGACCCTATCTTCATTCCTGTGAGAAAATTGCACTTTTTCATATTTGGCATACAGGCATATTGCTTTGCTGAAGCTTTTGGGTGAGAGCCGAGCTTTTTCTTCAGTTTAGATTTGCGTGTTTCATAGCCTTGAATTATGTGTTTTGTTCTCTTAAAAATATAAGGCTGTCCCAAATCTGATTGCATTCCTCTCCCTTCCAAACTATTTAAAGACTTCCCAAGTTGTCTTTCTCTCTGTTTTTTGATAAGACATCTTCTGACTTTGCACCGTTTGTTTTTAATACTGTTTGGGTGTGGTATTCACGTAGCATTTTAAAATTGTGCCTCATGGATTTTCTACTGTGTGAATCCATCAGGCTGTGAGTGTCTTCCTTGTGGGGATACTTCATGAAAGTGTTCTTCTGTGCTATTCTGGGGTGGGTAAAACTGATGTGCTGAATTTGTAACTGAAAGTACATTTACAATGAAGTGTTATTTCTGAAGGACAGAAGTGTTGTCATGGGAATGGTGACTTGTAAATGAACTTAGAATTCTAAGATTTTGAAAAAAGTTGAACCTTTTTAAAATGTGTAAATGGATTTTTAATTTTTCTGTGCTTGCTCTGAAATCGTGTGACCAGTTGTCTCCATCTATTCTACGATTCCTCACAAGACAATTTGAAAAGTATCTGTTAGAGATTAAATTTTTGGTATTTCTTGCCTGAAATTGAGATCCAGAAAGGCTAGAAACTTGGCCAGGATTAACATAGCTGACATATAACAGTTTTAGGACTCCTACTCACTCCAGATATTAAGACCTCCTTGTTGTGTTCTTTTTAATATAACTGCAATTGCTCCTTTCCATCTCCGACCTCTATTCTAAGATTAACTAATTGTTTGTTACAAAATTATTGGTATTTTGAAGTCCCATGAGTGGGAATTCTGTTAGTAGGTGTGATTTGAGGCACATGTGTTAGGTGAATGTGGGACTAAACAACTTTCTAGAAAGAATAGATGTTCTTATAAAGGTACATGAGAGACACTAAGGTTGATTCTTGTACAGGAGACATCCTGTGTGTGTGCAGCAGATGGCACTCTGCATTGGCCTGGATCACAAGTCCAACTTGTGCCACTTTTGTTCTGCTGTAGTAGGTATGGTAAATTAGAGCAGGGGGACATAATCGATTATAGTACTGCTTACTTTTTTGTCATCTTTTTGGAAATACATCTTTTCTAAGTTTGGAGAATGAGTTCAAAGCAATATAGTAGTTCAGCTAGTTGGTAAATTCAGTTGTAAAGTTAGAAACATAATTTACCTTTTCCCAACCTTCATTAAAACATCTTTCAAATTTTTTTTTTCCCAGTACTGGGAATTTTACCCAGGGTGCTCTATAACTCAGTGATACCGGTGCCCTTTTGCTTTTTATTTTGAGACAAAATCTTGATAAGTTATCTGGGCTGGTCTTGAATTTGTGATTCTTCTGCCTCAGCTTCCTGAGTAGATGGGATTATTGGTTAGTAGCTGGGATAACAGGTGTGTGTCACCATGCCTGGCCTTTTTTTTTTTTTTTTTTTTTTTTTTGAGGTAGTGTCCATTAGATGTTTGAGTTGTTGCCCATGCTGGCCTCAAACTCCTGGGCTCAAGAGATCCACCTCCCTCCGACTCCCAAGTAGCTGTGACTGTAGGTATGTGCCGCTCTACCCAACTTTAAAGAAGCCTTTCAATTGAGTACAGTGACTTTTTCAATATTTTTAGCACCATCTAGTGTAATTTTCTCCTTCCTGTGTGAAGAACCTGTTATTGCTGTCCACATTTTGACTGTAACTGAGACTGATATAAAATGTTTGCTGTTTGCCTGTCTGTATGGTAAGTGAAGGTGGCTGCTATTTTCAAGGGAAACTGCCTTTCATTGTGGGCTGAAAATTCTTTGCTAAATCAAACTGTCTCATCTCTGATTATGACAGTGTGACCATTGGCATTTCCTAGTGATCAACTGCTGTGTGTATTACTTTATCTCTTACTTAAGTCTGTCATTGTACTGTTACGGTTTGTTGCTGTCCTCTACTCTTTGCGGGTTTTTGACAGTGATACTGTTTCAGTTTAGACTGAAAGTTTTAATGAGTTTATATTGCCTGACACCAGTCCGAGTTCTTTATTGAGTTTTCGATGGTCTGGCCCAATCGACCTCTGCAGCACAGATCCTCCACTGTACTCAAGCCAATCTCTGCACTGTCCCTTACGTTCATACTAACAGTTTATGTAGTTTCTGTAGCTTAATTTCAGTCTTCATCACTTCTAATCTCTCCTCAAACCTCTAATGTCTATTTTAGGGTAAAGACTCTGACCCGCAAATTCTATTTTGGTTTGTTTTGAGACAGTCTATGTTATTTATTTTGTTATTTATTTTTGTTATTTATTTTGAGACAGTCTATGTTATTTATTGGCCTTGATTGTCCTGCTTCAGCCTACTGAGTAGCTGGAACTACAGGTATGCACCTAGATTACAACTCCTTTTGAATCTAACATTTTCGCTAATCCCCGTTAGATTATGTTTGTGGTTCAAAACAGCTAGGACTAAAATTCCTTTAAGTAGAGGTGGGTTCACAGTTCAGGTCTGAATCTTTATTTGTGTGATTCCTGGCTCTTTTTTTTTTTTTTTTTTTTTTTTTAATCTTTGGTACTGGGGATTAAACCCAAGAGTGCTTTTATATCTGGGCTATATTCCCAGCCTTTTTATTTTTTATTTTGAGACAGGTTCTTACTAAATTGTTGAGGCCGACCTGGTATTTGTATCCTCCTGCCTCAGGCTCCTGAATAGCTAGGATTACAGGTGTGCACCATCAGGCCCAGTGATTCCTGCCTCTTAATTCCTTTTTTTTCTTGTTCTGTCTTCTCTGAATTCTCATGGGATTTATTATCTTCAGGACACAGATTGACACTGTCGTGTTCTCTCTTGACATCTTATCTTAGTGGGGAGATGAAGCAAAAATTTGTATCTTACCCCTCTCCCCAACTTGTTTAATAGTCTTTTGCTTAGGTAGCCAAATTTTGATAATTGCTTTAAGCTTGGTATTGCCAGTGCTATCTTTGGTTGTATATTATACTTCTTTAGGTTGAATTGGTGGAAAGAAGTGGTACCATTGGATTAGTTTTATAGTGTTCACAAATTTTCTGTCTGTAGTCAGCAAAAGTATGATAATTACCCAGATTATTATAAATATATACTTTTTTTTTTTTTTTTTTTTTTGGGTGCTGGGGATCGAACCCAGGGCCTTGTGCTTACAAGGCAAGCACTCTGCCGACTGAGCTATCTCCCCAGCCCCTATAAATATATACTTGAATCAAATTCCAAATTTGTAATAGGATTTTGAGGGCTGAGGTTGTGGCTTAGTGGTAGAGCATTTGCCTAGCATGTCTGAGGCCCTGGGTTCAATCCTCAGCACTACATATAAATAAATAAATAAAATTAAGGCATAAAAAAATACAGTAACTACAAAAAATATTTTAATACATTTTTTTTAAAGAAGCAAACATCTTTTTATTCATTTTAAATCTTGAAAATATTTGAGTGAATGAACTTGGATACATTCAACATATTCTGATTATTTGAACTTTTCTGAGTCTTAAAGGATGCCATTGTATGCTTTTTATGGAACTCTAATGGGAAACCTAAATACAGGACTGGAGTTGTGGTTCAGTGGTAGAGTGCTTGCCTGGCATGTGTGAAGCCCTGGGTTCGATACTCAACACCACATATAAATAAATAAAAAAGTAAAAGATCCATTGACAGCTTAATATATATATATATATATATATATATATATATATATAAAACAAACAAACAAAAAAAAAACAGCAGCAAGAATAGTGTAATTAACTAGACATGTTGGCACATGCCTGTAATCTCAGCAGTTCAGGAGACCTAGGCAGGAGGATTGCAAGGTCAAGGCCAGCCTCAGCAACTTAGCAAGACCCTTTCTCAAAATTAAAAATAATGAAGGACTGGGGCTATATCTCAGTGGTAGAAGGCCCCTGGGTTCAATTCCCAGTACCCGGACAAACAGACCCAAACAAACAATGGTATATTGGAAATCGGGCATTGTGGTGTGCTTCTGTAATCCCAACTATTTGAGGCTGAGAAGGAGGAGGATCACAAGTTGAAGGCCTGGATAATTTAGTGAGACTGTTTAAAAAGAAAAAAAAAAAAAAAGGTTGGAAGTGTAACTCCGTTGTAGAGTGCTTCGCTAGCATATGCAAGGCCTTGGATTCAATCCCTAGTACTACAAAAACAAACCCAATAACAGTACATTGACAGCCAATCGTTTTCTGTGTGGGGGACTGCCTCCCTGTTTAAATCAAAGCTTTCTACAAGATCTTCATTAATGCCATTTTAAGAATAACTTCTGGGATGCTGTTTTTATTCCTTTTTGCATTCTAGCTTTGTGCCCCTACAGGTTTTCTTAAAAATTGTTTTTCTGTGATTAAGTTTAAGATTACTTTTTAATATCTTGGAATATCTTCTCAGTCTCAGGTTTTGAATCCTTTATTCAACTGATTAATGTCCAACCAGGGTTCAGGGAATGTATTAGAATTACTAGAATAACATGTTGTGAGGAGGGGCTGGGACTGTGACTCAGTGGTAGAGCGCTTGCCTCTCATGTGTGAGGCACTGGGTTCAATCCTCATCACCACATACAAATAAATAAATAAAAGAAAGGTATTGTGTCCATACACAACTGAAAATATTTTTTTAAAAAGAATAACGTCCTGAGGAAAAGGAAGATGTTACTGTGGAGAATTTGTCTACAAAATTCTAGAATTAGAGCTCAGTCACTTTTGAGGGAATGAGTGCAAGTGTGATGAGATGGCTTCTAGTGGAGCTGAAAACGGACCATACATCTGGTTTTCTCAGTTATTTTCTTACTAAATTACACAATACTGGGTTTAAAAAGAGAATTTAAAAAGTCAAGTTCTTAGAGTAAGTACCCGTGTTAGTCAGCTTTCCATTGCTTTGACAAAATACCTGAGAAAACCAACCTAAAGGAGGAAGCGTTTATTTTGACCCGTGGTTGCAGCCCTTGGTTACTTGTCTCCATTGTTTCTGGGCCTGTGGTGAGACAGTACATCATGGTGGCAGAAAAGCGGGGATAAAATACATAGCCAGTAATCCACTAAGCCCCACTTCTTAAGTTTCCATTGCCTCCCAGTAGCCCATTGAGGGTAAATTCATCCAAGAATTCAGCCATCGGTGAAATTAGAGCCGCCATGATCCAGTCATCTCCCTGAAGGCTCTACTGCTGCTCTGGGGGCCAAGGATTCAACACACAAACCCTTTGGGGAACATTTCATATCTAAACATTTCACCCGTGTACCTGAACTCAAACTCAGTCTTGATAAGTATTTTCTGAATTAGATCAAGCTGACTGACACCTGTTTAAAAAAAAAAAAATCTGCCCTCTGCAGGTTGAAAACAAAAGGTAAACAATTCATGTATTTCATTGCACTTTGTTAAATGCTTGCAGTGAGACAGCTTGTTTGAAATGAAAGTTGACTTCAAGCAAATTAATTTAAATTAGTGAATTATTGACCCACAAACCATGTATAGGCTTGACTTTTTTATGTTGATGAAAATATAACTTGGTAAATTTTGTCACCAACTGGGCCTAATAGCTTGCTAAAGCTAAACTTTTTCTGATACAGTTCTGGGATAACTGGATAATATGACATTGCATTATGCCACCTCTCTTAAAAATAGTCTTTTCCGAAGTTTTTTTTTTTTTTTTAACAACATCATATTTATTAACTTGAAAGAGTGTTTTACTTTTCATGCTTTGTTACTTAAGTTTTCAGTTTTTACATTTTTTTTAAAACTTGTTATTTATCATCCTTTTTGTTGTTTGAGGAATTCTTGTAAATCACTAGAAAATTGCTGAGGAGTCCATTAGGTATATGATGTTGTCCAGAGGACAGTCAAAAATGTGCAGTCCTGAACTATATTGCCTTACAGCTAACAAGATCCTTTAAAAATTCCTTTTTCACCTTCTAAGACAGATCTTCGTGTGTTTCTTACTTAATCTGCAATAAGTAATGTTACGGGATATTTAAGAGTATTAATGTCTGCTTTAAATTTTAGTTCAGAGAAAGTTAATGTGACTGATAATTTGTCAGATAAGAAGAGAGCAAATTTGTTAGCTTGAACTACCTGATCTCTATAAACACAGGCACATTGAAGAAAGCATCTAAGATCTGAGGGCATTATTCTTTTAATTCTCATCATAACCTTAGGACAGGTATTATTATCTTCTTTTTATAGATGAAATTGAGGATGATACAGATTCACTTGTTCCTAAGTGTCATGAGCTGTTCTAGTGCCAGGATGCAAAGATGGACAGGACAAATGGCTTTGGATTTAAGCCAAGGTCTGGCAAGAACTAAAGCTATACCATACTGAGTGTCAGTGTGAGTCCTCCTTCCTCTTCATCTGCTCCTTCACCCTCATTTCTTTTTCAGGTATCTACTGCAGTTTTCTTCCCAGAGATATCCATGTACTGACTACATTTCTTAAATCTCTTTCCTCATCCTCCCTTGGGGAGTGGGGGGTCTAAGGTATTTCCCTCCTGGGGATCCTGGTAGTTAAGTTTGGAATGCTAAGCAGTCCCAGTAAACCTGGCAATTATTGAGTATTGCTTGAATACCAAACTTTTTTTTTTTTTTTTTTTTTAAATCACTTCTAGTGTATTTCACAATCCCTTAGGCAAAATACTGCTCTTGTACAGATGAACAATGAAGACCTGGAAAGGTCCAGTAACCTGGAGTTACTCATTCAGAAAGTATCCATGGAACTCATTCTTTTATGAGACACTGTGCTAGGCACTGGTACCATAAGACTTCACAGTTTAGCCAGGGGACATTGTGAATCAGTGCAACTGTATTGCTGAATTTTTTTTTTCCTGATGGAGGCTCTCGGGGAGCACTCAGAGGGCCCTGTTGGAGCCGTGGAAGGACTCGGAGGAAACATTGCTTGAGCTGAAACATGAGAAAATACAGCACGTGGCAGACTGGAAAAGTGTGGTTGGCATGAAGGAGTAAGATATATTTGAGAAGCAGTCAGTAGTTTGTTACATGCAACCAGATTATGGACAAGAATAGTTGGAGATTAGGCTGGATGGTAGTAATGATATCAGTGATAGTTAATATTTATCAAGTACGCAATGTGCCAAGCTCTTTACATTGGTTATCTCCCTTAATCCTTGCCTTCCCCTATGGCATGGGTACTGTTATTATTCTCATTTTACCTCAGATTGTTTAAGTGATGTGCGTAGGATCGCAGCTGGTAAGTGACACACAGTAAATTACTTGTCCAGGATCACACAGCTAGTAAATAGCACATCTGACGTATTAACCCAAAGAGTCTGACTCCAGAGTCTGACATTTCACCCCTGTGCTGAGGGGGAGGGATCAGACTGTGATAGTGAAGGAACTTGTAAAGCAGTTGAAATTTTGTGTGATGTGTCAGTTTTTCAATCCACATAGAAGTACATTTTGCATTTTACATTAGGACCCATTATGTGTGCACATTGTGTGCAGGTAAAACTAAAGAAAAGTCTCAAGAAAGTATGCATGAAGCATATATAGATTCTGTTTTATTGAAGAAATACTGGTGGGGCTGCCCCCTAAATTGATTTTACAACTTAATCTACCATCTGGAAAAAATACCTCTTGTCAGTAGATGAGCTGTTGAAGATTTTAAGTAGGAGAATCACTTGATTTAGGTTTGTACTTTTAGGTAGGTCACTCTGTCAACAGGTGTGAGGGTGAGCGGAAAGGATGGGACCAAAGAGGCAGAAGAGAGCGGTAAGGGGCAGCTCAATGGATCAGGTAAGAGATGCCTGAATTAGGACAGTAGCATTGGGGGTAGTGAAAAGGGAATAGAAAAGATAGAGATTTCAGAAATAGAATTGATAGAACTTGATAACTGGATACGGACTATCTCTTAGCTAGTACCAGGGAGAAGGGCAATTCAGTTTAAGATCTGACTTTATTACTCGGGCACTGAAACTTTATTTCTTGACCTTCTTTGAAGTATTCCTTTTTATAGTAATGTTAAAATGCTTTATTATCTTCTCTGTGCCTCTAATTTTATATTTTAAAATGTACTGTTGTGCTTTAGTTATATTTAAGAGATTTAAAAATTTATGTATCAAATCAGATGCCCACCTTATTCTCATGTTCCCACCTCCTCTCCGTTTCCCCATAGAATTTGGAAGATTTGCACAGCAGTGAGAAAAGGTACACACAGCATGAAACGCACTCAGCAGATCATCGTTGAAGGAGTGCATTCTGTACATCACAGTCTTCAAAGCTTGTGTAGTAGTTCTTAATATTATGTTCATTGACTAGAGGAATACTTTTAAGTAATTGACTTTGTTCTTGTTGATTCTCCATTTTTGTAATATATGAGTTGATAAAGAGCTCTAATTGCCTTGTTTTGATTCACTTTAGGAAATATTGACCTTTTTTTCCCTTTTTAATTTGTTTAATTGACACATAAAATTATACTATTAATGGGGCACTTTGTGATTCTTTGATCCATGTATACATTGTGTAATGTTCAAATTAATGTAAAAACATCCATCTCTTCAAACATTTATTATTTCTATGTGGCAAAAACATTCCAATATTGTGTAATATTTATCTACAGTCACCCTACTTTGTAATAGGACACCATTTCTTTCTTATTTTAAGTAGATTTTCCTAAGTGTGCAACCTTTTCTTCCTAAAAATTTACCCATCTTCATTTCCACATTAGAAATGTAAATACATGAGATTCCTATTGCTTCTGCCATCCCCATCTCTTAAGAGGTATAAACATTAAAATAAAATGATTTGGAGTGATTGTTTAGCATTTTAATTGACTAGGTACCTTACTGGATTGGTTTATTTAGAAGGCATAAATTCTTAGTCCTCTAGGCAGTATAATACAAAAATAGCTGTTTCTTTGATAACCGTGAGTTTTTAAGAGACATTGCAGTTTCTGCTCTACCAGAAGAGGTTCTATTTGCAATTTAGTTGGTGAACCTTTTGGAATCTTATGAGTAAAGGATTGCTGTACCATCACAGAAAATTTTTGTTAGTTCTAAAATAGATAAATAAATGAAGAGGTGATAGTTGTGAGGTGTGTGTGTGTGTGTGTGTGTGTGTGTGTATGTGTGTGTAATTGAATAAAATAAAAGTAATTGAAGAGGATTAGGTGACATATGGTATATAATAGTTAGGAATCTGAGTTCTATTCCTCTCTCTTCCATTAACTTGGTATTTGATCTTGGGTGCTGGGGTATAATTCAGTATTAGAGCACTTGCCTAGCATGTGCAAGGCACTGGGTTCAATTCCTAGTACCACAACAAAAATAAAACAAAAAGAGGCTATTTGATCTTGGGTAAGTCACTTAAACTTTTTTGACCTTATTATTTTTGTCAGGTAAATAAGGATGCTTGATTAAGTGAACGTAAGGAACTTACTTCTTCAATTATAAGATACATTTCATTTTTTATAATGCTTTATAAGTATCTTTTATATTATTTAATTGGTGGCTTGCATGAAGTCATAAACCCGGATGTCATGTATTTGCTTATTTGTACAAGGATCAAGAACTTGAAGAAAGATAAATAGCCTTCCAGTTCCTTTTCAGGACATTCTCCTTAATTGCTTCTGATTCCTTGATGAACAGTTTATCCTGTATTCATTCACCTTTAAATGGTTCATAGTCCTTTAGTCCCATCTTTTCTTCTTTGTCCCAAACTATTAAAGGAGTGGAGGAAGAGGTGAAGATGTGAGTTGGGAGAAGAGACAGAGGAGTTGCGGTTGGAGTGTTGAAGTGAGATTGCATTGCATCGATGAATTAATTGAGTTGTGCTCAACAGACTGAAGTAGAAAATGTTCCTGCTTTCTTTTGTAGTTATGCTATTGGAATTCTCAGGGTAAAACCTTAGTAAGTGGTTAGTTGCCCCTAGTACCTTACAGGCATAAATCATCCAGCTCCATGGAGCCCAGTATAGTATCAGCTTGTGGACACTATCAGTGTTGGATGGTTTATCAGAATTGATGAGTTAAACAGTCCTAGATACCACTGTCTAAATCCTTCAACTCTTGGGAAAATACAGCTGTAAATCATATTGTTCTCTGAGCCCAGACACTACAGTGGCAGAGATCATAGAAATGTCAAGAAGGAATAACCTTTCTCATTCACACAGCAGCTAGTAGTTTTAAAAACAGTTCACATAATGCTGAAACAAGCTGGACTACATGAAAAGCCTAAGTAACAGTAGTCATGAGAAATGATTATAAAGTGGTTATTTAAAGGCAGGCTAGGGATGTAGCTTAGTGGTAGTGTGCTTGGCTAGCATGTGCAAGGCCCTAGATTCAATCCCTAGCACAGCAAAGAAAAACCAACAAGCAAACAAAAATTGAAAGCAATTTAAGGAATGATAGAATAACATGTACCTGGCATGTATTGGTTGGGGTTGGGCAGTGCTGGACACTGCAAGAGAGAGAAAGGAACTATTTGAAAATAGTACTGCCAACTCCAGATTCTTTACATATATATAGTTCCAAAGATGACAGATTTTTGGAGGTGTTTATTTTCTTTCTTTCTTTCTTTACTTACTTGCTTACTTATTTTTTAAATGTGGTGCTAAGGATCAAACCCAGTGCCTCACAGGTGCTAGGTGAGTACTCTACCGCTGAGCCACAACCCCAGCCCATGGAGGTGTTTATTCATTTAATTTTTTTTTTTTTAGTTGTCAGTGGACCTTTATTTTACTTATTCATATGTGATGCTGAGAATTGAACCCAGCGCCTCACACATGCTAGACAAGTACTCCACCACTGAACTACAACCCCAGCCCGGAGGTGTTTATTTTTTATCTAACCTTCTGAATTTCCATTCTGCCATTACTGTATTCTGTATCTTGTACTGCCAGAATTCTGCTCACTGCCATGAAGCAGTGCTGTGGTAAGTGACATTACATGTGTACATATTAGTACTTTGAGCACTTTGGCCTGCTTCTTTATTTTATGCCTTTTTTTTTTTTTTAAGTATTGGGAATAAAGCCCAGGAATACTCTACCACTGAGCTACATCCCGAGCTACATCCCCAGCTGTTTTTTATCTTGAGACAGTGTCTTGCTAAGTTGCTGAGGCTGACCTTGAACTTGTGATCCTCCTGTCTCAGACTCCTCAGTAGCTGGGATTACAGATGTTGGCCATCACATTTTATTCTTTTTTTTTTTTTAACCTCCCCCCCAAAATGAAATATTAAACAAAAAATTAAAAATTTCAGTTCTGACTTAAGCATCAAAGCGAATTGTTTAAGCACAGTTTAGATTATAAAACAGGAATTTAGTATATCATGGTATTATAGAGTTTTGGAAAATTCATTTATTTTATAGAGAGCCAAACTCTAGTCAGTGCTTTCTTTAGTTTTACTATCTCATTCTATATTGGTCTTTGATTCAGAATGAATTCAGGTTTTTAGTATGACCAAGTGCCACAAAGTTGGATGAGCTTTAAATGTATAAGATAATACATTAATGTATAATGTAACTAGAGCTGTTAGCAGTAAAAGGAGAATGAAAGGGAACTATAATAGATTTCTTGTCTAAAATGAGTATTCTGGGTGGATTAAAAGCAGAGAAGCTGTGCTCTGAGTTACGGATCTGAAGGTCACATCACAGCCAGGATCAGAAAATCATGGCATGGGCTGGGGATATAGCTCAGTTGGTAGAGTGCTTGCCTCATGAGCACTAAGGCCCTGGGTTCAATCCCCAGCACCGGGAAAAAAAAAAAAAAAAAAAAAAAAAAAAAAAATCATGGCACTAGTGGAAGAAAAGATGGAAGAAACTGCTGATGAGCATGCTCTCAAAGGAGAGCACTTGGAAAGGCCATTCTATTACCGGAGGGTTTTTTTTTTTTTTTTTTTTTTTCCTTTTAAGGGTGGAAAGGAAATGACATTGTGTACAGATAAACATACAAGGGGAAAAGTCGTCTTTTTAAATTATAAAGTATATCATGTGTATAAAAACAAGTGGAGTAAGATAACGTATGCCCTCTAGCTTGAGAAATACCGTAATTGTGTCCCCAAGTACTCTTCCTTAGTCCTCTTTCCTGTCCTCTCTCCCAAAGTAACATTCTCTTAAACTTGATGTTTACCCTCCATGCATGTATTTTTCCTTTTGCTGTATATGTTTGTATCCATAAGCCTTTATATAGTATTGTAAACATGTTTTACAACTTTATTTAGAAGATATTATACTATGTATCCTTCTGTAGTTTATTCTTTTTGCTTAATATTTAAAATATAGTTGATACATGTGGTTCTGGTTCATTCATTTTTAACTACTTTGTGGCATTTCTGTCTCTATTCCATATATTTAATCATTATCCTGTTGTCTGAATGTGTTTTTAGCTGAATATTTTGAGGGACAGGAAAGGGAAATCTATTCTGTCATTTTTTAAGTTGGACAAGGAATGTTGTTTTGACTTTGAGAAAGGCCAATTTCCTTTTTTGGTGTGCAGTCCCGTTTATCAGAATCCTGGGAAAACCCTTTGTACTTCCCCCAGAGGAGGCAGAGAAGGGTAATGTTTCATTACACAGATGAATATGTCTTGCACAAAATGCAGAAGAGCATCTGCTATAATACAGCAAGCTCATGAGGCATTGAGCTGCTGCAGCAAAAGCTTGGTTTACTCCACTAAAATCCTCAAATTTTTCAAATCAGACAAGCTGTGAATGGAAACTTGTTGGCATTAATTCATTGTTTCTGAGTGTTTGGAATTATCTGCTATTTGGATACTATCTGCTTAGTTTGTAAAAGGATATGTGCCTGTTATGGTAAAAAGATTGTTCTTGAATTGTGTTATAATTTTATGGAGCAAGCCAGAGGAAAAATGAGGTCTAGGAAAGAGGAGAGATAGTTGGTGTGAAATAAATATTTGTTTTAATAATAAACATATATCAATCCATGTTTATTCTTACTTTGTAGTTATTGTTTTAAAAAGACAATCTCTGATAAATTTTATTTTCTTGATTTTATGCTGTTGTCTTTCTTTTGCAGCATCCTTGATAATGGTTTGAGCATTTTTACAGATACATAGTGCAGAGGTTCATTCAGGTTGTCCCGCCAAATGATTTGCTATATTGTGCATTAACCAGAAATGCTGAGGCAGCTAGGGAAACACTAATAAATGGGATGCTTTCCAGGGATGGTAGCTAAGGCAAAGCAAACACAAGCCAAAAGTGAGAAGAAAATGTTTCTTAGGCATTCAAACTGTAGTCTGGCCAGATATGCCATTAACACTGAATATCTTCTTCTAATTAAATTAATTGGGACCTGGGCAGTTTGAAATACCAGATTGTGTGTTAAAAAGAGTGGCCAGTTTTAAGCATATTAGAATTATGGATCATGCAAGAATAGTCTTTTGGTTAAAACTTACTGAGAATGAAAAAATTGTCTTTGGCTTTTTTTTGATAGATTCTGGAGCCTCAAGAATGATTAAACTCAGGGACCTGTTTGTTTCTTCCATAGTTTTGAGAGAAAGGATACTGAATGCACCTGCAGCAAAGGAAGAGTCTTCTTTTGGTTGTTGTTTTTGTTTGTTTTGTAAGAATGATTACATGGAGGAGAATGATTAAGAATTAAGAATGATTTTTTTTTTTCTGTTGTTTTTCTTGCTAATCACACTTTTTTTTTTTTTTTTTTTTTTTTAACCCATGCATAGTATAAGTGTGAAGAAAGGAGACAGTGGTATGGGAAAGATGTCTTTTATTTTTGTTCTTGTTTTGGAATGTTCTCCAGTCATTTCAAACAGAACCCCTATTCTACAGAGTTGTAATGATGAGGGAAATAAATTGGATTTTTTTCTTTTTAATGCACCAAGATTTCTCTGGTTTGTAAATGAATATGAATAGCCCAAGGGCTTCTGTTGTCAGAATTCCTTTTACTTAAAAAATGTTTTTTTTTCTTTGTTCCTCAACATTTATTAGAGTTCCATCATTTTTTTTTTTTTGTAGATAGGGTGAATTTTTTTTTTTCAAGGGTTAGAAATATAGATCAATGGTAAAGCACTTGCCTAGTGTGCATGAGGCCCTGGATTCCATACCCAGCACTGCAAAAATAAAAACAAAAACAAAGCAATAAAAAAGCTAGTTAAGACATTTCTAAAAGTATTAGTTTATGTGCTCACTTTGGCAACACACATATACTAAAATTGGAACGATACAGAGAAGATTAGCATGACCCCTGTGCAAGGATGACATGCAAATTTGTGAAGTGTTCCATATTAAAAAAAGAAGAGAAAAAAAGTATTAGTTTATGAATTGTTGTTCTCAATTTTTACATTTGCTTGGGTTTACCATGTGATAATTTTGAGAAATAAAGTATATAACAGTTTCTCATAATCAATCTGGATTAATTCTAGGTTACAATTTATCTTCTTTTAGAAGTACCCTCTTGTCCTAAGGGTCACTGTAATAACTGGTAGCTAAGAATAACCTAAACAAGGTTTTTCAGATTTTCTTTTCTTATCTGGCATTATATGCTTTGGTACCCATGTTAGCAGGCTCAAGAGGGCCTTTACCTTTGACATTGACTTTACTTTTTTTGTTCTTTTAGGTCTTTCACTACCATTCCTACAGTGGTTGGCAAGATATCGTTTCCACCTCACTCTCCATGTACCATGCCAGTGACATCTTAGCTGCTAGAGTGTGGAGCTGGCCTGTGGGAGTCAAGTAAGTGCCTTTTTTACTATTTGGCATGGTTTTTGCTTACTTTGCAAAGCCATGTAGAGAAATTTCTTAAGATTAGTTTTTAAAAAGGCACTTGCTTGATCCTTGTGGGTTGGCTCTTTGCTCCAGCCTGCTGTTGAACACCTGGTAGCTAACTTGGAGCTAAGTTTAGTGTGGTGACTATTGCAGGATGGAACATTTTTGCTAAGGTATACCTAAACGGATGATAGATATGATCTTGGATTGAACATTCATACTATGAACAGCCCAATCCCAGAATAAATCAGAGCTGTTAGCTTAAATAGTTAGTTACTCTGGCCTCCTGGAAGTTTAACAGGTTATGAATGAACAAGAGTCTGTTGACCTAAACCAACAGGGTTGTATGAAAACAGAATAGCTCTTCCAGGAAACCAATGACCTTGATATTTATCTTAATTATCTGGCTCAATATATGGAAGAAGTCATGGTTAATTAATCAGGTTTGTGTTTCTGTGTTTGTGTTAAAGTTGCTAAAACCTGGTATTTTACTTTTGCAGGTCATCTTGTAAATTTTGCCTATATAAATTAACACATCCCCTGTTATATCATAACAACCATGTAAGGGAGAGTGTTTTCCTGCTCTGTCTTAGGTATTGGTGATGTGACCTGTTCACGCAGGGGAAACTTGAACATTCGCAGGTATGTGAAGATCATAATTCATAAGCATTTTCTTCCAGCAAAAAAACAAAAACAAAACAAAAAAGTTTATTTTAGTGTGAACTTATGATGTGGTTTTACAAAAACTGTCTTTCCAGTTGATTTTCCTGCCCCCTTTGAGTGTAGTACTGAGATTGGCAAATGATAGCTTAGACTGCTGCTTGTTTTTGTAAATAAGCTTTGATTGAAACACAGGTTCATTCATTTACATGTTGTCTGTGGCCTTCCTTGTATTACAACAGAGCAGAATTGTTGCCACAGAGATCGTACGGTCTCTAAAGCCTAAATATTTATTATCTGACTCTTTAATAAAACGTTTGTCAACTCAACTGTAGAAGAACCAAATGTCCAATTGTTTTTAAATATAAACTTGCTAGAATCACAGTTGAATAGGCTTCTCAGACCTATGTCAAAATGCTGTTGACTAGCAAATAGATATTTTCATAGTGGTATGATTACTAATACATTCAAAAGCTATGATGCAGCTGAGCTTATCTTTCATTATATTCTCTCTTTTTTGGCGTTCAGTGGTAGGGTATTGTTTTTTACATCCTTTAAAGGTTTTATAGAATAGAAAAGGATAAAAGATTTAACTAGGATATTTGGTATGGCCAAGAAGTGATAATGGAAGGACCTTCTAATTCATTTTAGACTTATTATACTTAAAATAGATATGCAGTCATGGATATTGAGGACCAGAGGTGTTTAAGGATCACAGAGTAAATCAGTGGTAGAGCTGAAACTACAGTCAAAGTTGCCTGCCTTCTTGCTCATGGTTCCTTCCATTAGGTCCCACATCATATTAGTGGCTGCTTGTTTTCTTTACTAGCTGAAAGGCACAATCTATTTCTTTTCCTTTATTTCCCCTGAAGTAAAAGCAGACTTGATGATTTAAACCACAAAGTTAGGACTGTTGAAATGTTGACCTTATTTGGAATTTGGATGATTTTGTTTTATTGTTTGAAGATTACTGGAGGATTGCTTCTTAATGAATCATTAAATGCTTTTAGTGTATACTCAGAAAGCTTAGATTAGATGGCATAAAAAAGGAATTCTGAGCCTTCTTCATAATTTTATAGCTAGGAAGGTACAAACCTTAAATTGCTTAGATAGAATATTCCATTTATTTATCTATGTATCTAAGCCTATAGATGGAAAGTGTGTGTGTATATGTGTGTGTGTGTGTGTGTGTGTGTGTATGTGTGTGAGAGAGAGAGAGAGAGAGAGAGAGAGAGAGAGAGATATTATAAAGTTCATATGGATTGCATTCTGAACAAGTTTAGCAGGTGCCTTGCAATCTTCAGTTTGTGTTGCATGGTTTAAATGGACACTTAAAAATAAATTTTGTTTTAGAACAGTTTTAGACTTACAGATAGCAAAGTAGAACACAGTTTCTATACCCGCCTATCTTTCCTGTTATTAGCATCTCACATTGCTATTGCATATTTATCACAATTAATGAACCAATCTTGATATATTATTTTTATTAACTAAAGTGCATACTTTACTCAGATTACTTCAGATTGCCTTTCCCAATTCCAGGGTTAAATGATTTCCTCCTTTCTTTCCTTTTGGGATTGATAAGTCAATTTTTATTAGCATGTTCATTGAGGTAGAAAGCATTTATATGATCACTTGAAAGTTAGATTAGTTCTGAAGTTTACTTCAGTTTCTAAGATTTGGTTTAAAAGAGTACAGCCTTAAAAGTTAAAAGAGTACTGCTGCAAAGTTTTGACTTGTGACATTGATATTCTCCTGCAACATGATCTAAAGTTGTTACTTTACCTTATTGATAGTAAGGGCTCTTCAGTTGTTTGTTTCTAAATTTTAGCATCATCAGTTCCAGAAAAGACAAGATAAGCTTGGTTACTTCTGTTATTAAATGTCATAGGATAAATTGCTGGTAGAAATATTCTAAGTAAATTGCCTCCTTTGGGAACCATGTAGATCAACTATCCTACTTCAGTGCACGTTTCTTCCTTCTGAAGAATCATTAGTCATTCACATTTCACTATAAAGTTCTTAAAATATTTCTTTCTTAAATGTTCTTTAGTTATTTACTAAAGTTGAACACATGCATGCCCTATGACTCAGCAGTTCCATTCTTAGATTTATATACAACAGAATTGTGTGTACATAGTCACCAAAAAACATGGATAAATGTGTTCATGAAAGAACTGATAGTCCAAACTGGAATTCTCCAAATGCTTATCAACAGTAGGATTGGTCAATAAGTTGTGACATAATCACACAAGGAATGCTAAACAATGACTAGAATGAACAAACTACAGTTACATATAAAAATGGATGAATCTTACAAATATAATGAACAAAAGAAGCTAGATACTAATAGTGCATACTCTGCAATTCCATTCACATCAGTTTCAGAAAAAGGGTAAAAGTAATCTCTGTTATCATAAGTCAGAAGATTGATTATCCTTGTGAGGTTTGGGGAAGTGTTTGGAATGGGGTATGAGGGAGTTGCTGGGATGCTAATAATTTTGTGTTTCTTGATTTAGGTACTAGTTACATAGGTGTTTTCATCTTGTGAAAAATAAGCTTATATACTTTTTTTTCCCACTTTTTAAATTGTGCATTATAATTGTACATACTGATGGGATTTGTTGTTACATGTTGGTACATGAACACAATATCCAGTATAACAATGTTATTTGGGCAATATTACAAGTGTATATACTTTTCATGTGCATGTTATTCATCACAGAAAAAAACCACACAAAAATATTAAGAGTATTAGAAATTATAAAAATCACAAAATTTCACTGTGAACATTTAAGGGATGTATAGAGAAAAAGTTAAACAAATTAATCTTATGTCTTAGAATAAATGGGGACAGAATTATGAATTATGAATGGTGCCATTGTATTACTGAAGCTGTTCCAGTCCTATTTGTGTTATAAGATAAATAAAGTAGGTAGGGTTTATGGCTTTTTAAAAATTCTTCTTGTTCTCGGGTTTTTGATGCTTCAGAAGAGGACTTCTTTTCTTCTTGGTCTGTGTTAAGTAGAGTCACCAAGTAACAATGTCCATCCACTCTTTTACTACAGTAAAATCCAATACATCAGGTAGTTGTGACTGAGGTGTTATTAGTGTGTACATGCATGGTGGGGCGATCTCCTTCCTGCTGATTGTCTTTGTTATATCAGTGAGTGAGCTTCAGTCTTGCCCCTGTGTATATTTTAAATGTTCTTTTGACTTACGGCATCACTTCACACCTCACAGAATATAGAGTCCTTTTTCCAAATGGAGCTCTTTTGTAACTTTCTTACTGGTGCCTTTGGTTTTCCCAGTTATTGGAGTTAAAATTAATTTTAGCATTTCCATTTTCCTTTGTAATCTTTTCATACGCCTTCTTTTAAAATTGTGGTAAAATAATATAACATTTACTATTGCTATTTTTTAAATGTTCCGTTCAGTATCTCACCCTTTGATTTATTAACTATATTATCCTTGTCTGCTTTTCTTCTCTTGTTTATCTTGCATTTTGCTTTCTGATTATCAATACTCTCCCCATGTTAAGTTTTTTTTTTGGTGTGTGTGTATGTGGTACTGGAGATTGAACCCAGGAGTGCTCTACCACTGAGCTACATTCCCAGCCTTTTTCATTTTTTGAGACAGGCTCTCATGGAGTTGCCCAGGCTGGCCTCAAACTTGGAATCCTCCTTCCTGAGTTACTGAAATTACAGGTGTGTGCTCCTCTTGTTTAGATTCTTACCATGTGTCTAGACTTTGGCTTACATAGGATCTCAACTTTCAGTGTTTCTTCTGTAATCATCCTGCCAGATTTATCTGAAATCTCACTTAAAAAGGACTTGGAGAATAGCTCAGTGATAGTACACTTACTTAGCATGCCCTAGGCCGTGGATTTAATCCCCCAGCACCACACACACAAAATAAATAAGTAAAACCCCATTCACTATCTCATTTCTCCACACACAAAACTACGGATCTACTACCTATAGAACTTAATGTAAATTCTTCCTTAGTCTGATATTCAAGACTTTCTGTAATTGAATTCCAATCCATTTCCGTCTTTCATAGTAAAGATTATGTTTTCGATAAACAATGACTGCTTGTTAACTTCCAAGCTGATGTGGCAATATATATGTATGATTTTATATATCTGTTTATCTATTTATTTATTTATTTGGAATGCAAGAACTTTGCTGAAAGAAAGGTGCAGTGAAACTTGTCAAAAGCTTAAAAGAACAGGGGAACTTAGACACCTCCCCTCAAGCACAGGACCAAGTGCAGAGGGGACTCCTTGTGGATGTTGTCATCAGACGGTGTGCCTGCTTCCAGCTGTTTGCCGGCAAAGATCAACCTCTGCTGGTGGTAGGGGAGTGCCTTCCTTGTCTTGGATCTTTGCCTTGACATTCTCAATGGTGTCACTGGGCTCCATTTCCAGGGTGATGGTCTTGCCAGTTAAGGTTTTCACAAAGACCTGCATTGTCGGCGGCTGCAGCATTCTGTAGCAGAGCAGCAACCAAACAACCAGCCTCGATGGAACTAAATTTTATTTATTTTGAAGAGCAGTCTTTTTAAAAATATTTTTTATTTGTTCTTTTTAGTTATATGTAACAGTAAAATGTATACATGGAGTATAACTTCCCATTCTTGTAGTTGTACATGATGTGGAGTTACACTGGTCATGTATTCTTTTATGAACAGAGGAACTTTATGTCTGATTCATTCTACTTTCTTCCCCATTCCCAATTCCTCCCTTCCCTTCCCTTCATTCCCCTTTGTGAAAGCAATCTTTTAAAGTAGGTATCATAATTACTACTACTAAGGAAACAGAGGCAAGAGGGTTCTAAATAACTTGCCCAGGCTAGTAAGTGGTGAATTAGGGGTTCAAGTATATGTGTACATACTCCTCAGTTGTTAACCGATCCTCTCTTGGTCTTGGGGTGTTGGGAATCCAATCTAGGGTCTCCCACATGCGGGGCTGGTGCTCTACTACTGAGCTATGTACCTTCCAGCCCTGCCGTTTTTCCTTTTCTCTCCCCCTCTCTTTTTCTTGAGATTTTATGTCAGTACTCAAAATCCTCCTGCCTTAGCTTCCTGTGTAGCTGGATTACAGGTGGCACATCCGCACCTCCCCATGCTCTTGAGTGCCTCATGTAGGGCACTCCTTTACCCCAGAAGCACTCTCACCTGTATCTTAGCTCTTGCACTCTGCAGATCCACTGCCTAGTAGGCCTGCCCTTGTTCCTTTCTTCCCTCTTAAATTCTCACTTTCTTCATCCTTGAAGATATAACTGAAGTCCTGTATGGTCAGTTTTTTGTCCCTCCCTCTCCAATTTACAGAATACTCATTGGCCTTCCCACACATTTTTTTTTTCATTGCCTCAATTGTGCATTTTTAAAAAAAATATGGATTTAGATATTTGATAGGAAAAAATATGGAAAAAAAATATGGACCTTAGATTTTTGATAGGAACCTCCTTGAGGAAAGGGTTTGGGCTACAGATTTTTTTCCCCATCCTCTGCAGGGCTTTATATGTAGAAGCTGTTAAATAAATGCATGCATTTCTCAGTTGAAATGATAATAGAACCCTTAATAACTAAAGAGACAATGTACTTCAAAGACTCTTGGTTCTTTGAGCATTTTCTCCTCCTTCTCCTCCTCCTCTTCCTCCTCTTTTCTTCTACCATTACTAGACTACTACTGCTAGCAGCAGGAATTGAACCCAGGGACACTTAACCACTGAGCCACATCCCCAGCCCTTTTCTTATTTTTATTTTTTAAATTTTGAGACAGGGACTCACTAGGTTGCTTAGACCCTCACAAAGTTGTTGAGCTTGGCTGCAAACTTGCAATCCTATAGCCTCTGCCTCCTGAGCTGCTGGGATTACAAGTGTGCACACTGTGCCTGGCATTGTTGTCATCTTTTTGAAACAGGATTTCACCTCATTGCCCAGTTTTCTATCCTTGAGCCTGTGACTCTTGTCTTACCCTCCTGAGTAGTGGGGATTATAAATTTGTACTGCCACACCTTTGGGCTTCTTGAAGTATGAGTCCAGCTATCCATCTTATTTTAGAACCAGGACTGAGATGCTGAGGTAAGATGATGATAATAACAAGTATTATTATTAATAGTTATTAATATTAATGTAACTATTATTATTGTCATTTTTTGAGATAGTGTCTCACCATGGTGCTCAGGCTGGCTATGAACTGTTGGGCTCAAAAAGTCTTCCTACCTCAGTCTCCCAAGAAGCTGGAACCATAGGCTCACTCAGAATGAAAGACTAAATTCTTAAAGTGACTTCTATGTAGCAATAATAAGCTGATTTTCTGGGGCAGGCAAAGCCTCTAATTTATAGCACGTTCTTCCTTTCCTAGTATGATTACTCCCACACTAGCTGATTCAAAGTTCTAGAATGTACAACAGTCTGCTCTCCAACCATTGTCAGCTTCAGCACACCACTGCGGAACATTTGGCTCTCTGACTCCCATCTGCCGCCACTCTTCCTCATACTCACTCTGTTCTTGCAATGCTGACCTCCTTGCTGTTCCTCAGACGTGCTTGACATGCACCTACCTCACAGGATCTTCGCATTAGCAGTCTCCTGTAATTAAAATGCTCTTGTCTTAAACACACGTAGGTTTGCTTATTTCCTAGCTCCCTCAAGTTTTTGTTCAAATACCATATTCTCAGTAAGGTGACCTTTCTGTATGAAAATTTTATTTTACTGGTTGGTCTGAGATGATTTCTAATATACACCTCAGTGTTTTTGTACCTGCCTAATGTCTTCCTGTAGTGATGCATTATTGCTCTTTCTAGGCAGTATTATCTATGGGTGGGGATAATATTTGTATTTACTGTTGAGGCTGAAAAAGAAGCTTTTCATTTTTGTTGAAATGAAAATATCTGTGATGCATATAGTTTGGACCTGTTATTGTTATTCAATTTCAAATTTCTTTCTTTTTTCTTTTTTTAAAATATTTTTAGTTGTTGATGGACCTTTATTTTTAATTTTATTTGTGTGTGGTGTTAAGATTCGAACCCAGTGCCTCACGCATGCTAGGCAAGCTCTCTACCACTGAGCCACAACCCAGCCCCTTTTCCTTCTCTCTTAAGTATTTTTTACAAGTAAACTCTAACCAAAGTTGAAAACACGATAGCCAGAGTTACTTTTTAAAAACTTAATCTTTAAAGCATAATCAGAATAAATTGTTTCTGTTTTAGATTTGATTAACAGAGGTCAGAGAAGAGAGTAGCTTGAACTAAAAGTTGTCACTTCTGCCCAACAAGTAATTAAGAAACAGAGAAAAAGTCTGTTTCTTTCTTTTTGGGGGTTAGTGGTGCTGTGGATGGAACTGAGGGACTTGCACATACTAGGTGAGCACTCTACCACTGAGCCACATTCCCTCCCAGTGTCTTTCTCTCTCTTAATGAAAGATTTGTGTTATTGTTAACTAAAGTTTTCTTTATTTCTTCCCTCAAAGCAATAGGACACTGGAGAAAAAGTATTCTTCCCATATCAAAGATTAATTGACTTATCTATTTTTAAAAGCTTTTTTTCCTTATTATAAAAGAAATACTATAGAAAAATTAAGAGGTACAGAGAAATAGAAGGGAGAAGAAAAACATTTCTTGGAGATCACCATTGTTAACATTATTGTGTATTTCCCCCCAGACCTTTCTTTATGAAGTTTATTTAACTTTTGAGTTTTGGTTTTATATAAATAAATATAAATATGAACGATATAAAATCAAGTAACTATATTTTGCTTCCTTTGCTTAGCATTGTCCAAATATTTGACAAATCTGTTGTACACATTTAATGGTAGCATAATATTCCAAGGAGTGACTATATCACTGTTTGTGTTTGTAACATACTTTTCAAAAGAGATTTTGTGGGGCAAGAGGTGTAGCTTAGTGGTAGAGCCTATGCTTAGTGTGAACAGACCTTGAGTTCAATCTCCAGCACTAGAAAACAAAAACTAAACAAAATAGACTTTGTTTTTATCTGTACATTTGAAAATGATAAAGATGGACATTCTTTCCCTATGTTTGCTTGATGATACTTTTATTTTATTACTGTGTAAATGGAACTAGCTACTGCCCTGACAATGTTTTTATGCACTCATAAGTGACAGGCACAAATCACAGTAAAGGTGTTCACGGCATCATTAACAGTTCATCCACTTGAGATGCCATTCTTGAGAACTCTTCCATTTCAATGAAAACTGTGGGAGTCTTCTAAGGCTTTTGGAAAGCCCATCCTCCCATCTGTAGATTTAGTAACTAAGAATATTAAGGAAGAAGCTTATGATTCTTTCCTATAGGTGTATGGATACACAAGTTGAGTTTCCTACTCCAAAAATCTGAAATCCTAAATTTTCCAAAATATGAAACTTTTTTGAGCACTGACATGCTGGAAGGGAAAATCCCACACCTGATCTAATGTGACAAATTCCAAGTATACTCATGCATTAAATATATGTAAAATTGAGTTGAGGTTGTTCTTTAAACTCCTGTCTCTCTACCAGTACCACCCAGATGGCCTCCCCATACTGTGACCCTGCTGCCACCAGTATCTTTGCTGCTTATAGAGAAACTGAGCTAGTGGGGTTGCTGCCTGGGGCCTTATGAAGAAGAGGTTACAGCAGGAGTTGATGACCCTCATAATGTCTGGTGACAAAGGAATTTCTGTCTTCCTTGAACTGGATAACCCTTCCAATTGGATAAGGACCAACCATGGAGCAGCTGGCATAGTATGTGAAGACCTGAAAATACTCTTTCCCTAGAATTCCTCAGTGGCTACCCTTATACTGTGCCTGTGGTGAAGTTTCTCACACCCAGCTACCACCCCAGTGAGGACACCAGGGTACCATCTGAAGAATAAGTTATCTGCCTTATATGGTGTCAGGACTATCATGCTGTTAGGATAACTCATCATCCATAGCCCTTTGTTTGTTTTTTGCGGTACTGGAGATTGAACCGAGGAGTGCTTTACCACTTAGATACATTCCCAGCCCTTTTTATTTTGAGACAAGGTCTTGCTAAGTTACCCAGGCTGGCCTTGAACTTTTTTCTTGCCTTAGCCTCCACCCACTGGGATGACTGGTGTGTGCCACCATGCGTAGCAGCCTTTAACTATTAACCAGTTACCCATACAGTATGTGAATTTCTTCCAACTGGTTCCTGAGCACACATTTGCTTAGCAGGAGAAAATGTTTTTCTTGAGTATCTCCTGTATGTGAAGTGCTATTCTAAATACTGGGTTTATAGGAATAAACAAGATATACAGTGTCTCTGTCCTCATGGAGTATATATTCTTGTGGGGAGAGTTGACCAATAAATGAAATAATTAACAAGACAATATCACATAGTAAGATGCTCATGAAAAATTTTATGCCAATCCTTTGTGTTCTGAGTTGCAATCTTTTTCAAGTTTGTAATTTTTTAACATTGTAAGTCCTTTATGTCTAACTCTACACATACGACTCTTAGGTGCATCTTAAGGGCTGTATTATATATGAGAGTAGTGAATATTAGTCCTGGAAATATCTGAAGATAGCTGTTTAGATGAAGGTTAGATTTAATTCATTCCTTCCCTTTATGAAGAAGCATATTCAGCTAAATATGTGGAAGAATTTTCTTTCATTGGATTATCCCTGGTAATTGATGGATTTTTTAATAGATCTGTAATTGGAAAGGAGATTCCAACCCTTTCCCCAGTTCATTACACAAAATAGGCACTATTCAGTGGTGTTGAATAAATGAATCTCTGGATCGTTTAGAAAGTTGAATAAACTGGTTTCTAAGAACTCTTATTTTCATATTTGTATTTAAAAATATTAATTTCTGTATGTACACGACTTTCATATAACTGAATTTTCTTTCTGTATCTTGCTTAATTACCTCTCTCTTCAACTTGTTCAAAGATAACTATGTGATATATATATCACATATATATATGTATATATATCGTTCCATATTTTCCCCATACTTAAATAATGATCTTACCTATTTTTTATCTGCCTATCAACACACTTCTTCAGGCACATGTTATATATATTGTTTATAGTTTTATAAAACTGAATATATTCTGCATTCTGTTTTGCATATGGTTATTCTCAAATAGTAATAAGTAGTAGAGCTTTCTGTAAGCCAATAATAGCTCTAAGTTATTGATTTAGTGACTGTGTAACATGCCATTATGTATGGGATTATGCCATGCTATGGCTTTACCCTTATTTGACAGATCCTTTACCAATTTACTTTTTTTTTAAAATTTATTTTTATTGTAAACAAATGGGATACATGTTGTTTCTGTTTGTACATAGAGTAACAGCATACTATTTGCATATTCATATATTTACATAGAGTAATGATGTTTGATTCATTCCGTTATTTTTTTCCTCCCCTCCCACCCCTCCCACCTCTCTTTTCCCTCTATAAAATCCCTCCTTCCTCCATTCTTGTCCCCCTTCCACCTCCCATTATGTGTCATCATCCGCTTATCAGTGAGATCATTCCTCTTTTGGATTTTTGAGATTGGCTTATCTCACTTAACATGATATTCTCCAATTTCATCCATTTGCCTGCAAATGCCATAATTTTATTATTCTTTATAGCTGAGTAATATTCCATTGTATATATATACCACAGTTTCTTTATCCATTCATCAATTGAAGGCCATCTAGGTTGGTTCCATAGTCTGGCTATTTTGAATTGAGCCGCTATGAACATTGATGTGGCTGTATCTCTGTAGTATGCTGATTTTAAGTCCTTTGGGTATAGGCCGAGGAGTGGGATAGCTGGGTCAAATGATAGGTCCATTCCAAGTTTTCTAAGGAATCTCCACACTGCCTTCCAGAGTGGCTGCACTAATTTGCAGTCCCACCAGCAATGTATGAGTGTACCTTTTTCCCCACATCCTCTCCAACAACTATTGTTGCTTGTGTTCTTGATAATCACCATTCTAATTGGGGTGAGATGGAATCTTAGGGTAGTTTTGATTTGCATTTCTCTTATTACTAAAGATGTTGAACATTTTTCATTTATCTGTTGATTGCTTATAGATCTTCTTCAGTGAAGTGTCTGTTCATTTCCTTAGCCCATTTGTTGATTGGGTTATTTGTATTCTTGGAGTAGAGTTTTTTGAGTTCTTTATATATTCTGGAAATTAGTGCTCTATCTGAAGTATGAGTGGCAAAGATATTCTCCCATTCTGTAGGCTCTCTCTTCGCATTGATGATAGTTTCCTTTGCTGAGAGAAAACTATTTAGTTTGAATCTATCCCAGTTATTGATTCTTGCTTTTATTTCTTGTGCTATGGGAGTCCTGTTAAGGAAGTCTGATCCTAAGCCAACAAGGTGAAGATGTGGACCTACCTTTCTTCTATAAGATGCAGGGTCTCTGGTCTGATTTCAAGGTCCTTGATCCATTGTGAGTTGAGTTTTGTGCAGGGTGAGAGATAGGGGTTTAGTTTCATTCTCTTCATATGGATTTCCAGTTTTCCCAGCACCATTTGTTGAAGAGGCTATCTTTTCTCCATTGCATATTTTTGGCACCTTTGTCTAGTATGAGAAAATTGTATTTATTTGGGTTTGTGTCTGTGTCCTCTATTCTGTACCATTGATCTACCTTTCTATTTTGGTGCCAATACCATGCCATTTTTGTTACTATTGCTTTGTAGTATAGTTGAAGTTCTGGTATTGCGATTTCCCCTTTTTCACTCTTCCTGGGAAGGATTGCTTTAGCTATTCTGGGTTTCTTATTCTTCCAGATGAATTTCATGATTGCTTGTTCTATTTCTGTGAGGTATGTCATTGGGATTTTAATTGGAATTGCATTGAATCTGTATAGCACTTTTGGTAGTATGGCCATTTTGACAATATTAATTCTGCCTATCCAAGAACATGGGAGATCTTTCCATCTTCTAAGGTCTTCCTTAATTTCTTTCTTCAGTGTTTTGTAGTTTTCATTGTAGAGATCTTTTACCTTTTTGGTTAGATTGATGCCCAAGTATTTTATTTTATTTTTTTTTTGAGGCTATTGCAAATGGAGTTGTTTTCTCATTTCCCTTTCAGCTGTTTCGTCGCTTGCGTATAAAAATGCTGTAGATTTATGTGTGTTGATTTTATAGCCTGCTATTTTGCTGAATTCATTGATGAGGTCTAGAAGTTTTCTGGAGGAGGTTTTTGAATCCTCTAAATATAGAATCATGTCATCAGCAAATAGTGACAGCTTAAGTTCCTCTTTTCCTATTCGTATCCCTTTAATTTCTTTAGTCTGCCTAATTGCTCTGGCTAGAGTTTGGAGGACAATGTTGAATAGAAGTGGTGAAAGAGGACATCCCTGTCTTGTTGCCGTTTTTAAAGGGAATGGTTTCAGTTTTTCTCCATTAAGAATGATGTTGGCCATGGGCTTAGCATAAATAGCCTTTACAACGTTCAGGTATGTTCCTACTATCCCTATTTTTTCTAGTGTTTTGAGCATGAAGGGGTGTTGTATTTTGTCAAATGCTTTTTCTGCGTCAATTGAAATAACCATATGATTCTTATCCTTAAGTCTATTGACATGATGGATTACATTTATTGATTTACGGATGTTAAACCATCCGTGCATTCCAGGAACGAACCCCACTTGATCGTGGTGCACAATTTTCTTAATATGTTTTTGGATACGGTTTGCCAATATTTTGTTAAGGATCTTTGCATCTATATTCATCAAGGATATTGGTCTAAAATTTTCTTTCCTTGATGTGTCTTTTCCTGTTTTGGGTATGAGGGTGATATTAGCTTCATAGAATGAGTTCGGTAGGGTACCCTCCTTTTCTATTTCCTGGAATACTTTGAGAAGTATTGGAATGAGTTCTTCTTTGAAGGTCTTGTAGAACTCAGCTGAGAATCTGTCTGGTCCTGGGCTTTTCTTGGATGGTAGATTTTTAATGGCTTCTTGTATTTCATTGCTTGATATTGATCTGTTTAAATCGTGTATGTCCTCCTGGTTCAGTTTGGGCAGAGCATATGTCTCTAGAAATTTGTCAATGTCTTTGGTACTTTCTATTTTGTTGGAATATAGATTTTCAAAGTAGCTTCTCATTATGTTCTGTATCTCAGTGGTGTCTGTCGTGATATTTCCTTTTGCATCATGTATTTTAGTAATTTGAGTCTTCTCTCTCCTTCTCTTTGTTAGTGTGGCTAAGGGTTTATCTATTTTGTTCACTTTCTTAAAGAACCAATTTTTTGTTATGTCAATTTTTTGAATAGTTTCTTTTGTTTCAATTTTATTGATTTCAGCTCTGATTTTAATTATTTCCTGTCTTCTACTACTTTTGCTGTTATTCTGTTCTTCTTTTTCTAGGGCTTTGAGCTGTAATGTTAGGTCATTTAATTGTTGACTCTTCATTCTTTTCTGGAATGCGCTCCATGCAATGAATTTTCCTCTTAATACCACTTTCATAGTGTCCCAGAGATTTTGATATATTGTATCATCATTCTCATTGACCTCTAAGAATTTTTTAATCTCCTCCCTGATGTTTTTTGTTATCCATGTTTCATTCAATAGCATATTATTTAGTCTCCAAGTCTTTTTTTTATTTTGTCATTGATTTGTACTCTCAGTCCATTATGATCTGATAGAACACAAGGCAGTATCTCTATTTTTTTGCATTTCCTAAGGCTGCTTTGTGGCATAACACATGGTTTAGTTTTGAGAAGGTTCCATGTGCTGCTGAGAAGAAAGTGTATCCGCTCATTGATGGATGGAATGTTCTATATATGTCTATTAAGTCTAGGTTATTGATTGTGTGATTGAGTTCTATGGTTTCTTTGGTTAGTTTTTGTTTGGAAGATCTATCTAGTGGTGACAGTGGTGTGTTAAAGTCGCCGAGAATTATTGTGTTGTGGTCTATGAGATTCTTGAAATTGAGAAGGATTTGTTTGATGTACAGGGATGCACCATTGTTTGGGGCATAAATATTTACTATCGTTATGTCTTCCTGATTTATGGTTCCCTTAAGCAGTATGAAATGTCCTTCTTTATCCCTTCTGACTAACTTTGGCTTGAAGTCCACTTTATCTGATATAAGGATGGAAACCCCCACTTTTTTACTGAGTCCATGTGTGTGGTAGATTTTTTCCCATTCTTTCACCTTTAGTCTGCGGATGTCTTTTTCTATGAGATGAGTCTCTTGCAGGCAGCATATTGTTTGGTCTTTCTTTTGAATCCATTCTGCCAGTCTATGTCTTTTGATTGATGAGTTTAAGCCATTAACGTTCAGGGTTATTATTGAGATATGATTTGTATTCCCAGTCATTTGGCTTATATTTGGTTTTTAATTTGGCTTGGTTTCTCCCTGAGTGTTTTTTTCCTAAGGTAGTTCCTCCCTTTGCTGACCTCCATTGTTGTTTTTCATTTCCTCCTCATGGAATATTTTGTTGTGAACATTCTGTAGCACAGGCTTTCTATTTTTAAATTCTTTCAACTTTTGTTCATCATGGAAGGATTTTATTTCGTCTTCAAATCTGAAGGTTAGTTTTGCTGGGTATAGGATTCTTGGTTGGCAATCATGTTCTTTCAGAGCTTGAAATATGTTGTTCCAGGCCCTTCTAGCTTTTAGAGTCTGGGTTGAGAAGTCTGCTGCTATCCATATTGGTTTCCCCCTATATGTAATCTGATGCTTTTCTTTTGTGGCCTTCAAAATCC
Organism: Sciurus vulgaris; assembly: GCF_902686455.1. Taxonomy (NCBI): domain Eukaryota; kingdom Metazoa; phylum Chordata; class Mammalia; order Rodentia; family Sciuridae; genus Sciurus; species Sciurus vulgaris. Next base: position 54,737,654 of record NC_136464.1, on the reverse strand, counting down.
TATCTTTATTTTGAATGTTAGGCATTTTCATTAGAATATGCCTTGGTGTGGATCTGTTGTGATTCTGTGCATTTGGTGTTCTGTAAGCCTCTTGTATTTGATTTTCCATTTCATTCTTCAGGTTTGGGAAATTTTCTGATATTATTTCATTGAATAGGTTGTTCATTCCTTTGGTTTGTATCTCTGTGCCTTCCTAATCCCAATAATTCTTAAATTTGTTCTTTTCATGTTGTCTCATAGTTCTTGGAGATTCTGTTCATGATTTCTTACCATCTTCTGTTTGGGCGACTTTATATTCAAGATTAAATTTTTGTCTTCATTGTCTGAGGTTTTCTCTTCCAAGTGGTCTAGTCTATTGGTGATGCTTTCCATTGAGTTTTTTTATTTGGTTTATTGTCTCCTTCATTTCAAGGATTTCCGTTTGTTTTTTTTTTTTTTTTTTGAGAATCTCTCTCTTTGTTGAAATGATCTTTTGCTTCCTGCAGGTGCTCTTTCAGCTTATTGGTATTATCATTCATTGCCTGCATTTGCTCTCTTATCTCATCCTTTGCTTCACGAATCATCTTAATCAGGTATAATCTGAAGTCCTTTTCTGACATTTCTTCTAACATGCTGTCATTGGATTCTATTACTTTAGAATCTAGATTTGTTTGGATCATTTTCTTTCCTTGTTTTTTCATGTTGTTCATGTATCTTCCCCTGTAGCAGTGCAGATATGGGGTATTGCAGATTTCCCTCTATAGGCTTATATTGGCCCTATAGGTTTCCAAAACCCTTTCTTTAAGGGGGATCAATATTAGCAGTGCCCAAATCAGACACTATGCAATCCTAGACCAAATAGCCCCTATGGGGACAATAACAAAATTGTCATAATAAACAAAATGAGTTCAAGTGTTATCTTCGGTAAAACAAACAGGTTTGCAGTAAGGTCTGCAGTTTCTAATGGAGGACAAAGAGGATGCAGAGGGGTATAGAATATGGTTGTTAATGGGATAAGAAAAGAATATACAGAAGTTCTAGAAAATAGAAAGGGTGAGAGTGTAATCAAAAGAAGTTGGATGTTAGCATGCAAAAAAGGGAGAAAGAGACTCTGAGGGAACAGGTAAGCAAAAGGAAAAGAAAGCAAGAAAGTAAAGAAATAAAAACTTAAATTTTTTTAAAAAGGAGAAAAAAGAAAATCTACTGTATAACAGTCATATTCTAATGAAACCTCCCAGTGTTCAGTAGCCTGATGCATGAGAGGTACCTGACAATGAGCTTCAAGCCTCCAGCAGGCATCTCAGGATGGGATTTGCCCCACCTGAAGGTCGGAGGTATGGCTTCCAGGATTATCCAAGATGGCTGCTCTGGCTTCGAAATGTGTTGGCAAATGGGGAGTTGCAGCTCAGGGGTGAACATGGTCAGCTAGAGGTCCTGGAGATGCAGTTGGTCTGGCAGGGGTCCTATGGGTCCAGTGTGTTTGGTGTAGTTGTGGGATCCTGGAGGCCGGGTGCAATCAGTCGGTCTGGGTTCCCGGTGATAGGACTCTGTCAGTTGGTCTGGGGTTCCTGGCAGCAGGGAGCAGTCAGTTGATGTGAGGGCCCCAGGCGCAGGGCGTGGTCGGTCGGGCTGAGGGATCCTGGAGATGGGACTCAGTCAGTCCGGCCAGGGGTCCTACGGGGCCTGGCTGTTGTCTCAGAATGGCGACAGCCACATGTAATCAAACCTGCAGGTACTGTGACAGTGAACTTCCAGGCGACAGCAGGCAGCTGGTGCTCCACTGGTGGTCTGTGGTCAGTCTGCTGGCAGCTGTTGGATGATCGGGAGGTGAACCTCGAGCGTTGGGTGATGGATAGGGGTAAGGTATGCAATGGACAGGCGAGAGGCAGGCAAATGGCGGATGATAGAAGCCTGACAGTGAGCGTCAAAAAGGGTGTCGATATGCTGGCAGATTGCAGGTGATCACAGCAGACAAAAGGGGTAAACACCAGGGGATCGATAAGCAGCAAAAACCGCCTCACCGAGAAACAGATATCCTCTGTTTGAATCTGGCCTTACGGAGCGACAAGGAACGCAGCCTCCCTCTAGTCTGCCATCTTGGTTCTCCCACCAATTTACTTTTTAAAAATTTAAAAAAAAATTTTTATTTGTTCTAGTTAGTTGTTCATGACAGTAGAATGCATTTATACATTTTGATAGGTCATACATAAGTAGAGTGTAATCTCTCTACCAATTTACTTTGTTTCCCATTTTGTCACTGTGTACATCATAGTAAGTACCTTGTTCATATCCTTATATACTGGTAAAATAAATGTATTTTATGACAGTCACATGTGGGATTACTGTTTCAAAGGATATATACATATGCTCATTTAATAATTACTGCCAGATTGCTTTCTAAGACCAACTTAATCCATTAAGTCCGAAGTTTTCAGTTCTGAGAATACATCAAAATTGACACAGATACATTAAAATAGGTTGGAAATCATAATCTAGAGCTCATATATATGAAAGTATATTAAAATTATTATATTAAAATTATATTACAATTTAATTATATTTTTAATTATATTACATATTATATAATTTTGTGTTATATACTGTATTTAAGTTTTATAGGTATTCCACATCTGGGATGATGGGACAAAATAGGTTAAGAATCTTTCTAAGATCCCTTCGGTTCAATGTAAGACCATAAAATATAATTATATAGCCTTTTAATGGTTGTTAGTTATAAGAATTGTTGGATTCGTAAGAGAATATAAAGTGTTCAGTTATAAAATTGATCATCTTTCTGTGTTTGGAGTGGTCATGTTACTTTAAGCAAAATAAAAATTATTTTGTCAGAACTCTAGATTACATCCTTGGAATCAATGTAATATTCTGATACACTAAAAGGTAAATGGAGTTAAGAGAAATTTTAAAATTTGACTTTGAGGATGGGGTTTGGGAAATAAAGGTTATTTTGGTAATAGGTTTTTATTTTTAAATAGAATATTAGCGTGGTTGCAAGAGAATTAATTATAAGAATCTCTCTAGTAGTCTCTCAGCTTGAACAGATAAATATAGAGCATCGATGTTCAGAGAGGGAACTCCATAGAAAATGTGTGGGTAGCTGTTGTAGTTTTACACAGCAGATAACATCTAGAATAAAAAACAGATGAAAATATTCATTGAGGATTAGTGTTCTTGAAAAATCATCATACAACATTCCCCAGGTCTAGCGTTCAGGGCCATTTATAATCTTGCTCATCGTGCATGTCTGTTATTTCCTACTAAGCCCAGCACTTTCCCCTAATCCTGTATTTCTCTGTTTGCCACACTCATTCTTGGTGCCATGCTTTAGTTTTTGTCCCTCGGAAGGCATGTATCCTTCTTTTTACACCCCTGATTGCCGTCATCTTTTCAGTATTCCATGCAAGTGTCAACTCCTTCATAAAGCCAGTTTGACTTCTCTGGTCTACACTGTTGCTTTTTAGCTTTTAACTCCTTTAGCACTGATGTTTTGAATTTCTTCATTCTGGTTCCTGAGCATATCTTTGGCATAGCAGTAGAAAATTTGAGTTTTTTCATGAGTATCTTTTGTATGTGAAGTACTAATTCTAAATACTGGGTTTATGGGAATAAACAAGATAACACAATGTCCCTGTCCTCATGAAGTATATATTCTTGTGTGGAGGGACCACCAATAGATGAAATTATTAACAAGACAATAGTATGTAGTAAGAAGTGGATAAAAAAATTTATGGTAGGTGCAGTGATGTGTACCTGTAATCCCAGTTACTGGGGAGATGGAGGAAGGAAGACCACAGTTCAAGGCCATCCTAAGCAACTTAAAACTATCTTTAAAAAAAAAAACAACAACCTGGGAATGTAGCTCAATGGTAGAGTTCTTGCCTAATATGTATAAGGCCCTGGGTTCAATTGCCAGTATTGCAAAAAGAAAGAAAGGAAGGAAGGAAGGAAGAATCAGAGCTCATTGTGAATGGTAGAACCCACTCTAGTTAATGTAAACAGGAAAAAAAAAAAAAAATATATATATATATATACACACACACACACACATTTTTTTCTTAAAATAAGAATATTTTTAAGAAAAAAATATTTTTCTAATCATGTTAGATATCTGACAGAGTCTTCAGAGAAACCAGAGAATTAGTCTTATAGTCTGCTTATTCAGAAACAATGTCCAAATTATACCACTGGACTAAAACATTGAAGGCTCTACTGCTTTTGCCCCTGGGAATAGGTTCTAGAACTTACTCTCTCTGCTAAGCATGAGATGCAACTGCCAGGATCTCTGCTATTTTTACTTCTGAAAGAGAGCTGTTATCACTCTGAAATGTTCTTCAGAAAGGATTCCTCATGATGTCTCTGTTATATCATTTTGTTTTCTAATTGAAAGATCATGTCAGTGTGTTTGGCAAAACACAGACCACATACATGCTTCTTGTTTGCAAAAGAGGCTGCTGGGAAAGTGGATTTTTAACTTCTATCTTGGGGATCAGGCTTTATGAAATGAGAAATTCTCCAAACGAGGAAGGCTATTTAAAGGTACTGAGTACTTAAAAACCATGGGAAATTTGATATAGTAGAAAGTGATTGGATTTAGATTTAGTAGTCAGACAAGGCTTCTCTAAGGACAAGAGATTTAAGCTGACCAATGACAAGGAAGGTTATGAATGAAGAATATTATCAGCGGAGGAAACTAGTGAAAAGCCCTGGTTTGGAATTGGGGTGATGCACAGGATGTTATATGAGCTTGGTCTGTTGGAGGAAGAGCAGGTTGGCTGGTGTGCTGTGGCTGCAGTGTGAGAGTGAGGAAGTTAGGAAGGAACACAGGAAGGAAGGTTTGATGGGAATTTGAGGACCCTCACTTCTTTTTTCTTTCTCTGAGATGCCCCCCCATTGAGAAGGCTGTTGGATGCCCTGGAGTGACCGAAATTATTTATATATTATTCAGGAGGAGAACAGCATAAGGGGATCTAGAAAAAATAAGAAATACTAGAAAGATTGCGGCTAGTGAGTAGGGGTATAAAGCCTTCTGCTTTTATTCCAGTGTGTTATCCTGGTGGGCCTTGAAAGAACTTTCTTTGTTTTTCTTTCTTGATGTCTGGAAACAGTGTATTGTGGTTGCAGTTACTTGTACTGTGCTAATTCTCATGACTGTATCTCAAAAGACTTCAGCCCCAATGTATACTGATAAATCTTTCCTATTAAAGCATTGCATTATATAGTTGAAAGCACCCAGAAACCACTTCAGACGTGAAAACTCACACAAGAGATTTTATTAAGCAAACAGGCAGAGTTTCTCCCTGCAGGGAGAGAGAGAGAGAGAAAATGAGAGGAAAAGAGAGAGAGAGAGAGCGTGCGCATGCAAGAGAGAGAGTGAAAGCCAGGAGGAGAGAGCATGAAAGAGAGGAGGAGAGAGAGAGAAAATGGCGGGGGAACTATTCTTAAGTAGTTTGCAGGCTAATAACAGACCAGTGACTGATGAGAATGTTCACAGGCTTCCAATCTGAACCAGTGACTACTAAGAATGTTCACAGGCTGATGAGTGGACCAATGACTGGCTAGGATGTTCACCGGCTGACAATCTGGACCAATGACTGCCGAGAATGTTCACAAGCTGATGAGTGGACCAATAGCTGGTTGGGATGTTCACAGACTGACAATCTGGGTTGTAAAATGATGTCGGGAAGGGAGAATAATAACAGATCTGATGCCAACAATAGTGAAGTAAAAAAGAAATCAATTCCCCACAATCAAATGAGTTAATTTTATCTTTGGAATGCAGAACAATTATCACTCTGAATATAGGGGACTCTGCTTCTTCCTCACTCTTTTCTACTTGTGAAACTCTGCTTCTAACACTAGGACGCACAGTCCAGGTTTATTTCTTAGTCTCATATTGTGAAGTGGTATTTGCCTTTGGTGGCAATAGTTACTCATTCTTGGCTTTGCAAATATTTTGTGTCAGATAATTATTTGTGCTTGGGAGTCTCTCTTGTGTATTGCAACATGCTTAGCAGTATCCCTGACTTCTACCCAGTAGGTGCCTAGCTTGTTCCTCCCCAGCTGTGATAACCAAAAATGTTTTTAGACCATTGCCAAAGATCACCTGTGTTTGAGAACCAAAGAGACTTGTATCTCTTTGGTCTTCTTTCAAAACTTACTCTTCTGTTTATCCTCAGATATCATCAGATAATGATATCTGATGACTATACCCTGTAAATGCAGAAAATGGCTCCATGTGAACACTTTCTGAGTATGACCTCTCTGTCCTATAGTTTCATTGTTGTTTTCTTTTGAGCGGTGGGGGTGGGGAGGACAGAGCTTGCTATGTTGCTCAGGCTGGTCTTGAACTTCTGGGCTTAAGTGATTCTCCTACTTCAGACTCTGGGTAGCTGGAACTATAGGTGCACACTGCTGCCCCTGGCTCCAA